>NC_080566.1:21263000-21931500 GCF_030253575.1 Rhododendron vialii
CGAAGAACTCGTAAGGTATTGTATCGTTTTGGTGTGGTTTGGTACCGTATGGATGTACTCGTACGGTATTGCACCGTTTTTGTGTGGTGTGGTACCGTAACGAAGGACTCGTAAGGTATTGTATCGTTTTGGTGTGGTTTGGTACCGTATGGATGTACTCGTCCGGTATTGCACCGTTTTGGTGTGGTTTGGTACCGTAACGAAGGACTCGTAAGGTATTGTACCGTTTTGGTGTGGTTTGGTACCGTATGGATGTACTCGTACGGTATTGCACCGTTTTGGTGTGGTTTGGTACCGTATGGATGTACTCGTACGGTATTGCACCGTTTTTGTGTGGTTTGGTACCGTAACGAAGGACTCGTAAGGTATTGTATCGTTTTGGTGTGGTGTGGTACCGTATGGATGTACTCGTCCGGTATTGCACCGTTTTGGTGTGGTTTGGTACCGTAACGAAGGACTCGTACGGTATTGCATCGTTTTGGTGTGGTTTGGTACCGTATGGATGTACTCGTACGGTATTGCACCGTTTTGGTGTGGTTTGGTACCGTAACGAAGGACTCGTAAGGTATTGTACCGTTTTGTTGTGGTTCGGTACCGTATGGATGTACTCGTACGGTATTGCACCGTTTTGGTGTGGTTTGGTACCATAACGAAGGACTCCTAAGATATTGTACCGTTTTGGTGTGGTTTGGTACCATATGGATGTACTCGTACGGTATTGCACCATTTTGGTGTGGTTTGGTACCGTATGGATGTACTCGTACGGTATTGCACTGTTTTGGTGTGGTTTGGTACCGTAACGAAGGACTCGTAAGGTATTGTACCATTTTGGTGTGGTTTGGTACCATATGGATGTACTCGTCCGGCATTGCACCGTTTTGGTGTGGTTTGGTACCGTAACGAAGGACTCGTAAGGTATTGTACCGTTTTGGTGTGGTTTAAAACCGTATGGATGTACTCGTACGGTATTGCACCGTTTTGGTGTGGTTTGGTACCGTATGGATGTACTCGTACGGTATTGCACTGTTTTGGTGTGGTTTGGTACCGTAACGAAGGACTCGTAAGGTATTGTACCGTTTTGGTATGGTTTGGTACCGTATGGATGTACTCGTACGGCATTGCACCGTTTTGGTGTGGTTTGGTACCGTAACGAAGGACTCGTAAGGTATTGTACCGTTTTGGTGTGGTTTGGTACCGTATGGATGTACTCGTACGGTATTGCACCGTTTTGGTGTGGTTTGGTACCGTATGGATGTACTAGTACGGTATTGCACCGTTTTGGTGTGGTTTGGCACCGTATGGATGTACTCGTACGGTATTGCACCGTTTTGGTGTGGTTTGGTACCGTATGGATGTACTCGTACGGTATTGCACCGTTTTGGTGTGGTTGGGTACCGTAACGAAGGACTCGTAAGGTATTGTACCGTTTTGGTGTGGTTTGGTACCGTATGGATGTACTCGTACGGTATTGCACCGTTTTGGTGTGGTTTGGTACTGTAACGAAGGACTCGTAAGGTATTGTACCGTTTTGGTGTGGTTTGGTACCGTATGGATGTACTCGTACGGTATTGCACTGTTTTGGTGTGGTTTGGTACTGTAACGAAGGACATGTAAGGTATTGTACCGTTTTGGTGTGGTTTGGTACCGTATGGATGTACTCGTACGGTATTGCACCGTTTTGGTGTGGTTTGGTGCCGTAACGAAGGACTCCTAAGATATTGTACCGTTTTGGTGGGGTTAGGTACCGTATGGATGTACTCGTACGGTATTGCACCATTTTGGTGTGGTTTGGTACCGTATGGATGTACTTGTACGGTATTGCACCGTTTTGGTGTTGTTTGGAACCGTAACGAAGGACTCGTAAGGTATTGTACCGTTTTGGTGTGGTTTGGAACTCTATGGATGTACTCGTACGGTATTGCACCGTTTTGTTGTGGTTTGGTACCGTATGGACGTACTCGTACGGTATTGCACCGTTTTGGTGTGGTTTGGTACCGTAACGAAGGACTCGTAAGGTATTGTACCGTTTTGGTGTGGTTTGGTACCGTATGGATGTACTCGTACGGTATTGCACCGTTTTGGTGTGGTTTGGTACCGTAACGAAGGACTCGTAAGGTATTGTACCGTTTTGGTGTGGTTTGGTACCGTATGGATGTACTCGTACGGTATTGCACCGTTTTGGTGTGGTTTGGTACCGTAACGAAGGACTCGTAAGGTATTGTACCGTTTTGGTGTGGTTTGGTACCGTATGGATGTACTCGTACGGTATTGCACCGTTTTTGTGTGGTGTGGTACCGTAACGAAGGACTCGTAAGGTATTGTATCGTTTTGGTGTGGTTTGGTACCGTATGGATGTACTCGTCCGGTATTGCACCGTTTTGGTGTGGTTTGGTACCGTAACGAAGGACTCGTAAGGTATTGTACCGTTTTGGTGTGGTTTGGTACCGTATGGATGTACTCGTACGGTATTGCGCTGTTTTGGTGTGGTTTGGTACCGTATGGATGTACTCGTACGGTATTGCACCGTTTTTGTGTGGTTTGGTACCGTAACGAAGGACTCGTAAGGTATTGTATCGTTTTGGTGTGGTTTGGTACCGTATGGATGTACTCGTCCGGTATTGCACCGTTTTGGTGTGGTTTGGTACCGTAACGAAGGACTCGTACGGTATTGCATCGTTTTGGTGTGGTTTGGTACCGTATGGATGTACTCGTACGGTATTGCACCGTTTTGGTGTGGTTTGGTACCGTAACGAAGGACTCGTAAGGTATTGTACCGTTTTGTTGTGGTTCGGTACCGTATGGATGTACTCGTACGGTATTGCACCGTTTTGGTGTGGTTTGGTACCATAACGAAGGACTCCTAAGATATTGTACCGTTTTGGTGTGGTTTGGTACCATATGGATGTACTCGTACGGTATTGCACCGTTTTGGTGTGGTTTGGTACCGTATGGATGTACTCGTACGGTATTGCACTGTTTTGGTGTGGTTTGGTACCGTAACGAAGGACTCGTAAGGTATTGTACCGTTTTGGTGTGGTTTGGAACTCTATGGATGTACTCGTACGGTATTGCACCGTTTTGTTGTGGTTTGGTACCGTATGGACGTACTCGTACGGTATTGCACCGTTTTGGTGTGGTTTGGTACCGTAACGAAGGACTCGTAAGGTATTGTATCGTTTTGGTGTGGTTTGGTACCGTATGGATGTACTCGTACGGTATTGCACCGTTTTTGTGTGGTGTGGTACCGTAACGAAGGACTCGTAAGGTATTGTATCGTTTTGGTGTGGTTTGGTACCGTATGGATGTACTCGTCCGGTATTGCACCGTTTTGGTGTGGTTTGGTACCGTAACGAAGGACTCGTAAGGTATTGTACCGTTTTGGTGTGGTTTGGTACCGTATGGATGTACTCGTACGGTATTGCACCGTTTTGGTGTGGTTTGGTACCGTATGGATGTACTCGTACGGTATTGCACCGTTTTTGTGTGGTTTGGTACCGTAACGAAGGACTCGTAAGGTATTGTATCGTTTTGGTGTGGTTTGGTACCGTATGGATGTACTCGTCCGGTATTGCACCGTTTTGGTGTGGTTTGGTACCGTAACGAAGGACTCGTACGGTATTGCATCGTTTTGGTGTGGTTTGGTACCGTATGGATGTACTCGTACGGTATTGCACCGTTTTGGTGTGGTTTGGTACCGTAACGAAGGACTCGTAAGGTATTGTACCGTTTTGTTGTGGTTCGGTACCGTATGGATGTACTCGTACGGTATTGCACCGTTTTGGTGTGGTTTGGTACCATAACGAAGGACTCCTAAGATATTGTACCGTTTTGGTGTGGTTTGGTACCATATGGATGTACTCGTACGGTATTGCACCATTTTGGTGTGGTTTGGTACCGTATGGATGTACTCGTACGGTATTGCACTATTTTGGTGTGGTTTGGTACCGTAACGAAGGACTCGTAAGGTATTGTACCATTTTGGTGTGGTTTGGTACCATATGGATGTACTCGTACGGCATTGCACCGTTTTGGTGTGGTTTGGTACCGTAACGAAGGACTCGTAAGGTATTGTACCGTTTTGGTGTGGTTTAAAACCGTATGGATGTACTCGTACGGTATTGCACCGTTTTGGTGTGGTTTGGTACCGTATGGATGTACTCGTACGGTATTGCACTGTTTTGGTGTGGTTTGGTACCGTAACGAAGGACTCGTAAGGTATTGTACCGTTTTGGTATGGTTTGGTACCGTATGGATGTACTCGTACGGCATTGCACCGTTTTGGTGTGGTTTGGTACCGTAACGAAGGACTCGTAAGGTATTGTACCGTTTTGGTGTGGTTTGGTACCGTATGGATGTACTCGTACGGTATTGCACCGTTTTGGTGTGGTTTGGTACCGTATGGATGTACTAGTACGGTATTGCACCGTTTTGGTGTGGTTTGGCACCGTATGGATGTACTCGTACGGTATTGCACCGTTTTGGTGTGGTTTGGTACCGTATGGATGTACTCGTACGGTATTGCACCGTTTTGGTGTGGTTGGGTACCGTAACGAAGGACTCGTAAGGTATTGTACCGTTTTGGTGTGGTTTGGTACCGTATGGATGTACTCGTACGGTATTGCACCGTTTTGGTGTGGTTTGGTACGGTAACGAAGGACTCGTAAGGTATTGTACCGTTTTGGTGTGGTTTGGTACCGTATGGATGTACTCGTACGGTATTGCACTGTTTTGGTGTGGTTTGGTACTGTAACGAAGGACATGTAAGGTATTGTACCGTTTTGGTGTGGTTTGGTACCGTATGGATGTACTCGTACGGTATTGCACCGTTTTGGTGTGGTTTGGTACCGTAACGAAGGACTCCTAAGATATTGTACCGTTTTGGTGGGGTTAGGTACCGTATGGATGTACTCGTACGGTATTGCACCATTTTGGTGTGGTTTGGTACCGTATGGATGTACTTGTACGGTATTGCACCGTTTTGGTGTTGTTTGGAACCGTAACGAAGGACTCGTAAGGTATTGTACCGTTTTGGTGTGGTTTGGAACTCTATGGATGTACTCGTACGGTATTGCACCGTTTTGTTGTGGTTTGGTACCGTATGGACGTACTCGTACGGTATTGCACCGTTTTGGTGTGGTTTGGTACCGTAACGAAGGACTCGTAAGGTATTGTACCGTTTTGGTGTGGTTTGGTACCGTATGGATGTACTCGTACGGTATTGCACCGTTTTGGTGTGGTTTGGTACCGTAACGAAGGACTCGTAAGGTATTGTACCGTTTTGGTGTGGTTTGGTACCGTATGGATGTACTCGTACGGTATTGCACCGTTTTGGTGTGGTTTGGTACCGTAACGAAGGACTCGTAAGGTATTGTACCGTTTTGGTGTGGTTTGGTACCGTATGGATGTACTCGTACGGTATTGCGCCGTTTTGGTGTGGTTTGGTACCGTATGGATGTACTCGTACGGTATTGCACCGTTTTTGTGTGGTTTGGTACCGTAACGAAGGACTCGTAAGGTATTGTATCGTTTTGGTGTGGTTTGGTACCGTATGGATGTACTCGTCCGGTATTGCACCGTTTTGGTGTGGTTTGGTACCGTAACGAAGGACTCGTACGGTATTGCATCGTTTTGGTGTGGTTTGGTACCGTATGGATGTACTCGTACGGTATTGCACCGTTTTGGTGTGGTTTGGTACCATATGGATGTACTCGTACGGTATTGCACCATTTTGGTGTGGTTTGGTACCGTATGGATGTACTCGTACGGTATTGCACTGTTTTGGTGTGGTTTGGTACCGTAACGAAGGACTCGTAAGGTATTGTACCGTTTTGGTGTGGTTTGGAACTCTATGGATGTACTCGTACGGTATTGCACCGTTTTGTTGTGGTTTGGTACCGTATGGACGTACTCGTACGGTATTGCACCGTTTTGGTGTGGTTTGGTACCGTAACGAAGAACTCGTAAGGTATTGTATCGTTTTGGTGTGGTTTGGTACCGTATGGATGTACTCGTACGGTATTGCACCGTTTTGGTGTGGTTTGGTACCGTAACGAAGGACTCGTAAGGTATTGTACCGTTTTGGTGTGGTTTGGTACCGTATGGATGTACTCGTACGGTATTGCACCGTTTTTGTGTGGTGTGGTACCGTAACGAAGGACTCGTAAGGTATTGTATCGTTTTGGTGTGGTTTGGTACCGTATGGATGTACTCGTCCGGTATTGCACCGTTTTGGTGTGGTTTGGTACCGTAACGAAGGACTCGTAAGGTATTGTACCGTTTTGGTGTGGTTTGGAACTCTATGGATGTACTCGTACGGTATTGCACCGTTTTGTTGTGGTTTGGTACCGTATGGACGTACTCGTACGGTATTGCACCGTTTTGGTGTGGTTTGGTACCGTAACGAAGGACTCGTAAGGTATTGTATCGTTTTGGTGTGGTTTGGTACCGTATGGATGTACTCGTACGGTATTGCACCGTTTTTGTGTGGTGTGGTACCGTAACGAAGGACTCGTAAGGTATTGTATCGTTTTGGTGTGGTTTGGTACCGTATGGATGTACTCGTCCGGTATTGCACCGTTTTGGTGTGGTTTGGTACCGTAACGAAGGACTCGTAAGGTATTGTACCGTTTTGGTGTGGTTTGGTACCGTATGGATGTACTCGTACGGTATTGCACCGTTTTGGTGTGGTTTGGTACCGTATGGATGTACTCGTACGGTATTGCACCGTTTTTGTGTGGTTTGGTACCGTAACGAAGGACTCGTAAGGTATTGTATCGTTTTGGTGTGGTTTGGTACCGTATGGATGTACTCGTCCGGTATTGCACCGTTTTGGTGTGGTTTGGTACCGTAACGAAGGACTCGTACGGTATTGCATCGTTTTGGTGTGGTTTGGTACCGTATGGATGTACTCGTACGGTATTGCACCGTTTTGGTGTGGTTTGGTACCGTAACGAAGGACTCGTAAGGTATTGTACCGTTTTGTTGTGGTTCGGTACCGTATGGATGTACTCGTACGGTATTGCACCGTTTTGGTGTGGTTTGGTACCATAACGAAGGACTCCTAAGATATTGTACCGTTTTGGTGTGGTTTGGTACCATATGGATGTACTCGTACGGTATTGCACCATTTTGGTGTGGTTTGGTACCGTATGGATGTACTCGTACGGTATTGCACTGTTTTGGTGTGGTTTGGTACCGTAACGAAGGACTCGTAAGGTATTGTACCGTTTTGGTGTGGTTTGGAACTCTATGGATGTACTCGTACGGTATTGCACCGTTTTGTTGTGGTTTGGTACCGTATGGACGTACTCGTACGGTATTGCACCGTTTTGGTGTGGTTTGGTACCGTAACGAAGAACTCGTAAGGTATTGTATCGTTTTGGTGTGGTTTGGTACCGTATGGATGTACTCGTACGGTATTGCACCGTTTTTGTGTGGTGTGGTACCGTAACGAAGGACTCGTAAGGTATTGTATCGTTTTGGTGTGGTTTGGTACCGTATGGATGTACTCGTCCGGTATTGCACCGTTTTGGTGTGGTTTGGTACCGTAACGAAGGACTCGTAAGGTATTGTACCGTTTTGGTGTGGTTTGGTACCGTATGGATGTACTAGTACGGTATTGCACCGTTTTGGTGTGGTTTGGTACCGTATGGATGTACTCGTACGGTATTGCACCGTTTTTGTGTGGTTTGGTACCGTAACGAAGGACTCGTAAGGTATTGTATCGTTTTGGTGTGGTGTGGTACCGTATGGATGTACTCGTCCGGTATTGCACCGTTTTGGTGTGGTTTGGTACCGTAACGAAGGACTCGTACGGTATTGCATTGTTTTGGTGTGGTTTGGTACCGTATGGATGTACTCGTACGGTATTGCACCGTTTTGGTGTGGTTTGGTACCATATGGATGTACTCGTACGGTATTGCACCATTTTGGTGTGGTTTGGTACCGTATGGATGTACTCGTACGGTATTGCACTGTTTTGGTGTGGTTTGGTACCGTAACGAAGGACTCGTAAGGTATTGTACCGTTTTGTTGTGGTTCGGTACCGTATGGATGTACTCGTACGGTATTGCACCGTTTTGGTGTGGTTTGGTACCATAACGAAGGACTCCTAAGATATTGTACCGTTTTGGTGTGGTTTGGTACCATATGGATGTACTCGTACGGTATTGCACCATTTTGGTGTGGTTTGGTACCGTATGGATGTACTCGTACGGTATTGCACTGTTTTGGTGTGGTTTGGTACCGTAACGAAGGACTCGTAAGGTATTGTACCATTTTGGTGTGGTTTGGTACCATATGGATGTACTCGTACGGCATTGCACCGTTTTGGTGTGGTTTGGTACCGTAACGAAGGACTCGTAAGGTATTGTACCGTTTTGGTGTGGTTTAAAACCGTATGGATGTACTCGTACGGTATTGCACCGTTTTGGTGTGGTTTGGTACCGTATGGATGTACTCGTACGGTATTGCACTGTTTTGGTGTGGTTTGGTACCGTAACGAAGGACTCGTAAGGTATTGTACCGTTTTGGTATGGTTTGGTACCGTATGGATGTACTCGTACGGCATTGCACCGTTTTGGTGTGGTTTGGTACCGTAACGAAGGACTCGTAAGGTATTGTACCGTTTTGGTGTGGTTTGGTACCGTATGGATGTACTCGTACGGTATTGCACCGTTTTGGTGTGGTTTGGTACTGTAACGAAGGACTCGTAAGGTATTGTACCGTTTTGGTGTGGTTTGGTACCGTATGGATGTACTCGTACGGTATTGCACTGTTTTGGTGTGGTTTGGTACTGTAACGAAGGACATGTAAGGTATTGTACCGTTTTGGTGTGGTTTGGTACCGTATGGATGTACTCGTACGGTATTGCACCGTTTTGGTGTGGTTTGGTACCGTAACGAAGGACTCCTAAGATATTGTACCGTTTTGGTGGGGTTAGGTACCGTATGGATGTACTCGTACGGTATTGCACCATTTTGGTGTGGTTTGGTACCGTATGGATGTACTTGTACGGTATTGCACCGTTTTGGTGTTGTTTGGAACCGTAACGAAGGACTCGTAAGGTATTGTACCGTTTTGGTGTGGTTTGGAACTCTATGGATGTACTCGTACGGTATTGCACCGTTTTGTTGTGGTTTGGTACCGTATGGACGTACTCGTACGGTATTGCACCGTTTTGGTGTGGTTTGGTACCGTAACGAAGGACTCGTAAGGTATTGTACCGTTTTGGTGTGGTTTGGTACCGTATGGATGTACTCGTACGGTATTGCACCGTTTTGGTGTGGTTTGGTACCGTAACGAAGGACTCGTAAGGTATTGTACCGTTTTGGTGTGGTTTGGTACCGTATGGATGTACTCGTACGGTATTGCACCGTTTTGGTGTGGTTTGGTACCGTAACGAAGGACTCGTAAGGTATTGTACCGTTTTGGTGTGGTTTGGTACCGTATGGATGTACTCGTACGGTATTGCACCGTTTTTGTGTGGTGTGGTACCGTAACGAAGGACTCGTAAGGTATTGTATCGTTTTGGTGTGGTTTGGTACCGTATGGATGTACTCGTCCGGTATTGCACCGTTTTGGTGTGGTTTGGTACCGTAACGAAGGACTCGTAAGGTATTGTACCGTTTTGGTGTGGTTTGGTACCGTATGGATGTACTCGTACGGTATTGCGCCGTTTTGGTGTGGTTTGGTACCGTATGGATGTACTCGTACGGTATTGCACCGTTTTTGTGTGGTTTGGTACCGTAACGAAGGACTCGTAAGGTATTGTATCGTTTTGGTGTGGTTTGGTACCGTATGGATGTACTCGTCCGGTATTGCACCGTTTTGGTGTGGTTTGGTACCGTAACGAAGGACTCGTACGGTATTGCATCGTTTTGGTGTGGTTTGGTACCGTATGGATGTACTCGTACGGTATTGCACCGTTTTGGTGTGGTTTGGTACCGTAACGAAGGACTCGTAAGGTATTGTACCGTTTTGTTGTGGTTCGGTACCGTATGGATGTACTCGTACGGTATTGCACCGTTTTGGTGTGGTTTGGTACCATAACGAAGGACTCCTAAGATATTGTACCGTTTTGGTGTGGTTTGGTACCATATGGATGTACTCGTACGGTATTGCACCATTTTGGTGTGGTTTGGTACCGTATGGATGTACTCGTACGGTATTGCACTGTTTTGGTGTGGTTTGGTACCGTAACGAAGGACTCGTAAGGTATTGTACCGTTTTGGTGTGGTTTGGAACTCTATGGATGTACTCGTACAGTATTGCACCGTTTTGTTGTGGTTTGGTACCGTATGGACGTACTCGTACGGTATTGCACCGTTTTGGTGTGGTTTGGTACCGTAACGAAGGACTCGTAAGGTATTGTATCGTTTTGGTGTGGTTTGGTACCGTATGGATGTACTCGTACGGTATTGCACCGTTTTTGTGTGGTGTGGTACCGTAACGAAGGACTCGTAAGGTATTGTATCGTTTTGGTGTGGTTTGGTACCGTATGGATGTACTCGTCCGGTATTGCACCGTTTTGGTGTGGTTTGGTACCGTAACGAAGGACTCGTAAGGTATTGTACCGTTTTGGTGTGGTTTGGTACCGTATGGATGTACTCGTACGGTATTGCACCGTTTTGGTGTGGTTTGGTACCGTATGGATGTACTCGTACGGTATTGCACCGTTTTTGTGTGGTTTGGTACCGTAACGAAGGACTCGTAAGGTATTGTATCGTTTTGGTGTGGTTTGGTACCGTATGGATGTACTCGTCCGGTATTGCACCGTTTTGGTGTGGTTTGGTACCGTAACGAAGGACTCGTACGGTATTGCATCGTTTTGGTGTGGTTTGGTACCGTATGGATGTACTCGTACGGTATTGCACCGTTTTGGTGTGGTTTGGTACCGTAACGAAGGACTCGTAAGGTATTGTACCGTTTTGTTGTGGTTCGGTACCGTATGGATGTACTCGTACGGTATTGCACCGTTTTGGTGTGGTTTGGTACCATAACGAAGGACTCCTAAGATATTGTACCGTTTTGGTGTGGTTTGGTACCATATGGATGTACTCGTACGGTATTGCACCATTTTGGTGTGGTTTGGTACCGTATGGATGTACTCGTACGGTATTGCACTGTTTTGGTGTGGTTTGGTACCGTAACGAAGGACTCGTAAGGTATTGTACCGTTTTGGTGTGGTTTGGAACTCTATGGATGTACTCGTACGGTATTGCACCGTTTTGTTGTGGTTTGGTACCGTATGGACGTACTCGTACGGTATTGCACCGTTTTGGTGTGGTTTGGTACCGTAACGAAGAACTCGTAAGGTATTGTATCGTTTTGGTGTGGTTTGGTACCGTATGGATGTACTCGTACGGTATTGCACCGTTTTTGTGTGGTGTGGTACCGTAACGAAGGACTCGTAAGGTATTGTATCGTTTTGGTGTGGTTTGGTACCGTATGGATGTACTCGTCCGGTATTGCACCGTTTTGGTGTGGTTTGGTACCGTAACGAAGGACTCGTAAGGTATTGTACCGTTTTGGTGTGGTTTGGTACCGTATGGATGTACTCGTACGGTATTGCACCGTTTTGGTGTGGTTTGGTACCGTATGGATGTACTCGTACGGTATTGCACCGTTTTTGTGTGGTTTGGTACCGTAACGAAGGACTCGTAAGGTATTGTATCGTTTTGGTGTGGTGTGGTACCGTATGGATGTACTCGTCCGGTATTGCACCGTTTTGGTGTGGTTTGGTACCGTAACGAAGGACTCGTACGGTATTGCATCGTTTTGGTGTGGTTTGGTACCGTATGGATGTACTCGTACGGTATTGCACCGTTTTGGTGTGGTTTGGTACCGTAACGAAGGACTCGTAAGGTATTGTACTGTTTTGTTGTGGTTCGGTACCGTATGGATGTACTCGTACGGTATTGCACCGTTTTGGTGTGGTTTGGTACCATAACGAAGGACTCCTAAGATATTGTACCGTTTTGGTGTGGTTTGGTACCATATGGATGTACTCGTACGGTATTGCACCATTTTGGTGTGGTTTGGTACCGTATGGATGTACTCGTACGGTATTGCACTGTTTTGGTGTGGTTTGGTACCGTAACGAAGGACTCGTAAGGTATTGTACCATTTTGGTGTGGTTTGGTACCATATGGATGTACTCGTACGGCATTGCACCGTTTTGGTGTGGTTTGGTACCGTAACGAAGGACTCGTAAGGTATTGTACCGTTTTGGTGTGGTTTAAAACCGTATGGATGTACTCGTACGGTATTGCACCGTTTTGGTGTGGTTTGGTACCGTATGGATGTACTCGTACGGTATTGCACTGTTTTGGTGTGGTTTGGTACCGTAACGAAGGACTCGTAAGGTATTGTACCGTTTTGGTATGGTTTGGTACCGTATGGATGTACTCGTACGGCATTGCACCGTTTTGGTGTGGTTTGGTACCGTAACGAAGGACTCGTAAGGTATTGTACCGTTTTGGTGTGGTTTGGTACCGTATGGATGTACTCGTACGGTATTGCACCGTTTTGGTGTGGTTTGGTACCGTATGGATGTACTAGTACGGTATTGCACCGTTTTGGTGTGGTTTGGCACCGTATGGATGTACTCGTACGGTATTGCACCGTTTTGGTGTGGTTTGGTACCGTATGGATGTACTCGTACGGTATTGCACCGTTTTGGTGTGGTTGGGTACCGTAACGAAGGACTCGTAAGGTATTGTACCGTTTTGGTGTGGTTTGGTACCGTATGGATGTACTCGTACGGTATTGCACCGTTTTGGTGTGGTTTGGTACTGTAACGAAGGACTCGTAAGGTATTGTACCGTTTTGGTGTGGTTTGGTACCGTATGGATGTACTCGTACGGTATTGCACTGTTTTGGTGTGGTTTGGTACTGTAACGAAGGACATGTAAGGTATTGTACCGTTTTGGTGTGGTTTGGTACCGTATGGATGTACTCGTACGGTATTGCACCGTTTTGGTGTGGTTTGGTGCCGTAACGAAGGACTCCTAAGATATTGTACCGTTTTGGTGGGGTTAGGTACCGTATGGATGTACTCGTACGGTATTGCACCATTTTGGTGTGGTTTGGTACCGTATGGATGTACTTGTACGGTATTGCACCGTTTTGGTGTTGTTTGGAACCGTAACGAAGGACTCGTAAGGTATTGTACCGTTTTGGTGTGGTTTGGAACTCTATGGATGTACTCGTACGGTATTGCACCGTTTTGTTGTGGTTTGGTACCGTATGGACGTACTCGTACGGTATTGCACCGTTTTGGTGTGGTTTGGTACCGTAACGAAGGACTCGTAAGGTATTGTACCGTTTTGGTGTGGTTTGGTACCGTATGGATGTACTCGTACGGTATTGCACCGTTTTGGTGTGGTTTGGTACCGTAACGAAGGACTCGTAAGGTATTGTACCGTTTTGGTGTGGTTTGGTACCGTATGGATGTACTCGTACGGTATTGCACCGTTTTGGTGTGGTTTGGTACCGTAACGAAGGACTCGTAAGGTATTGTACCGTTTTGGTGTGGTTTGGTACCGTATGGATGTACTCGTACGGTATTGCACCGTTTTTGTGTGGTGTGGTACCGTAACGAAGGACTCGTAAGGTATTGTATCGTTTTGGTGTGGTTTGGTACCGTATGGATGTACTCGTCCGGTATTGCACCGTTTTGGTGTGGTTTGGTACCGTAACGAAGGACTCGTAAGGTATTGTACCGTTTTGGTGTGGTTTGGTACCGTATGGATGTACTCGTACGGTATTGCGCCGTTTTGGTGTGGTTTGGTACCGTATGGATGTACTCGTACGGTATTGCACCGTTTTTGTGTGGTTTGGTACCGTAACGAAGGACTCGTAAGGTATTGTATCGTTTTGGTGTGGTTTGGTACCGTATGGATGTACTCGTCCGGTATTGCACCGTTTTGGTGTGGTTTGGTACCGTAACGAAGGACTCGTACGGTATTGCATCGTTTTGGTGTGGTTTGGTACCGTATGGATGTACTCGTACGGTATTGCACCGTTTTGGTGTGGTTTGGTACCGTAACGAAGGACTCGTAAGGTATTGTACCGTTTTGTTGTGGTTCGGTACCGTATGGATGTACTCGTACGGTATTGCACCGTTTTGGTGTGGTTTGGTACCATAACGAAGGACTCCTAAGATATTGTACCGTTTTGGTGTGGTTTGGTACCATATGGATGTACTCGTACGGTATTGCACCATTTTGGTGTGGTTTGGTACCGTATGGATGTACTCGTACGGTATTGCACTGTTTTGGTGTGGTTTGGTACCGTAACGAAGGACTCGTAAGGTATTGTACCGTTTTGGTGTGGTTTGGAACTCTATGGATGTACTCGTACGGTATTGCACCGTTTTGTTGTGGTTTGGTACCGTATGGACGTACTCGTACGGTATTGCACCGTTTTGGTGTGGTTTGGTACCGTAACGAAGGACTCGTAAGGTATTGTATCGTTTTGGTGTGGTTTGGTACCGTATGGATGTACTCGTACGGTATTGCACCGTTTTTGTGTGGTGTGGTACCGTAACGAAGGACTCGTAAGGTATTGTATCGTTTTGGTGTGGTTTGGTACCGTATGGATGTACTCGTCCGGTATTGCACCGTTTTGGTGTGGTTTGGTACCGTAACGAAGGACTCGTAAGGTATTGTACCGTTTTGGTGTGGTTTGGTACCGTATGGATGTACTAGTACGGTATTGCACCGTTTTGGTGTGGTTTGGTACCGTATGGATGTACTCGTACGGTATTGCACCGTTTTTGTGTGGTTTGGTACCGTAACGAAGGACTCGTAAGGTATTGTATCGTTTTGGTGTGGTTTGGTACCGTATGGATGTACTCGTCCGGTATTGCACCGTTTTGGTGTGGTTTGGTACCGTAACGAAGGACTCGTACGGTATTGCATCGTTTTGGTGTGGTTTGGTACCGTATGGATGTACTCGTACGGTATTGCACCGTTTTGGTGTGGTTTGGTACCGTAACGAAGGACTCGTAAGGTATTGTACCGTTTTGTTGTGGTTCGGTACCGTATGGATGTACTCGTACGGTATTGCACCGTTTTGGTGTGGTTTGGTACCATAACGAAGGACTCCTAAGATATTGTACCGTTTTGGTGTGGTTTGGTACCATATGGATGTACTCGTACGGTATTGCACCATTTTGGTGTGGTTTGGTACCGTATGGATGTACTCGTACGGTATTGCACTGTTTTGGTGTGGATTGGTACCGTAACGAAGGACTCGTAAGGTATTGTACCATTTTGGTGTGGTTTGGTACCATATGGATGTACTCGTACGGCATTGCACCGTTTTGGTGTGGTTTGGTACCGTAACGAAGGACTCGTAAGGTATTGTACCGTTTTGGTGTGGTTTAAAACCGTATGGATGTACTCGTACGGTATTGCACCGTTTTGGTGTGGTTTGGTACCGTATGGATGTACTCGTACGGTATTGCACTGTTTTGGTGTGGTTTGGTACCGTAACGAAGGACTCGTAAGGTATTGTACCGTTTTGGTATGGTTTGGTACCGTATGGATGTACTCGTACGGCATTGCATCGTTTTGGTGTGGTTTGGTACCGTAACGAAGGACTCGTAAGGTATTGTACCGTTTTGGTGTGGTTTGGTACCGTATGGATGTACTCGTACGGTATTGCAACGTTTTGGTGTGGTTTGGGACCGTATGGATGTACTAGTACGGTATTGCACCGTTTTGGTGTGGTTTGGCACCGTATGGATGTACTCGTACGGTATTGCACCGTTTTGGTGTGGTTTGGTACCGTATGGATGTACTCGTACGGTATTGCACCGTTTTGGTGTGGTTGGGTACCGTAACGAAGGACTCGTAAGGTATTGTACCGTTTTGGTGTTGTTTGGTACCGTATGGATGTACTCGTACGGTATTGCACCGTTTTGGTGTGGTTTGGTACTGTAACGAAGGACTCGTAAGGTATTGTACCGTTTTGGTGTGGTTTGGTACCGTATGGATGTACTCGTACGGTATTGCACTGTTTTGGTGTGGTTTGGTACTGTAACGAAGGACATGTAAGGTATTGTACCGTTTTGGTGTGGTTTGGTACCGTATGGATGTACTCGTACGGTATTGCACCGTTTTGGTGTGGTTTGGTACCGTAACGAAGGACTCCTAAGATATTGTACCGTTTTGGTGGGGTTAGGTACCGTATGGATGTACTCGTACGGTATTGCACCATTTTGGTGTGGTTTGGTACCGTATGGATGTACTTGTACGGTATTGCACCGTTTTGGTGTTGTTTGGAACCGTAACGAAGGACTCGTAAGGTATTGTACCGTTTTGGTGTGGTTTGGAACTCTATGGATGTACTCGTACGGTATTGCACCGTTTTGTTGTGGTTTGGTACCGTATGGACGTACTCGTACGGTATTGCACCGTTTTGGTGTGGTTTGGTACCGTAACGAAGGACTCGTAAGGTATTGTACCGTTTTGGTGTGGTTTGGTACCGTATGGATGTACTCGTACGGTATTGCACCGTTTTGGTGTGGTTTGGTACCGTAACGAAGGACTCGTAAGGTATTGTACCGTTTTGGTGTGGTTTGGTACCGTATGGATGTACTCGTACGGTATTGCACCGTTTTGGTGTGGTTTGGTACCGTAACGAAGGACTCGTAAGGTATTGTACCGTTTTGGTGTGGTTTGGTACCGTATGGATGTACTCGTACGGTATTGCACCGTTTTTGTGTGGTGTGGTACCGTAACGAAGGACTCGTAAGGTATTGTATCGTTTTGGTGTGGTTTGGTACCGTATGGATGTACTCGTCCGGTATTGCACCGTTTTGGTGTGGTTTGGTACCGTAACGAAGGACTCGTAAGGTATTGTACCGTTTTGGTGTGGTTTGGTACCGTATGGATGTACTCGTACGGTATTGCGCCGTTTTGGTGTGGTTTGGTACCGTATGGATGTACTCGTACGGTATTGCACCGTTTTTGTGTGGTTTGGTACCGTAACGAAGGACTCGTAAGGTATTGTATCGTTTTGGTGTGGTTTGGTACCGTATGGATGTACTCGTCCGGTATTGCACCGTTTTGGTGTGGTTTGGTACCGTAACGAAGGACTCGTACGGTATTGCATCGTTTTGGTGTGGTTTGGTACCGTATGGATGTACTCGTACGGTATTGCACCGTTTTGGTGTGGTTTGGTACCGTAACGAAGGACTCGTAAGGTATTGTACCGTTTTGTTGTGGTTCGGTACCGTATGGATGTACTCGTACGGTATTGCACCGTTTTGGTGTGGTTTGGTACCATAACGAAGGACTCCTAAGATATTGTACCGTTTTGGTGTGGTTTGGTACCATATGGATGTACTCGTACGGTATTGCACCATTTTGGTGTGGTTTGGTACCGTATGGATGTACTCGTACGGTATTGCACTGTTTTGGTGTGGTTTGGTACCGTAACGAAGGACTCGTAAGGTATTGTACCGTTTTGGTGTGGTTTGGAACTCTATGGATGTACTCGTACGGTATTGCACCGTTTTGTTGTGGTTTGGTACCGTATGGACGTACTCGTACGGTATTGCACCGTTTTGGTGTGGTTTGGTACCGTAACGAAGGACTCGTAAGGTATTGTATCGTTTTGGTGTGGTTTGGTACCGTATGGATGTACTCGTACGGTATTGCACCGTTTTTGTGTGGTGTGGTACCGTAACGAAGGACTCGTAAGGTATTGTATCGTTTTGGTGTGGTTTGGTACCGTATGGATGTACTCGTCCGGTATTGCACCGTTTTGGTGTGGTTTGGTACCGTAACGAAGGACTCGTAAGGTATTGTACCGTTTTGGTGTGGTTTGGTACCGTATGGATGTACTCGTACGGTATTGCACCGTTTTGGTGTGGTTTGGTACCGTATGGATGTACTCGTACGGTATTGCACCGTTTTTGTGTGGTTTGGTACCGTAACGAAGGACTCGTAAGGTATTGTATCGTTTTGGTGTGGTTTGGTACCGTATGGATGTACTCGTCCGGTATTGCACCGTTTTGGTGTGGTTTGGTACCGTAACGAAGGACTCGTACGGTATTGCATCGTTTTGGTGTGGTTTGGTACCGTATGGATGTACTCGTACGGTATTGCACCGTTTTGGTGTGGTTTGGTACCGTAACGAAGGACTCGTAAGGTATTGTACCGTTTTGTTGTGGTTCGGTACCGTATGGATGTACTCGTACGGTATTGCACCGTTTTGGTGTGGTTTGGTACCATAACGAAGGACTCCTAAGATATTGTACCGTTTTGGTGTGGTTTGGTACCATATGGATGTACTCGTACGGTATTGCACCATTTTGGTGTGGTTTGGTACCGTATGGATGTACTCGTACGGTATTGCACTGTTTTGGTGTGGTTTGGTACCGTAACGAAGGACTCGTAAGGTATTGTACCATTTTGGTGTGGTTTGGTACCATATGGATGTACTCGTACGGCATTGCACCGTTTTGGTGTGGTTTGGTACCGTAACGAAGGACTCGTAAGGTATTGTACCGTTTTGGTGTGGTTTAAAACCGTATGGATGTACTCGTACGGTATTGCACCGTTTTGGTGTGGTTTGGTACCGTATGGATGTACTCGTACGGTATTGCACTGTTTTGGTGTGGTTTGGTACCGTAACGAAGGACTCGTAAGGTATTGTACCGTTTTGGTGTGGTTTGGTACCGTATGGATGTACTCGTACGGCATTGCACCGTTTTGGTGTGGTTTGGTACCGTAACGAAGGACTCGTAAGGTATTGTACCGTTTTGGTGTGGTTTGGTACCGTATGGATGTACTCGTACGGTATTGCACCGTTTTGGTGTGGTTTGGTACCGTATGGATGTACTAGTACGGTATTGCACCGTTTTGGTGTGGTTTGGCACCGTATGGATGTACTCGTACGGTATTGCACCGTTTTGGTGTGGTTTGGTACCGTAACGAAGGACTCCTAAGATATTGTACCGTTTTGGTGCGGTTTGGTACCGTATGGATGTACTCGTACGGTATTGCACCGTTTTGGTGTGGTTTGGTACCGTAACGAAGGACTCCTAAGATATTGTACCGTTTTGGTGTGGTTTCGTACCGTATGGATGTACTCGTACGGTATTGCACCATTTTGCTGTGGTTTGGTACCGTATGGATGTACTTGTACGGTATTGCACCGTTTTGGTGTGGTTTGGAACCGTAACGAAGGACTCGTAAGGTATTGTACCGTTTTGGTGTGGTTTGGAACTGTATGGATGTACTCGTACGGTATTGCACCGTTTTGTTGTGGTTTGGTACCGTATGGACGTACTCGTACGGTATTGCACCGTTTTGGTGTGGTTTGGTACCATAACGAAGGACTCGTAAGGTATTGTATCGTTTTGGTGTGGTTTGGTACCGTATGGATGTACTCGTACGGTATTGCACCGTTTTGGTGTGGTTTGGTACCGTATGGATGTACTCGTACGGTATTGCACCGTTTTGGTGTAGTTTGGTACCGTAACGAAGGACTCGTAAGGTATTGTACCGTTTTGGTGTGGTTTGGTACCGTATGGATGTACTCGTACGGTATTGCAACGTTTTGTTCTGGTTTGGTACCGTATGGATGTACTCGTACGGTATTGCACCGTTTTGGAATGGTTTGGTACCGTAACGAAGGACTCGTAAGGTATTGTACCATTTTGGTGTGGTTTGGTACCGTATGGATGTACTCGTACGGTATTGCACCGTTTTGGTGTGGTTTGGTACCGTAACGAAAAACTCGTAAGGTATTGTACCGTTTTGGTGTGGTTTGGTACCGTATGGATGTACTCGTACGGTACTGCACCGTTTTGGTGTGGTTTGGTACCGTAACGAAGGACTCGTAAGGTATTGTACCGTTTTGGTGTGGTTTGGTACCGTATGGATGTACTCGTACGGTATTGCACCGTTTTGGTGTGGTTTGGTACCGTAACGAAGGACTCGTACGGTATTGCATCGTTTTGGTGTGGTTTGGTACCGTATGGATGTACTCGTACGGTATTGCACCGTTTTGGTGTGGTTTGGTACCGTAACGAAGGACTCGTAAGGTATTGTACCGTTTTGTTGTGGTTCGGTACCGTATGGATGTACTCGTACGGTATTGCACCGTTTTGGTGTGGTTTGGTACCATAACGAAGGACTCCTAAGATATTGTACCGTTTTGGTGTGGTTTGGTACCATATGGATGTACTCGTACGGTATTGCACCATTTTGGTGTGGTTTGGTACCGTATGGATGTACTCGTACGGTATTGCACTGTTTTGGTGTGGTTTGGTACCGTAACGAAGGACTCCTAAGATATTGTACCGTTTTGGTGTGGTTTGGTACCGTATGGATGTACTCGTACGGTATTGCACCATTTTGCTGTGGTTTGGTACCGTATGGATGTACTTGTACGGTATTGCACCGTTTTGGTGTGGTTTGGAACCGTAACGAAGGACTCGTAAGGTATTGTACCGTTTTGGTGTGGTTTGGAACTGTATGGATGTACTCGTACGGTATTGCACCGTTTTGTTGTGGTTTGGTACCGTATGGACGTACTCGTACGGTATTGCACCGTTTTGGTGTGGTTTGGTACCGTAACGAAGGACTCGTAAGGTATTGTATCGTTTTGGTGTGGTTTGGTACCGTATGGATGTACTCGTACGGTATTGCACCGTTTTGGTGTGGTTTGGTACCGTATGGATGTACTCGTACGGTATTGCACCGTTTTGGTGTAGTTTGGTACCGTAACGAAGGACTCGTAAGGTATTGTACCGTTTTGGTGTGGTTTGGTACCGTATGGATGTACTCGTACGGTATTGCAACGTTTTGTTCTGGTTTGGTACCGTATGGATGTACTCGTACGGTATTGCACCGTTTTGGTGTAGTTTGGTACCGTAACGAAGGACTCGTAAGGTATTGTACCATTTTGGTGTGGTTTGGTACCGTATGGATGTACTCGTACGGTATTGCACCGTTTTGGTGTGGTTTGGTACCGTAACGAAAAACTCGTAAGGTATTGTACCGTTTTGGTGTGGTTTGGTACCGTATGGATGTACTCGTACGGTACTTCACCGTTTTGGTGTGGTTTGGTACCGTAACGAAGGACTCGTAAGGTATTGTACCGTTTTGGTGTGGTTTTGTACCGTATGGATGTACTCGTACGGTATTGCACCGTTTTGGTGTGGTTTGGTACCGTAACGAAGGGCTCGTAAGGTATTGCACCGTTTTGGTGTGGTTTGGTACCATAACGAAGGACTCCTAAGATATTGTACCATTTTGGTGTGGTTTGGTACCATATGGATGTACTCGTACGGTATTGCACCGTTTTGGTGTAGTTTGGTACCGTAACGAAGGACTCGTAAGGTATTGTACCCTTTTGGTGTGGTTTGGTACCGTATGGATGTACTCGTACGGTATTGCAACGTTTTGTTCTGGTTTGGTACCGTATGGATGTACTCGTACGGTATTGCACCGTTTTGGAATGGTTTGGTACCGTAACGAAGGACTCGTAAGGTATTGTACCGTTTTGGTGTGGTTTGGTACCGTATGGAAGTACTCGTACGGTATTGCATCGTTTTGGTGTGGTTTGGTACCGTATGGATGTACTGGTACGGTATTTCACCGTTTTGGTGTGGTTTGGAACCGTAACGAAGGACTCGTAAGGTATTGTACCGTTTTGGTCTGGTTTGGTACCGTATGGATGTACTCGTACGGTATTGCACTGTTTTGGTGTGGTTTGGTACCGTAACGAAGGACTCGTAAGGTATTGCACCGTTTTGGTGTGGTTTGGTACCGTATGGATGTACTCGTACGGTATTGCACTGTTTTGGTGTGGTTTGGTACCGTAACGAAGGACTCGTAAGGTATTGTACCGTTTTGGTGTGGTTTGGTACCGTATGGATGTACTCGTACGGTATTGCACCGTTTTGGTGTGGTTTGGTACCGTAACGAAGGACTCGTAAGGTATTGTACTGTTTTGGTGTGGTTTGGTACCGTATGGATGTACTCGTACGGTATTGCACCGTTTTGGTGTGGTTTGGTACCGTAGGGATGTACTCGTACGGTATTGCACCGTTTTGGTGTGGTTTGGTACCGTAGGGATGTACTCGTACGGTATTGCACCGTTTTGGTGTGGTTTGGTACCGTAACGAAGGACTCGTAAGGTATTGTACCGTTTTGGTGTGGTTTGGTACCGTATGGATGTACTCGTACGGTATTGCACCGTTTTGGTGTGGTTTGCTACCGTAACGAAGGACTCCTAAGATATTGTACCGTTTTGGTGGGGTTTGGTACCGTATGGATGTACTCGTACGGTATTGCACCATTTTGGTGTGGTTTGGTACCGTATGGATGTACTTGTACGGTATTGCACCGTTTTGGTGTGGTTTGGAACCGTAACGAAGGACTCGTAAGGTATTGTACCGTTTTGGTGTGGTTTGGAACTCTATGGATGTACTCGTACGGTATTGCACCGTTTTGTTGTGGTTTGGTACCGTATGGACGTACTCGTACGGTATTGCACCGTTTTGGTGTGGTTTGGTACCGTAACGAAGGACTCCTAAGATATTGTACCGTTTTGGTGTGGTTTGGTACCGTATGGATGTACTCGTACGGTATTGCACCGTTTTGGTGTGGTTTGGTACCGTATGGATGTACTCGTACGGTATTGCACCGTTTTGGTGTGGTTTGGTACCGTAACGAAGGACTCGTAAGGTATTGTACCGTTTTGGTGTCGTTTGGTACCGTATGGATGTACTCGTACGGTATTGCACCGTTTTGGTGTGGTTTGGTACCGTATGGACGTACTCGTACGGTATTGCACCGTTTTGGTGTGGTTTGGTACCGTAACGAAGGACTCGTAAGGTATTGTACCGTTTTGGTGTGGTTTGGTACCGTATGGATGTACTCGTACGGTATTGCACCGTTTTGGTGTGGTTTGGTACCGTAACGAAGGACTCGTAAGGTATTGTACCGTTTTGGTGTGGTTTGGTACCGTATGGATGTACTCGTACGGTATTGCACCGTTTTGGTGTGGTTTGGTACCGTAACGAAGGGCTCGTAAGGTATTGTACCGTTTTGGTGTGGTTTGGTACCGTATGGATGTACTCGTACGGTACTGCACCGTTTTGGTGTGGTTTGGTACCGTAACGAAGGACTCGTAAGGTATTGTACCGTTTTGGTGTGGTTTGGTACCGTATGGATGTACTCGTACGGTATATTGCACCGTTATTGTGTGGTTTGGTACCGTAACGAAGGACACGTAAGGTATTGTACTGTTTTGGTGTGGTTTGGTACCGTATGGATGTACTCGTACGGTATTGCACCGTTTTGGTGTGGTTTGGTACCGTAGGGATGTACTCGTACGGTATTACACCGTTTTGGTGTGGTTTGGTACCGTAACGAAGGACTCGTAAGGTATTGTATCGTTTTGGTGTGGTTTGGTACCGTATGGATGTACTCGTCCGGTATTGCACCGTTTTGGTGTGGTTTGGTACCGTAACGAAGGACTCGTAAGGTATTGTACCGTTTTGTTGTGGTTCGGTACCGTATGGATGTACTCGTACGGTATTGCACCGTTTTGGTGTGGTTTGGTACCATAACGAAGGACTCGTAAGATATTGTACCGTTTTGGTGTGGTTTGGTACCATATGGATGTACTCGTACGGTATTGCACCATTTTGGTGTGGTTTGGTACCGTATGGATGTACTCGTACGGGATTGCACTCTTTTGGTGTGGTTTGGTACCGTAACGAAGGACTCGTAAGGTATTGTACCATTTTGGTGTGGTTTGGTACCGTATGGATGTACTCGTACGGCATTGCACCGTTTTGGTGTGGTTTGGTACCGTAACGAAGGACTCGTAAGGTATTGTACCGTTTTGGTGTGGTTTAAAACCGTATGGATGTACTCGTACGGTATTGCACCGTTTTGGTGTGGTTTGGTACCGTATGGATGTACTCGTACGGTATTGCACTGTCTTGGTGTGGTTTGGTACCGTAACGAAGGACTCGTAAGGTATTGTACCGTTTTGGTGTGGTTTGGTACCGTATGGATGTACTCGTACGGCATTGCACCGTTTTGGTGTGGTTTGGTACCGTAACGTAGGACTCGTAAGGTATTGTACCGTTTTGGTGTGGTTTGGTACCGTATGGATGTACTCGTACGGCATTGCACCGTTTTGGTGTGGTTTGGTACCGTAACGAAGGACTCGTAAGGTATTGTACCGTTTTGGTGTGGTTTAAAACCGTATGGATGTACTCGTACGGTATTGCACCGTTTTGGTGTGGTTTGGTACCGTATGGATGTACTCGTACGGTATTGCACTGTCTTGGTGTGGTTTGGTACCGTAACGAAGGACTCGTAAGGTATTGTACCGTTTTGGTGTGGTTTGGTACCGTATGGATGTACTCGTACGGCATTGCACCGTTTTGGTGTGGTTTGGTACCGTAACGTAGGACTCGTAAGGTATTGTACCGTTTTGGTGTGGTTTGGTACCGTATGGATGTACTCGTACGGTATTGCACCGTTTTGGTGTGGTTTGGTACCGTATGGATGTACTCGTACGGTATTGCACCGTTTTGGTGTGGTTTGGCACCGTATGGATGTACTCGTACGGTATTGCACCGTTTTGGTGTAGTTTGGTACCGTAACGAAGGACTCCTTAGATATTGTACCGTTTTGGTGCGGTTTGGTACCGTATGGATGTACTCGTACGGTATTGCACCGTTTTGGTGTGGTTTGGTACCGTAACGAAGGACTCCTAAGATATTGTACCGTTTTGGTGTGGTTTGGTACCGTATGGATGTACTCGTACGGTATTGCACCATTTTGCTGTGGTTTGGTACCGTATGGATGTACTTGTACGGTATTGCACCGTTTTGGTGTGGTTTGGAACCGTAACGAAGGACTCGTAAGGTATTGTACCGTTTTGGTGTGGTTTGGAACTGTATGGATGTACTCGTACGGTATTGCACCGTTTTATTGTGGTTTGGTACCGTATGGACGTACTCGTACGGTATTGCACCGTTTTGGTGTGGTTTGGTACCGTAACGAAGGACTCGTAAGGTATTGTATCGTTTTGGTGTGGTTTGGTACCGTATGGATGTACTCGTACGGTATTGCACCGTTTTGGTGTGGTTGGGTACCGTAACGAAGGACTCGTAAGGTATTGTACCGTTTTGGTGTGGTTTGGTACCGTATGGATGTACTCGTACGGTATTGCACCGTTGTGGTGTGGTTTGGTACTGTAACGAAGGACTCGTAAGGTATTGTATCGTTTTGGTGTGGTTTGGTACAGTATGGATGTACTCGTACGGTATTGCACCGTTTTGGTGTGGTTTGGTACCGTAACGAAGGACTCCTAAGATATTGTACCGTTTTGGTGTGGTTTGGTACCGTATGGATGTACTCGTACGGTATTGCACCATTTTGGTGTGGTTTGGTACCGTATGGATGTACTGGTACGGTATTGCACCGTTTTGGTGTGGTTTGGAACCGTAACGAAGGACTCGTAAGGTATTGTACCGTTTTGGTGTGGTTTGGTACCGTATGGATGTACTCGTACGGTGTTGCACTGTTTTGGTGTGGTTTGGTACCGTAACGAAGGACTCGTAAGGTATTGTACCGTTTTGGTGTGGTTTGGTACCGTATGGATGTACTCGTACGGTATTGCACCGTTTTGGTGTGGTTTGGTACCGTAACGAAGGGCTCGTAAGGTATTGTACCGTTTTGGTGTGGTTTGGTTCCGTATGGATGTACTCGTACGGTATTGCACCGTTTTGGTGTGGTTTGGTACCGTATGGATGTACTTGTACGGTATTGCACCGTTTTGGTGTGGTTTGGTACTGTAACGAAGGACTCGTAAGGTATTGTACCGTTTTGGTGTGGTTTGGTACCGTATGGATGTACTCGTACGGTATTGCACTGTTTTGGTGTGGTTTGGTACTGTAACGAAGGACTCGTAAGGTATTGTACCGTTTTGGTGTGGTTTGGTACCGTATGGATGTACTCGTACGGTATTGCACCGTTTTGGTGTGGTTTGGTACCGTAACGAAGGACTCCTAAGATATTGTACCGTTTTGGTGTGGTTTGGTACCGTATGGATGTACTCGTACGGTATTGCACCGTTTTGGTGTGGTTTGGTACCGTATGGATGTACTCGTACGGTATTGCACCGTTTTGGTGTGGTTTGGTACCGTAACGAAGGACTCGTAAGGTATTGTACCGTTTTGGTGTCGTTTGGTACCGTATGGATGTACTCGTACGGTATTGCACCGTTTTGGTGTGGTTTGGTACCGTATGGACGTACTCGTACTGTATTGCACCGTTTTGGTGTGGTTTGGTACCGTAACGAAGGACTCGTAAGGTATTGTACCGTTTTGGTGTGGTTTGGTACCGTATGGATGTACTCGTACGGTATTGCACCGTTTTGGTGTGGTTTGGTACCGTAACGAAGGACTCGTAAGGTATTGTACCGTTTTGGTGTGGTTTGGTACCGTATGGATGTACTCGTACGGTATTGCACCGTTTTGGTGTGGTTTGGTACCGTAACGAAGGGCTTGTAAGGTATTGTACCGTTTTGGTGTGGTTTGGTACCGTATGGATGTACTCGTACGGTACTGCACCGTTTTGGTGTGGTTTTTGTATCGTAACGAAGGACTCGTAAGGTATTGTACCGTTTTGGTGTGGTTTGGTACCGTATGGATGTACTCGTACGGTATTGCACCGTTTTGGTGTGGTTTGGTACCGTAACGAAGGACTCGTAAGATATTGTACCGTTTTGGTGTGGTTTGGAACCGTATGGATGTACTCGTACGGTATTGCACCGTTTTGGTGTGGTTTGGTACCGTATGGATGTACTCGTACGGTATTGCACCGTTTTGGTGTAGTTTGGTACCGTAACGAAGGACTCGTAAGGTATTATACCGTTTTGGTGTGGTTTGGTACCGTATGGATGTACTCGTACGGTATTGCAACGTTTTGTTCTGGTTTGGTACCGTATGGATGTACTCGTACGGTATTGCACCGTTTTGGAATGGTTTGGTACCGTAACGAAGGACTCGTAAGGTATTGTACCATTTTGGTGTGGTTTGGTACCGTATGGATGTACTCGTACGGTATTCCACCGTTTTGGTGTGGTTTGGTACCGTAACGAAAGACTCGTAAGGTATTGTACCGTTTTGGTGTGGTTTGGTACCGTATGGATGTACTCGTACGGTATTGCACTGTTTTGGTGTGGATTGGTACCGTAACGAAGGACTCGTAAGGTATTGTACCGTTTTGGTGTGGTTTGGTACCGTATGGATGTACTCGTACGGTATTGCACCGTTTTGGTGTGGTTTGGTACCGTAACGAAGGACTCCTAAGATATTGTACCGTTTTGGTGTGGTTTGGTACCGTATGGATGTACTCGTACGGTATTGCACCGTTTTGGTGTGGTTTGGTACCGTATGGATGTACTCGTACGGTATTGCACCGTTTTGGTGTGGTTTGGTACCGTAACGAAGGACTCGTAAGGTATTGTACCGTTTTGGTGTCGTTTGGTACCGTATGGATGTACTCGTACGGTATTGCACCGTTTTGGTGTGGTTTGGTACCGTATGGACGTACTCGTACGGTATTGCACCGTTTTGGTGTGGTTTGGTACCGTAACGAAGGACTCGTAAGGTATTGTACCGTTTTGGTGTGGTTTGGTACCGTATGGATGTACTCGTACGGTATTGCACCGTTTTGGTGTGGTTTGGTACCGTAACGAAGGACTCGTAAGGTATTGTACCGTTTTGGTGTGGTTTGGTACCGTATGGATGTACTCGTACGGTATTGCACCGTTTTGGTGTGGTTTGGTACCGTAACGAAGGGCTCGTAAGGTATTGTACCGTTTTGGTGTGGTTTGGTACCGTATGGATGTACTCGTACGGTACTGCACCGTTTTGGTGTGGTTTTTGTACCGTAACGAAGGACTCGTAAGGTATTGTACCGTTTTGGTGTGGTTTGGTACCGTATGGATGTACTCGTACGGTATTGCACCGTTTTGGTGTGGTTTGGTACCGTAACGAAGGACTCGTAAGGTATTGTACCGTTTTGGTGTTGTTTGGAACCGTATGGATGTACTCGTACGGTATTGCACCGTTTTGGTGTGGTTTGGTACCGTATGGATGTACTCGTACGGTATTGCACCGTTTTGGTGTAGTTTGGTACCGTAACGAAGGACTCGTAAGGTATTGTACCGTTTTGGTGTGGTTTGGTACCGTATGGATGTACTCGTACGGTATTGCAACGTTTTGTTCTGGTTTGGTACCGTATGGATGTACTCGTACGGTATTGCACCGTTTTGGAATGGTTTGGTACCGTAACGAAGGACTCGTAAGGTATTGTACCATTTTGGTGTGGTTTGGTACCGTATGGATGTACTCGTACGGTATTGCACCGTTTTGGTGTGGTTTGGTACCGTAACGAAAGACTCGAAAGGTATTGTACCGTTTTGGTGTGGTTTGGTACCGTATGGATGTACTCGTACGGTATTGCACTGTTTTGGTGTGGATTGGTACCGTAACGAAGGACTCGTAAGGTATTGTACCGTTTTGGTGTGGTTTGGTACCGTATGGATGTACTCGTACGGTATTGCACCGTTTTGGTGTGGTTTGGTACCGTAACGAAGGACTCCTAAGATATTGTACCGTTTTGGTGTGGTTTGGTACCGTATGGATGTACTCGTACGGTATTGCACCGTTTTGGTGTGGTTTGGTACCGTATGGATGTACTCGTACGGTATTGCACCGTTTTGGTGTGGTTTGGTACCGTAACGAAGGACTCGTAAGGTATTGTACCGTTTTGGTGTCGTTTGGTACCGTATGGATGTACTCGTACGGTATTGCACCGTTTTGGTGTGGTTTGGTACCGTATGGACGTACTCGTACGGTATTGCACCGTTTTGGTGTGGTTTGGTACCGTAACGAAGGACTCGTAAGGTATTGTACCGTTTTGGTGTGGTTTGGTACCGTATGGATGTACTCGTACGGTATTGCACCGTTTTGGTGTGGTTTGGTACCGTATGGATGTACTCGTACGGTATTGCACCGTTTTGGAATGGTTTGGTACCGTAACGAAGGACTCGTAAGGTATTGTACCATTTTGGTGTGGTTTGGTACCGTATGGATGTACTCGTACGGTATTCCACCGTTTTGGTGTGGTTTGGTACCGTAACGAAAGACTCGTAAGGTATTGTACCGTTTTGGTGTGGTTTGGTACCGTATGGATGTACTCGTACGGTATTGCACTGTTTTGGTGTGGATTGGTACCGTAACGAAGGACTCGTAAGGTATTGTACCGTTTTGGTGTGGTTTGGTACCGTATGGATGTACTCGTACGGTATTGCACCGTTTTGGTGTGGTTTGGTACCGTAACGAAGGACTCCTAAGATATTGTACCGTTTTGGTGTGGTTTGGTACCGTATGGATGTACTCGTACGGTATTGCACCGTTTTGGTGTGGTTTGGTACCGTATGGATGTACTCGTACGGTATTGCACCGTTTTGGTGTGGTTTGGTACCGTAACGAAGGACTCGTAAGGTATTGTACCGTTTTGGTGTCGTTTGGTACCGTATGGATGTACTCGTACGGTATTGCACCGTTTTGGTGTGGTTTGGTACCGTATGGACGTACTCGTACGGTATTGCACCGTTTTGGTGTGGTTTGGTACCGTAACGAAGGACTCGTAAGGTATTGTACCGTTTTGGTGTGGTTTGGTACCGTATGGATGTACTCGTACGGTATTGCACCGTTTTGGTGTGGTTTGGTACCGTAACGAAGGACTCGTAAGGTATTGTACCGTTTTGGTGTGGTTTGGTACCGTATGGATGTACTCGTACGGTATTGCACCGTTTTGGTGTGGTTTGGTACCGTAACGAAGGGCTCGTAAGGTATTGTACCGTTTTGGTGTGGTTTGGTACCGTATGGATGTACTCGTACGGTACTGCACCGTTTTGGTGTGGTTTTTGTACCGTAACGAAGGACTCGTAAGGTATTGTACCGTTTTGGTGTGGTTTGGTACCGTATGGATGTACTCGTACGGTATTGCACCGTTTTGGTGTGGTTTGGTACCGTAACGAAGGACTCGTAAGGTATTGTACCGTTTTGGTGTTGTTTGGAACCGTATGGATGTACTCGTACGGTATTGCACCGTTTTGGTGTGGTTTGGTACCGTATGGATGTACTCGTACGGTATTGCACCGTTTTGGTGTAGTTTGGTACCGTAACGAAGGACTCGTAAGGTATTGTACCGTTTTGGTGTGGTTTGGTACCGTATGGATGTACTCGTACGGTATTGCAACGTTTTGTTCTGGTTTGGTACCGTATGGATGTACTCGTACGGTATTGCACCGTTTTGGAATGGTTTGGTACCGTAACGAAGGACTCGTAAGGTATTGTACCATTTTGGTGTGGTTTGGTACCGTATGGATGTACTCGTACGGTATTGCACCGTTTTGGTGTGGTTTGGTACCGTAACGAAAGACTCGTAAGGTATTGTACCGTTTTGGTGTGGTTTGGTACCGTATGGATGTACTCGTACGGTATTGCACTGTTTTGGTGTGGATTGGTACCGTAACGAAGGACTCGTAAGGTATTGTACCGTTTTGGTGTGGTTTGGTACCGTATGGATGTACTCGTACGGTATTGCACCGTTTTGGTGTGGTTTGGTACCGTAACGAAGGACTCCTAAGATATTGTACCGTTTTGGTGTGGTTTGGTACCGTATGGATGTACTCGTACGGTATTGCACCGTTTTGGTGTGGTTTGGTACCGTATGGATGTACTCGTACGGTATTGCACCGTTTTGGTGTGGTTTGGTACCGTAACGAAGGACTCGTAAGGTATTGTACCGTTTTGGTGTCGTTTGGTACCGTATGGATGTACTCGTACGGTATTGCACCGTTTTGGTGTGGTTTGGTACCGTATGGACGTACTCGTACGGTATTGCACCGTTTTGGTGTGGTTTGGTACCGTAACGAAGGACTCGTAAGGTATTGTACCGTTTTGGTGTGGTTTGGTACCGTATGGATGTACTCGTACGGTATTGCACCGTTTTGGTGTGGTTTGGTACCGTAACGAAGGACTCGTAAGGTATTGTACCGTTTTGGTGTGGTTTGGTACCGTATGGATGTACTCGTACGGTATTGCACCGTTTTGGTGTGGTTTGGTACCGTAACGAAGGGCTCGTAAGGTATTGTACCGTTTTGGTGTGGTTTGGTACCGTATGGATGTACTCGTACGGTACTGCACCGTTTTGGTGTGGTTTTTGTACCGTAACGAAGGACTCGTAAGGTATTGTACCGTTTTGGTGTGGTTTGGTACCGTATGGATGTACTCGTACGGTATTGCACCGTTTTGGTGTGGTTTGGTACCGTAACGAAGGACTCGTAAGGTATTGTACCGTTTTGGTGTTGTTTTGAACCGTATGGATGTACTCGTACGGTATTGCTCCGTTTTGGTGTGGTTTGGTACCGTATGGATGTACTCGTACGGTATTGCACCGTTTTGGTGTAGTTTGGTACCGTAACGAAGGACTCGTAAGGTATTGTACCGTTTTGGTGTGGTTTGGTACCGTATGGATGTACTCGAACGGTATTGCAACGTTTTGTTCTGGTTTGGTACCGTATGGATGTACTCGTACGGTATTGCACCGTTTTGGAATGGTTTGGTACCGTAACGAAGGACTCGTAAGGTATTGTACCATTTTGGTGTGGTTTGGTACCGTATGGATGTACTCGTACGGTATTGCACCGTTTTGGTGTGGTTTGGTACCGTAACGAAAGACTCGTAAGGTATTGTACCGTTTTGGTGTGGTTTGGTACCGTATGGATGTACTCGTACGGTATTGCACTGTTTTGGTGTGGTTTGGTACCGTAACGAAGGACTCGTAAGGTATTGTACCGTTTTGGTGTGGTTTGGTACCGTATGGATGTACTCGTACGGTATTGCACCGTTTTGGTGTGGTTTGGTACCGTAACGAAGGACTCCTAAGATATTGTACCGTTTTGGTGTGGTTTGGTACCGTATGGATGTACTCGTACGGTATTGCACCGTTTTGGTGTGGTTTGGTACCGTATGGATGTACTCGTACGGTATTGCACCGTTTTGGTGTGGTTTGGTACCGTAACGAAGGACTCGTAAGGTATTGTACCGTTTTGGTGTGGTTTGGTTCCGTATGGATGTACTCGTACGGTATTGCACCGTTTTGGTGTGGTTTGGTACCGTAACGAAGGACTCGTAAGGTATTGTACCGTTTTGGTGTGGTTTGGTACCGTATGGATGTACTCGTACGGTATTGCACCGTTTTGGTGTGGTTTGGTACCGTATGGATGTACTCGTACGGTATTGCACCGTTTTGGTGTGGTTTGGTACCGTAACGAAGGACTCGTAAGGTATTGTACCGTTTTGGTGTGGTTTGGTACCGTATGGATGTACTCGTACGGTATTGCACCGTTTTGGTGAGGTTTGGTACCGTAACGAAGGACTCCTAAGATATTGTACCGTTTTGGTGTGGTTTGGTACCGTATGGAAGTACTCGTACGGTATTGCACCATTTTGGTGTGGTTTGGTACCGTATGGATGTACTGGTACGGTATTGCACCGTTTTGGTGTGGTTTGGAACCGTAACGAAGGACTCGTAAGGTATTGTACCGTTTTGGTCTGGTTTGGTACCGTATGGATGTACTCGTACGGTATTGCACTGTTTTGGTGTGGTTTGGTACCGTAACGAAGGACTCGTAAGGTATTGCACCGTTTTGGTGTGGTTTGGTACCGTATGGATGTACTCGTACGGTATTGCACTGTTTTGGTGTGGTTTGGTACCGTAACGAAGGACTCGTAAGGTATTGTACCGTTTTGGTGTGGTTTGGTACCGTATGGATGTACTCGTACGGTATTGCACCGTTTTGGTGTGGTTTGGTACCGTAACGAAGGACTCGTAAGGTATTGTACTGTTTTGGTGTGGTTTGGTACCGTATGGATGTACTCGTACGGTATTGCACCGTTTTGGTGTGGTTTGGTACCGTAGGGATGTACTCGTACGGTATTGCACCGTTTTGGTGTGGTTTGGTACCGTAACGAAGGACTCGTAAGGTATTGTACCGTTTTGGTGTGGTTTGGTACCGTATGGATGTACTCGTACGGTATTGCACCGTTTTGGTGTGGTTTGCTACCGTAACGAAGGACTCCTAAGATATTGTACCGTTTTGGTGGGGTTTGGTACCGTATGGATGTACTCGTACGGTATTGCACTGTTTTGGTGTGGTTTGGTACCGTAACGAAGGACTCGTAAGGTATTGTACCGTTTTGGTGTGGTTTGGTACCGTAGGGATGTACTCGTACGGTATTGCACCGTTTTGGTGTGGTTTGGTACCGTAACGAAGGACTCTTCAGGTATTGTACCGTTTTGATGTGGTTTGGTACCGTATGGATGTACTCGTACGGTATTGCACCGTTTTGGTGTGGTTTGCTACCGTAACGAAGGACTCCTAAGATATTGTACCGTTTTGGTGGGGTTTGGTACCGTATGGATGTACTCGTACGGTATTGCAACATTTTGGTGTGGTTTGCTACCGTAACGAAGGACTCCTAAGATATTGCACCGTTTTGGTGTGGTTTGGTACCGTATGGATGTACTCGTACGGTATTGCACCGTTTTGGTGTGGTTTGGTACCGTAACGAAGGACTCGTAAGGTATTGTACCGTTTTGGTGTCGTTTGGTACCGTATAGATGTACTCGTACGGTATTGCACCGTTTTGGTGTGGTTTGGTACCGTATGGACGTACTCGTACGGTATTGCACCGTTTTGGTGTGGTTTGGTACCGTAACGAAGGACTCGTAAGGTATTGTACCGTTTTGGTGTGGTTTGGTACCGTATGGATGTACTCGTACGGTATTGCACCGTTTTGGTGTGGTTTGGTACCGTAACGAAGGACTCGAAAGGTATTGTACCGTTTTGGTGTGGTTTGGTACCGTATGGATGTACTCGTACGGTAATGCACCGTTTTGGTGTGGTTTGGTACCGTAACGAAGGGCTCGTAAGGTATTGTACCGTTTTGGTGTGGTTTGGTACCGTATGGATGTACTCGTACGGTACTGCACCGTTTTGGTGTGGTTTGGTACCGTAACGAAGGACTCGTAAGGTATTGTACCGTTTTAGTGTGGTTTGGTACCGTATGGATGTACTCGTACGGTATTGCACCGTTTTGGTGTGGTTTGGTTCCGTAACGAAGGACTCGTAAGGTATTGTACCGTTTTGGTGTGGTTTGGAACCGTATGGATGTACTCGTACGGTATTGCACCGTTTTGGTGTGGTTTGGTACCGTATGGATGTACTCGTACGGTATTGCACCGTTTTGGTGTAGTTTGGTACCGTAACGAAGGACTCGTAAGGTATTGTACCGTTTTGGTGTGGTTTGGTACCGTATGGATGTACTCGTACGGTATTGCAACGTTTTGTTCTGGTTTGGTACCATATGGATGTACTCGTACGGTATTGCACCGTTTTGGAATGGTTTGGTACCGTAACGAAGGACTCGTAAGGTATTGTACCGTTTTGGTGTGGTTTGGTACCGTATGGACGTACTCGTACGGTATTGCAACGTTTTGTTCTGGTTTGGAACCGTATGGATGTACTCGTACGGTATTGCACCGTTTTGGAATGGTTTGGTACCGTAACGAAGGACTCGTAAGGTATTGTACCATTTTGGTGTGGTTTGGTACCGTATGGATGTACTCGTACGGTATTGCACCGTTTTGGTGTGGTTTGGAACCGTAACGAAGGACTCGTAAGGTATTGTACCGTTTTGGTGTGGTTTGGTACCGTATTGATGTACTCGTACGGTGTTGCACTGTTTTGGTGTGGTTTGGTACCGTAACGAAGGACTCATAAGGTATTGTACCGTTTTGGTGTGGTTTGGTACCGTATGGATGTACTCGTACGGTATTGCACCGTTTTGGTGTGGTTTGGTACCGTATGGATGTACTCGTACGGTATTGCACCGTTTTTGTGTGGTTTGGTACCGTAACGAAGGACTCGTAAGGAATTGTATCGTTTTGGTGTGGTTTGGTACCGTATGGATGTACTCGTCCGGTATTGCACCGTTTTGGTGTGGTTTGGTACCGTAACGAAGGACTCGTAAGGTATTGTACCGTTTTGGTGTGGTTTGGTACCGTATGGATGTACTCGTACGGTATTGCATCGTTTTGGTGTGGTTTTGTACCGTATGGATGTACTCGTACGGTATTGCACCGTTTTGGTGTGGTTTGGTACCGTAACGAAGGACTCGTAAGGTATTGTACCGTTTAGTTGTGGTTTGGTACCGTATGGATGTACTCGTACGGTATTGCACCGTTTTGGTGTGGTTTGGTACCGTAACGAAGGACTCGTAAGGTATTGTACCGTTTTGGTGTGGTTTAAAACCGTATGGATGTACTCGTACGGTATTGCACCGTTTTGGTGTGGTTTGGTACCGTATGGATGTACTCGTACGGTATTGCACTGTTTTGGTGTGGTTTGGTACCGTAACGAAGGACTCGTAAGGTATTGTACCGTTTTGGTGTGGTTTGGTACCGTATGGATGTACTCGTACGGCATTGCACCGTTTTGGTGTGGTTTGGTACCGTAACGAAGGACTCGTAAGGTATTGTACCGTTTTGGTGTGGTTTGGTACCGTATGGATGTACTCGTACGGTATTGCACCGTTTTGGTGTGGTTTGGTACCGTATGGATGTACTCGTACGGTATTGCACCGTTTTGGTGTGGTTTGGCAACGTATGGATGTACTCGTACGGTATTGCACCGTTTTGGTGTGGTTTGGTACCGTAACGAAGGACTCCTAAGATATTGTACCGTTTTGGTGCGGTTTGGTACCGTATGGATGTACTCGTACGGTATTGCACCGTTTTGGTGTGGTTTGGTACCGTATGGATGTACTCGTACGGTATTGCACCGTTTTGGTGTGGTTTGGTTCCGTAACGAAGGACTCGTAAGGTATTGTACCGTTTTGGTGTGGTTTGGAACCGTATGGATGTACTCGTACGGTATTGCACCGTTTTGGTGTGGTTTGGTACCGTATGGATGTACTCGTACGGTATTGCACCGTTTTGGTGTGGTTTGGTACCGTAACGAAGGACTCGTAAGGTATTGTACCGTTTTGGTGTGGTTTGGAACCGTATGGATGTACTCGTACGGTATTGCACCGTTTTGGTGTGGTTTGGTACCGTATGGATGTACTCGTACGGTATTGCACCGTTTTGGTGTAGTTTGGTACCGTAACGAAGGACTCGTAAGGTATTGTACCGTTTTGGTGTGGTTTGGTACCGTATGGATGTACTCGTACGGTATTGCAACGTTTTGTTCTGGTTTGGTACCATATGGATGTACTCGTACGGTATTGCACCGTTTTGGAATGGTTTGGTACCGTAACGAAGGACTCGTAAGGTATTGTACCGTTTTGGTGTGGTTTGGTACCGTATGGACGTACTCGTACGGTATTGCAACGTTTTGTTCTGGTTTGGAACCGTATGGATGTACTCGTACGGTATTGCACCGTTTTGGAATGGTTTGGTACCGTAACGAAGGACTCGTAAGGTATTGTACCATTTTGGTGTGGTTTGGTACCGTATGGATGTACTCGTACGGTATTGCACCGTTTTGGTGTGGTTTGGAACCGTAACGAAGGACTCGTAAGGTATTGTACCGTTTTGGTGTGGTTTGGTACCGTATTGATGTACTCGTACGGTGTTGCACTGTTTTGGTGTGGTTTGGTACCGTAACGAAGGACTCATAAGGTATTGTACCGTTTTGGTGTGGTTTGGTACCGTATGGATGTACTCGTACGGTATTGCACCGTTTTGGTGTGGTTTGGTACCGTATGGATGTACTCGTACGGTATTGCACCGTTTTTGTGTGGTTTGGTACCGTAACGAAGGACTCGTAAGGAATTGTATCGTTTTGGTGTGGTTTGGTACCGTATGGATGTACTCGTCCGGTATTGCACCGTTTTGGTGTGGTTTGGTACCGTAACGAAGGACTCGTAAGGTATTGTACCGTTTTGGTGTGGTTTGGTACCGTATGGATGTACTCGTACGGTATTGCATCGTTTTGGTGTGGTTTTGTACCGTATGGATGTACTCGTACGGTATTGCACCGTTTTGGTGTGGTTTGGTACCGTAACGAAGGACTCGTAAGGTATTGTACCGTTTAGTTGTGGTTTGGTACCGTATGGATGTACTCGTACGGTATTGCACCGTTTTGGTGTGGTTTGGTACCGTAACGAAGGACTCGTAAGGTATTGTACCGTTTTGGTGTGGTTTAAAACCGTATGGATGTACTCGTACGGTATTGCACCGTTTTGGTGTGGTTTGGTACCGTATGGATGTACTCGTACGGTATTGCACTGTTTTGGTGTGGTTTGGTACCGTAACGAAGGACTCGTAAGGTATTGTACCGTTTTGGTGTGGTTTGGTACCGTATGGATGTACTCGTACGGCATTGCACCGTTTTGGTGTGGTTTGGTACCGTAACGAAGGACTCGTAAGGTATTGTACCGTTTTGGTGTGGTTTGGTACCGTATGGATGTACTCGTACGGTATTGCACCGTTTTGGTGTGGTTTGGTACCGTATGGATGTACTCGTACGGTATTGCACCGTTTTGGTGTGGTTTGGCAACGTATGGATGTACTCGTACGGTATTGCACCGTTTTGGTGTGGTTTGGTACCGTAACGAAGGACTCCTAAGATATTGTACCGTTTTGGTGCGGTTTGGTACCGTATGGATGTACTCGTACGGTATTGCACCGTTTTGGTGTGGTTTGGTACCGTATGGATGTACTCGTACGGTATTGCACCGTTTTGGTGTGGTTTGGTTCCGTAACGAAGGACTCGTAAGGTATTGTACCGTTTTGGTGTGGTTTGGAACCGTATGGATGTACTCGTACGGTATTGCACCGTTTTGGTGTGGTTTGGTACCGTATGGATGTACTCGTACGGTATTGCACCGTTTTGGTGTAGTTTGGTACCGTAACGAAGGACTCGTAAGGTATTGTACCGTTTTGGTGTGGTTTGGTACCGTATGGATGTACTCGTACGGTATTGCAACGTTTTGTTCTGGTTTGGTACCATATGGATGTACTCGTACGGTATTGCACCGTTTTGGAATGGTTTGGTACCGTAACGAAGGACTCGTAAGGTATTGTACCGTTTTGGTGTGGTTTGGTACCGTATGGACGTACTCGTACGGTATTGATACGTTTTGTTCTGGTTTGGAACCGTATGGATGTACTCGTACGGTATTGCACCGTTTTGGAATGGTTTGGTACCGTAACGAAGGACTCGTAAGGTATTGTAACATTTTGGTGTGGTTTGGTACCGTATGGATGTACTCGTACGGTATTGCACCGTTTTGGTGTGGTTTGGAACCGTAACGAAGGACTCGTAAGGTATTGTACCGTTTTGGTGTGGTTTGGTACCGTATTGATGTACTCGTACGGTGTTGCACTGTTTTGGTGTGGTTTGGTACCGTAACGAAGGACTCATAAGGTATTGTACCGTTTTGGTGTGGTTTGGTACCGTATGGATGTACTCGTACGGTATTGCACCGTTTTGGTGTTGTTTGGTACCGTATGGATGTACTCGTACGGTATTGCACCGTTTTTGTGTGGTTTGGTACCGTAACGAAGGACTCGTAAGGAATTGTATCGTTTTGGTGTGGTTTGGTACCGTATGGATGTACTCGTCCGGTATTGCACCGTTTTGGTGTGGTTTGGTACCGTAACGAAGGACTCGTAAGGTATTGTACCGTTTTGGTGTGGTTTGGTACCGTATGGATGTACTCGTACGGTATTGCATCGTTTTGGTGTGGTTTGGTACCGTATGGATGTACTCGTACGGTATTGCACCGTTTTGGTGTGGTTTGGTACCGTAACGAAGGACTCGTAAGGTATTGTACCGTTTAGTTGTGGTTTGGTACCGTATGGATGTACTCGTACGGTATTGCACCGTTTTGGTGTGGTTTGGTACCATAACGAAGGACTCCTAAGATATTGTACCGTTTTGGTGTGGTTTGGTACCGTATGGATGTACTCGTACGGTATTGCACCATTTTGGTCTGGTTTGGTACCGTATGGATGTACTCGTACGGTATTGCACTGTTTTGGTGTGGTTTGGTACCGTAACGAAGGACTCGTAAGGTATTGTACCATTTTGGTGTGGTTTGGTACCGTATGGATGTACTCGTACGGCATTGCACCGTTTTGGTGTGGTTTGGTACCGTAACGAAGGACTCGTAAGGTATTGTACCGTTTTGGTGTGGTTTAAAACCGTATGGATGTACTCGTACGGTATTGCACCGTTTTGGTGTGGTTTGGTACCGTATGGATGTACTCGTACGGTATTGCACTGTTTTGGTGTGGTTTGGTACCGTAACGAAGGACTCGTAAGGTATTGTACCGTTTTGGTGTGGTTTGGTACCGTATGGATGTACTCGTACGGCATTGCACCGTTTTGGTGTGGTTTGGTACCGTAACGAAGGACTCGTAAGGTATTGTACCGTTTTGGTGTGGTTTGGTACCGTATGGATGTACTCGTACGGTATTGCACCGTTTTGGTGTGGTTTGGTACCGTATGGATGTACTCGTACGGTATTGCACCGTTTTGGTGTGGTTTGGCAACGTATGGATGTACTCGTACGGTATTGCACCGTTTTGGTGTGGTTTGGTACCGTAACGAAGGACTCCTAAGATATTGTACCGTTTTGGTGCGGTTTGGTACCGTATGGATGTACTCGTACGGTATTGCACCGTTTTGGTGTGGTTTGGTACCGTATGGATGTACTCGTACGGTATTGCACCGTTTTGGTGTGGTTTGGTTCCGTAACGAAGGACTCGTAAGGTATTGTACCGTTTTGGTGTGGTTTGGAACCGTATGGATGTACTCGTACGGTATTGCACCGTTTTGGTGTGGTTTGGTACCGTATGGATGTACTCGTACGGTATTGCACCGTTTTGGTGTAGTTTGGTACCGTAACGAAGGACTCGTAAGGTATTGTACCGTTTTGGTGTGGTTGTGTACCGTATGGATGTACTCGTACGGTATTGCAACGTTTTGTTCTGGTTTGGTACCATATGGATGTACTCGTACGGTATTGCACCGTTTTGGAATGGTTTGGTACCGTAACGAAGGACTCGTAAGGTATTGTACCGTTTTGGTGTGGTTTGGTACCGTATGGACGTACTCGTACGGTATTGCAACGTTTTGTTCTGGTTTGGAACCGTATGGATGTACTCGTACGGTATTGCACCGTTTTGGAATGGTTTGGTACCGTAACGAAGGACTCGTAAGGTATTGTACCATTTTGGTGTGGTTTGGTACCGTATGGATGTACTCGTACGGTATTGCACCGTTTTGGTGTGGTTTGGAACCGTAACGAAGGACTCGTAAGGTATTGTACCGTTTTGGTGTGGTTTGGTACCGTATTGATGTACTCGTACGGTGTTGCACTGTTTTGGTGTGGTTTGGTACCGTAACGAAGGACTCATAAGGTATTGTACCGTTTTGGTGTGGTTTGGTACCGTATGGATGTACTCGTACGGTATTGCACCGTTTTGGTGTGGTTTGGTACCGTATGGATGTACTCGTACGGTATTGCACCGTTTTTGTGTGGTTTGGTACCGTAACGAAGGACTCGTAAGGAATTGTATCGTTTTGGTGTGGTTTGGTACCGTATGGATGTACTCGTCCGGTATTGCACCGTTTTGGTGTGGTTTGGTACCGTAACGAAGGACTCGTAAGGTATTGTACCGTTTTGGTGTGGTTTGGTACCGTATGGATGTACTCGTACGGTATTGCATCGTTTTGGTGTGGTTTGGTACCGTATGGATGTACTCGTACGGTATTGCACCGTTTTGGTGTGGTTTGGTACCGTAACGAAGGACTCGTAAGGTATTGTACCGTTTAGTTGTGGTTTGGTACCGTATGGATGTACTCGTACGGTATTGCACCGTTTTGGTGTGGTTTGGTACCATAACGAAGGACTCCTAAGATATTGTACCGTTTTGGTGTGGTTTGGTACCGTATGGATGTACTCGTACGGTATTGCACCATTTTGGTCTGGTTTGGTACCGTATGGATGTACTCGTACGGTATTGCACTGTTTTGGTGTGGTTTGGTACCGTAACGAAGGACTCGTAAGGTATTGTACCATTTTGGTGTGGTTTGGTACCGTATGGATGTACTCGTACGGCATTGCACCGTTTTGGTGTGGTTTGGTACCGTAACGAAGGACTCGTAAGGTATTGTACCGTTTTGGTGTGGTTTAAAACCGTATGGATGTACTCGTACGGTATTGCACCGTTTTGGTGTGGTTTGGTACCGTATGGATGTACTCGTACGGTATTGCACTGTTTTGGTGTGGTTTGGTACCGTAACGAAGGACTCGTAAGGTATTGTACCGTTTTGGTGTGGTTTGGTACCGTATGGATGTACTCGTACGGCATTGCACCGTTTTGGTGTGGTTTGGTACCGTAACGAAGGACTCGTAAGGTATTGTACCGTTTTGGTGTGGTTTGGTACCGTATGGATGTACTCGTACGGTATTGCACCGTTTTGGTGTGGTTTGGTACCGTATGGATGTACTCGTACGGTATTGCACCGTTTTGGTGTGGTTTGGCAACGTATGGATGTACTCGTACGGTATTGCACCGTTTTGGTGTGGTTTGGTACCGTAACGAAGGACTCCTAAGATATTGTACCGTTTTGGTGCGGTTTGGTACCGTATGGATGTACTCGTACGGTATTGCACCGTTTTGGTGTGGTTTGGTACCGTATGGATGTACTCGTACGGTATTGCACCGTTTTTGTGTGGTTTGGTACCGTAACGAAGGACTCGTAAGGAATTGTATCGTTTTGGTGTGGTTTGGTACCGTATGGATGTACTCGTCCGGTATTGCACCGTTTTGGTGTGGTTTGGTACCGTAACGAAGGACTCGTAAGGTATTGTACCGTTTTGGTGTGGTTTGGTACCGTATGGATGTACTCGTACGGTATTGCATCGTTTTGGTGTGGTTTGGTACCGTATGGATGTACTCGTACGGTATTGCACCGTTTTGGTGTGGTTTGGTACCGTAACGAAGGACTCGTAAGGTATTGTACCATTTTGGTGTGGTTTGGTACCGTATGGATGTACTCGTACGGTATTGCACCGTTTTGGTGTGGTTTGGAACCGTAACGAAGGACTCGTAAGGTATTGTACCGTTTTGGTGTGGTTTGGTACCGTATTGATGTACTCGTACGGTGTTGCACTGTTTTGGTGTGGTTTGGTACCGTAACGAAGGACTCATAAGGTATTGTACCGTTTTGGTGTGGTTTGGTACCGTATGGATGTACTCGTACGGTATTGCACCGTTTTGGTGTGGTTTGGCAACGTATGGATGTACTCGTACGGTATTGCACCGTTTTGGTGTGGTTTGGTACCGTAACGAAGGACTCCTAAGATATTGTACCGTTTTGGTGCGGTTTGGTACCGTATGGATGTACTCGTACGGTATTGCACCGTTTTGGTGTGGTTTGGTACCGTAACGAAGGACTCCTAAGATATTGTACCGTTTTGGTGTGGTTTGGTACCGTATGGATGTACTCGTACGGTACTGCACCGTTTTGGTGTGGTTTGGTACTGTAACGAAGGACTCGTAAGGTATTGTATCGTTTTGGTGTGGTTTGGTACCGTATGGATGTACTCGTACGGTATTGCACCGTTTTGGTGTGGTTTGGTACCGTAACGAAGGACTCCTAAGATATTGTACCGTTTTGGTGTGGTTTGGTACCGTATGGATGTACTCGTACGGTATTGCACTGTTTTGGTGTGGTTTGGTACCGTAACGAAGGACTCGTAAGGTATTGTACCGTTTTGGTGTGGTTTGGTACCGTATGGATGTACTCGTACGGCATTGCACCGTTTTGGTGTGGTTTGGTACCGTAACGAAGGACTCGTAAGGTATTGTACCGTTTTGGTGTGGTTTGGTACCGTATGGATGTACTCGTACGGTATTGCACCGTTTTGGTGTGGTTTGGTACCGTATGGATGTACTCGTACGGTATTGCACCGTTTTGGTGTGGTTTGGCAACGTATGGATGTACTCGTACGGTATTGCACCGTTTTGGTGTGGTTTGGTACCGTAACGAAGGACTCCTAAGATATTGTACCGTTTTGGTGCGGTTTGGTACCGTATGGATGTACTCGTACGGTATTGCACCGTTTTGGTGTGGTTTGGTACCGTATGGATGTACTCGTACGGTATTGCACCGTTTTGGTGTGGTTTGGTACCGTAACGAAGGACTCGTAAGGAATTGTATAGTTTTGGTGTGGTTTGGTACCGTATGGATGTACTCGTCCGGTATTGCACCGTTTTGGTGTGGTTTGGTACCGTAACGAAGGACTCGTAAGGTATTGTACCGTTTTGGTGTGGTTTGGTACCGTATGGATGTACTCGTACGGTATTGCATCGTTTTGGTGTGGTTTGGTACCGTATGGATGTACTCGTACGGTATTGCACCGTTTTGGTGTGGTTTGGTACCGTAACGAAGGACTCGTAAGGTATTGTACCATTTTGGTGTGGTTTGGTACCGTATGGATGTACTCGTACGGTATTGCACCGTTTTGGTGTGGTTTGGAACCGTAACGAAGGACTCGTAAGGTATTGTACCGTTTTGGTGTGGTTTGGTACCGTATTGATGTACTCGTACGGTGTTGCACTGTTTTGGTGTGGTTTGGTACCGTAACGAAGGACTCATAAGGTATTGTACCGTTTTGGTGTGGTTTGGTACCGTATGGATGTACTCGTACGGTATTGCACCGTTTTGGTGTGGTTTGGCAACGTATGGATGTACTCGTACGGTATTGCACCGTTTTGGTGTGGTTTGGTACCGTAACGAAGGACTCCTAAGATATTGTACCGTTTTGGTGCGGTTTGGTACCGTATGGATGTACTCGTACGGTATTGCACCGTTTTGGTGTGGTTTGGTACCGTAACGAAGGACTCCTAAGATATTGTACCGTTTTGGTGTGGTTTGGTACCGTATGGATGTACTCGTACGGTACTGCACCGTTTTGGTGTGGTTTGGTACTGTAACGAAGGACTCGTAAGGTATTGTATCGTTTTGGTGTGGTTTGGTACCGTATGGATGTACTCGTACGGTATTGCACCGTTTTGGTGTGGTTTGGTACCGTAACGAAGGACTCCTAAGATATTGTACCGTTTTGGTGTGGTTTGGTACCGTATGGATGTACTCGTACGGTATTGCACCATTTTGGTGTGGTTTGGTACCGTATGGATGTACTGGTACGGTATTGCACCGTTTTGGTGTGGTTTGGAACCGTAACGAAGGACTCGTAAGGTATTGTACCGTTTTGGTGTGGTTTGGTACCGTATGGATGTACTCGTACGGTGTTGCACTGTTTTGGTGTGGTTTGGTACCGTAACGAAGGACTCGTAAGGTATTGTACCGTTTTGGTGTGGTTTGGTACCGTATGGATGTACTCGTACGGTATTGCACCGTTTTGGTGTGGTTTGGTACCGTAACGAAGGGCTCGTAAGGTATTGTACCGTTTTGGTGTGGTTTGGTACCGTATGGATGTACTCGTACGGTATTGCACCGTTTTGGTGTGGTTTGGTACCGTATGGATGTACTTGTACGGTATTGCACCGTTTTGGTGTGGTTTGGTACTGTAACGAAAGACTCGTAAGGTATTGTACTGTTTTGGTGTGGTTTGGTACCGTATGGATGTACTCGTACGGTATTGCACTGTTTTGGTGTGGTTTGGTACTGTAACGAAGGACTCGTAAGGTATTGTACCGTTTTGGTGTGGTTTGGTACCGTATGGATGTACTCGTACGATATTGCACCGTTTTTGTGTGCTTTGGTACCGTAACGAAGGACTCGAAAGGTATTGTACCGTTTTGGTGTGGTTTGGTACCGTATGGATGTACTCGTACGGTAATGCACCGTTTTGGTGTGGTTTGGTACCGTAACGAAGGGCTCGTAAGGTATTGTACCGTTTTGGTGTGGTTTGGTACCGTATGGATGTACTCGTACGGTACTGCACCGTTTTGGTGTGGTTTGGTACCGTAACGAAGGACTCGTAAGGTATTGTACCGTTTTAGTGTGGTTTGGTACCGTATGGATGTACTCGTACGGTATTGCACCGTTTCGGTGTGGTTTGGTACCGTAACGAAGGACTCGTAAGGTATTGTACCGTTTTGGTGTGGTTTGGAACCGTATGGATGTACTCGTACGGTATTGCACCGTTTTGGTGTGGTTTGGTACCGTATGGATGTACTCGTACGGTATTGCACCGTTTTGGTGTAGTTTGGTACCGTAACGAAGGACTCGTAAGGTATTGTACCGTTTTGGTGTGGTTTGGTACCGTATGGATGTACTCGTACGGTATTGCAACGTTTTGTTCTGGTTTGGTACCATATGGATGTACTCGTACGGTATTGCACCGTTTTGGAATGGTTTGGTACCGTAACGAAGGACTCGTAAGGTATTGTACCGTTTTGGTGTGGTTTGGTACCGTATGGACGTACTCGTACGGTATTGCAACGTTTTGTTCTGGTTTGGTACCGTATGGATGTACTCGTACGGTATTGCACCGTTTTGGAATGGTTTGGTACCGTAACGAAGGACTCGTAAGGTATTGTACCATTTTGGTGTGGTTTGGTACCGTATGGATGTACTCGTACGGTATTGCACCGTTTTGGTGTGGTTTGGAACCGTAACGAAGGACTCGTAAGGTATTGTACCGTTTTGGTGTGGTTTGGTACCGTATGGATGTACTCGTACGGTATTGCACCGTTTTGGTGTGGTTTGGTACCGTATGGATGTACTCGTACGGTATTGCACCGTTTTTGTGTGGTTTGGTACCGTAACGAAGGACTCGTAAGGAATTGTATCGTTTTGGTGTGGTTTGGTACCGTATGGATGTACTCGTCCGGTATTGCACCGTTTTGGTGTGGTTTGGTACCGTAACGAAGGACTCGTAAGGTATTGTACCGTTTTGGTGTGGTTTGGTACCGTATGGATGTACTCGTACGGTATTGCATCGTTTTGGTGTGGTTTGGTACCGTATGGATGTACTCGTACGGTATTGCACCGTTTTGGTGTTATTTGGTACCGTAACGAAGGACTCGTAAGGTATTGTACCGTTTAGTTGTGGTTTGGTACCGTATGGATGTACTCGTACGGTATTGCACCGTTTTGGTGTGGTTTGGTACCATAACGAAGGACTCCTAAGATATTGTACCGTTTTGGTGTGGTTTGGTACCGTATGGATGTACTCGTACGGTATTGCACCATTTTGGTCTGGTTTGGTACCGTATGGATGTACTCGTACGGTATTGCACTGTTTTGGTGTGGTTTGGTACCGTAACGAAGGACTCGTAAGGTATTGTACCATTTTGGTGTGGTTTGGTACCGTATGGATGTACTCGTACGGCATTGCACCGTTTTGGTGTGGTTTGGTACCGTAACGAAGGACTCGTAAGGTATTGTACCGTTTTGGTGTGGTTTAAAACCGTATGGATGTACTCGTACGGTATTGCACCGTTTTGGTGTGGTTTGGTACCGTATGGATGTACTCGTACGGTATTGCACTGTTTTGGTGTGGTTTGGTACCGTAACGAAGGACTCGTAAGGTATTGTACCGTTTTGGTGTGGTTTGGTACCGTATGGATGTACTCGTACGGCATTGCACCGTTTTGGTGTGGTTTGGTACCGTAACGAAGGACTCGTAAGGTATTGTACCGTTTTGGTGTGGTTTGGTACCGTATGGATGTACTCGTACGGTATTGCACCGTTTTGGTGTGGTTTGGTACCGTATGGATGTACTCGTACGGTATTGCACCGTTTTGGTGTGGTTTGGCAACGTATGGATGTACTCGTACGGTATTGCACCGTTTTGGTGTGGTTTGGTACCGTAACGAAGGACTCCTAAGATATTGTACCGTTTTGGTGCGGTTTGGTACCGTATGGATGTACTCGTACGGTATTGCACCGTTTTGGTGTGGTTTGGTACCGTAACGAAGGACTCCTAAGATATTGTACCGTTTTGGTGTGGTTTGGTACCGTATGGATGTACTCGTACGGTACTGCACCGTTTTGGTGTGGTTTGGTACTGTAACGAAGGACTCGTAAGGTATTGTATCGTTTTGGTGTGGTTTGGTACCGTATGGATGTACTCGTACGGTATTGGACCGTTTTGGTGTGGTTTGGTACCGTAACGAAGGACTCCTAAGATATTGTACCGTTTTGGTGTGGTTTGGTACCGTATGGATGTACTCGTACGGTATTGCACCATTTTGGTGTGGTTTGGTACCGTATGGATGTACTGGTACGGTATTGCACCGTTTTGGTGTGGTTTGGAACCGTAACGAAGGACTCGTAAGGTATTGTACCGTTTTGGTGTGGTTTGGTACCGTATGGATGTACTCGTACGGTGTTGCACTGTTTTGGTGTGGTTTGGTACCGTAACGAAGGACTCGTAAGGTATTGTACCGTTTTGGTGTGGTTTGGTACCGTATGGATGTACTCGTACGGTATTGCACCGTTTTGGTGTGGTTTGGTACCGTAACGAAGGGCTCGTAAGGTATTGTACCGTTTTGGTGTGGTTTGGTACCGTATGGATGTACTCGTACGGTATTGCACCGTTTTGGTGTGGTTTGGTACCGTATGGATGTACTCGTACGGTATTGCACCGTTTTGGTGTGGTTTGGTACTGTAACGAAAGACTCGTAAGGTATTGTACCGTTTTGGTGTGGTTTGGTACCGTATGGATGTACTCGTACGGTATTGCACTGTTTTGGTGTGGTTTGGTACTGTAACGAAGGACTCGTAAGGTATTGTACCGTTTTGGTGTGGTTTGGTACCGTATGGATGTACTCGTACGGTATTGCACCGTTTTGGTGTGCTTTGGTACCGTAACGAAGGACTCCTAAGATATTGTACCGTTTTGGTGTGGTTTGGTACCGTATGGATGTACTCGTACGGTATTGCACCGTTTTGGTGTGGTTTGGTACCGTATGGATGTACTCGTACGGTATTGCACCGTTTTGGTGTGGTTTGGTACCGTAACGAAGGACTCGTAAGGTATTGTACCGTTTTGGTGTCGTTTGGTACCGTATGGATGTACTCGTACGGTATTGCACCGTTTTGGTGTGGTTTGGTACCGTATGGACGTACTCGTACGGTATTGCACCGTTTTGGTGTGGTTTGGTACCGTAACGAAGGACTCGTAAGGTATTGTACCGTTTTGGTGTGGTTTGGTACCGTATGGATGTACTCGTACGGTATTGCACCGTTTTGGTGTGGTTTGGTACCGTAACGAAGGACTCGTAAGGTATTGTACCGTTTTGGTGTGGTTTGGTACCGTATGGATGTACTCGTACGGTATTGCACCGTTTTGGTGTGGTTTGGTACCGTAACGAAGGGCTCGTAAGGTATTGTACCGTTTTGGTGTGGTTTGGTACCGTATGGATGTACTCGTACGGTACTGCACCGTTTTGGTGTGGTTTTTGTACCGTAACGAAGGACTCGTAAGGTATTGTACCGTTTTGGTGTGGTTTGGTACCGTATGGATGTACTCGTACGGTATTGCACCGTTTTGGTGTGGTTTGGCAACGTATGGATGTACTCGTACGGTATTGCACCGTTTTGGTGTGGTTTGGTACCGTAACGAAGGACTCCTAAGATATTGTACCGTTTTGGTGCGGTTTGGTACCGTATGGATGTACTCGTACGGTATTGCACCGTTTTGGTGTGGTTTGGTACCGTATGGATGTACTCGTACGGTATTGCACCGTTTTGGTGTGGTTTGGTTCCGTAACGAAGGACTCGTAAGGTATTGTACCGTTTTGGTGTGGTTTGGAACCGTATGGATGTACTCGTACGGTATTGCACCGTTTTGGTGTGGTTTGGTACCGTATGGATGTACTCGTACGGTATTGCACCGTTTTGGTGTAGTTTGGTACCGTAACGAAGGACTCGTAAGGTATTGTACCGTTTTGGTGTGGTTTGGTACCGTATGGATGTACTCGTACGGTATTGCAACGTTTTGTTCTGGTTTGGTACCATATGGATGTACTCGTACGGTATTGCACCGTTTTGGAATGGTTTGGTACCGTAACGAAGGACTCGTAAGGTATTGTACCGTTTTGGTGTGGTTTGGTACCGTATGGACGTACTCGTACGGTATTGAGACGTTTTGTTCTGGTTTGGAACCGTATGGATGTACTCGTACGGTATTGCACCGTTTTGGAATGGTTTGGTACCGTAACGAAGGACTCGTAAGGTATTGTAACATTTTGGTGTGGTTTGGTACCGTATGGATGTACTCGTACGGTATTGCACCGTTTTGGTGTGGTTTGGAACCGTAACGAAGGACTCGTAAGGTATTGTACCGTTTTGGTGTGGTTTGGTACCGTATTGATGTACTCGTACGGTGTTGCACTGTTTTGGTGTGGTTTGGTACCGTAACGAAGGACTCATAAGGTATTGTACCGTTTTGGTGTGGTTTGGTACCGTATGGATGTACTCGTACGGTATTGCACCGTTTTGGTGTGGTTTGGTACCGTATGGATGTACTCGTACGGTATTGCACTGTTTTTGTGTGGTTTGGTACCGTAACGAAGGACTCGTAAGGAATTGTATCGTTTTGGTGTGGTTTGGTACCGTATGGATGTACTCGTCCGGTATTGCACCGTTTTGGTGTGGTTTGGTACCGTAACGAAGGACTCGTAAGGTATTGTACCGTTTTGGTGTGGTTTGGTACCGTATGGATGTACTCGTACGGTATTGCATCGTTTTGGTGTGGTTTGGTACCGTATGGATGTACTCGTACAGTATTGCACCGTTTTGGTGTGGTTTGGTACCGTAACGAAGGACTCGTAAGGTATTGTACCGTTTAGTTGTGGTTTGGTACCGTATGGATGTACTCGTACGGTATTGCACCGTTTTGGTGTGGTTTGGTACCATAACGAAGGACTCCTAAGATATTGTACCGTTTTGGTGTGGTTTGGTACCGTATGGATGTACTCGTACGGTATTGCACCATTTTGGTCTGGTTTGGTACCGTATGGATGTACTCGTACGGTATTGCACTGTTTTGGTGTGGTTTGGTACCGTAACGAAGGACTCGTAAGGTATTGTACCATTTTGGTGTGGTTTGGTACCGTATGGATGTACTCGTACGGCATTGCACCGTTTTGGTGTGGTTTGGTACCGTAACGAAGGACTCGTAAGGTATTGTACCGTTTTGGTGTGGTTTAAAACCGTATGGATGTACTCGTACGGTATTGCACCGTTTTGGTGTGGTTTGGTACCGTATGGATGTACTCGTACGGTATTGCACTGTTTTGGTGTGGTTTGGTACCGTAACGAAGGACTCGTAAGGTATTGTACCGTTTTGGTGTGGTTTGGTACCGTATGGATGTACTCGTACGGCATTGCACCGTTTTGGTGTGGTTTGGTACCGTAACGAAGGACTCGTAAGGTATTGTACCGTTTTGGTGTGGTTTGGTACCGTATGGATGTACTCGTACGGTATTGCACCGTTTTGGTGTGGTTTGGTACCGTATGGATGTACTCGTACGGTATTGCACCGTTTTGGTGTGGTTTGGCAACGTATGGATGTACTCGTACGGTATTGCACCGTTTTGGTGTGGTTTGGTACCGTAACGAAGGACTCCTAAGATATTGTACCGTTTTGGTGCGGTTTGGTACCGTATGGATGTACTCGTACGGTATTGCACCGTTTTGGTGTGGTTTGGTACCGTATGGATGTACTCGTACGGTATTGCACCGTTTTGGTGTGGTTTGGTTCCGTAACGAAGGACTCGTAAGGTATTGTACCGTTTTGGTGTGGTTTGGAACCGTATGGATGTACTCGTACGGTATTGCACCGTTTTGGTGTGGTTTGGTACCGTATGGATGTACTCGTACGGTATTGCACCGTTTTGGTGTAGTTTGGTACCGTAACGAAGGACTCGTAAGGTATTGTACCGTTTTGGTGTGGTTTGGTACCGTATGGATGTACTCGTACGGTATTGCAACGTTTTGTTCTGGTTTGGTACCATATGGATGTACTCGTACGGTATTGCACCGTTTTGGAATGGTTTGGTACCGTAACGAAGGACTCGTAAGGTATTGTACCGTTTTGGTGTGGTTTGGTACCGTATGGACGTACTCGTACGGTATTGCAACGTTTTGTTCTGGTTTGGAACCGTATGGATGTACTCGTACGGTATTGCACCGTTTTGGAATGGTTTGGTACCGTAACGAAGGACTCGTAAGGTATTGTACCATTTTGGTGTGGTTTGGTACCGTATGGATGTACTCGTACGGTATTGCACCGTTTTGGTGTGGTTTGGAACCGTAACGAAGGACTCGTAAGGTATTGTACCGTTTTGGTGTGGTTTGGTACCGTATGGATGTACTCGTACGGTATTGCATCGTTTTGGTGTGGTTTGGTACCGTATGGATGTACTCGTACGGTATTGTAACATTTTGGTGTGGTTTGGTACCGTATGGATGTACTCGTACGGTATTGCACCGTTTTGGTGTGGTTTGGAACCGTAACGAAGGACTCGTAAGGTATTGTACCGTTTTGGTGTGGTTTGGTACCATATTGATGTACTCGTACGGTGTTGCACTGTTTTGGTGTGGTTTGGTACCGTAACGAAGGACTCATAAGGTATTGTACCGTTTTGGTGTGGTTTGGTACCGTATGGATGTACTCGTACGGTATTGCACCGTTTTGGTGTGGTTTGGTACCGTATGGATGTACTCGTACGGTATTGCACTGTTTTTGTGTGGTTTGGTACCGTAACGAAGGACTCGTAAGGAATTGTATCGTTTTGGTGTGGTTTGGTACCGTATGGATGTACTCGTCCGGTATTGCACCGTTTTGGTGTGGTTTGGTACCGTAACGAAGGACTCGTAAGGTATTGTACCGTTTTGGTGTGGTTTGGTACCGTATGGATGTACTCGTACGGTATTGCATCGTTTTGGTGTGGTTTGGTACCGTATGGATGTACTCGTACGGTATTGCACCGTTTTGGTGTGGTTTGGTACCGTAACGAAGGACTCGTAAGGTATTGTACCGTTTAGTTGTGGTTTGGTACCGTATGGATGTACTCGTACGGTATTGCACCGTTTTGGTGTGGTTTGGTACCATAACGAAGGACTCCTAAGATATTGTACCGTTTTGGTGTGGTTTGGTACCGTATGGATGTACTCGTACGGTATTGCACCATTTTGGTCTGGTTTGGTACCGTATGGATGTACTCGTACGGTATTGCACTGTTTTGGTGTGGTTTGGTACCGTAACGAAGGACTCGTAAGGTATTGTACCATTTTGGTGTGGTTTGGTACCGTATGGATGTACTCGTACGGCATTGCACCGTTTTGGTGTGGTTTGGTACCGTAACGAAGGACTCGTAAGGTATTGTACCGTTTTGGTGTGGTTTAAAACCGTATGGATGTACTCGTACGGTATTGCACCGTTTTGGTGTGGTTTGGTACCGTATGGATGTACTCGTACGGTATTGCACTGTTTTGGTGTGGTTTGGTACCGTAACGAAGGACTCGTAAGGTATTGTACCGTTTTGGTGTGGTTTGGTACCGTATGGATGTACTCGTACGGCATTGCACCGTTTTGGTGTGGTTTGGTACCGTAACGAAGGACTCGTAAGGTATTGTACCGTTTTGGTGTGGTTTGGTACCGTATGGATGTACTCGTACGGTATTGCACCGTTTTGGTGTGGTTTGGTACCGTATGGATGTACTCGTACGGTATTGCACCGTTTTGGTGTGGTTTGGCAACGTATGGATGTACTCGTACGGTATTGCACCGTTTTGGTGTGGTTTGGTACCGTAACGAAGGACTCCTAAGATATTGTACCGTTTTGGTGCGGTTTGGTACCGTATGGATGTACTCGTACGGTATTGCACCGTTTTGGTGTGGTTTGGTACCGTATGGATGTACTCGTACGGTATTGCACCGTTTTGGTGTGGTTTGGTTCCGTAACGAAGGACTCGTAAGGTATTGTACCGTTTTGGTGTGGTTTGGAACCGTATGGATGTACTCGTACGGTATTGCACCGTTTTGGTGTGGTTTGGTACCGTATGGATGTACTCGTACGGTATTGCACCGTTTTGGTGTAGTTTGGTACCGTAACGAAGGACTCGTAAGGTATTGTACCGTTTTGGTGTGGTTTGGTACCGTATGGATGTACTCGTACGGTATTGCAACGTTTTGTTCTGGTTTGGTACCATATGGATGTACTCGTACGGTATTGCACCGTTTTGGAATGGTTTGGTACCGTAACGAAGGACTCGTAAGGTATTGTACCGTTTTGGTGTGGTTTGGTACCGTATGGACGTACTCGTACGGTATTGCAACGTTTTGTTCTGGTTTGGAACCGTATGGATGTACTCGTACGGTATTGCACCGTTTTGGAATGGTTTGGTACCGTAACGAAGGACTCGTAAGGTATTGTACCATTTTGGTGTGGTTTGGTACCGTATGGATGTACTCGTACGGTATTGCACCGTTTTGGTGTGGTTTGGAACCGTAACGAAGGACTCGTAAGGTATTGTACCGTTTTGGTGTGGTTTGGTACCGTATTGATGTACTCGTACGGTGTTGCACTGTTTTGGTGTGGTTTGGTACCGTAACGAAGGACTCATAAGGTATTGTACCGTTTTGGTGTGGTTTGGTACCGTATGGATGTACTCGTACGGTATTGCACCGTTTTGGTGTGGTTTGGTACCGTATGGATGTACTCGTACGGTATTGCACCGTTTTTGTGTGGTTTGGTACCGTAACGAAGGACTCGTAAGGAATTGTATCGTTTTGGTGTGGTTTGGTACCGTATGGATGTACTCGTCCGGTATTGCACCGTTTTGGTGTGGTTTGGTACCGTAACGAAGGACTCGTAAGGTATTGTACCGTTTTGGTGTGGTTTGGTACCGTATGGATGTACTCGTACGGTATTGCATCGTTTTGGTGTGGTTTGGTACCGTATGGATGTACTCGTACGGTATTGCACCGTTTTGGTGTGGTTTGGTACCGTAACGAAGGACTCGTAAGGTATTGTACCGTTTAGTTGTGGTTTGGTACCGTATGGATGTACTCGTACGGTATTGCACCGTTTTGGTGTGGTTTGGTACCATAACGAAGGACTCCTAAGATATTGTACCGTTTTGGTGTGGTTTGGTACCGTATGGATGTACTCGTACGGTATTGCACCATTTTGGTCTGGTTTGGTACCGTATGGATGTACTCGTACGGTATTGCACTGTTTTGGTGTGGTTTGGTACCGTAACGAAGGACTCGTAAGGTATTGTACCATTTTGGTGTGGTTTGGTACCGTATGGATGTACTCGTACGGCATTGCACCGTTTTGGTGTGGTTTGGTACCGTAACGAAGGACTCGTAAGGTATTGTACCGTTTTGGTGTGGTTTAAAACCGTATGGATGTACTCGTACGGTATTGCACCGTTTTGGTGTGGTTTGGTACCGTATGGATGTACTCGTACGGTATTGCACTGTTTTGGTGTGGTTTGGTACCGTAACGAAGGACTCGTAAGGTATTGTACCGTTTTGGTGTGGTTTGGTACCGTATGGATGTACTCGTACGGCATTGCACCGTTTTGGTGTGGTTTGGTACCGTAACGAAGGACTCGTAAGGTATTGTACCGTTTTGGTGTGGTTTGGTACCGTATGGATGTACTCGTACGGTATTGCACCGTTTTGGTGTGGTTTGGTACCGTATGGATGTACTCGTACGGTATTGCACCGTTTTGGTGTGGTTTGGCAACGTATGGATGTACTCGTACGGTATTGCACCGTTTTGGTGTGGTTTGGTACCGTAACGAAGGACTCCTAAGATATTGTACCGTTTTGGTGCGGTTTGGTACCGTATGGATGTACTCGTACGGTATTGCACCGTTTTGGTGTGGTTTGGTACCGTATGGATGTACTCGTACGGTATTGCACCGTTTTTGTGTGGTTTGGTACCGTAACGAAGGACTCGTAAGGAATTGTATCGTTTTGGTGTGGTTTGGTACCGTATGGATGTACTCGTCCGGTATTGCACCGTTTTGGTGTGGTTTGGTACCGTAACGAAGGACTCGTAAGGTATTGTACCGTTTTGGTGTGGTTTGGTACCGTATGGATGTACTCGTACGGTATTGCATCGTTTTGGTGTGGTTTGGTACCGTATGGATGTACTCGTACGGTATTGCACCGTTTTGGTGTGGTTTGGTACCGTAACGAAGGACTCGTAAGGTATTGTACCATTTTGGTGTGGTTTGGTACCGTATGGATGTACTCGTACGGTATTGCACCGTTTTGGTGTGGTTTGGAACCGTAACGAAGGACTCGTAAGGTATTGTACCGTTTTGGTGTGGTTTGGTACCGTATTGATGTACTCGTACGGTGTTGCACTGTTTTGGTGTGGTTTGGTACCGTAACGAAGGACTCATAAGGTATTGTACCGTTTTGGTGTGGTTTGGTACCGTATGGATGTACTCGTACGGTATTGCACCGTTTTGGTGTGGTTTGGCAACGTATGGATGTACTCGTACGGTATTGCACCGTTTTGGTGTGGTTTGGTACCGTAACGAAGGACTCCTAAGATATTGTACCGTTTTGGTGCGGTTTGGTACCGTATGGATGTACTCGTACGGTATTGCACCGTTTTGGTGTGGTTTGGTACCGTAACGAAGGACTCCTAAGATATTGTACCGTTTTGGTGTGGTTTGGTACCGTATGGATGTACTCGTACGGTACTGCACCGTTTTGGTGTGGTTTGGTACTGTAACGAAGGACTCGTAAGGTATTGTATCGTTTTGGTGTGGTTTGGTACCGTATGGATGTACTCGTACGGTATTGCACCGTTTTGGTGTGGTTTGGTACCGTAACGAAGGACTCCTAAGATATTGTACCGTTTTGGTGTGGTTTGGTACCGTATGGATGTACTCGTACGGTATTGCACCATTTTGGTGTGGTTTGGTACCGTATGGATGTACTGGTACGGTATTGCACCGTTTTGGTGTGGTTTGGAACCGTAACGAAGGACTCGTAAGGTATTGTACCGTTTTGGTGTGGTTTGGTACCGTATGGATGTACTCGTACGGTGTTGCACTGTTTTGGTGTGGTTTGGTACCGTAACGAAGGACTCGTAAGGTATTGTACCGTTTTGGTGTGGTTTGGTACCGTATGGATGTACTCGTACGGTATTGCACCGTTTTGGTGTGGTTTGGTACCGTAACGAAGGGCTCGTAAGGTATTGTACCGTTTTGGTGTGGTTTGGTACCGTATGGATGTACTCGTACGGTATTGCACCGTTTTGGTGTGGTTTGGTACCGTATGGATGTACTTGTACGGTATTGCACCGTTTTGGTGTGGTTTGGTACTGTAACGAAAGACTCGTAAGGTATTGTACCGTTTTGGTGTGGTTTGGTACCGTATGGATGTACTCGTACGGTATTGCACTGTTTTGGTGTGGTTTGGTACTGTAACGAAGGACTCGTAAGGTATTGTACCGTTTTGGTGTGGTTTGGTACCGTATGGATGTACTCGTACGATATTGCACCGTTTTGGTGTGCTTTGGTACCGTAACGAAGGACTCGAAAGGTATTGTACCGTTTTGGTGTGGTTTGGTACCGTATGGATGTACTCGTACGGTAATGCACCGTTTTGGTGTGGTTTGGTACCGTAACGAAGGGCTCGTAAGGTATTGTACCGTTTTGGTGTGGTTTGGTACCGTATGGATGTACTCGTACGGTACTGCACCGTTTTGGTGTGGTTTGGTACCGTAACGAAGGACTCGTAAGGTATTGTACCGTTTTAGTGTGGTTTGGTACCGTATGGATGTACTCGTACGGTATTGCACCGTTTCGGTGTGGTTTGGTACCGTAACGAAGGACTCGTAAGGTATTGTACCGTTTTGGTGTGGTTTGGAACCGTATGGATGTACTCGTACGGTATTGCACCGTTTTGGTGTGGTTTGGTACCGTATGGATGTACTCGTACGGTATTGCACCGTTTTGGTGTAGTTTGGTACCGTAACGAAGGACTCGTAAGGTATTGTACCGTTTTGGTGTGGTTTGGTACCGTATGGATGTACTCGTACGGTATTGCAACGTTTTGTTCTGGTTTGGTACCATATGGATGTACTCGTACGGTATTGCACCGTTTTGGAATGGTTTGGTACCGTAACGAAGGACTCGTAAGGTATTGTACCGTTTTGGTGTGGTTTGGTACCGTATGGACGTACTCGTACGGTATTGCAACGTTTTGTTCTGGTTTGGTACCGTATGGATGTACTCGTACGGTATTGCACCGTTTTGGAATGGTTTGGTACCGTAACGAAGGACTCGTAAGGTATTGTACCATTTTGGTGTGGTTTGGTACCGTATGGATGTACTCGTACGGTATTGCACCGTTTTGGTGTGGTTTGGAACCGTAACGAAGGACTCGTAAGGTATTGTACCGTTTTGGTGTGGTTTGGTACCGTATGGATGTACTCGTACGGTATTGCACCGTTTTGGTGTGGTTTGGTACCGTATGGATGTACTCGTACGGTATTGCACCGTTTTTGTGTGGTTTGGTACCGTAACGAAGGACTCGTAAGGAATTGTATCGTTTTGGTGTGGTTTGGTACCGTATGGATGTACTCGTCCGGTATTGCACCGTTTTGGTGTGGTTTGGTACCGTAACGAAGGACTCGTAAGGTATTGTACCGTTTTGGTGTGGTTTGGTACCGTATGGATGTACTCGTACGGTATTGCATCGTTTTGGTGTGGTTTGGTACCGTATGGATGTACTCGTACGGTATTGCACCGTTTTGGTGTTGTTTGGTACCGTAACGAAGGACTCGTAAGGTATTGTACCGTTTAGTTGTGGTTTGGTACCGTATGGATGTACTCGTACGGTATTGCACCGTTTTGGTGTGGTTTGGTACCATAACGAAGGACTCCTAAGATATTGTACCGTTTTGGTGTGGTTTGGTACCGTATGGATGTACTCGTACGGTATTGCACCATTTTGGTCTGGTTTGGTACCGTATGGATGTACTCGTACGGTATTGCACTGTTTTGGTGTGGTTTGGTACCGTAACGAAGGACTCGTAAGGTATTGTACCATTTTGGTGTGGTTTGGTACCGTATGGATGTACTCGTACGGCATTGCACCGTTTTGGTGTGGTTTGGTACCGTAACGAAGGACTCGTAAGGTATTGTACCGTTTTGGTGTGGTTTAAAACCGTATGGATGTACTCGTACGGTATTGCACCGTTTTGGTGTGGTTTGGTACCGTATGGATGTACTCGTACGGTATTGCACTGTTTTGGTGTGGTTTGGTACCGTAACGAAGGACTCGTAAGGTATTGTACCGTTTTGGTGTGGTTTGGTACCGTATGGATGTACTCGTACGGCATTGCACCGTTTTGGTGTGGTTTGGTACCGTAACGAAGGACTCGTAAGGTATTGTACCGTTTTGGTGTGGTTTGGTACCGTATGGATGTACTCGTACGGTATTGCACCGTTTTGGTGTGGTTTGGTACCGTATGGATGTACTCGTACGGTATTGCACCGTTTTGGTGTGGTTTGGCAACGTATGGATGTACTCGTACGGTATTGCACCGTTTTGGTGTGGTTTGGTACCGTAACGAAGGACTCCTAAGATATTGTACCGTTTTGGTGCGGTTTGGTACCGTATGGATGTACTCGTACGGTATTGCACCGTTTTGGTGTGGTTTGGTACCGTAACGAAGGACTCCTAAGATATTGTACCGTTTTGGTGTGGTTTGGTACCGTATGGATGTACTCGTACGGTACTGCACCGTTTTGGTGTGGTTTGGTACTGTAACGAAGGACTCGTAAGGTATTGTATCGTTTTGGTGTGGTTTGGTACCGTATGGATGTACTCGTACGGTATTGGACCGTTTTGGTGTGGTTTGGTACCGTAACGAAGGACTCCTAAGATATTGTACCGTTTTGGTGTGGTTTGGTACCGTATGGATGTACTCGTACGGTATTGCACCATTTTGGTGTGGTTTGGTACCGTATGGATGTACTGGTACGGTATTGCACCGTTTTGGTGTGGTTTGGAACCGTAACGAAGGACTCGTAAGGTATTGTACCGTTTTGGTGTGGTTTGGTACCGTATGGATGTACTCGTACGGTGTTGCACTGTTTTGGTGTGGTTTGGTACCGTAACGAAGGACTCGTAAGGTATTGTACCGTTTTGGTGTGGTTTGGTACCGTATGGATGTACTCGTACGGTATTGCACCGTTTTGGTGTGGTTTGGTACCGTAACGAAGGGCTCGTAAGGTATTGTACCGTTTTGGTGTGGTTTGGTACCGTATGGATGTACTCGTACGGTATTGCACCGTTTTGGTGTGGTTTGGTACCGTATGGATGTACTCGTACGGTATTGCACCGTTTTGGTGTGGTTTGGTACTGTAACGAAAGACTCGTAAGGTATTGTACCGTTTTGGTGTGGTTTGGTACCGTATGGATGTACTCGTACGGTATTGCACTGTTTTGGTGTGGTTTGGTACTGTAACGAAGGACTCGTAAGGTATTGTACCGTTTTGGTGTGGTTTGGTACCGTATGGATGTACTCGTACGGTATTGCACCGTTTTGGTGTGCTTTGGTACCGTAACGAAGGACTCCTAAGATATTGTACCGTTTTGGTGTGGTTTGGTACCGTATGGATGTACTCGTACGGTATTGCACCGTTTTGGTGTGGTTTGGTACCGTATGGATGTACTCGTACGGTATTGCACCGTTTTGGTGTGGTTTGGTACCGTAACGAAGGACTCGTAAGGTATTGTACCGTTTTGGTGTCGTTTGGTACCGTATGGATGTACTCGTACGGTATTTCACCGTTTTGGTGTGGTTTGGTACCGTATGGACGTACTCGTACGGTATTGCACCGTTTTGGTGTGGTTTGGTACCGTAACGAAGGACTCGTAAGGTATTGTACCGTTTTGGTGTGGTTTGGTACCGTATGGATGTACTCGTACGGTATTGCACCGTTTTGGTGTGGTTTGGTACCGTAACGAAGGACTCGTAAGGTATTGTACCGTTTTGGTGTGGTTTGGTACCGTATGGATGTACTCGTACGGTATTGCACCGTTTTGGTGTGGTTTGGTACCGTAACGAAGGGCTCGTAAGGTATTGTACCGTTTTGGTGTGGTTTGGTACCGTATGGATGTACTCGTACGGTACTGCACCGTTTTGGTGTGGTTTTTGTACCGTAACGAAGGACTCGTAAGGTATTGTACCGTTTTGGTGTGGTTTGGTACCGTATGGATGTACTCGTACGGTATTGCACCATTTTGGTGTGGTTTAGTACCGTAACGAAGGACTCGTAAGGTATTGTACCGTTTTGGTGTGGTTTGGAACCGTATGGATGTACTCGTACGGTATTGCAACGTTTTGGTGTGGTTTGGTACCGTATGGATGTACTCGTACGGTATTGCACCGTTTTGGTGTAGTTTGGTACCGTAACGAAGGACTCGTAAGGTATTGTACCGTTTTGGTGTGGTTTGGTACCGTATGGATGTACTCGTACGGTATTGCAACGTTTTGTTCTGGTTTGGTACCGTATGGATGTACTCGTACGGTATTGCACCGTTTTGGAATGGTTTGGTACCGTAACGAAGGACTCGTAAGGTATTGTACCATTTTGGTGTGGTTTGGTACCGTATGGATGTACTCGTACGGTATTGCACCGTTTTGGTGTGGGTTGGTACCGTAACGAAAGACTCGTAAGGTATTGTACCGTTTTGGTGTGGTTTGGTACCGTATGGATGTACTCGTACGGTATTGCACTGTTTTGGTGTGGTTTGGTACCGTAACGAAGGACTCGTAAGGTATTGTACCGTTTTGGTGTGGTTTGGTACCGTATGGATGTACTCGTACGGTATTGCACCGTTTTGGTGTGGTTTGGTACCGTAACGAAGGACTCCTAAGATATTGTACCGTTTTGGTGTGGTTTGGTACCGTATGGATGTACTCGTACGGTATTGCACCGTTTTGGTGTGGTTTGGTACCGTATGGATGTACTCGTACGGTATTGCACCGTTTTGGTGTGGTTTGGTACCGTAACGAAGGAATCGTAAGGTATTGTACCGTTTTGGTGTCGTTTGGTACCGTATGGATGTACTCGTACGGTATTGCACCGTTTTGGTGTGGTTTGGTACCGTATGGACGTACTCGTACGGTATTGCACCGTTTTGGTGTGGTTTGGTACCGTAACGAAGGACTCGTAAGGTATTGTACCGTTTTGGTGTGGTTTGGTACCGTATGGATGTACTCGTACGGTATTGCACCGTTTTGGTGTGGTTTGGTACCGTAACGAAGGACTCGTAAGGTATTGTACCGTTTTGGTGTGGTTTGGTACCGTATGGATGTACTCGTACGGTATTGCACCGTTTTGGTGTGGTTTGGTACCGTAACGAAGGGCTCGTAAGGTATTGTACCGTTTTGGTGTGGTTTGGTACCGTATGGATGTACTCGTACGGTACTGCACCGTTTTGGTGTGGTTTTTGTACCGTAACGAAGGACTCGTAAGGTATTGTACCGTTTTGGTGTGGTTTGGTACTGTATGGATGTACTCGTACGGTATTGCACCGTTTTGGTGTGGTTTGGTACCGTAACGAAGGACTCGTAAGGTATTGTACCGTTTTGGTGTGGTTTGGAACCGTATGGATGTACTCGTACGGTATTGCACCGTTTTGGTGTGGTTTGGTACCGTATGGATGTACTCGTACGGTATTGCACCGTTTTGGTGTAGTTTGGTACCGTAACGAAGGACTCGTAAGGTATTGTACCGTTTTGGTGTGGTTTGGTACCGTATGGATGTACTCGTACGGTATTGCAACGTTTTGTTCTGGTTTGGTACCGTATGGATGTACTCGTACGGTATTGCACCGTTTTGGAATGGTTTGGTACCGTAACGAAGGACTCGTAAGGTATTGTACCATTTTGGTGTGGTTTGGTACCGTATGGATAAACTCGTACGGTATTGCACCGTTTTGGTGTGGTTTGGTACCGTAACGAAAGACTCGTAAGGTATTGTACCGTTTTGGTGTGGTTTGGTACCGTATGGATGTACTCGTACGGTATTGCACTGTTTTGGTGTGGTTTGGTACCGTAACGAAGGACTCGTAAGGTATTGTACCGTTTTGGTGTGGTTTGGTACCGTATGGATGTACTCGTACGGTATTGCACCGTTTTGGTGTGGTTTGGTACCGTAACGAAGGACTCGTAAGGTATTGTACCGTTTTGGTGTGGTTTGGTACCGTATGGATGTACTCGTACGGTATTGCACCGTTTTGGTGTGGTTTGGTACCGTAACGAAGGACTCGTAAGGTATTGTACCGTTTTGGTGTGGTTTGGTACCGTATGGATGTACTCGTACGGTATTGCACCGTTTTGGTGTGGTTTGGTACCGTAACGAAGGACTCCTAAGATATTGTACCGTTTTGGTGTGGTTTGGTACCGTATGGAAGTACTCGTACGGTATTGCACCATTTTGGTGTGGTTTGGTACCGTATGGATGTACTGGTACGGTATTGCACCGTTTTGGTGTGGTTTGGAACCGTAACGAAGGACTCGTAAGGTATTGTACCGTTTTGGTCTGGTTTGGTACCGTATGGATGTACTCGTACGGTATTGCACCGTTTTGGTGTGGTTTGGTACCGTAACGAAGGACTCGCAAGGTATTGCACCGTTTTGGTGTGGTTTGGTACCGTATGGATGTACTCGTACGGTATTGCACTGTTTTGGTGTGGTTTGGTACCGTAACGAAGGACTCGTAAGGTATTGTACCGTTTTGGTGTGGTTTGGTACCGTATGGATGTACTCGTACGGTATTGCACCGTTTTGGTGTGGTTTGGTACCGTAACGAAGGACTCGTAAGGTATTGTACTGTTTTGGTGTGGTTTGGTACCGTATGGATGAACTCGTACGGTATTGCACCGTTTTGGTGTGGTTTGGTACCGTAGGGATGTACTCGTACGGTATTGCACCGTTTTGGTGTGGTTTGGTACCGTAACGAAGGACTCGTAAGGTATTGTACCGTTTTGGTGTGGTTTGGTACCGTATGGATGTACTCGTACGGTATTGCACCGTTTTGGTGTGGTTTGCTACCGTAACGAAGGACTCCTAAGATATTGTACCGTTTTGGTGGGGTTTGGTACCGTATGGATGTACTCGTACGGTATTGCACCATTTTGGTGTGGTTTGGTACCGTATGGATGTACTTGTACGGTATTGCACCGTTTTGGTGTGGTTTGGAACCGTAACGAAGGACTCGTAAGGTATTGTACCGTTTTGGTGTGGTTTGGAACTCTATGGATGTACTCGTACGGTATTGCACCGTTTTGTTGTGGTTTGGTACCGTATGGACGTACTCGTACGGTATTGCACCGTTTTGGTGATGTTTGGTACCGTAACGAAGGACTCGTAAGGTATTGTAGCGTTTTGGTGTGGTTTGGTACCGTATGGATGTACTCGTACGGTATTGCACCGTTTTGGTGTGGTTTGCTACCGTAACGAAGGACTCCTAAGATATTGCACCGTTTTGGTGTGGTTTGGTACCGTATGGATGTACTCGTACGGTATTGCACCGTTTTGGTGTGGTTTGGTACCGTAACGAAGGACTCGTAAGGTATTGTACCGTTTTGGTGTCGTTTGGTACCGTATAGATGTACTCGTACGGTATTGCACCGTTTTGGTGTGGTTTGGTACCGTATGGACGTACTCGTACGGTATTGCACCGTTTTGGTGTGGTTTGGTACCGTAACGAAGGACTCGTAAGGTATTGTACCGTTTTGGTGTGGTTTGGTACCGTATGGATGTACTCGTACGGTATTGCACCGTTTTGGTGTGGTTTGGTACCGTAACGAAGGACTCGAAAGGTATTGTACCGTTTTGGTGTGGTTTGGTACCGTATGGATGTACTCGTACGGTAATGCACCGTTTTGGTGTGGTTTGGTACCGTAACGAAGGGCTCGTAAGGTATTGTACCGTTTTGGAGTGGTTTGGTACCGTATGGATGTACTCGTACGGTACTGCACCGTTTTGGTGTGGTTTGGTACCGTAACGAAGGACTCGTAAGGTATTGTACCGTTTTAGTGTGGTTTGGTACCGTATGGATGTACTCGTATGGTATTGCACCGTTTTGGTGTGGTTTGGTACCGTAACGAAGGGCTCGTAAGGTATTGTACCGTTTTGGTGTGGTTTGGTACCGTATGGATGTACTCGTACGGTACTGCACCGTTTTGGTGTGGTTTGGTACCGTAACGAAGGACTCGTAAGGTATTGTACCGTTTTGGTGTGGTTTGGTACCGTATGGATGTACTCGTACGGTATTGCACCGTTTTGGTGTGGTTTGGTACCGTAACGAAGGACTCGTAAGGTATTGTACCGTTTTGGTGTGGTTTGGAACCGTATGGATATACTCGTACGGTATTGCACCGTTTTGGTGTGGTTTGGTACCGTATGGATGTACTCGTACGGTATTGCACCGTTTTGGTGTAGTTTGGTACCGTAACGAAGGACTCGTAAGGTATTGTACCGTTTTGGTGTGGTTTGGTACCGTATGGATGTACTCGTACGGTATTGCAACGTTTTGTTCTGGTTTGGTACCGTATGGATGTACTCGTACGGTATTGCACCGTTTTTGAATGGTTTGGTACCGTAACAAAGGACTCGTAAGGTATTGTACCATTTTGGTGTGGTTTGGTACCGTATGGATGTACTCGTACGGTATTGCACCGTTTTGGTGTGGTTTGGTACCGTAACGAAGGACTCGTAAGGTATTGTACCGTTTTGGTGTGGTTTGGTACCGTATGGATGTACTCGTACGGTATTGCACTGTTTTGGTGTGGTTTGGTACCGTATGGATGTACTCGTACGGTATTGCACCGTTTTGGTGTGGTTTGGTACCGTAACGAAGGACTCGTAAGGTATTGTACCGTTTTGGTGTGGTTTGGTACCGTATGGATGTACTCGTACGGTATTGCACCGTTTGGTGTGGTTTGGTACCGTAACGAAGGGCTCGTAAGGTATTGTACCGTTTTGGTGTGGTTTGGTACCGTATGGATGTACTCGTACGGTATTGCACCGTTTTGGTGTGGTTTGGTACCGTAACGAAGGACTCGTAAGGTATTGTACCGTTTTGGTGTCGTTTGGTACCGTATGGATGTACTCGTACGGTATTGCACCGTTTTGGTGTGGTTTGGTACCGTAACGAAGGACTCGTAAGGTATTGTACCGTTTTGGTGTGGTTTGGTACCGTATGGATGTACTCGTACGGTATTGCACCGTTTTGGTGTGGTTTGGTACCGTATGGATGTACTCGTACGGTATTGCACCGTTTTGGTGTGGTTTGGTACTGTAACGAAGGACTCGTAAGGTATTGTACCGTTTTGGTGTGGTTTGGTACCGTATGGATGTACTCGTACGGTATTGCACCGTTTTGGTGTGGTTTGGTACCGTATGGATGTACTCGTACGGTATTGCACCGTTTTGGTGTGGTTTGGTACTGTAACGAAGGACTCCTAAGATATTGTACCGTTTTGGTGTGGTTTGGTACCGTATGGATGTACTCGTACGGTATTGCACTGTTTTGGTGTGGTTTGGTACCGTATGGATGTACTCGTACGGTATTGCACCGTTTTGGTGTGGTTTGGTACCGTAACGAAGGACTCGTAAGGTATTGTACCGTTTTGGTGTCGTTTGGTACCGTATGGATGTACTCGTACGGTATTGCACCGTTTTGGTGTGGTTTGGTACCGTATGGATGTACTCGTACGGTATTGCACCGTTTTGGTGTGGTTTGGTACCGTAACGAAGGACTCGTAAGGTATTGTACCGTTTTGGTGTGGTTTGGTACCGTATGGATGTACTCGTACGGTATTGCACCGTTTTGGTGTGGTTTGGTACCGTAACGAAGGACTCGTAAGGTATTGTACCGTTTTGGTGTGGTTTGGTACCGTATGGATGTACTCGTACGGTATTGCACCGTTTTGGTGTGGTTTGGTACCGTAACGAAGGGCTCGTAAGGTATTGTACCGTTTTGGTGTTGTTTGGTACCGTATGGATGTACTCGTACGGTACTGCACCGTTTTGGTGTGGTTTGGTACCGTAACGAAGGACTCGTAAGGTATTGTACCGTTTTGGTGTGGTTTGGTACCGTATGGATGTACTCGTACGGTATTGCACCGTTTTGGTGTGGTTTGGTACCGTAACGAAGGACTCGTAAGGTATTGTACCGTTTTGGTGTGGTTTGGAACCGTATGGATGTACTCGTACGGTATTGCACCGTTTTGGTGTGGTTTGGTACCGTATGGATGTACTCGTACGGTATTGCACCGTTTTGGTGTAGTTTGGTACCGTAACGAAGGACTCGTAAGGTATTGTACCGTTTTGGTGTGGTTTGGTACCGTATGGATGTACTCGTACGGTATTGCAACGTTTTGTTCTGGTTTGGTACCGTATGGATGTACTCGTACGGTATTGCACCGTTTTGGAATGGTTTGGTACCGTAACAAAGGACTCGTAAGGTATTGTACCATTTTGGTGTGGTTTGGTACCGTATGGATGTACTCGTACGGTATTGCACCGTTTTGGTGTGGTTTGGTACCGTAACGAAGGACTCGTAAGGTATTGTACCGTTTTGGTGTGGTTTGGTACCGTATGGATGTACTCGTACGGTATTGCACTGTTTTGGTGTGGTTTGGTACCGTATGGATGTACTCGTACGGTATTGCACCGTTTTGGTGTGGTTTGGTACCGTAACGAAGGACTCGTAAGGTATTGTACCGTTTTGGTGTGGTTTGGTACCGTATGGATGTACTCGTACGGTATTGCACCGTTTTGGTGTGGTTTGGTACCGTAACGAAGGGCTCGTAAGGTATTGTACCGTTTTGGTGTGGTTTGGTACCGTATGGATGTACTCGTACGGTATTGCACCGTTTTGGTGTGGTTTGGTACCGTAACGAAGGACTCGTAAGGTATTGTACCGTTTTGGTGTCGTTTGGTACCGTATGGATGTACTCGTACGGTATTGCACCGTTTTGGTGTGGTTTGGTACCGTATGGACGTACTCGTACGGTATTGCACCGTTTTGGTGTGGTTTGGTACCGTAACGAAGGACTCGTAAGGTATTGTACCGTTTTGGTGTGGTTTGGTACCGTATGGATGTACTCGTACGGTATTGCACCGTTTTGGTGTGGTTTGGTACCGTAACGAAGGACTCGTAAGGTATTGTACCGTTTTGGTGTGGTTTGGTACCGTATGGATGTACTCGTACGGTATTGCACCGTTTTGGTGTGGTTTGGTACCGTAACGAAGGGCTCGTAAGGTATTGTACCGTTTTGGTGTGGTTTGGTACCGTATGGATGTACTCGTACGGTACTGCACCGTTTTGGTGTGGTTTGGTACCGTAACGAAGGACTCGTAAGGTATTGTACCGTTTTGGTGTGGTTTGGTACCGTATGGATGTACTCGTACGGTATTGCACCGTTTTGGTGTGGTTTGGTACCGTAACGAAGGACTCGTAAGGTATTGTACCGTTTTGGTGTGGTTTGGAACCGTATGGATGTACTCGTACGGTATTGCACCGTTTTGGTGTGGTTTGGTACCGTATGGATGTACTCGTACGGTATTGCACCGTTTTGGTGTAGTTTGGTACCGTAACGAAGGACTCGTAAGGTATTGTACCGTTTTGGTGTTGTTTGGTACCGTATGGATGTACTCGTACGGTATTGCACCGTTTTGGTGTGGTTTGGTACCGTAACGAAGGACTCGTAAGGTATTGTACCGTTTTGGTGTGGTTTGGTACCGTATGGATGTACTCGTACGGTATTGCACCGTTTTGGTGTGGTTTGGTACCGTAACGAAGGGCTCGTAAGGTATTGTACCGTTTTGGTGTGGTTTTGTACCGTATGGATGTACTCGTACGGTACTGCACCGTTTTGGTGTGGTTTGGTACCGTAACGAAGGACTCGTAAGGTATTGTACCGTTTTGGTGTGGTTTGGTACCGTATGGATGTACTCGTACGGTATTGCACCGTTTTGGTGTGGTTTGGTACCGTAACGAAGGACTCGTAAGGTATTGTACCGTTTTGGTGTGGTTTGGAACCGTATGGATGTACTCGTACGGTATTGCACCGTTTTGGTGTGGTTTGGTACCGTATGGATGTACTCGTACGGTATTGCACCGTTTTGGTGTAGTTTGGTACCGTAACGAAGGACTCGTAAGGTATTGTACCGTTTTGGTGTGGTTTGGTACCGTATGGATGTACTCGTACGGTATTGCAACGTTTTGTTCTGGTTTGGTACCATATGGATGTACTCGTACGGTATTGCACCGTTTTGGAATGGTTTGGTACCGTAACGAAGGACTCGTAAGGTATTGTACCGTTTTGGTGTGGTTTGGTACCGTATGGACGTACTCGTACGGTATTGCAACGTTTTGTTCTGGTTTGGTACCGTATGGATGTACTCGTACGGTATTGCACCGTTTTTGAATGGTTTGGTACCGTAACGAAGGACTCGTAAGGTATTGTACCATTTTGGTGTGGTTTGGTACCGTATGGATGTACTCGTACGGTATTGCACCGTTTTGGTGTGGTTTGGAACCGTAACGAAGGACTCGTAAGGTATTGTACCGTTTTGGTGTGGTTTGGTACCGTATGGATGTACTCGTACGGTGTTGCACTGTTTTGGTGTGGTTTGGTACCGTAACGAAGGACTCGTAAGGTATTGTACCGTTTTGGTGTGGTTTGGTACCGTATGGATGTACTCGTACGGTATTGCACCGTTTTGGTGTGGTTTGGTACCGTAACGAAGGGCTCGTAAGGTATTGTACCGTTTTGGTGTGGTTTGGTACCGTATGGATGTACTCGTACGGTATTGCACCGTTTTGGTTCTGTTTGGTACCGTATGGATGTACTCGTACGGTATTGCACCGTTTTGGTGTGGTTTGGTACTGTAACGAAGGACTCGTAAGGTATTGTACCGTTTTGGTGTGGTTTGGTACCGTATGGATGTACTCGTACGGTATTGCACCGTTTTGGTGTGGTTTGGTACCGTAACGAAGGACTCCTAAGATATTGTACCGTTTTGGTGTGGTTTGGTACCGTATGGATGTACTCGTACGGTATTGCACCGTTTTGGTGTGGTTTGGTACCGTATGGATGTACTCGTACGGTATTGCACCGTTTTGGTGTGGTTTGGTACCGTAACGAAGGACTCGTAAGGTATTGTACCGTTTTGGTGTCGTTTGGTACCGTATGGATGTACTCGTACGGTATTGCACCGTTTTGGTGTGGTTTGGTACCGTATGGATGTACTCGTACGGTATTGCACCGTTTTGGTGTGGTTTGGTACCGTAACGAAGGACTCGTAAGGTATTGTACCGTTTTGGTGTGGTTTGGTACCGTATGGATGTACTCGTACGGTATTGCACCGTTTTGGTGTGGTTTGGTACCGTAACGAAGGACTCGTAAGGTATTGTACCGTTTTGGTGTGGTTTGGTACCGTATGGATGTACTCGTACGGTATTGCACCGTTTTGGTGTGGTTTGGTACCGTAACGAAGGACTCGTAAGGTATTGTACCGTTTTGGTGTGGTTTGGAACCGTATGGATGTACTCGTACGGTATTGCACCGTTTTGGTGTGGTTTGGTACCGTATGGATGTACTCGTACGGTATTGCACCGTTTTGGTGTGGTTTGGTACCGTAACGAAGGACTCGTAAGGTATTGTACCGTTTTGGTGTGGTTTGGTACCGTATGGATGTACTCGTACGGTATTGCACCGTTTTGGTGTGGTTTGGTACCGTAACGAAGGACTCGTAAGGTATTGTACCGTTTTGGTGTGGTTTGGAACCGTATGGATGTACTCGTACGGTATTGCACCGTTTTGGTGTGGTTTGGTACCGTATGGATGTACTCGTACGGTATTGCACCGTTTTGGTGTAGTTTGGTACCGTAACGAAGGACTCGTAAGGTATTGTACCGTTTTGGTGTGGTTTGGTACCGTATGGATGTACTCGTACGGTATTGCAACGTTTTGTTCTGGTTTGGTACCGTATGGATGTACTCGTACGGTATTGCACCGTTTTGGTGTGGTTTGGTACCGTAACGAAGGGCTCGTAAGGTATTGTACCGTTTTGGTGTGGTTTGGTACCGTATGGATGTACTCGTACGGTATTGCACCGTTTTGGTGTGGTTTGGTACCGTAACGAAGGACTCGTAAGGTATTGTACCGTTTTGGTGTCGTTTGGTACCGTATGGATGTACTCGTACGGTATTGCACCGTTTTGGTGTGGTTTGGTACCGTAACGAAGGGCTCGTAAGGTATTGTACCGTTTTGGTGTGGTTTGGTACCGTATGGATGTACTCGTACGGTATTGCACCGTTTTGGTGTGGTTTGGTACCGTATGGATGTACTCGTACGGTATTGCACCGTTTTGGTGTGGTTTGGTACTGTAACGAAGGACTCGTAAGGTATTGTACCGTTTTGGTGTGGTTTGGTACCGTATGGATGTACTCGTACGGTATTGCACCGTTTTGGTGTGGTTTGGTACCGTAACGAAGGACTCCTAAGATATTGTACCGTTTTGGTGTGGTTTGGTACCGTATGGATGTACTCGTACGGTATTGCACCGTTTTGGTGTGGTTTGGTACCGTATGGATGTACTCGTACGGTATTGCACCGTTTTGGTGTGGTTTGGTACCGTAACGAAGGACTCGTAAGGTATTGTACCGTTTTGGTGTCGTTTGGTACCGTATGGATGTACTCGTACGGTATTGCACCGTTTTGGTGTGGTTTGGTACCGTATGGATGTACTCGTACGGTATTGCACCGTTTTGGTGTGGTTTGGTACCGTAACGAAGGACTCGTAAGGTATTGTACCGTTTTGGTGTGGTTTGGTACCGTATGGATGTACTCGTACGGTATTGCACCGTTTTGGTGTGGTTTGGTACCGTAACGAAGGACTCGTAAGGTATTGTACCGTTTTGGTGTGGTTTGGTACCGTATGGATGTACTCGTACGGTATTGCACCGTTTTGGTGTGGTTTGGTACCGTAACGAAGGACTCGTAAGGTATTGTACCGTTTTGGTGTGGTTTGGAACCGTATGGATGTACTCGTACGGTATTGCACCGTTTTGGTGTGGTTTGGTACCGTATGGATGTACTCGTACGGTATTGCACCGTTTTGGTGTGGTTTGGTACCGTAACGAAGGACTCGTAAGGTATTGTACCGTTTTGGTGTGGTTTGGTACCGTATGGATGTACTCGTACGGTATTGCACCGTTTTGGTGTGGTTTGGTACCGTAACGAAGGACTCGTAAGGTATTGTACCGTTTTGGTGTGGTTTGGAACCGTATGGATGTACTCGTAGTATTGCACCGTTTTGGTGTGGTTTGGTACCGTATGGATGTACTCGTACGGTATTGCACCGTTTTGGTGTAGTTTGGTACCGTAACGAAGGACTCGTAAGGTATTGTACCGTTTTGGTGTGGTTTGGTACCGTATGGATGTACTGGTACGGTATTGCAACGTTTTGTTCTGGTTTGGTACCGTATGGATGTACTCGTACGGTATTGCACCGTTTTGGAATGGTTTGGTACCGTAACAAAGGACTCGTAAGGTATTGTACCATTTTGGTGTGGTTTGGTACCGTATGGATGTACTCGTACGGTATTGCACCGTTTTGGTGTGGTTTGGTACCGTAACGAAGGGCTCGTAAGGTATTGTACCGTTTTGGTGTGGTTTGGTACCGTATCGATGTACTCGTACGGTATTGCACCGTTTTGGTGTGGTTTGGTACCGTAACGAAGGACTCGTAAGGTATTGTACCGTTTTGGTGTCGTTTGGTACCGTATGGATGTACTCGTACGGTATTGCACCGTTTTGGTGTGGTTTGGTACCGTATGGACGTACTCGTACGGTATTGCACCGTTTTGGTGTGGTTTGGTACCGTAACGAAGGACTCGTAAGGTATTGTACCGTTTTGGTGTGGTTTGGTACCGTATGGATGTACTCGTACGGTATTGCACCGTTTTGGTGTGGTTTGGTACCGTAACGAAGGACTCGTAAGGTATTGTACCGTTTTGGTGTGGTTTGGTACCGTATGGATGTACTCGTACGGTATTGCACCGTTTTGGTGTGGTTTGGTACCGTAACGAAGGGCTCGTAAGGTATTGTACCGTTTTGGTGTGGTTTGGTACCGTATGGATGTACTCGTACGGTACTGCTTCGTTTTGGTGTGGTTTGGTACCGTAACGAAGGACTCGTAAGGTATTGTACCGTTTTGGTGTGGTTTGGTACCGTATGGATGTACTCGTACGGTATTGCACCGTTTTTGTGTGGTTTGGTACCGTAACGAAGGACTCGTAAGGTATTGTACCGTTTTGGTGTGGTTTGGAACCGTATGGATGTACTCGTACGGTATTGCACCGTTTTGGTGTGGTTTGGTACCGTATGGATGTACTCGTACGGTATTGCACCGTTTTGGTGTAGTTTGGTACCGTAACGAAGGACTCGTAAGGTATTGTACCGTTTTGGTGTGGTTTGGTACCGTATGGATGTACTCGTACGGTATTGCACCGTTTTGGTGTGGTTTGGTACCGTAACGAAGTACTCGTAAGGTATTGTACCGTTTTGGTGTGGTTTGGTACCGTATGGATGTACTCGTACGGTATTGCACCGTTTTGGTGTGGTTTGGTACCGTAACGAAGGACTCGTAAGGTATTGTACCGTTTTGGTGTGGTTTGGTACCGTATGGATGTACTCGTACGGTATTGCACCGTTTTGGAATGGTTTGGTACCGTAACAAAGGACTCGTAAGGTATTGTACCATGTTAGTGTGGTTTGGTACCGTATGGATGTACTCGTACGGTATTGCACCGTTTTGGTGTGGTTTGGTACCGTAACGAAGGACTCGTAAGGTATTGTACCGTTTTGGTGTGGTTTGGTACCGTATGGATGTACTCGTACGGTATTGCACTGTTTTGGTGTGATTTGGTACCGTAACGAAGGACTCGTAAGGTATTGTACCGTTTTGGTGTGGTTTGGTACCGTATGGATGTACTCGTACGGTATTGCACCGTTTTGGTGTGGTTTGGTACCGTAACGAAGGACTCCTAAGATATTGTACCGTTTTGGTGTGGTTTGGTACCGTATGGAAGTACTCGTACGGTATTGCACCATTTTGGTGTGGTTTGGTACCGTATGGATGTACTGGTACGGTATTGCGCCGTTTTGGTGTGGTTTGGAACCGTAACGAAGGACTCGTAAGGTATTGTACCGTTTTGGTCTGGTTTGGTACCGTATGGATGTACTCGTACGGTATTGCACTGTTTTGGTGTGGTTTGGTACCGTAACGAAGGACTCGTAAGGTATTGTACCGTTTTGGTGTGGTTTGGTACCGTATGGATGTACTCGTACGGTATTGCACCGTTTTGGTGTGGTTTGGTACCGTAACGAAGGACTCGTAAGGTATTGTACCGTTTTGGTGTGGTTTGGTACCGTATGGATGTACTCGTACGGTATTGCACCGTTTTGGTGTGGTTTGGTACTGTAACGAAGGACTCGTAAGGTATTGTACCGTTTTGGTGTGGTTTGGTACCGTATGGATGTACTCGTACGGTATTGCACCGTTTTGGTGTGGTTTGGTACCGTATGGATGTACTGGTACGGTATTGCACCGTTTTGGTGTGGTTTGGAACCGTAACGAAGGACTCGTAAGGTATTGTACCGTTTTGGTCTGGTTTGGTACCGTATGGAAGTACTCGTACGGTATTGCACTGTTTTGGTGTGGTTTGGTACCGTAACGAAGGACTCGTAAGGTATTGCACCGTTTTGGTGTGGTTTGGTACCGTATGGATGTACTCGTACGGTATTGCACTGTTTTGGTGTGGTTTGGTACCGTAACGAAGGACTCGTAAGGTATTGTACCGTTTTGGTGTGGTTTGGTACCGTATGGATGTACTCGTACGGTATTGCACCGTTTTGGTGTGGTTTGGTACCGTAACGAAGGACTCGTAAGGTATTGTACTGTTTTGGTGTGGTTTGGTACCGTATGGATGTACTCGTACGGTATTGCACCGTTTTGGTGTGGTTTGGTACCGTAGGGATGTACTCGTACGGTATTGCACCGTTTTGGTGTGGTTTGGTACCGTAACGAAGGACTCGTAAGGTATTGTACCGTTTTGGTGTGGTTTGGTACCGTATGGATGTACTCGTACGGTATTGCACCGTTTTGGTGTGGTTTGCTACCGTAACGAAGGACTCCTAAGATATTGTACCGTTTTGGTGGGGTTTGGTACCGTATGGATGTACTCGTACGGTATTGCACCATTTTGGTGTGGTTTGGTACCGTATGGATGTACTTGTACGGTATTGCACCGTTTTGGTGTGGTTTGGAACCGTAACGAAGGACTCGTAAGGTATTGTACCGTTTTGGTGTGGTTTGGAACTCTATGGATGTACTCGTACGGTATTGCACCGTTTTGTTGTGGTTTGGTACCGTATGGACGTACTCGTACGGTATTGCACCGTTTTGGTGTGGTTTGGTACCGTAACGAAGGACTCGTAAGGTATTGTACCGTTTTGGTGTGGTTTGGTACCGTATGGATGTACTCGTACGGTATTGCACCGTTTTGGTGTGGTTTGGTACCGTAACGAAGGACTCGTAAGGTATTGTACCGTTTTGGTGTGGTTTGGTACCGTATGGATGTACTCGTACGGTATTGCACCGTTTTGGTGTGGTTTGGTACCGTAACGAAGGACTCCTAAGATATTGTACCGTTTTGGTGTGGTTTGGTACCGTATGGAAGTACTCGTACGGTATTGCACCATTTTGGTGTGGTTTGGTACCGTATGGATGTACTGGTACGGTATTGCACCGTTTTGGTGTGGTTTGGAACCGTAACGAAGGACTCGTAAGGTATTGTACCGTTTTGGTCTGGTTTGGTACCGTATGGATGTACTCGTACGGTATTGCACTGTTTTGGTGTGGTTTGGTACCGTAACGAAGGACTCGTAAGGTATTGCACCGTTTTGGTGTGGTTTGGTACCGTATGGATGTACTCGTACGGTATTGCACTGTTTTGGTGTGGTTTGGTACCGTAACGAAGGACTCGTAAGGTATTGTACCGTTTTGGTGTGGTTTGGTACCGTATGGATGTACTCGTACGGTATTGCACCGTTTTGGTGTGGTTTGGTACCGTAACGAAGGACTCGTAAGGTATTGTACTGTTTTGGTGTGGTTTGGTACCGTATGGATGTACTCGTACGGTATTGCACCGTTTTGGTGTGGTTTGGTACCGTAGGGATGTACTCGTACGGTATTGCACCGTTTTGGTGTGGTTTGGTACCGTAGGGATGTACTCGTACGGTATTGCACCGTTTTGGTGTGGTTTGGTACCGTAGGGATGTACTCGTACGGTATTGCACCGTTTTGGTGTGGTTTGGTACCGTATGGATGTACTCGTACGGTATTGCACCGTTTTGGTGTGGTTTGGTACTGTAACGAAGGACTCGTAAGGTATTGTACCGTTTTGGTGTGGTTTGGTACCGTATGGATGTACTCGTACGGTATTGCACTGTTTTGGTGTGGTTTGGTACTGTAACGAAGGACTCGTAAGGTATTGTACCGTTTTGGTGTGGTTTGGTACCGTATGGATGTACTCGTACGGTATTGCACCGTAACGAAGGACTCCTAAGATATTGTACCGTTTTGGTGTGGTTTGGTACCGTATGGATGTACTCGTACGGTATTGCACCGTTTTGGTGTGGTTTGGTACCGTATGGATGTACTCGTACGGTATAGCACCGTTTTGGTGTGGTTTGGTACCGTAACGAAGGACTCGTAAGGTATTGTACCGTTTTGGTGTCGTTTGGTACCGTATGGATGTACTCGTACGGTATTGCACCGTTTTGGTGTGGTTTGGTACCGTATGGACGTACTCGTACGGTATTGCACCGTTTTGGTGTGGTTTGGTACCGTAACGAAGGACTCGTAAGGTATTGTACCGTTTTGGTGTGGTTTGGTACCGTATGGATGTACTCGTACGGTATTGCACCGTTTTGGTGTGGTTTGGTACCGTAACGAAGGACTCGTAAGGTATTGTACCGTTTTGGTGTGGTTTGGTACCGTATGGATGTACTCGTACGGTATTGCACCGTTTTGGTGTGGTTTGGTACCGTAACGAAGGGCTCGTAAGGTATTGTACCGTTTTGGTGTGGTTTGGTACCGTATGGATGTACTCGTACGGTACTGCACCGTTTTGGTGTGGTTTGGTACCGTAACGAAGGACTCGTAAGGTATTGTACCGTTTTGGTGTGGTTTGGTACCGTATGGATGTACTCGTACGGTATTGCACCGTTTTGGTGTGGTTTGGTACCGTAACGAAGGACTCGTAAGGTATTGTACCGTTTTGGTGTGGTTTGGAACCGTATGGATGTACTCGTACGGTATTGCACCGTTTTGGTGTGGTTTGGTACCGTATGGATGTACTCGTACGGTATTGCACCGTTTTGGTGTAGTTTGGTACCGTAACGAAGGACTCGTAAGGTATTGTACCGTTTTGGTGTGGTTTGGTACCGTATGGATGTACTCGTACGGTATTGCAACGTTTTGTTCTGGTTTGGTACCGTATGGATGTACTCGTACGGTATTGCACCGTTTTGGAATGGTTTGGTACCGTAACAAAGGACTCGTAAGGTATTGTACCATTTTGGTGTGGTTTGGTACCGTATGGATGTACTCGTACGGTATTGCACCGTTTTGGTGTGGTTTGGTACCGTAACGAAGGACTCGTAAGGTATTGTACCGTTTTGGTGTGGTTTGGTACCATATGGATGTACTCGTACGGTATTGCACTGTTTTGGTGTGGTTTGGTACCGTATGGATGTACTCGTACGGTATTGCACCGTTTTGGTGTGGTTTGGTACCGTAACGAAGGACTCGTAAGGTATTGTACCGTTTTGGTGTGGTTTGGTACCGTATGGATGTACTCGTACGGTATTGCACCGTTTTGGTGTGGTTTGGTACCGTAACGAAGGGCTCGTAAGGTATTGTACCGTTTTGGTGTGGTTTGGTACCGTATGGATGTACTCGTACGGTATTGCACCGTTTTGGTGTGGTTTGGTACCGTAACGAAGGAGTCGTAAGGTATTGTACCGTTTTGGTGTCGTTTGGTACCGTATGGATGTACTCGTACGGTATTGCACCGTTTTGGTGTGGTTTGGTACCGTATGGACGTACTCGTACGGTATTGCACCGTTTTGGTGTTGTTTGGTACCGTAACGAAGGACTCGTAAGGTATTGTACCGTTTTGGTGTGGTTTGGTACCGTATGGATGTACTCGTACGGTATTGCACCGTTTTGGTGTGGTTTGGTACCGTAACGAAGGACTCGTAAGGTATTGTACCGTTTTTGTGTGGTTTGGTACCGTATGGATGTACTCGTACGGTATTGCACCGTTTTGGTGTGGTTTGGTACCGTAACGAAGGGCTTGTAAGGTATTGTACCGTTTTGGTGTGGTTTGGTACCGTATGGATGTACTCGTACGGTACTGCACCGTTTTGGTGTGGTTTGGTACCGTAACGAAGGACTCGTAAGGTATTGTACCGTTTTGGTGTGGTTTGGTACCATATGGATGTACTCGTACGGTATTGCACCGTTTTGGTGTGGTTTGGTACCGTATGGATGTACTCGTACGGTATAGCACCGTTTTGGTGTGGTTTGGTACCGTAACGAAGGACTCGTAAGGTATTGTACCGTTTTGGTGTCGTTTGGTACCGTATGGATGTACTCGTACGGTATTGCACCGTTTTGGTGTGGTTAAAACGGTGTGGTTTGGTACCGTATGGACGTACTCGTACGGTATTGCACCGTTTTGGTGTGGTTTGGTACCGTAACGAAGGACTCGTAAGGTATTGTACCGTTTTGGTGTGGTTTGGTACCGTATGGATGTACTCGTACGGTATTGCACCGTTTTGGTGTGGTTTGGTACCGTAACGAAGGACTCGTAAGGTATTGTACCGTTTTGGTGTGGTTTGGTACCGTATGGATGTACTCGTACGGTATTGCACCGTTTTGGTGTGGTTTGGTACCGTAACGAAGGGCTCGTAAGGTATTGTACCGTTTTGGTGTGGTTTGGTACCGTATGGATGTACTCGTACGGTACTGCACCGTTTTGGTGTGGTTTGGTACCGTAACGAAGGACTCGTAAGGTATTGTACCGTTTTGGTGTGGTTTGGTACCGTATGGATGTACTCGTACGGTATTGCACCGTTTTGGTGTGGTTTGGTACCGTATGGACGTACTCGTACGGTATTGCACCGTTTTGGTGTTGTTTGGTACCGTAACGAAGGACTCGTAAGGTATTGTACCGTTTTGGTGTGGTTTGGTACCGTATGGATGTACTCGTACGGTATTGCACCGTTTTGGTGTGGTTTGGTACCGTAACGAAGGACTCGTAAGGTATTGTACCGTTTTGGTGTGGTTTGGTACCGTATGGATGTACTCGTACGGTATTGCACCGTTTTGGTGTGGTTTGGTACCGTAACGAAGGGCTGGTAAGGTATTGTACCGTTTTGGTGTGGTTTGGTACCGTATGGATGTACTCGTACGGTACTGCACCGTTTTGGTGTGGTTTGGTACCGTAACGAAGGACTCGTAAGGTATTGTACCGTTTTGGTGTGGTTTGGTACCGTATGGATGTACTCGTACGGTATTGCACCGTTTTGGTGTGGTTTGGTACCGTATGGATGTACTCGTACGGTATAGCACCGTTTTGGTGTGGTTTGGTACCGTAACGAAGGACTCGTAAGGTATTGTACCGTTTTGGTGTCGTTTGGTACCGTATGGATGTACTCGTACGGTATTGCACCGTTTTGGTGTGGTTTGGTACCGTATGGACGTACTCGTACGGTATTGCACCGTTTTGGTGTGGTTTGGTACCGTAACGAAGGACTCGTAAGGTATTGTACCGTTTTGGTGTGGTTTGGTACCGTATGGATGTACTCGTACGGTATTGCACCGTTTTGGTGTGGTTTGGTACCGTAACGAAGGACTCGTAAGGTATTGTACCGTTTTGGTGTGGTTTGGTACCGTATGGATGTACTCGTACGGTATTGCACCGTTTTGGTGTGGTTTGGTACCGTAACGAAGGGCTGGTAAGGTATTGTACCGTTTTGGTGTGGTTTGGTACCGTATGGATGTACTCGTACGGTACTGCACCGTTTTGGTGTGGTTTGGTACCGTAACGAAGGACTCGTAAGGTATTGTACCGTTTTGGTGTGGTTTGGTACCGTATGGATGTACTCGTACGGTATTGCACCGTTTTGGTGTGGTTTGGTACCGTATGGATGTACTCGTACGGTATAGCACCGTTTTGGTGTGGTTTGGTACCGTAACGAAGGACTCGTAAGGTATTGTACCGTTTTGGTGTCGTTTGGTACCGTATGGATGTACTCGTACGGTATTGCACCGTTTTGGTGTGGTTTGGTACCGTATGGACGTACTCGTACGGTATTGCACCGTTTTGGTGTGGTTTGGTACCGTAACGAAGGACTCGTAAGGTATTGTACCGTTTTGGTGTGGTTTGGTACCGTATGGATGTACTCGTACGGTATTGCACCGTTTTGGTGTGGTTTGGTACCGTAACGAAGGACTCGTAAGGTATTGTACCGTTTTGGTGTGGTTTGGTACCGTATGGATGTACTCGTACGGTATTGCACCGTTTTGGTGTGGTTTGGTACCGTAACGAAGGGCTCGTAAGGTATTGTACCGTTTTGGTGTGGTTTGGTACCGTATGGATGTACTCGTACGGTACTGCACCGTTTTGGTGTGGTTTGGTACCGTAACGAAGGACTCGTAAGGTATTGTACCGTTTTGGTGTGGTTTGGTACCGTATGGATGTACTCGTACGGTATTGCACCGTTTTGGTGTGGTTTGGTACCGTAACGAAGGACTCGTAAGGTATTGTACCGTTTTGGTGTGGTTTGGAACCGTATGGATGTACTCGTACGGTATTGCACCGTTTTGGTGTGGTTTGGTACCGTATGGATGTACTCGTACGGTATTGCACCGTTTTGGTGTAGTTTGGTACCGTAACGAAGGACTCGTAAGGTATTGTACCGTTTTGGTGTGGTTTGGTACCGTATGGATGTACTCGTACGGTATTGCAACGTTTTGTTCTGGTTTGGTACCGTATGGATGTACTCGTACGGTATTGCACCGTTTTGGAATGGTTTGGTACCGTAACAAAGGACTCGTAAGGTATTGTACCATTTTGGTGTGGTTTGGTACCGTATGGATGTACTCGTACGGTATTGCACCGTTTTGGTGTGGTTTGGTACTGTAACGAAGGACTCGTAAGGTATTGTACCGTTTTGGTGTGGTTTGGTACCATATGGATGTACTCGTACGGTATTGCACTGTTTTGGTGTGGTTTGGTACCGTATGGATGTACTCGTACGGTATTGCACCGTTTTGGTGTGGTTTGGTACCGTAACGAAGGACTCGTAAGGTATTGTACCGTTTTGGTGTGGTTTGGTACCGTATGGATGTACTCGTACGGTATTGCACCGTTTTGGTGTGGTTTGGTACCGTAACGAAGGGCTCGTAAGGTATTGTACCGTTTTGGTGTGGTTTGATACCGTATGGATGTACTCGTACGGTATTGCACCGTTTTGGTGTGGTTTGGTACCGTAACGAAGGACTCGTAAGGTATTGTACCGTTTTGGTGTCGTTTGGTACCGTATGGATGTACTCGTACGGTATTGCACCGTTTTGGTGTGGTTTGGTACCGTATGGACGTACTCGTACGGTATTGCACCGTTTTGGTGTTGTTTGGTACCGTAACGAAGGACTCGTAAGGTATTGTACCGTTTTGGTGTGGTTTGGTACCGTATGGATGTACTCGTACGGTATTGCACCGTTTTGGTGTGGTTTGGTACCGTAACGAAGGACTCGTAAGGTATTGTACCGTTTTGGTGTGGTTTGGTACCGTATGGATGTACTCGTACGGTATTGCACCGTTTTGGTGTGGTTTGGTACCGTAACGAAGGGCTTGTAAGGTATTGTACCGTTTTGGTGTGGTTTGGTACCGTATGGATGTACTCGTACGGTACTGCACCGTTTTGGTGTGGTTTGGTACCGTAACGAAGGACTCGTAAGGTATTGTACCGTTTTGGAGTGGTTTGGTACCGTATGGATGTACTCGTACGGTATTGCACCGTTTTGGTGTGATTTGGTACCGCAACGAAGGACTCGTAAGGTATTGTACCGTTTTGGTGTGGTTTGGAACCGTATGGATGTACTCGTACGGTATTGCACCGTTTTGGTGTGGTTTGGTACCGTATGGATGTACTCGTACGGTATTGCACCGTTTTGGTGTAGTTTGGTACCGTAACGAAGGACTCGTAAGGTATTGTACCGTTTTGGTGTGGTTTGGTACCGTATGGATGTACTCGTACGGTATTGCAACGTTTTGTTCTGGTTTGGTACCGTATGGATGTACTCGTACGGTATTGCACCGTTTTGGAATGGTTTGGTACCGTAACAAAGGACTCGTAAGGTATTGTACCATTTTGGTGTGGTTTGGTACCGTATGGATGTACTCGTACGGTATTGCACCGTTTTGGTGTGGTTTGGTACCGTAACGAAGGACTCGTAAGGTATTGTACCGTTTTGGTGTGGTTTGGTACCGTATGGATGTACTCGTACAGTATTGCACTGTTTTGGTGTGGTTTGGTACCGTAACGAAGGACTCGTAAGGTATTGTACCGTTTTGGTGTGGTTTGGTACCGTATGGATGTACTCGTACGGTATTGCACCGTTTTGGTGTGGTTTGGTACTGTAACGAAGGACTCGTAAGGTATTGTACCGTTTTGGTGTGGTTTGGTACCGTATGGATGTACTCGTACGGTATTGCACCGTTTTGGTGTGGTTTGGTACCGTATGGATGTACTCGTACGGTATTGCACCGTTATGGTGTGGTTTGGTACCGTAACGAAGGACTCGTAAGGTATTGTACCGTTTTGGTGTGGTTTGGTACCGTATGGATGTACTCGTACGGTATTGCACCGTTTTGGTGTGGTTTGGTACCGTAACGAAGGACTCCTAAGATATTGTACCGTTTTGGTGTGGTTTGGTACCGTATGGAAGTACTCGTACGGTATTGCACCATTTTGGTGTGGTTTGGTACCGTATGGATGTACTGGTACGGTATTGCACCGTTTTGGTGTGGTTTGGAACCGTAACGAAGGACTCGTAAGGTATTGTACCGTTTTGGTCTGGTTTGGTACCGTATGGATGTACTCGTACGGTATTGCACTGTTTTGGTGTGGTTTGGTACCGTAACGAAGGACTCGTAAGGTATTGTACCGTTTTGGTGTGGTTTGGTACCGTATGGATGTACTCGTACGGTATTGCACCGTTTTGGTGTGGTTTGGTACCGTAACGAAGGACTCGTAAGGTATTGTACCGTTTTGGTGTGGTTTGGTACCGTATGGATGTACTCGTACGGTATTGCACCGTTTTGGTGTGGTTTGGTACCGTATGGATGTACTCGTACGGTATTGCACCGTTTTGGTGTGGTTTGGTACCGTAACGAAGGACTCGTAAGGTATTGTACCGTTTTGGTGTGGTTTGGTACCGTATGGATGTACTCGTACGGTATTGCACCGTTTTGGTGTGGTTTGGTACCGTAACGAAGGACTCCTAAGATATTGTACCGTTTTGGTGTGGTTTGGTACCGTATGGAAGTACTCGTACGGTATTGCACCATTTTGGTTTGGTTTGGTACCGTATGGATGTACTGGTACGGTATTGCACCGTTTTGGTGTTGTTTGGAACCGTAACGAAGGACTCGTAAGGTATTGTACCATTTTGGTCTGGTTTGGTACCGTATGGATGTACTCGTACGGTATTGCACTGTTTTGGTGTGGTTTGGTACCGTAACGAAGGACTCGTAAGGTATTGCACCGTTTTGGTGTGGTTTGGTACCGTATGGATGTACTCGTACGGTATTGCACTGTTTTGGTGTGGTTTGGTACCGTAACGAAGGACTCGTAAGGTATTGTACCGTTTTGGTGTGGTTTGGTACCGTATGGATGTACTCGTACGGTATTGCACCGTTTTGGTGTGGTTTGGTACCGTAACGAAGGACTCGTAAGGTATTGTACTGTTTTGGTGTGGTTTGGTACCGTATGGATGTACTCGTACGGTATTGCACCGTTTTGGTGTGGTTTGGTACCGTAGGGATGTACTCGTACGGTATTGCACCGTTTTGGTGTGGTTTGGTACCGTAACGAAGGACTCGTAAGGTATTGTACCGTTTTGGTGTGGTTTGGTACCGTATGGATGTACTCGTACGGTATTGCACCGTTTTGGTGTGGTTTGCTACCGTAACGAAGGACTCCTAAGATATTGTACCGTTTTGGTGGGGTTTGGTACCGTATGGATGTACTCGTACGGTATTGCACCATTTTGGTGTGGTTTGGTACCGTATGGATGTACTTGTACGGTATTGCACCGTTTTGGTGTGGTTTGGAACCGTAACGAAGGACTCGTAAGGTATTGTACCGTTTTGGTGTGGTTTGGAACTCTATGGATGTACTCGTACGGTATTGCACCGTTTTGTTGTGGTTTGGTACCGTATGGACGTACTCGTACGGTATTGCACCGTTTTGGTGTGGTTTGGTACCGTAACGAAGGACTCGTAAGGTATTGTAGCGTTTTGGTGTGGTTTGGTACCGTATGGATGTACTCGTACGGTATTGCACCATTTTGGTGTGGTTTGGTACCGTAACGAAGGACTCGTAAGGTGTTGTACCGTTTTGGTGTGGTTTGGTACCGTAACGAAGGACTCGTAAGGTATTGTACCGTTTTGGTGTGGTTTGGTACCGTATGGATGTACTCGTACGGTATTGCACCGTTTTGGTGTGGTTTGGTACCGTATGGATGTACTCGTACGGTATTGCACCGTTTTGGTGTGGTTTGGTACCGTAACGAAGGACTCGTAAGGTATTGTACCGTTTTGGTGTGGTTTGGTACCGTATGGATGTACTCGTACGGTATTGCACCGTTTTGGTGTGGTTTGGTACCGTAACGAAGGACTCGTAAGGTATTGTACCGTTTTGGTGTGGTTTGGAACCGTATGGATGTACTCGTACGGTATTGCACCGTTTTGGTGTGGTTTGGTACCGTATGGATGTACTCGTACGGTATTGCACCGTTTTGGTGTAGTTTGGTGCCGTAACGAAGGACTCGTAAGGTATTGTACCGTTTTGGTGTGGTTTGGTACCGTATGGATGTACTCGTACGGTATTGCAACGTTTTGTTCTGGTTTGGTACCGTATGGATGTACTCGTACGGTATTGCACCGTTTTGGAATGGTTTGGTACCGTAACGAAGGACTCGTAAGGTATTGTACCATTTTGGTGTGGTTTGGTACCGTATGGATGTACTCGTACGGTATTGCACCGTTTTGGTGTGGTTTGGTACCGTAACGAAGGACTCGTAAGGTATTGTACCGTTTTGGTGTGGTTTGGTACCGTATGGATGTACTCGTACGGTATTGCACTGTTTTGGTGTGGTTTGGTACCGTAACGAAGGACTCGTAAGGTATTGTACCGTTTTGGTGTGGTTTGGTACCGTATGGATGTACTCGTACGGTATTGCACCGTTTTGGTGTGGTTTGGTACCGTAACGAAGGACTCGTAAGGTATTGTACCGTTTTGGTGTGGTTTGGTACCGTATGGATGTACTCGTACGGTATTGCACCGTTTTGGTGTGGTTTGGTACCGTATGGATGTACTCGTACGGTGTTGCACCGTTTTGGTGTGGTTTGGTACCGTAACGAAGGACTCGTAAGGTATTGTACCGTTTTGGTGTCGTTTGGTACCGTATGGATGTACTCATACGGTATTGCACCGTTTTGGTGTGGTTTGGTACCGTAACGAAGGACTCGTAAGGTATTGTACCGTTTTGGTGTGGTTTGGTACCGTATGGATGTACTCGTACGGTATTGCACCGTTTTGGTGTGGTTTGGTACCGTATGGATGTACTCGTACGGTATTGCACCGTTTTGGTGTGGTTTGGTACCGTAACGAAGGACTCGTAAGGTATTGTACCGTTTTGGTGTCGTTTGGTAACGTATGGATGTACTCGTACGGTATTGCACCGTTTTGGTGTGGTTTGGTACCGTATGGACGTACTCGTACGGTATTGCACCGTTTTGGTGTGGTTTGGTGCCGTAACGAAGGACTCGTAAGGTATTGTACCGTTTTGGTGTGGTTTGGTACCGAATGGATGTACTCGTACGGTATTGCACCGTTTTGGTGTGGTTTGGTACCTTATGGATGTACTTGTACGGTATTGCACCGTTTTGGTGTGGTTTTGAACCGTAAGGAAGAACTCGTAAGGTATTGTACCATTTTGGTGCGGTTTGGAACTGTATGGATGTACACGTACGGTATTGCACCGTTTTGTTGTGGTTTGGTACCGTATGGATGTACTCGTACGGTATTGCACCGTTTTGGTGTGGTTTGGTACCGTAACGAAGGAGTCGTTAGGTATTGTACCGTTTTGGTGTGGTTTGGTACCGTATGGATGTACTCGTACGGTATTGCACCGTTTTGGTGTGGTTTGGTACCGTATGGATGTACTCGTACGGTATTGCACCGTTTTGGCGTGGTTTGGTACCGTAACGAAGGACTCGTAAGGTATTGTACCGTTTTGGTGTGGTTTGGTACCGTATGGATGTACACGTACAGTATTGCACCGTTTTATTGCGGTTTGGTACCGTAACGAAGGACTCTTAACGTATTGTACCATTTTGGTGTGGTTTGGTACCGTATGGATGTACTTGTACGGTATTGCAACGTTTTGTTGTGGTTTGGTACCGTATGGATGTTCTCGTACGGTATTGCACCGTTTTGGAATGGTTTGGTACCGTAACAAAGGACTCGTAAGGTATTGTACCGTTTTGGTGTGGTTTGGTACCGTATGGATGTACTCGCACGGTATTGCACCGTTTTGGTGTGGTTTGGTACCGTAACGAAGGACTCGCAAGGTATTGTACGGTTTTGGTGTGGTTTGGTACCGTATGGATGTACTCATACGGTATTCCACCGTTTTGGTGTGGTTTGGTACCGTAACGAAGGACTCGTAAGGTATTGTACTGTTTTGGTGTTGTTTGGTACCGTATGGATGTACTCGTACGGTATTGCCCCGTTTTGGTGTGGTTTGGTACCGTATGGATGTACTCGTACGGTATTGCACCGTTTTGGTGTGGTTTGGTACCGTAACGAAGTACTCGTAAGGTATTGTACCGTTTTGGTGTGGTTTGGAACTGTATGGATGTACTCGTACGGTATTGCACCGTTTTGTTGTGGTTTGGTACCGTATGGATGTACTCGTACGGTATTGCACCGTTTTGGTGTGGTTTGGTACCGTAACGAAGTACTCGTAAGGTATTGTACCGTTTGGTGTGGTTTGGTACCGTATGGATGTACACGTTCGGTATTCCACCGTTTTGTTGTGGTTTGGTACCGTAACGAAGGACTCGTAAGGTATTGTACCCTTTTGGTGTGGTTTGGTACCGTATGGATGTAATCGTACGGTATTGCACTGTTTTGTGGTGGTTTGGTACCGTATGGACGTACTCGTACGGTATTGCACCGTTTTGGTGTGGTTTGGTACCGTAACGAAGGACTCGTAAGGTATTGTACTGTGTTGGTTTGGTTTGGTACCGTATGGATGTACTCGTACGGTATTGTTCCATTTTGTCGTGGTTTTGTACCGTATGGATGTACTCATACGGTATTGCACCGTTTTGGTGTGGTTTTGTACCGTAACGAAGAACTCGTAAGGTATTGTACCGTTTTGGTGTGGTTTGGTACCATATGGATGTACTCGTACGGTATTGCACCGTTTTGGAATGGTTTGGTACCGTAACGAAGGACTCGTAAGGTATCGTACCGTTTTGGTGTGGTTTGGTACCGTATGGATGTACTCGTACGGTATTGCACCGTTTTGGTGTTGTTTGGAACCGTAACGAAGGACTCGTAAGGTATTGTACCGTTTCGGTGTGGTTTGGAACTGTATGGATGTACTCGTACGGTATTGCACCGTTTTGTTGTGGTTTGGTACCGTATGGATGTACTCGTACGGTATTGCACCGTTTTGGTGTGGTTTGGTACCGTAACAAAGGACTCGTTAGGTATTGTACCGTTTTGGTGTGGTTTGGTACCGTATGGATGTACTCGTACGGTATTGCACCGTTTTGGTATGGTTTGGTACCGTAACGAAGGACTCGTAAGGTATTGTACCATTTTGGTGTGGTTTGGTACCGAATGGATGTACTCGCACGGTATTGCACCGTTTTGGTGTGCTTTGGTACCGTATGTATGTACTTGTACGGTATTGCACCGTTTTGGTGTGGTTTTGAACCGTAACGAAGGACTCGTAAGGTATTGTACCGTTTTGGTGTGGTTTGGACTGTATGGATGTACTCGTACGGTATTGCACCGTTTTGTTATGGTTTGGTACCGTATGGATGTACTCGTACGGTATTGCACCGTTTTGGTGTGGTTTGGTACCGTAACGAAGGAGTCGTTAGGTATTGTACCGTTTTGGTGTGGTTTGGTACCGTATGGATGTACTCGTACGGTATTGCACCGTTTTGGTGTGGTTTGGTACCGTATGGATGTACTCGTACGGTATTGCACCGTTTTGGTGTGGTTTTGTACCGTAACGAAGGACTCGTAAGGTATTGTACCATTTTGGTGTGGTTTGGTATCGTATGGATGTACACGTACCGTATTGCACTGTTTTATTGCGGTTTGGTACCGTAACGAAGGACTCGTAAGGTATTGTACCGTTTTGGTGTGGTTTGGAACTGTATGGATGTACTCGTACGGTATTGCACCGTTTTGTTGTGGTTTGGTACCGTATGGATGTACTCGTACGGTATTGCACCGTTTTGGTGTGGTTTGGTACCGTAACGAAGGACTCGTTAGGTATTGTACCGTTTTGGTGTGGTTTGGTACCGTATGGATGTACTCGTTAGGTATTGCACCGTTTTGGTGTGGTTTGGTACCGTAACGAAGGACTCGTAAGGTATTGTACTGTTTTGGTGTTGTTTGGGACCGTATGGATGTACTCGTACGGTATTGCACCGTTTTGGTGTGGTTTGGTACCGTATGGATGTACTCGTATGGTATTGCACCGTTTTGGTGTGGTTTGGTACCGTAACGAAGTACTCGTAAGGTATTGTACCGTTTTGGTGTGGTTTGTTACCGTATGGATGTACACGTTCGGTATTCCACCGTTTTGTTGTGGTTTGGTACCGTAACGAAGGACTCGTAAGGTATTGTACCATTTTGGTGTGGTTTGGTACCGTATGGATGTACTTGTACGGTATTGCACCGTTTTGGTGTGGTTTGGTACCGTAACGAAGGACTCGTAAGGTATTGTTTTGGTGTGGTTTGGTACCGTAACGAAGGACTCGTAAGGTATTGTACCGTTTTAGTGTGGTTTGGTACCGAATGGATGTACTCGTACGGTATTGCACCATTTTGGTGTGGTTTGGTACCTTATGGATGTACTTGTACGGTATTGCACCGTTTTGGTGTGGTTTTGAACCGTAACGAAGAACTCGTTAGGTATTGTACCATTTTGGTGCGGTTTGGAACTGTATGGATGTACACGTACGGTATTGCACCGTTTTGTTGTGGTTTGGTACCGTATGGATGTACTCGTACGGTATTGCACCGTTTTGGTGTGGTTTGGTACCGTAACGAAGGAGTCGTTAGGTATTGTACCGTTTTGGTGTGGTTTGGTACCGTATGGATGTACTCGTACGGTATTGCACCGTTTTGGTGTGGTTTGGTACCGTATGGATGTACTCGTACGGTATTGCACCGTTTTGGCGTGGTTTGGTACCGTAACGAAGGACTCGTAAGGTATTGTACCGTTTTGGTGTGGTTTGGTACCGTATGGATGTACACGTATAGTATTGCACCGTTTTATTGCGGTTTGGTACCGTAACGATGGACTCTTAAGGTATTGTACCATTTTGGGGTGGTTTGGTACCGTATGGATGTACTTGTACGGTATTGCAACGTTTTGTTGTGGTTTGGTACCGTATGGATGTTCTCGTACGGTATTGCACCGTTTTGGAATGGTTTGGTACCGTAATGAAGGACGCGTAAGGTATTGTACCGTTTTGGTGTGGTTTGGTACCGTATGGATGTACTCGCACGGTATTGCACCGTTTTGGTGTGGTTTGGTACCGTAACGAAGGACTCGCAAGGTATTGTACGGTTTTGGTGTGGTTTGATACCGTATGGATGTACTCATACGGTATTCCACCGTTTTGGTGTGGTTTGGTACCGTAACGAAGGACTCGTAAGGTATTGTACTGTTTTGGTGTTGTTTGGTACCGTATGGATGTACTCGTACGGTATTGCACCGTTTTGGTGTGGTTTGGTACCGTATGGATGTACTCGTACGGTATTGCACCGTTTTGGTGTGGTTTGGAACCGTAACGAAGGACTCGTAAGGTATTGTACCGTTTTGGTGTGGTTTGGAACTGTATGGATGTACTCGTACGGTATTGCACCGTTTTGTTGTGGTTTGGTACCGTATGGATGTACTCGTACGGTATTGCACCGTTTTGGTGTGGTTTGGTACCGTAACGAAGGAGTCGTTAGGTATTGTACCGTTTTGGTGTGGTTTGGTACCGTATGGATGTACTCGTACGGTATTGCACCGTTTTGGTGTGGTTTGGTACCGTATGGATGTACTCGTACGGTATTGCACCGTTTTGGCGTGGTTTGGTACCGTAACGAAGGACTCGTAAGGTATTGTACCGTTTTGGTGTGGTTTGGTACCGTATGGATGTACACGTACAGTATTGCACCGTTTTATTGCGGTTTGGTACCGTAACGAAGGACTCTTAAGGTATTGTACCATTTTGGTGTGGTTTGGTACCGTATGGATGTACTTGTACGGTATTGCAACGTTTTGTTGTGGTTTGGTACCGTATGGATGTTCTCGTACATTATTGCACCGTTTTGGAATGGTTTGGTACCGTAACGAAGGACGCGTAAGGTATTGTACCGTTTTGGTGTGGTTTGGTACCGTATGGATGTACTCGCACGGTATTGCACCGTTTTGGTGTGGTTTGGTACCGTAACGAAGGACTCGCAAGGTATTGTACGGTTTTGGTGTGGTTTGATACCGTATGGATGTACTCAAACGGTATTCCACCGTTTTGGTGTGGTTTGGTACCGTAACGAAGGACTCGTAAGGTATTGTACTGTTTTGGTGTTGTTTGGTACCGTATGGATGTACTCGTACGGTATTGCACCGTTTTGGTGTGGTTTGGTACCGTATGGATGTACTCGTACGGTATTGCACCGTTTTGGTGTGGTTTGGAACCGTAACGAAGGACTCGTAAGGTATTGTACCGTTTTGGTGTGGTTTGGAACTGTATGGATGTACTCGTACGGTATTGCACCGTTTTGTTGTGGTTTGGTACCGTATGGATGTACTCGTACGGTATTGCACCGTTTTGGTGTGGTTTGGTACCGTAACGAAGTACTCGTAAGGTATTGTACCGTTTTGGTGTGGTTTGGTGCCGTATGGATGTACACGTTCGGTATTCCACCATTTTGTTGTGGTTTGGTACCGTAACGAAGGACTCGTAAGGTATTGTACCCTTTTGGTGTGGTTTGGTACCGTATGGATGTACTCGTACGGTATTGCACCGTTTTGTTGTGGTTTGGTACCGTATGGACGTACACGTACGGTATTGCACCGTTTTGGTGTGGTTTGGTACCGTAACGAAGGACTCGTAAGGTATTGTACTGTGTTTGTGTCGTTTGGTACCGTATGGATGTACTCGTACGGTATTGTTCCATTTTGTCGTGGTTTTGTACCGTATGGATGTACTCGTACGGTATTGCACCGTTTTGGTGTGGTTTGGTACCGTAACGAAGGAGTCGTTAGGTATTGTACCGTTTTGGTGTGGTTTGGTACCGTATGGATGTACTCGTACGGTATATCACCGTTTTGGTGTGGTTTGGTACCGTATGGATGTACTCGTACGGTATTACACCGTTTTGGTGTGGTTTGGTACCGTAACGATGGACTCGTAAGGTATTGTACCGTTTTGGTGTGGTTTGGTACCGTATGGATGTACACGTACCGTATTGCACTGTTTTATTGCGGTTTGGTACCGTAACGAAGGACTCGTAAGGTATTGTACCGTTTTGGTGTGGTTTGGAACTGTATGGATGTACTCGTACGGTATTGCACCGTTTTGTTGTGGTTTGGTACCGTATGGATGTACTCGTACGGTATTGCACCGTTTTGGTGTGGTTTGGTACCGTAACGAAGGACTCGTTAGGTATTGTACCGTTTTGGTGTGGTTTGGTACCGTATGGATGTACTCGTACGGTATTGCACCGTTTTGGTATGGTTTGGTACCGTAACGAAGGACTCGTAAGGTATTGTACCATTTTGGTGTGGTTTGGTACCGAATGGATGTACTCGTACGTTATTGCACCGTTTTGGTGTGGTTTGGTACCGTATGGATGTACTTGTACGGTATTGCACCGTTTTGGTGTGGTTTTGAACCGTAACGAAGGACTCGTAAGGTATTGTACCGTTTTGGTGTGGTTTGGAACTGTATGGATGTACTCATACGGTATTGCACCGTTTTGTTATGGTTTGGTACCGTATGGATGTACTCGTACGGTATTGCACCGTTTTGGTGTGGTTTGGAACCGTAACGAAGGAGTCGTTAGGTATTGTACCGTTTTGGTGTGGTTTGGTACCGTATGGATGTACTCGTACGGTATTGCACCGTTTTGGTGTGGTTTGGTACCGTATGGATGTACTCGTACGGTATTGCACCGTTTTGGTGTGGTTTGGTACCGTAACGAAGGACTCGTAAGGTATTGTACCGTTTTGGTGTGGTTTGGTACCGTATGGATGTACACGTACCGTATTGCACTGTTTTACTGCGGTTTGGTACCGTAACGAAGGACTCGTAAGGTATTGTACCGTTTTGGTGTGGTTTGGAACTGTATGGATGTACTCGTACGGTATTGCACCGTTTTGTTGTGGTTTGGTATCGTATGGATGTACTCGTACGGTATTGCACCGTTTTGGTGTGGTTTGGTACCGTAACGAAGGACTCGTTAGGTATTGTACCGTTTTGGTGTGGTTTGGTACCGTATGGATGTACTCGTACGGTATTGCACCGTTTTGGTGTGGTTTGGTACCGTAACGAAGGACTCGTAAGGTATTGTACTGTTTTGGTGTTGTTTGGAACCGTTTGGATGTACTCGTACGGTATTGCACCATTTTGGTGTGGTTTGGTACCGTATGGATGTACTTGTACGGTATTGCACCGTTTTGGTGTGGTTTGGTACCGTAACGAAGTACTCGTAAGGTATTGTACCGTTTTGGTGTGGTTTGGTACCGTATGGATGTACACGTTCGGTATTCCACCGTTTTGTTGTGGTTTGGTACCGTAACGAAGGACTCGTAAGGTATTGTACCATTTTGGTGTGGTTTGGTACCGTATGGATGTACTCGTACGGTATTGCACCGTTTTGGTGTGGTTTGGAACCGTAACGAAGGACTCGTATGGTATTGTACCGTTTTGGTGTGGTTTGGAACTGTATGGATGTACTCGTACGGTATTGCACCGTTTTGTTGTGGTTTGGTACCGTATGGATGTACTCGTACGGTATTGCACCGTTTTGGTGTGGTTTGGTACCGTAACGAAGTACTCGTAAGGTATTGTACCGTTTTGGTGTGGTTTGGTACCGAATGGATGTACTCGTACGGTATTGCACCGTTTTGGTGTGGTTTGGTACCTTATGGATGTACTTGTACGGTATTGCACCGTTTTGGTGTGGTTTTGAACCGTAACGAAGGACTCGTAAGGTATTGTACCATTTTGGTGCGGTTTGGAACTGTATGGATGTACACATACGGTATTGCACCGTTTTGTTGTGGTTTGGTACCGTATGGATGTACTCGTACGGTATTGCACAGTTTTGGTGTGGTTTGGTACCTTAACAAAGGAGTCGTTAGGTATTGTACCGTTTTGGTGTGGTTTGGTACCGTATGGATGTACTCGTACGGTATTGCACCGTTTTGGTGTGGTTTGGTACCGTATGGATGTACTCGTACGGTATTGCACCGTTTTGGCGTGGTTTGGTACCGTAACGAAGGACTCGTAAGGTATTGTACCGTTTTGGTGTGGTTTGGTACCGTATGGATGTACACGTACAGTATTGCACCGTTTTATTGCGGTTTGGTACCGTAACGAAGGACTCTTAAGGTATTGTACCGTTTTGGTGTGGTTTGGAACTGTATGGATGTACTCGTACGGTATTGCACCGTTTTGTTATGGTTTGGTACCGTATGGATGTACTCGTACGGTATTGCACCGTTTTGGTATGGTTTGGTACCGTAACGAAGGAGTCGTTAGGTATTGTACTGTTTTGGTGTGGTTTGGTACCGTATGGATGTACTCGTACGGTATTGCACCGTTTTGGTGTGGTTTGGTACCGTATGGATGTACTCGTACGGTATTGCACCGTTTTGGTGTGGTTTGGTACCGTAACGAAGGACTCGTAAGGTATTGTACCGTTTTGGTGTGGTTTGGTACCGTATGGATGTACACGTACCGTATTGCACTGTTTTATTGCGGTTTGGTACCGTAACGAAGGACTCGTAAGGTATTGTACCGTTTTGGTGTGGTTTGGTACCGTATGGATGTACTCGTACGGTATTGCACCATTTTGGAATGGTTTGGTACCGTAACAAAGGACTCGTCAGGTATTGTACCGTTTTGGTTTGGTTTGGTACCGTATGGATGTACTCGTACGGTATTGCACCGTTTTGGTGTGGTTTGGTACCGTATGGATGTACTCGTACGGTATTGCACCGTTTTGGTGTGGTTTGGAACCGTAACGAAGGACTCGTAAGGTATTGTACCGTTTTGGTGTGGTTTGGAACTGTATGGATGTACTCGTACGGTATTGCACCGTTTTGTTGTGGTTTGGTACCGTATGGATGTACTCGTACGGTATTGCACCGTTTTGGTGTGGTTTGGTACCGTAACGAAGGAGTCGTTAGGTATTGTACCGTTTTGGTGTGGTTTGGTACCGTATGGATGTACTCGTACGGTATTGAACCGTTTTGGTGTGGTTTGGTACCGTATGGATGTACTCGTACGGTATTGCACCGTTTTGGCGTGGTTTGGTACCGTAACGAAGGACTCGTAAGGTATTGTACCGTTTTGGTGTGGTTTGGTACCGTATGGATGTACACGTACAGTATTGCACCGTTTTATTGCGGTTTGGTACCGTAACGAAGGACTCTTAAGGTATTGTACCATTTTGGTGTGGTTTGGTACCGTATGGATGTACTTGTACGGTATTGCAACGTTTTGTTGTGGTTTGGTACCGTATGGATGTTCTCGTACATTATTGCACCGTTTTGGAATGGTTTGGTACCGTAACGAAGGACGCGTAAGGTATTGTACCGTTTTGGTGTGGTTTGGTACCGTATGGATGTACTCGCACGGTATTGCACCGTTTTGGTGTGGTTTGGTACCGTAACGAAGGACTCGCAAGGTATTGTACGGTTTTGGTGTGGTTTGATACCGTATGGATGTACTCAAACGGTATTCCACCGTTTTGGTGTGGTTTGGTACCGTAACGAAGGACTCGTAAGGTATTGTACTGTTTTGGTGTTGTTTGGTACCGTATGGATGTACTCGTACGGTATTGCACCGTTTTGGTGTGGTTTGGAACCGTAACGAAGGACTCGTAAGGTATTGTACCGTTTTGGTGTGGTTTGGAACTGTATGGATGTACTCGTACGGTATTGCACCGTTTTGTGGTGGTTTGGTACCGTATGGATGTACTCGTACGGTATTGCACCGTTTTGGTGTGGTTTGGTACCGTAACGAAGTACTCGTAAGGTATTGTACCGTTTTGGTGTGGTTTGGTGCCGTATGGATGTACACGTTCGGTATTCCACCATTTTGTTGTGGTTTGGTACCGTAACGAAGGACTCGTAAGGTATTGTACCCTTTTGGTGTGGTTTGGTACCGTATGGATGTACTCGTACGGTATTGCACCGTTTTGTTATGGTTTGGTACCGTATGGATGTACTCGTACTGTATTGCACCGTTTTGGTGTGGTTTGGAACCGTAACGAAGGAGTCGTTAGGTATTGTACCGTTTTGGTGTGGTTTGGTACCGTATGGATGTACTCGTACGGTATTGCACCGTTTTGGTGTGGTTTGGTACCGTATGGATGTACTCGTACGGTATTGCACCGTTTTGGTGTGGATTGGTACCGTAACGAAGGACTCGTAAGGTATTGTACCGTTTTGGTGTGGTTTGGTACCGTATGGATGTACACGTACCGTATTGCACTGTTTTACTGCGGTTTGGTACCGTAACGAAGGACTCGTAAGGTATTGTACCGTTTTGGTGTGGTTTGGAACTGTATGGATGTACTCGTACGGTATTGCACCGTTTTGTTGTGGTTTGGTATCGTATGGATGTACTCGTACGGTATTGCACCGTTTTGGTGTGGTTTGGTACCGTAACGAAGGACTCGTTAGGTATTGTACCGTTTTGGTGTGGTTTGGTACCGTATGGATGTACTCGTACGGTATTGCACCGTTTTGGTGTGGTTTGGTACCGTAACGAAGGACTCGTAAGGTATTGTACTGTTTTGGTGTTGTTTGGAACCGTTTGGATGTACTCGTACGGTATTGCACCGTTTTGGTGTGGTTTGGTACCGTATGGATGTACTTGTACGGTATTGCACCGTTTTGGTGTGGTTTGGTACCGTAACGAAGTACTCGTAAGGTATTGTACCGTTTTGGTGTGGTTTGGTACCGTATGGATGTACACGTTCGGTATTCCACCGTTTTGTTGTGGTTTGGTACCGTAACGAAGGACTCGTAAGGTATTGTACCATTTTGGTGTGGTTTGGTACCGTATGGATGTACTCGTACGGTATTGCACCGTTTTGGTGTGGTTTGGAACCGTAACGAAGGACTCGTATGGTATTGTACCGTTTTGGTGTGGTTTGGAACTGTATGGATGTACTCGTACGGTATTGCACCGTTTTGTTGTGGTTTGGTACCGTATGGATGTACTCGTACGGTATTGCACCGTTTTGGTGTGGTTTGGTACCGTAACGAAGTACTCGTAAGGTATTGTACCGTTTTGGTGTGGTTTGGTACCGAATGGATGTACTCGTACGGTATTGCACCGTTTTGGTGTGGTTTGGTACCTTATGGATGTACTTGTACGGTATTGCACCGTTTTGGTGTGGTTTTGAACCGTAACGAAGGACTCGTAAGGTATTGTACCATTTTGGTGCGGTTTGGAACTGTATGGATGTACACATACGGTATTGCACCGTTTTGTTGTGGTTTGGTACCGTATGGATGTACTCGTACGGTATTGCACAGTTTTGGTGTGGTTTGGTACCTTAACAAAGGAGTCGTTAGGTATTGTACCGTTTTGGTGTGGTTTGGTACCGTATGGATGTACTCGTACGGTATTGCACCGTTTTGGTGTGGTTTGGTACCGTATGGATGTACTCGTACGGTATTGCACCGTTTTGGCGTGGTTTGGTACCGTAACGAAGGACTCGTAAGGTATTGTACCGTTTTGGTGTGGTTTGGTACCGTATGGATGTACACGTACAGTATTGCACCGTTTTATTGCGGTTTGGTACCGTAACGAAGGACTCTTAAGGTATTGTACCGTTTTGGTGTGGTTTGGAACTGTATGGATGTACTCGTACGGTATTGCACCGTTTTGTTATGGTTTGGTACCGTATGGATGTACTCGTACGGTATTGCACCGTTTTGGTATGGTTTGGTACCGTAACGAAGGAGTCGTTAGGTATTGTACTGTTTTGGTGTGGTTTGGTACCGTATGGATGTACTCGTACGGTATTGCACCGTTTTGGTGTGGTTTGGTACCGTATGGATGTACTCGTACGGTATTGCACCGTTTTGGTGTGGTTTGGTACCGTAACGAAGGACTCGTAAGGTATTGTACCGTTTTGGTGTGGTTTGGTACCGTATGGATGTACACGTACCGTATTGCACTGTTTTATTGCGGTTTGGTACCGTAACGAAGGACTCGTAAGGTATTGTACCGTTTTGGTGTGGTTTGGTACCGTATGGATGTACTCGTACGGTATTGCACCATTTTGGAATTGTTTGGTACCGTAACAAAGGACTCGTAAGGTATTGTACCGTTTTGGTTTGGTTTGGTACCGTATGGATGTACTCGTACGGTATTGCACCGTTTTGGTGTGGTTTGGTACCGTAACGAAGGACTCGTAAGGTATTGTACTGTTTTGGTGTTGTTTGGTACCGTATGGATGTACTCGTACGGTATTGCACCGTTTTGGTGTGGTTTGGTACCGTATGGATGTACTCGTACGGTATTGCACCGTTTTGGTGTGGTTTGGTACCATAACGAAGTACTCGTAAGGTATTGTACCGTTTTGGTGTGGTTTGGTACCGTATGGATGTACTCTTACGGTATTGCACCGTTTTTGTGTGGTTTGGTACCGTAACGAAGGACTCGTAAGTTATTGTACCGTTTTGGTGTGGTTTGGAACTGTATGGATGTACTCGTACGGTATTGCACCGTTTTGTTGTGGTTTGGTACCGTATGGATGTACTCGTACGGTATTGCACTGTTTTATTGCGGTTTGGTACCGTAACGAAGGACTCGTTAGGTATTGTACCGTTTTGGTGTGGTTTGGTACCGTATGGATGTACTCGTACGGTATTGCACCGTTTTGGTGTGGTTTGGTACCGTATGGATGTACTCGTACGGTATTGCACCGTTTTAGTGTGGTTTGGTACCGTAACGAAGGACTCGTAAGGTATTGTACCGTTTTGGTGTGGTTTGGAACTGTATGGATGTACTCGTACGGTATTGCACCGTTTTGTTATGGTTTGGTACCGTATGGATGTACTCGTACGGTATTGCACCGTTTTGGTGTGGTTTGGTACCGTAACGAAGGAGTCGTTAGGTATTGTACCGTTTTGGTGTGGTTTGGTACCGTATGGATGTACTCGTACGGTATTGCACCGTTTTGGTGTGGTTTGGTACCGTATGGATGTACTCGTACGGTATTGCACCGTTTTGGTGTGGTTTGGTACCGTAACGAAGTACTCGTAAGGTATTGTACCTTTTTGGTGTGATTTGGTACAGTATGGATGTACTCGTATGGTATTGCACCGTTTTGGTGTGGTTTGGAACCGTAACGAAGGACTCGTATGGTATTGTACCGTTTTGGTGTGGTTTGGAACTGTATGGATGTACTCGTACGGTATTGCACCGTTTTGTTGTGGTTTGGTACCGTATGGATGTTCTCGTACGGTATTGCACCGTTTTGGAATGGTTTGGTACCGTAACGAAGGACTCGTAAGGTATTGTACCGTTTTGGTGTGGTTTGGTACCGTATGGATGTACTCGCACGGTATTGCACCGTTTTGGTGTGGTTTGGTACCGTAACGAAGGACTCGCAAGGTATTGTACGGTTTTGGTGTGGTTTGGTACCGTATGGATGTACTTATACGGTATTCCACCGTTTTGGTGTGGTTTGGTACCGTAACGAAGGACTCGTAAGGTATTGTACTGTTTTGGTGTTGTTTGGTACCGTATGGATGTACTCGTACGGTATTGCACCGTTTTGGTGTGGTTTGGTACCGTATGGATGTACTCGTACGGTATCGCACCGTTTTGGTGTGGTTTGGTACCGTAACGAAGTACTCGTAAGGTATTGTACCGTTTTGGTGTGGTTTGGTACCGTATGGATGTACTCGTACGGTATTGCACCGTTTTGGTGTGGTTTGGAACCGTAACGAAGGACTCGTATGGTATTGTACCGTTTTGGTGTGGTTTGGAACTGTATGGATGTACTCGTACGGTATTGCACCGTTTTGTTGTGGTTTGGTACCGTATGGATGTACTCGTACGGTATTGCACCGTTTTGGTGTGGTTTGGTACCGTAACGAAGTACTCGTAAGGTATTGTACCGTTTTGGTGTGGTTTGGTACCGTATGGATGTACACGTTCGGTATTCCACCGTTTTGTTGAGGTTTGGTACCGTAACGAAGGACTCGTAAGGTATTGTACCCTTTTGGTGTGGTTTGGTACCGTATGGATGTACTCGTACGGTATTGCACCGTTTTGTTGTGGTTTGGTACCGTATGGACGTACTTGTATGGTATTGCACCGTTTTGGTGTGGTTTGGTACCGTAACGAAGGACTCATACGGTATTGTACTGTGTTGGTGTGGTTTGGTACCGTATGGATGTACTCGTACGGTATTGTTCCATTTTGTCGTGGTTTTGTACCGTATGGATGTACTCGTACGGTATTGCACCGTTTTGGTGTGGTTTTGTACCGTAACGAAGGACTCGTAAGGTATTGTACCGTTTTGGTGTGGTTTGGTACCGTATGGATGTACTCGTACGGTATTGCACCTTTTTGGAATGGTTTGGTACCGTAACGAAGGACTCGTAAGGTATTGTACCGTTTTGGTGTTGTTTGGTACCGTATGGATGTACTCGTACGGTATTGCACCGTTTTGGTGTGGTTCGGAACCGTAACGAAGGACTCGTAAGGTATAGTACCGTTTTGGTGTGGTTTGGAACTGTATGGATGTACTCGTACGGTATTGCACCGTTTTGTTGTGGTTTGGTACCGTATGGATGTACTCGTACGGTATTGCACCGTTTTGGTGTGGTTTGGTACCGTAAAAAAGGACTCGTTAGGTATTGTACCGTTTTGGTGTGGTTTGGTACCGTATGGATGTACTCGTACGGTATTGCACCGTTTTGGTTTGGTTTGGTACCGTAACGAAGGACTCGTAAGGTATTGTACCGTTTTGGTGTGGTTTGGTACCGAATGGATGTACTCGTACGGTATTGCACCGTTTTGGTGTGGTTTGCTACCGTATGGATGTACTTGTACGGTATTGCACCGTTTTGGTGTGGTTTTGAACCGTAACGAAGGACTCGTAAGGTATTGTACCGTTTTGGTGTGGTTTGGAACTGTATGGATGTACTCGTACGGTATTGCACCGTTTTGTTATGGTTTGGTACCGTATGGATGTACTCGTACGGTATTGCACCGTTTTGGTGTGGTTTGGTACCGTAACGAAGGAGTCGTTAGGTATTGTACCGTTTTGGTGTGGTTTGGTACCGTATGGATGTACTCGTACGGTATTGCACCGTTTTGGTGTGGTTTGGTACCGTATGGATGTACTCGTACGGTATTGCACCGTTTTGGTGTGGTTTGGTACCGTAACGAAGGACTCGTAAGGTATTGTACCGTTTTGGTGTGGTTTGGTACCGTATGGATGTACACGTACCGTATTGCACTGTTTTATTGCGGTTTGGTACCGTAACGAAGGACTCGTAAGGTATTGTACCGTTTTGGTGTGGTTTGGAACTGTATGGATGTACTCGTACGGTATTGCACCGTTTTGTTGTGGTTTGGTACCGTATGGATGTACTCGTACGGTATTGCACCGTTTTGGTGTTGTTTGGTACCGTATGGATGTACTTGTACGGTATTGCACCGTTTTGGTGTGGTTTTGAACCGTAACGAAGGACTCGTAAGGTATTGTACCGTTTTGGTGTGGTTTGGAACTGTATGGATGTACTCGTACGGTATTGCACCGTTTTGTTATGGTTTGGTACCGTATGGATGTACTCGTACGGTATTGCACCGTTTTGGTGTGGTTTGGTACCGTAACGAAGGAGTCGTTAGGTATTGTACCGTTTTGGTGTGGTTTGGTACCGTATGGATGTACACGTACAGTATTGCACCGTTTTATTGCGGTTTGGTACCGTAACGAAGGACTCTTAAGGTATTGTACCGTTTTGGTGTGGTTTGGAACTGTATGGATGTACTCGTACGGTATTGCACCGTTTTGTTATGGTTTGGTACCGTATGGATGTACTCGTGCGGTATTGCACCGTTTTGGTGTGGTTTGGTACCGTATGGATGTACTCGTACCGTATTGCACCGTTTTGGTGTGGTTTGGTACCGTAACGAAGTACTCGTAAGGTATTGTACCGTTTTGGTGTGGTTTGGTACCGTATGGATGTACTCGTACGGTATTGCACCGTTTTGGTGTGGTTTGGAACCGTAACGAAGGACTCGTATGGTATTGTACCGTTTTGGTGTGGTTTGGAACTGTATGGATGTACTCGTACGGTATTGCACCGTTTTGTTGTGGTTTGGTACCGTATGGATGTACTCGTACGGTATTGCACCGTTTTGGTGTGGTTTGGTATCGTAACGAAGTACTCGTAAGGTATTGTACCGTTTTGGTGTGGTTTAGTACCGTATGGATGTACACGTTCGGTATTCCACCGTTTTGTTGAGGTTTGGTACCGTAACGAAGGACTCGTAAGGTATTGTACCCTTTTGGTGTGGTTTGGTACCGTATGGATGTACTCGTACGGTATTGCACCGTTTTGTTGTGGTTTGGTACCGTATGGACGTACTTGTATGGTATTGCACCGTTTTGGTGTGGTTTGGTACCGTAACGAAGGACTCGTACGGTATTGTACTGTGTTGGTGTGGTTTGGTACCGTATGGATGTACTCGTACGGTATTGTTCCATTTTGTCGATGTTTTGTACCGTATGGATGTACTCGTACGGTATTGCACCGTTTTGGTGTGGTTTTGTACCGTAACGAAGGACTCGTAAAGTATTGTACCGTTTTGTTGTGGTTTGGTACCGTATGGATGTACTCGTACGGTATTGCACCGTTTTGGTGTGGTTTGGTACCGTAAAAAAGGACTCGTTAGGTATTGTACCGTTTTGGTGTGGTTTGGTACCGTATGGATGTACTCGTACGGTATTGCACCGTTTTGGTTTTGTTTGGTACCGTAACGAAGGACTCGTAAGGTATTGTACCGTTTTGGTGTGGTTTGGTACCGAATGGATGTACTCGTACGGTATTGCACCGTTTTGGTGTGGTTTGCTACCGTATGGATGTACTTGTACGGTATTGCACCGTTTTGGTGTGGTTTTGAACCGTAACGAAGGACTCGTAAGGTATTGTACCGTTTTGGTGTGGTTTGGAACTGTATGGATGTACTCGTACGGTATTGCACCGTTTTGTTATGGTTTGGTACCGTATGGATGTGCTCGTACGGTATTGCACCGTTTTGGTGTGGTTTGGTACCGTAACGAAGGAGTCGTTAGGTATTGTAACGTTTTGGTGTGGTTTGGTACCGTATGGATGTACTCGTACGGTATTGCACCGTTTTGGTGTGGTTTGGTACCGTATGGATGTACTCGTACGGTATTGCACCGTTTTGGTGTGGTTTGGTACCGTAACGAAGGACTCGTAAGGTATTGTACCGTTTTGGTGTGGTTTGGTACCGTATGGATGTACACGTACCGTATTGCACTGTTTTATTGCGGTTTGGTACCGTAACGAAGGACTCGTAAGGTATTGTACCGTTTTGGTGTGGTTTGGAACTGTATGGATGTACTCGTACGGTATTGCACCGTTTTGTTGTGGTTTGGTACAGTATGGATGTACTCGTAAGGTATTGCACCGTTTTGGTGTGGTTTGGTACCGTAACGAAGGACTCGTTAGGTATTGTACCGTTTTGTTGTGGTTTGGTACCGTATGGATGTACTCGTACGGTATTGCACCGTTTTGGTGTGGTTTGGTACCGTAACGAAGGACTCGTAAGGTATTGTACCGTTTTGGTGTGGTTTGGTACCGTATGGATGTACTCGTACGGTATTGCACCGTTTTGGTGTGGTTTGGAACCGTAACGAAGGACTCGTAAGGTATTGTACCGTTTTGGTGTGGTTTGGAACTGTATGGATGTACTCGTACGGTATTGCACCGTTTTGTTGTGGTTTGGTACCGTATGGATGTACTCGTACGGTATTGCACCGTTTTGGTGTGGTTTGGTACCGTAACGAAGGACTCGTTAGGTATTGTACCGTTTTGTTGTGGTTTGGTACCGTATGGATGTACTCGTACGGTATTGCACCCTTTTGGTGTGGTTTGGTACCGTAACGAAGGACTCGTAAGGTAATGTACCGTTTTGGTGTGGTTTGGTACCGAATGGATGTACTCGTACGGTATTGCACCGTTTTGGTGTGGTTTGGAACCGTATGGATGTACTTGTACGGTATTGCACCGTTTTGGTGTGGTTTTGAACCGTAACGAAGGACTCGTAAGGTATTGTACCGTTTTGGTGTGGTTTGGAACTGTATGGATGTACTCGTACGGTATTGCACCGTTTTGTTGTGGTTTGGTACCGTATGAATGTACTCGTACGGTATTGCACCGTTTTGGTGTGGTTTGCTACCGTAACGAAGGAGTCGTTAGGTATTGTACCGTTTTGGTGTGGTTTGGTACCGTATGAATGTACTCGTACGGTATTGCACCGTTTTGGTGTGGTTTGGTACCGTATGGATGTACTCGTACGGTATTGCACCGTTTTGGTGTGGTTTGGTACCGTAACGAAGGACTCGTAAGGTATTGTACCGTTTTGGTGTGGTTTGGTACCGTATGGATGTACTCGTACGGTATTGCACCGTTTTGGTGTGGTTTGGTACCGTATGGATGTACTCGTACGGTATTGCACCGTTTTGGTGTGGTTTGGTACCGTAACGAAGGACTCGTAAGGTATTGTACCGTTTTGTTGTGGTTTGGTACCGTATGGATGTACTCGTACGGTATTGCACCGTTTTCGTGCGGTTTGGTACCGTATGGATGTACTTGTACGGTATTGCACCGTTTTGGTGTGGTTTGGAACCGTAACGAAGGACTCGTAAGGTATTGTACCGTTTTGGTGTGGTTTGGAACTGTATGGATGTACTCGTACGGTATTGCACCGTTTTGTTGTGGTTTGGTACCGTATGGATGTACTCGTACGGTATTGCACAATTTTGGTGTGGTTTGGTACCGTAACGAAGGACTCGTAAGGTATTGTACCGTTTTGTTGTGGTTTGGTACCGTATGGATGTACTCGTACGGTATTGCACCGTTTTGGTGTGGTTTGGTACCGTAACGAAGGACTCGTAAGGTAATGTACCGTTTTGGTGTGGTTTGGTACCGAATGGATGTACTCGTACGGTATTGCACCGTTTTGGTGTGGTTTGGAACCGTAACGAAGGACTCGTAAGGTATTGTACCGTTTTGTTGTGGTTTGGAACTGTATGGATGTACGCGTACGGTATTGCACCGTTTTGTTGTGGTTTGGTACAGTATGGATGTACTCGTAAGGTATTGCACCGTTTTGGTGTGGTTTGGTTCCGTAACGAAGGACTCGTTAGGTATTGTACCGTTTTGTTGTGGTTTGGTACCGTATGGATGTACTCGTACGGTATTGCACCGTTTTGGTGTGGTTTGGTACCGTAACGAAGGACTCGTAAGGTATTTTACCGTTTTGTTGTGGTTTGGGACCGTATGGATGTACTCGTACGGTATTGCACCGTTTTGGTGCGGTTTGGTACCGTATGGATGTACTTGTACGGTATTGCACCGTTTTGGTGTGGTTTGGAACCGTAACGAAGGACTCGTAAGGTATTGTACCGTTTTGGTGTGGTTTGGAACTGTATGGATGTACTCGTACGGTATTGCACCGTTTTGTTGTGGTTTGGTACCGTATGGATGTACTCGTACGGTATTGCACCGTTTTGGTGTGGTTTGGTACCGTAACGAAGGACTCGTAAGGTATTGTACCGTTTTGGTGTGGTTTGGTACCGTATGGATGTACTCGTACGGTATTGCACCGTTTTGGTGTGGTTGGGTACCGTATGGATGTAATCGTACGGTACTGCACCGTTTTGGTGTGGTTTGGTACTGTAACGAAGGACTCGTAAGGTATTGTACCGTTTTGTTGTGGTTTGGTACCGTATGGATGTACACGTACAGTATTGCACCGTTTTATTGTGGTTTGGTACCGTAACAAAGGAATCGTAAGGTATTGTACCATTTTGGTGTGGTTTGGTACCGTATGGATGTACTTGTACGGTATTGCAAGGTTTTGTTGTGGTTTGGTACCGTATGATGTACTCGTACGGTATTGCACCGTTTTGGAATGGTTTGGTACCGTAACGAAGGACTCGTAAGGTATTGTACCGTTTTGGTGTGGTTTGGTACCGTATGGATGTACTCGTACGGTATTGCACCGTTTTGGTGTGGTTTGGAACCGTAACGAAGGACTCGTAAGGTATTGTACCATTTTGGTGTAGTTTGGAACTGTATGGATGTACTCGTACGGTATTGCACCGTTTTGTTGTGGTTTGGTACAGTATGGATGTACTCGTAAGGTATTGCACCGTTTTGGTGTGGTTTGGTACCGTAACGAAGGACTCGTTAGGTATTGTACCGTTTTGGTGTGGTTTGGTACCGTATGGATGTACTCGTACGGTATTGCACCGTTTTGGTGTGGTTGGGTACCGTATGGATGTAATCGTACGGTACTGCACCGTTTTGGTGTGGTTTGGTACTGTAACGAAGGACTCGTAAGGTATTGTACCGTTTTGTTGTGGTTTGGTACCGTATGGATGTACACGTACATTATTGCACCGTTTTATTGTGGTTTGGTACCGTAACAAAGGACTCGTAAGGTATTGTACCGTTTTGGTGTGGTTTGGTACCGTATGGATGTACTTGTACGGTATTGCAACGTTTTGTTGTGGTTTGGTACCGTATGATGTACTCGTACGGTATTGCACCGTTTTGGAATGGTTTGGTACCGTAACGAAGGACTCGTAAGGTATTGTACCGTTTTGGTGTGGTTTGGTACCGTATGGATGTACTCGGACGTTATTGCACCGTTTTGGTGTGGTTTGGAACCGTAACGAAGGACTCGTAAGGTATTGTACCGTTTTGGTGTGGTTTGGAACTGTATGGATGTACTCGTACGGTATTGCACCGTTTTGTTGTGGTTTGGTACAATATGGATGTACTCGTAAGGTATTGCACCGTTTTGGTGTGGTTTGGTACCGTAACGAAGGACTCGTTAGGTATTGTACCGTTTTGTTGTGGTTTGGTACCGTATGGATGTACTCGTACGGTATTGCACCGTTTTGGTGTGGTTTGGTACCGTAACGAAGGACTCGTAAGGTAATGTACCGTTTTGGTGTGGTTTGGTACCGAATGGATGTACTCGTACGGTATTGCACCGTTTTGGTGTGGTTTGGAACCGTAACGAAGGACTCGTAAGGTATTGTACCGTTTTGGTGTGGTTTGGAACTGTATGGATGTACTCGTACGGTATTGCACCGTTTTGTTGTGGTTTGGTACAGTATGGATGTACTCGTAAGGTATTGCACCGTTTTGGTGTGGTTTGGTACCGTAACGAAGGACTCGTTAGGTATTGTACCGTTTTGTTGTGGTTTGGTACCGTATGGATGTACTCGTACGGTATTGCACCGTTTTGGTGTGGTTTGGTACCGTAACGAAGGACTCGTAAGGTATTTTACCGTTTTGTTGTGGTTTGGGACCGTATGGATGTACTCGTACGGTATTGCACCGTTTTGGTGCGGTTTGGTACCGTATGGATGTACTTGTACGGTATTGCACCGTTTTGGTGTGGTTTGGAACCGTAATGAAGGACTCGTAAGGTATTGTACCGTTTTGGTGTGGTTTGGAACTGTATGGATGTACTCGTACGGTATTGCACCGTTTTGTTGTGGTTTGGTACCGTATGAATGTACTCGTACGGTATTGCACCGTTTTGGTGTGGTTTGGTACCGTAACGAAGGAGTCGTTAGGTATTGTACCGTTTTGGTGTGGTTTGGTACCGTATGGATGTACTCGTACGGTATTGCACCGTTTTGGTATGGTTTGGTACCGTATGGATGTACTCGTACGGTATTGCACCGTTTTGGTGTGGTTTGGTACCGTAACGAAGGACTCGTAAGGTATTGTACCGTTTTGGTGTGGTTTGGTACCGTATGGATGTACTCGTACGGTATTGCACCGTTTTGGTGTGGTTTGGAACCGTAACGAAGGACTCGTAAGGTATTGTACCGTTTTGGTGTGGTTTGGAACTGTATGGATGTACTCGTACGGTATTGCATCGTTTTGTTGTGGTTTGGTACCGTATGGATGTACTCGTACGGTATTGCACCGTTTTGGTGTGGTTTGGTACCGTAACGAAGGACTCGTTAGGTATTGTACCGTTTTGTTGTGGTTTGGTACCGTATGGATGTACTCGTACGGTATTGCACCCTTTTGGTGTGGTTTGGTACCGTAACGAAGGACTCGTAAGGTAATGTACCGTTTTGGTGTGGTTTGGTACCGAATGGATGTACTCGTACGGTATTGCACCGTTTTGGTGTGGTTTGGAACCGTATGGATGTACTTGTACGGTATTGCACCGTTTTGGTGTGGTTTTGAACCGTAACGAAGGACTCGTAAGGTATTGCACCGTTTTGGTGTGGTTTGGAACTGTATGGATGTACTCGTACGGTATTGCACCGTTTTGTTGTGGTTTGGTACCGTACGAATGTACTCGTACGGTATTGCACCGTTTTGGTGTGGTTTGGTACCGTAACGAAGGAGTCGTTAGGTATTGTACCGTTTTGGTGTGGTTTGGTACCGTATGAATGTACTCGTACGGTATTGCACCGTTTTGGTGTGGTTTGGTACCGTATGGATGTACTCGTACGGTATTGCACCATTTTGGTGTGGTTTGGTACCGTAACGAAGGACTCGTAAGGTATTGTACCGTTTTGGTGTGGTTTGGTACCGTATGGATGTACACGTACAGTATTGCACCGTTTTATTGTGGTTTGGTACCGTAACGAAGGACTCGTAAGGTATTGTACCGTTTTGGTGTGGTTTGGTACCGTATGGATGTACTTGTACGGTATTGCAACGTTTTGTTGTGGTTTGGTACCGTATGATGTACTCTTACGGTATTGCACCGTTTTGGAATGGTTTGGTACCGTAACGAAGGACTCGTAAGGTATTGTACCGTTTTGGTGTGGTTTGGTACCGTATGGATGTACTCGTATGGTATTGCACCGTTTTGGTGTGGTTTGGTACCGTAACGAAGGAGTCGTTAGGTATTGTACCGTTTTGGTGTGGTTTGGTACCGTATGGATGTACTCGTACGATATTGCACCGTTTTTGTGTGGTTTGGTACCGTATGGATGTACTCGTACGGTATTGCACCGTTTTGGTGTGGTTTGGTACCGTAACGAAGGACTCGTAAGGTATTGTACCGTTTTGGTGTGGTTTGGTAGTGTATGGATGTACACGTACAGTATTGCACCGTTTTATTGCGGTTTGGTACCGTAACGAAGGACTCGTAAGGTATTGTACCGTTTTGGTTTGGTTTGGTACCGTATGGATGTACTCGTACGGTATTGCAACGTTTTGTTGTGGTTTGGTACCGTATGGATGTACTCGTACGGTATTGTACCGTTTTGGAATGCTTTGGTACCGTAACGAAGGACTCGTAAGGTATTGTACCGTTTTGGTGTGGTTTGGTACCGTATGGATGTACTCGTACGGTATTGCACCGTTTTGGTGTGGTTTTGTACCGTAACGAAGGACTCGTAAGGTATTGTACCGTTTTGGTTTGGTTTGGTACCGTATGGATGTACACGTACAGTATTGCACCGTTTTATTGTGGTTTGGTACCGTAACGAAGGACTCGTAAGGTATTGTACCGTTTTGGTGTGGTTTGGTACCGTATGGATGTACTTGTACGGTATTGCAACGTTTTGTTGTGGTTTGGTACCGTATGATGTACTCGTACGGTATTGCACCGTTTTGGAATGGTTTGGTACCGTAACTAAGGACTCGTAAGGTATTGTACCGTTTTGGTGTGGTTTGGTACCGTATGGATGTACTCGTACGGTATTGCACCGTTTTGGTGTGGTTTGGTACCGTATGGATGTACTCGTACGGTATTGCACCGTGTTGGTGTGGTTTGGTACCGTAACGAAGGACTCGTAAGGTATTGTACCGTTTTGTTGTGGTTTGGTACCGTATGGATGTACTCGTACGGTATTGCACCGTTTTGGTGCTGTTTGGTACCGTATGGATGTACTTGTACGGTATTGCACCGTTTTGGTGTGGTTTGGAACCGTAACGAAGGACTCGTAAGGTATTGTACCGTTTTGGTGTGGTTTGGAACTGTATGGATGTACTCGTACGGTATTGCACCGTTTTGTTGTGGTTTGGTACCGTATGGATGTACTCGGAAGGTATTGCACCGTTTTGGTGTGGTTTGGTACCGTAACGAAGGACTCGTTAGGTATTGTACCGTTTTGTTGTGGTTTGGTACCGTATGGATGTACTCGTACGGTATTGCACCGTTTTGGTGTGGTTTGGTACCGTAACGAAGGACTCGTAAGGTAATGTACCGTTTTGGTGTGGTTTGGTACCGAATGGATGTACTCGTACGGTATTGCACTGTTTTGGTGTGGTTTGGAACCGTATGGATGTACTAGTACGGTATTGCACCGTTTTGGTTTGGTTTTGAACCGTAACGAAGGACTCGTAAGGTATTGTACCGTTTTGGTGTGGTTTGGAACTGTATGGATGTACTCGTACGGTATTGCACCGTTTTGTTGTGGTTTGGTACCGTATGAATGTACTCGTACGGTATTGCACCGTTTTGGTATGGTTTGGTACCGTAACGAAGGAGTCGTTAGGTATTGTACCGTTTTGGTGTGGTTTGGTACCGTATGGATGTACTCGTACGGTATTGCACCGTTTTGGTATGGTTTGGTACCGTATGGATGTACTCGTACGGTATTGCACCGTTTTGGTGTGGTTTGGTACCGTAAGGAAGGACTCGTAAGGTATTGTACCGTTTTGGTGTGGTTTGGTACCGTATGGATGTACTCGTACGGTATTGCACCGTTTTGGTGTGGTTTGGAACAGTAACGAAGGACTCGTAAGGTATTGTACCGTTTTGGTGTGGTTTGGAACTGTATGGATGTACTCGTACGGTATTGCACCGTTTTGTTGTGGTTTGGTACCGTATGGATGTACTCGTACGGTATTGCACCGTTTTGGTGTGGTTTGGTACCGTAACGAAGGACTCGTTAGGTATTGTACCGTTTTGTTGTGGTTTGGTACCGTATGGATGTACTCGTACGGTATTGCACCCTTTTGGTGTGGTTTGGTACCGTAACGAAGGACTCGTAAGGTAATGTACCGTTTTGGTGTGGTTTGGAACCGTAACGAAGGACTCGTAAGGTATTGTACCGTTTTGGTGTGGTTTGGAACTGTATGGATGTACTCGTACGGTATTGCACCGTTTTGTTGTGGTTTGGTACCGTATGGATGTACTCGTACGGTATTGCACCGTTTTGGTGTGGTTTGGTACCGTAACGAAGTAGTCGTTAGGTATTGTACCGTTTTGGTGTGGTTTGGTACCGTATGAATGTACTCGTACGGTATTGCACCGTTTTGGTGTGGTTTGGTACCGTATGGATGTACTCGTACGGTATTGCACCGTTTTGGTGTGGTTTGGTACCGTAACGAAGGACTCATAAGGTATTGTACCGTTTTGGTGTGGTTTGGTACCGTATGGATGTACACGTACAGTATTGCACCGTTTTATTGCGGTTTGGTACCGTAACAAAGGACTCGTAAGGTATTGTACCGTTTCGGTTTGGTTTGGTACCGTATGTATGTACTCGTACGGTATTGCAACGTTTTGTTGTGGTTTGGTTCCGTATGGATGTACTCGTACGGTATTGTACCGTTTTGGAATGGTTTGGTACCGTAACGAAGGACTCGTAAGGTATTGTACCGTTTTGGTGTGGTTTGGTACCGTATGGATGTACTCGTACGGTATTGCACCCTTTTGGTGTGGTTGGGTACCGTATGGATGTAATCGTACGGTATTGCACCGTTTTGGTGTGGTTTGGTACCGTAACGAAGGACTCGTAAGGTATTGTACCGTTTTGTTGTGGTTTGGTACCGTATGGATGTACACGTACAGTATTGCACCGTTTTATTGTGGTTTGGTACCCTAACAAAGGACTCGTAAGGTATTGTACCGTTTTGGTGTGGTTTGGTACCGTATGGATGTACTTGTACGGTATTGCAACGTTTTGTTGTGGTTTGGTACCGTATGATGTACTCGTACGGTATTGCACCGTTTTGGAATGGTTTGGTACCGTAACGAAGGACTCGTAAGGTATTGTACCGTTTTGGTGTGGTTTGGTACCGTATGGATGTACTCGTACGGTATTGCACCGTTTTGGTGTGGTTTGGAACCGTAACGAAGGACTCGTAAGGTATTGTACCGTTTTGGTGTGGTTTGGAACTGTATGGATGTACTCGTACGGTATTGCACCGTTTTGTTGTGGTTTGGTACCGTATGGATGTACTCGTACGGTATTGCACCGTTTTGGTGTGGTTTGGTACCGTAACGAAGGACTCGTTAGGTATTGTACCGTTTTGTTGTGGTTTGGTACCGTATGGATGTACTCGTACGGTATTGCACCGTTTTGGTGTGGTTTGGTACCGTAACGAAGGACTCGTAAGGTAATGTACCGTTTTGGTGTGGTTTGGTACCGAATGGATGTACTCGTACGGTATTGCACCGTTTTGGTGTGGTTTGGAACCCTATGGATGTACTTGTACGGTATTGCACCGTTTTGGTGTGGTTTTGAACCGTAACGAAGGACTCGTAAGGTATTGTACCGTTTTGGTGTGGTTTGAAACTGTATGGATGTACTCGTACGGTATTGCACCGTTTTGTTGTGGTTTGGTAACGTGTGAATGTACTCGTACGGTATTGCACCGTTTTGGTGTGGTTTGGTACCGTAACGAAGGAGTCGTTAGGTATTGTACCGTTTTGGTGTGGTTTGGTACCGTATGGATGTACTCGTACGGTATTGCACCGTTTTGGTATGGTTTGGTACCGTATGGATGTACTCGTACGGTATTGCACCGTTTTGGTGTGGTTTGGTACCGTAACGAAGGACTCGTAAGGTATTGTACCGTTTTGGTGTGGTTTGGTACCGTATTGATGTACTTGTACGGTATTGCAACGTTTTGTTGTGGTTTGGTACCGTATGATGTACTCGTACGGTATTGCACCGTTTTGGAATGGTTTGGTACCGTAACGAAGGACTCGTAAGGTATTGTACCGTTTTGGTGTGGTTTGGTACCGTATGGATGTACTCGTACGGTATTGCACCGTTTTGGTGTGGTTTGGAACCGTAACGAAGGACTCGTAAGGTATTGTACCGTTTTGGTGTGGTTTGGAACTGTATGGATGTACTCGTACGGTATTGCACCGTTTTGTTGTGGTTTGGTACCGTATGGATGTACTCGTACGGTATTGCACCGTTTTGGTGTGGTTTGGTACCGTAACGAAGGACTCGTTAGGTATTGTACCGTTTTGTTGTGGTTTGGTACCGTATGGATGTAATCGTACGGTATTGCACCGTTTTGGTGTGGTTTGGTACCGTAACGAAGGACTCGTAAGGTAATGTACCGTTTTGGTGTGGTTTGGTACCGAATGGATGTACTCGTACGGTATTGCACCGTTTTGGTGTGGTTTGGAACCGTATGGATGTACTTGTACGGTATTGCACGGTTTTGGTGTGGTTTTGAACCGTAACGAAGGACTCGTAAGGTATTGTACCGTTTTGTTGTGGTTTGGAACTGTATGGATGTACTCGTACGGTATTGCACCGTTTTGTTGTGGTTTGGTAACGTATGAATGTACTCGTACGGTATTGCACCGTTTTGGTGTGGTTTGGTACCGTAACGAAGGAGTCGTTAGGTATTGTACCGTTTTGGTGTGGTTTGGTACCGTATGGATGTACTCGTACGGTATTGCACCGTTTTGGTATGGTTTGGTACCGTATGGATGTACTCGTACGGTATTGCACCGTTTTGGTGTGGTTTGGTACTGTAACGAAGGACTCGTAAGGTATTGTACCGTTTTTGTGTGGTTTGGTACCGTATGGATGTACACGTACAGTATTGCACCGTTTTATTGCGGTTTGGTACCGTAACGAAGGACTCGTGAGGTATTGTACCGTTTTGGTTTGGTTTGGTACCGTATGGATGTACTCGTACGGTATTGCAACGTTTTGTTGTGGTTTGGTACCGTATGGATGTACTCGTACGGTATTGTACCGTTTTGGAATGGTTTGGTACCGTAACGAAGGACTCGTAAGGTATTGTACCGTTTTGGTGTGGTTTGGTACCGTATGAATGTACTCGTACGGTATTGCACCGTTTTGGTGTGGTTTGGTACCGTAACGAAGGAGTCGTTAGGTATTGTACCGTTTTGGTGTGGTTTGGTACCGTATGGATGTACTCGTACGGTATTGCACCGTTTTGGTGTGGTTTGGTACCGTATGGATGTACTCGTACGGTATTGCACCGTTTTGGTGTGGTTGGGTACCGTAACGAAGGACTCGTAAGGTATTGTACCGTTTTGGTGTGGTTTGGTACCGTATGGATGTACACGTACAGTATTGCATCGTTTTATTGCGGTTTGGTACCGTAACGAAGGACTCGTAAGGTATTGTACCGTTTTGGTTTGGTTTGGTACCGTATGGATGTACTCGTACGGTATTGCAACGTTTTGTTGTGGTTTGGTACCGTATGGATGTACTCGTACGATATTGTACCGTTTTGGAATGGTTTGGTACCGTAACGAAGGACTCGTAAGGTATTGTACCGTTTTCGTCTGGTTTAGTTCCGTATGGATGTACTCGTTTGGTATTGCACCGTTTTGGTGTGGTTTTGTACCGTAACGAAGGACTCGTAAGGTATTGTACCGTTTTGGTGTGGTTTGGAACTGTATGGATGTACTCGTACGGTATTGCCCCGTTTTGTTGTGGTTTGGTACCGTATGGATGTACTCGTACGGTATTGCACCGTTTTGGTGAGGTTTTGTACCGTAACGAAGGACTCGTAAGGTATTGTACCGTGTTGGTGTGGTTTGGTACCGTATGGATGTACTTGTACGGTATTGCAACGTTTTGTTGTGGTTTGGTACCGTATGATGTACTCGTACGGTATTGCACCGTTTTGGAATAGTTTGGTACCGTAACGAAGGACTCGTAAGGTATTGTACCGTTTTGGTGTGGTTTGGTACCGTATGGATGTACTCGTACGGTATTGCACCGTTTTGGTGTGGTTTGGAACCGTAACGAAGGACTCGTAAGGTATTGTACCGTTTTGGTGTGGTTTGGAATTGTATGGATGTACTCGTACGGTATTGCACCGTTTTGTTGTGGTTTGGTACCGTATGGATGTACTCGTACGGTATTGCACCGTTTTGGTGTGGTTTGGTACCGTAACGAAGGACTCATTAGGTATTGTACCGTTTTGGTGTGGTTTGGTACCGTATGGATGTACTCGTACGGTATTGCACCGTTTTGGTGTGGTTTGGTACCGTATGGATGTACTCGTACGGTATTGCACCGTTTTGGAATGGTTTGGTACCGTAACGAAGGACTCGTAAGGTATTGTACCGTTTTGGTGTGGTTTGGAACTGTATTGATGTCCTCGTACGGTATTGCACCGTTTTGTTGTGGTTTGGTACCATATGAATGTACTCGTACGGTATTGCACCGTTTTGGTGTGGTTTTGAACCGTAACGAAGGACTCATAAGGTATTGTACCGTTTTGGTGTGGTTTGGAACCGTATGGATGTACTAGTACGGTATTGCACCGTTTTGTTGTGGTTTGGTACCGTATGGATGTACACGTACAGTATTGCACCGTTTTATTGCCGTTTGGTACCGTAACGAAGGACTCGTAAGGTATTGTACCGTTTTGGTGTGGTTTGGTACCGTAAGGATGTACTCGTACGGTATTGCACCGTTTTGGTGTGGTTTGGTACCGTATGGATGTACTCGTACGGTATTGCACCGTTTTGGAATGGTTTGGTACCGTAACGAAGGACTCGTAAGGTATTGTACCGTTTTGGTGTGGTTTGGTACCGTATGGATGTACTCGTACGGTATTGCACCGTTTTGGTGTGGTTTGGTACCGTCACGAAGGACTCGTAAGGTATTGTACTGTTTTGGTGTTGTTTGGTGCCGTATGGATGTACTCGTACGGTATTGCTCCGTTTTGGTGTGGTTTGGTACCGTAACGAAGGACTCAAAAGGTATTGTACCGTTTTGGTGTGGTTTGGTACCGTATGGATGTACACGTACAATATTGCACCGTTTCATTGCGGTTTGGTACCGTAACGAAGGACTCGTCAGGTATTGTACCGTTTTGGTGTGGTTTGGTACCGTATGGATGTACTCGTACGGTATTGCAACGTTTTGTTGTGGTTTGGTACCGTATGGATGTACTCGTACGGTATTGCACCGTTTTGGAATGGTTTGGTACCGTAACGAAGGACTCGTAAGGTATTGTACCGTTTTGTTGTGGTTTCGTACTGTATGTATGTACTCGCACGGTATTGCACCGTTTTGGTGTGGTTTGGTACCCTAACGAAGGACTCGTAAGGTATTGTACGGTTTTGGTGTGGTTTGGTACCGTATGGATGTACTCGTACGGTATTGCACCGTTTTGGTGTGGTTTGGTACCGTCACGAAGGACTCGTAAGGTATTGTACTGTTTTGGTGTTGTTTGGTGCCGTATGGATGTACTCGTACGGTATTGCTCCGTTTTGGTGTGGTTTGGTACCGTATGGATGTACTCGTACGGTATTGCTCCGTTTTGGTGTGGTTTGGTACCGTATGGATGTACTTGTACGGTATTGCAACGTTTTGTTGTGGTTTGGTACCGTATGATGTACTCGTACGGTATTGCACCGTTTTGGAATAGTTTGGTACCGTAACGAAGGACTCGTAAGGTATTGTACCGTTTTGGTGTGGTTTGGTACCGTATGGATGTACTCGTACGGTATTGCACCGTTTTGGTGTGGTTTGGAACCGTAACGAAGGACTCGTAAGGTATTGTACCGTTTTGGTGTGGTTTGGTACCGTATGGATGTACTCGTACGGTATTGCACCGTTTTGGTGTGGTTTGGTACCGTAACGAAGGACTCGTAAGGTATTGTACCGTTTTAGAGTGGTTTGGTACCGTATGGATGTACACGTTCGGTATTCCACCGTTTTGTTGTGGTTTGGTACCGTAACGAAGGACTCGTAAGGTATTGTACCGTTTTGGTGTGGTTTGGTACCGTATGGATGTACTCGTACGGTATTGCACCGTTTTGGTGTGGTTTGGTACCATATGAATCTACTCGTACGGTATTGCACCGTTTTGGTGCGGTTTGGTACCGTAACGAAGGACTCGTAAGGTATTGTACCGTTTTGGTGTGCTTTGGTACCGTATGGATGTACACGTACAATATTGCACCGTTTCATTGCGGTTTGGTACCGTAATGAAGGACTCGTCAGGTATTGTACCGTTTTGGTGTGGTTTGGTACCGTATGGATGTACTCGTACGGTATTGCAACGTTTTGTTGTTGTTTGGTACCGTATGGATGTACTCGTACGGTATTGCACCGTTTTGGAATGGTTTGGTACCGTATGGATGTACTTGTACGGTATTGCACCGTTTTGGTGTGGTTTGGAACCGTAACGATGGACTCGTAAGGTATCGTACCGTTTTGGTGTGGTTTGGAACTGTATGGATGTACTCGTACGGTATTGCACCGTTTTGTTGTGGTTTGGTACCGTATGGTTGTACTCGTACGGTATTGCACCGTTTTGGTGTGGTTTGGTACCGTAACGAAGGACTCGTAAGGTATTGTACCGTTTTGGTGTGGTTTAGCACCGTATGGATGTACTCGTACGGTATTGCATCGTTTTGGTGTGGTTGGGTACCGTATGGATGTAATCGTACGGTATTGCACCGTTTTGGTGTGGTTTGGTACCGTAACGAAGGACTCGTAAGGTATTGTACCGTTTTGGTGTGGTTTGGTCGGGTATGGATGTACTCGTACGGTATTGCAACGTTTTGTTGTGGTTTGGTACCGTATGATGTACTCGTACGGTATTGCACCGTTTTGGAATGGTTTGGTACCGTAACGAAGGACTCGTAAGGTATTGTACCGTTTTGGTGTGGTTTGGTACCGTATGGATGTACTCGTACGGTATTGCACCGTTTTGGTGTGGTTTGGAACCGTAACGAAGGACTCGTAAGGTATTGTACCGTTTTGGTGTGGTTTGGAACTGTATGGTTGTACTCGTACGGTATTGCACCGTTTTGTTGTGGTTTGGTACCGTATGGTTGTACTCGTACGGTATTGCACCGTTTTGGTGTGGTTTGGTACCGTAACGAAGGACTCGTTAGGTATTGTACCGTTTTGGTGTGGTTTGGTACCGTATGGATGTACTCGTACGGTATTGCACCGTTTTGGTATGGTTTGGTACCGTAACGAAGGACTCGTAAGGTATTGTACCGTTTTGGTGTGGTTTGGTACCGAATGGATGTACTCGTACGGTATTGCACCGTTTTGGTGTGGTTTGGTACCGTATGGATGTACTTGTACGGTATTGCACCGTTTTGGTGTGGTTTTGAACCGTAACGAAGGACTCATAAGGTATTGTACCGTTTTGGTGTGGTTTGGAACCGTATGGATGTACTCGTACGGTATTGCACCGTTTTGTTGTGGTTTGGTACCGTATGGATGTACACGTATAGTATTGCACCGTTTTATTGCCGTTTGGTACCGTAACGAAGGACTCGTAAGGTATTGTACCGTTTTGGTGTGGTTTGGTACCGTAAGGATGTACTCGTACGGTATTGCACCGTTTTGGTGTGGTTTGGTACCGTATGGATGTACTCGTACGGTATTGCACCGTTTTGGTGTGGTTTGGTACCGTAACGAAGGACTCGTAAGGTATTGTACTGTTTTGGTGTGGTTTGGTACCGTATGGATGTACACGTGCAGTATTGCACCGTTTTACTACGGTTTGGTACCGTAACGAAGGACTCGTAAGGTATTGTACCGTTTTGGTGTGGTTTGGTACCGTATGGATGTACTCGTACGGTATTGCACCGTTTTGGTGTGGTTTGGTACCGTAACGAAGGACTCGTAAGGTATTGTACTGTTTTGGTGTTGTTTGGTACCGTATGAATGTACTCGTACGGTATTGCACCGTTTTGGTGTGGTTTGGTACCGTATGGATGTACTCGTACGGTATTGCACCGTTTTGGTGTGGTTTGGTACCGTAACGAAGTACTCGTAAGGTATTGTACCGTTTTGGTGTGGTTTGGTACCGTATGGATTAACTCGTACGGTATTGCACCGTTTTGGTGTGGTTTGGTACCGTAACGAAGGACTCGTAAGGTATTGTACCGTGTTGGTGTGGTTTGGTACCGTATGGATGTACTCGTACGGTATTGTTCCATTTTGTCGTTGTTTTGTACCGTATGGATGCACTCGTACGGTATTGCACCGTTTTGGTGTAGTTGGGGACCGTATGGATGTACTCGTACGGTATTGCACCGTTTTGGTGTGGTTTGGAACCGTAACGAAGGACTCGTATGGTATTGTACCGTTTTGGTGTGGTTTGGAACTGTATGGATGTACTCGTACGGTATTGCACAGTTTTGTTGTGGTTTGGTACCGTATGGATAAACTCGTACGGTATTGCACCGTTTTGGTGTGGTTTGGTACCGTCACGAAGGACTCGTAAGGTATTGTACCGTTTTGGTGTGGTTTGGTACCGTATGGATGTACTCGTACGGTATTGCACCGTTTTGGTGCGGTTTGGTACCGTATGGATGTACTTGTACGGTATTGCACCGTTTTGGTGTGGTTTGGAACCGTAACGAAGGACTCGTAAGGTATTGTACCGTTTTGGTGTGGTTTGGAACTGTATGGATGTACTCGTACGGTATTGCACCATTTTGTTCTGGTTTGGTACCGTATGGATGTACTCGTACGGAATTGCACCGTTTTGGTGTGGTTTGGTACCGTAACGAAGGACTCGTATGGTATTGTACCGTTTTGGTGTGGTTTGGTACCGTATGGATGTACTCGTACGGTATTGCACCGTTTTGGTGTGGTTGGGTACCGTATGGATGTAATCGTACGGTATTACACCGTTTTGGTGTGGTTTGGTACCGTAACGAAGGACTCGTAAGGTATTGTACCGTTTTGTTGTGGTTTGGTACCGTATGGATGTACACGTACAGTATTGCACCGTTTTATTGTAGTTTGGTACCGTAACGAAGGACTCGTAAGGTATTGTACCGTTTTGGTGTGGTTTGTTACCGTATGGATTTACTTGTACGGTATTGCAACGTTTTGTTGTGGTTTGGTACCGTATGATGTACTCGTACGGTATTGCACCGTTTTGGAATGGTTTGGTACCGTAACGAAGGACTCGTAAGGTATTGTACCGTTTTGGTGTGGTTTGGTACCGTATGGATGTACTCGTACGGTATTGCACCGTTTTGGTGTGGTTGGGTACCGTATGGATGTAATCGTACGGTATTGCACCGTTTTGGTGTGGTTTGGTACCGTAACGAAGGACTCGTAAGGTATTGTACCGTTTTGGTGTGGTTTGGTACCGTATGGATGTACTCGTACGGTATTGCAACGTTTTGTTGTGGTTTGGTACCGTATGATGTACTCGTACGGTATTGCACCGTTTTGGAATGGTTTGGTACCGTAACGAAGGACTCGTAAGGTATTGTACCGTTTTGGTGTGGTTTGGTACCGTATGGATGTTCTCGTACGGTATTGCACCGTTTTGGTGTGGTTTGGAACCGTAACGAAGGACTCGTAAGGTATTGTACCGTTTCGGTGTGGTTTGGAACTGTATGGATGTACTCGTACGGTATTGCACCGTTTTGTTGTGGTTTGGTACCGTATGGTTGTACTCGTACGGTATTGCACCGTTTTGGTGTGGTTTGGTACCGTAACGAAGGACTCGTTAGGTATTGTACCGTTTTGGTGTGGTTTGGTACCGTATGGATGTACTCGTACGGTATTGCACCGTTTTGGTATGGTTTGGTACCGTAACGAAGGACTCGTAAGGTATTGTACCGTTCTGGTGTGGTTTGGTACCGAATGGATGTACTCGTACGGTATTGCACCGTTTTGGTGTGGTTTGGTACCGTATGGATGTACTTGTACGGTATTGCACCGTTTTGGTGTGGTTTTGAACCGTAACGAAGGACTCATAAGGTATTGTACCGTTTTGGTGTGGTTTGGAACCGTATGGATGTACTCGTACGGTATTGCACCGTTTTGTTGTGGTTTGGTACCGTATGGATGTACACGTATAGTATTGCACCGTTTTATTGCCGTTTGGTACCGTAACGAAGGACTCGTAAGGTATTGTACCGTTTTGGTGTGGTTTGGTACCGTAAGGATGTACTCGTACGGTATTGCACCGTTTTGGTGTGGTTTGGTACCGTATGGATGTACTCGTACGGTATTGCACCGTTTTCGTGTGGTTTGGTACCGTAACGAAGGACTCGTAAGGTATTGTACTGTTTTGGTGTGGTTTGGTACCGTATGGATGTACACGTGCAGTATTGCACCGTTTTACTACGGTTTGGTACCGTAACGAAGGACTCGTAAGGTATTGTACCGTTTTGGTGTGGTTTGGTACCGTATGGATGTACTCGTACGGTATTGCACCATTTTGGTGTGGTTTGGTACCGTAACGAAGGACTCGTAAGGTATTGTACTGTTTTGGTGTTGTTTGGTACCGTATGAATGTACTCGTACGGTATTGCACCGTTTTGGTGTGGTTTGGTACCGTATGGATGTACTCGTACGGTATTGCACCGTTTTGGTGTGGTTTGGTACCGTAACGAAGTACTCGTAAGGTATTGTACCGTTTTGGTGTGGTTTGGTACCGTATGGATGAACTCGTACGGTATTGCACCGTTTTGGTGTGGTTTGGTACCGTAACGAAGGACTCGTAAGGTATTGTACCGTGTCTGTGTGGTTTGGTACCGTATGGATGTACTCGTACGGTATTGTTCCATTTTGTCGTGGTTTTGTACCGTATGGATGTACTCGTACGGTATTGCACCGTTTTGGTGTAGTTGGGGACCGTATGGATGTACTCGTACGGTATTGCACCGTTTTGGTGTGGTTTGGAACCGTAACGAAGGACTCGTAAGGTATTGTACCGTTTTGGTGTGGTTTGGAACTGTATGGATGTACTCGTACGGTATTGCACCGTTTTGTTGTGGTTTGGTACCGTATGGATAAACTCGTACGGTATTGCACCGTTTTGGTGTGGTTTGGTACCGTCACGAAGGACTCGTAAGGTATTGTACCGTTTTGGTGTGGTTTGGTACCGTATGGATGTACTCGTACGGTATTGCACCGTTTTGGTGCGGTTTGGTACCGTATGGATGTACTTGTACGGTATTGCACCGTTTTGGTGTGGTTTGGAACCGTAACGAAGGACTCGTAAGGTATTGTACCGTTTTGGTGTGGTTTGGAACTGTATGGATGTACTCGTACGGTATTGCACCATTTTGTTCTGGTTTGGTACCGTATGGATGTACTCGTACGGTATTGCACCGTTTTGGTGTGGTTTGGTACCGTAACGAAGGACTCGTAAGGTAGTGTACCGTTTTGGTGTGGTTTGGTACCGTATGGATGTACTCGTACGGTATTGCACCGTTTTGGTGTGGTTGGGTACCGTATGGATGTAATCGTACGGTATTACACCGTTTTGGTGTGGTTTGGTACCGTAACGAAGGACTCGTAAGGTATTGTACCGTTTTGTTGTGGTTTGGTACCGTATGGATGTACACGTACAGTATTGCACCGTTTTATTGTAGTTTGGTACCGTAACGAAGGACTCGTAAGGTATTGTACCGTTTTGGTGTGGTTTGTTACCGTATGGATTTACTTGTACGGTATTGCAACGTTTTGTTGTGGTTTGGTACCGTATGATGTACTCGTACGGTATTGCACCGTTTTGGAATGGTTTGGTCCCGTAACGAAGGACTCGTAAGGTATTGTACCGTTTTGGTGTGGTTTGGTACCGTATGGTTGTACTCGTACGGTATTGCACCGTTTTGGTGTGGTTTGGAACCGTAACGAAGGACTCGTAAGGTATTGTACCGTTTTGGTGTGGTTTGGAACTGTATGGATGTACTCGTACGGTATTGCACCGTTTTGTTGTGGTTTGGTACCGTATGGATGTACTCGTCCGGTATTGCACCGTTTTGGTGTGGTTTGGTACCGTAACGAAGGACTCGTGAGGTATTGTACCGTTTTGTTGTGGTTTGGTACCGTATGGATGTACTCGTACGGTATTGCACCGTTTTGGTGTGGTTTACGTACCGTAACGAAGGACTCGTAAGGTATTGTACCGTTTTGGTGTGGTTTGGTACCGTATGGATGTACTCGTACGGTATTGCAACGTTTTGTTGTGGTTTGGTACCGTATGATGTACTCGTACGGTATTGCACCGTTTTGGAATGGTTTGGTACCGTAACGAAGGACTCGTACGGTATTGTACCGTTTTGGTGTGGTTTGGTACCGTATGGATGTACTCGTACGGTATTGCACCGTTTTGGTGTGGTTTGGTACCGTAAGGAAGGACTCGTAAGGTATTGTACGATTTTGGTGTGGTTTGGTACCGTATGGATGTACTCGTACGGTATTGCACCGTTTTGGTGTGGTTTGGTACCGTAACGAAGGACTCATAAGGTATTGTACTGTTTTGGTGTGGTTTGGTACCGTATGGATGTACTCGTACGGTATTGCACTGTTTTGGTGTGGTTTGGTACCGTAACGAAGGACTCGTAAGGTATTGTACCGTTTTGTTGTGGTTTGGTACCGTATGGATGTACTCGTACGGTATTGCACCGTTTTGGTGTGGTTTGGTACCGTAACGAAGGACTCGTTAGGTATTGTACCGTTTTGTTGTGGTTTGGTACCGTATGGATGTACTCGTACGGTATTGCACAGTTTTGGTGTGGTTTGGTACCGTAACGAAGGACTCGTAAGGTATTGTACCGTTTTGGTGTCGTTTGGTACCGAATGGATGTACTCGTACTGTATTGCACCGTTTTGGTGTGGTTTGGAACCGTATGGATGTACTTGTACGGTATTGCACCGTTTTGGTGTGGTTTTTAACCGTAACGAAGGACTCGTAAGGTATTGTACCGTTTTGGTGTGGTTTGGAACTGTATGGATGTACTCGTACGGTATTGCACCGTTTTGTTGTGGTTTGGTACCGTATGGATGTACTCGTCCGGTATTGCACCGTTTTGGTGTGGTTTGGTACCGTAACGAAGGACTCGTGAGGTATTGTACCGTTTTGTTGTGGTTTGGTACCGTATGGATGTACTCGTACGGTATTGCACCGTTTTGGTGTGGTTTACGTACCGTAACGAAGGACTCGTAAGGTATTGTACCGTTTTGGTGTGGTTTGGTACCGTATGGATGTACTCGTACGGTATTGCAACGTTTTGTTGTGGTTTGGTACCGTATGATGTACTCGTACGGTATTGCACCGTTTTGGAATGGTTTGGTACCGTAACGAAGGACTCGTAAGGTATTGTACCGTTTTGGTGTGGTTTGGTACCGTATGGATGTACTCGTACGGTATTGCACCGTTTTGGTGTGGTTTGGTACCGTAAGGAAGGACTCGTAAGGTATTGTACGATTTTGGTGTGGTTTTGTACCGTATGGATGTACTCGTACGGTATTGCACCGTTTTGGTGTGGTTTGGTACCGTAACGAAGGACTCATAAGGTATTGTACTGTTTTGGTGTGGTTTGGTACCGTATGGATGTACTCGTACGGTATTGCACCGTTTTGGTGTGGTTTGGTACCGTAACGAAGGACTCGTAAGGTATTGTACCGTTTTGTTGTGGTTTGGTACCGTATGGATGTACTCGTACGGTATTGCACCGTTTTGGTGTGGTTTGGTACCGTAACGAAGGACTCGTTAGGTATTGTACCGTTTTGTTGTGGTTTGGTACCGTATGGATGTACTCGTACGGTATTGCATAGTTTTGGTGTGGTTTGGTACCGTAACGAAGGACTCGTAAGGTATTGTACCGTTTTGGTGTCGTTTGGTACCGAATGGATGTACTCGTACTGTATTGCACCGTTTTGGTGTGGTTTGGAACCGTATGGATGTACTTGTACGGTATTGCACCGTTTTGGTGTGGTTTTTAACCGTAACGAAGGACTCGTAAGGTATTGTACCGTTTTGGTGTGGTTTGGAACTGTATGGATGTACTCGTACGGTATTGCACCGTTTTGTTGTTGTTTGGTACCGTATGAATGTACTCGTACGGTATTGCACCGTTTTGGTGTGGTTTGGTACCGTAACGAAGGAGTCGTTAGGTATTGTACCGTTTTGGTGTGGTTTGGTACCGTATGGATGTACTCGTACGGTATTGCACCGTTTTGGTGTGGTTTGGTACCGTAACGAAGGACTCGTAAGGTATTGTACCGTTTTGGTGTGGTTTGGTACCGTATGGATGTACACGTACAGTATTGCACCGTTTTATTGCGGTTTGGTACCGTAACGAAGGATTCGTAAGGTATTGTACCGTTTTGGTGTGGTTTGGTACCGTATGGATGTACTCGTACGGTATTGCAACGTTTTGTTGTGGTTTGGTACCGTATGGATGTACTCGTACGATATTGTACCGTTTTGGAATGGTTTGGTACCGTAACGAAGGACTCGTAAGGTATTGTACCGTTTTGGTGTGGTTTGGTACCGTATGGATGTACTCGTACGGTATTGCACCGTTTTGGTGTGGTTTGGTACCGTAACGAAGGACTCGTAAGGTATTGTACCGTTTTGGTTTGGTTTGGTACCGAATGGATGTACACGTATAGTATTGCACCGTTTTATTGTGGTTTGGTACCGTAACGAAGGACTCGTAAGGTATTGTACCGTTTTGGTGTGGTTTGGTACCGTATGGATGTACTTGTACGGTATTGCAACGTTTTGTTGTGGTTTGGTACCGTATGATGTACTCGTACGGTATTGCACCGTTTTGGAATGGTTTGGTACCGTAACCAAGGACTCGTAAGGTATTGTACCGTTTTGGTGTGGTTTGGTACCGTATGGATGTACTCGTACGGTATTGCACCGTTTTGGTGTGGTTTGGAACCGTAACGAAGGAATCGTAAGGCATTGTACCGTTTTGGTGTGGTTTGGAACTGTATGGATGTACTCGTACGGTATTGCACCGTTTTGGTGTGGTTTGGTACCGTATGTATGTACTCGTACGGTATTGCAACGTTTTGTTGTGGTTTTGTACCGTATGGATGTACTCGTACGGTATTGCACCGTTTTGGAATGGTTTGGTACCGTAACGAAGGACTCGTAAGGTATTGTACCGTTTTGGTGTGGTTTGGTACCGTATGGATGTACTTGTACGGTATTGCACCGTTTTGGTGTGGTTTGGTACCGTAAGGAAGGACTCGTAAGGTATTGTACGATTTTGGTGTGGTTTGGTACCGTATGGATGTACTCGTACGGTATTGCACCGTTTTGGTGTGGTTTGGTACCGTAACGAAGGACTCGTAAGGTATTGTACTGTTTTGGTGTGGTTTGGTACCGTATGGATGTACTCATACGGTATTGCACCGTTTTGGTGTGGTTTGGTACCGTATGGATGTACTCGTACGGTATTGCACCGTTTTGGTGTGGTTTGGTACCGTAACGAAGGACTCGTAAGGTATTGTACCGTTTTGGTGTGGTTTGGTACCGTATTGATGTACTCGTACGGTATTGCACCGTTTTGGTGTGGTTTGGTACCGTAACGAAGGACTCGTAAGGTATTGTACCGTTTTGGTGTGGTTTGGTACCGTATGGATGTACACGTACAGTATTGCACCGTTTCATTGTGGTTTGGTACCGTAACGAAGGACTCGTAAGGTATTGTACCGTTTTGGTGTGGTTTGGTACCGTATGGATGTACTCGTACGGTATTGCACCGTTTTGGAATGGTTTCGTACCGTAACGAAGGACTCGTAAGGTATTGTACCGTTTTAGTGTGGTTTGGTACGGTATGGATGTACTCGCACGGTATTGCACTGTTTTGGTGTGGTTTGGAACCGTAACGAAGGACTCGTATGGTATTGTACCGTTTTGGTGTGGTTTGGAACTGTATGGATGTACTCGTACGGTATTGCACCGTTTTGTTGTTGTGTAGTACCGTATGGATGTACTCGTACGGTATTGCACCGTTTTGGTGTGGTTTGGTACCGTAACGAAGGACTCGTAAGGTATTGCACCGTATTGCACCGTTTTGTTGTGGTTTGGTACCGTATGGACGTACTCGTACGGTATTGCACCGTTTTGGTGTGGTTTGGTACCGTAACGAAGGACTCGTAAGGTATTGTACCGTTTTGGTGTGGTTTGGTACCGTATGGATAAACTCGTACGGTATTGAACCGTTTTGGTGTGGTTTGGTACCGTAACGAAGGACTCGTAAGGTATTGTACCATTTTGGTGTGGTTTGGTACCGTATGGATGTACTCGTACGGTATTGCACCGTTTTGTTGTGGTTTGGTACCGTATGGACGTACTCGTACGGTATTGCACCGTTTTGGTGTGGTTTGGTACCGTAACGAAGGATTCGTAAGGTATTGTACCGTGTTGGTGTGGTTTGGTACCGTATGGATGTACTCGTACGGTATTGTTCCATTTTGTCGTGGTTTTGTACCGTATGGATGTACTCGTACGGTATTGCACCGTTTTGGTGTAGTTGGGGACCGTATGGATGTACTAGTACGGTATTGCATCGTTTTGGTGTGGTTTGGAACCGTAACGAAGGACTCGTAAGGTATTGTACCGTTTTGGTGTGGTTTGGAACTGTATGGATGTACTCGTACGGTATTGCACCGTTTTGTTGTGGTTTGGTACCGTATGGATGTACTCGTACGGTATTGCACCATTTTGTTGTGGTTTGGTACCGTAACGAAGGACTCGTAAGGTGTTGTACCGTTTTGGTGTTGTTTGGTACTGTATGGATGTACTCGTACGGTATTGTTCCATTTTCTCGTGGTTTTGTACCGTATGGGTGTACTCGTACGGTATTGCACCGTTTTGGTGTAGTTGGGGACCGTATGGATGTACTCGTACGGTATTGCACCGTTTTGGTGTGGTTTGGAACCGTAACGAAGGACTCGTAAGGTATTGTACCGTTTTGGTGTGGTTTGGAACTGTATGGATGTACTCGTACGGTATTGCACCGTTTTGTTGGGGTTTGGTACCGTATGGATGTACTCGTACGGTATTGCACCGTTTTGGTGTGGTTTGGTACCGTAACGAAGGACTCGTAAGGTATTGTACCGTTTTGGTGTGGTTTGTTACCGTATGGATGTACTCGTACGGTATAGCACCGTTTTGGTGCGGTTTGGTATCGTGTGGATGTACTTGTATCGTATTGCACCGTTTTGGTCTGGTTTGGAACTGTAACGAAGGACTCGTAAGGTATTGTTCCGTTTTGGTGTGGTTTGGAACTGTATGGATGTACTCGTACGGTATTGCACCGTTTTGTTGTGGTTTGGTACCGTATGGATGTACTCGTACGGTATTGCACCGTTTTGGTTTTGTTTGGTACCGTAACGAAGGACTCGTAAGGTATTGTACCGTTTTGGTGTGGTTTGGTACCGTATGGATGTACTCGTACGGTGTTGCACCGTTTTGGTGTGGTTGGGTACCGTAGGGATGTAATCGTACGGTATTTAACCGTTTTGGTGTGGTTTGGTACCGTAACGAAGGACTCGTAAGGTATTGTACCGTTTTGGTGTGGTTTGGTACCGTATGGATGTACACGTACAGTATTGCACCGTTTCATTGTGGTTTGGTACCGTAACGAAGGACTCGTAAGGTATTGTACCGTTTTGGTGTGGTTTGGTACCGTATGGATGTACTCGTACGGTATTGCACCGTTTTGGTGTGGTTTGGTACCGTATGGATGTACTCGTACGGTATTGCACCGTTTTGGAATGGTTTGGTACCGTAACGAAGGACTCGTAAGGTATTGTACCGTTTTGGTGTGGTTTGGTACCATATGGATGTACTCGTACGGTATTGCACCGTTTTGGTGTGGTTTGGTACCGTAACGAAGGACTCGTAAGGTATTGTACGGTTTTGGTGTGGTTTGGTACCGTATGCATGTACTCGTACGGTATTGCACCGTTTTGGTGTGGTTTGGTACCGTAACGAAGTACTCGTAAGTTATTGTACCGTTTTGGTGTGGTTTGGTACCGTATGGATGAACTCGTACGGTATTGAACCGTTTTGGTGTGGTTTGGTACCGTAAAGAAGGACTCGTAAGGTTTTGTACCGTTTTGGAGTGGTTTGGTATCGTATGGACGTACTCGTACGGTATTGCACCGTTTTGGTGTGGTTTGGTACCGTAACGAAGGACTCGTAAGGTATTGTACCGTTTTGGTGTGGTTTGGTACCGTATGGATGAACTCGTACGGTATTGAACCGTTTTGGTGTGGTTTGGTACCGTAACGACGGACTCGTAAGGTATTGTACCATTTTGGTGTGGTTTGGTACCGTATGGATGTACTCGTACGGTATTGCACCGTTTTGTTGTGGTTTGGTACCGTATGGACGTACTCGTACGGTATTGCACCGTTTTGGTGTGGTTTGGTACCGTAACGAAGGACTCGTAAGGTATTGTACCGTGTTGGTGTGGTTTGGTACCGTATGGATGTACTCGTACGGTATTGTTCCATTTTGTCGTGGTTTTGTACCGTATGGATGTACTCGTACAGTATTGCACCGTTTTGGTGTAGTTGGGGACCGTATGGATGTACTAGTACGGTATTGCACCGTTTTGGTGTGGTTTGGAACCGTAACGAAGGACTCGTAAGGTATTGTACCGTTTTGATGTGGTTTGGAACTGTATGGATGTACTCGTACGGTATTGCACCGTTTTGTTGTGGTTTGGTACCGTATGGATGTACTCGTACGGTATTGCACCGTTTTGGTGTGGTTTGGTACCGTAACGAAGGACTCGTAAGGTATTGTACCGTTTTGGTGTGGTTTGGTACCGTATGGATGTACTCGTACGGTATTGCACCGTTTTGGTGCGGTTTGGTACCGTATGGATGTACTTGTACGGTATTGCACCGTTTTGGTGTGGTTTGGAACCGTAACGAAGGACTCGTAAGGTATTGTACCGTTTTGGTGTGGTTTGTAACTGTATGGATGTACTCGTACGGTATTGCACCGTTTTGTTGTGGTTTTGTACCGTATGGATGTACTAGTACGGTATTGCACCGTTTTGGTGTGGTTTGGTACCGTAACGAAGGGCTCGTAAGGTATTGTACCGTTTTGGTGTGGTTTGGTACCGTATGGATGTACTCGTACGGTATTCCACCGTTTTGGTGTGGTTGGGTACCGTATGGATGTAATCGTACGGTATTGCACCGTTTTGGTGTGGTTTGGTACAGTAACGAAGGACTCGAAAGGTATTGTACCGTTTTGTTGTGGTTTGGTACCGTATGGATGTACACGTACAGTATTGCACCGTTTTATTGTGGTTTGGTACCGTAACGAAGGACTCGTAAGGTATTTTACCGTTTTGGTGTGGTTTGGTACCGTATGGATGTACTTGTACGGTATTGCATCGTTTTGGTGTGGTTTGGTACCGTATGGATGTACTCGTACGGTATTGCACCGTTTTGGTGTGGTTTGGTACCGTAACGAAGGACTCGTAAGGTATTGTACCGTTTTGGTGTGGTTTGGTACCGTATGGATGTACTCGTACGGTATTGCACCGTTTTGGTGTGGTTTGGTACCGTAACGAAGGACTCGTAAGGTATTGTACCGTTTTGGTGTGGTTTGGTACCGTATGGATGTACTCGTACGGTGTTGCACCGTTTTGGTGTGGTTGGGTACCGTAGGGATGTAATCGTACGGTATTTAACCGTTTTGGTGTGGTTTGGTACCGTAACGAAGGACTCGTAAGGTATTGTACCGTTTTGGTGTGGTTTGGTACCGTATGGATGTACACGTACAGTATTGCACCGTTTCATTGTGGTTTGGTACCGTAACGAAGGACTCGTAAGGTATTGTACCGTTTTGGTGTGGTTTGGTACCGTATGGATGTACTCGTACGGTATTGCACCGTTTTGGTGTGGTTTGGTACCGTATGGATGTACTCGTACGGTATTGCACCGTTTTGGAATGGTTTGGTACCGTAACGAAGGACTCGTAAGGTATTGTACCGTTTTGGTGTGGTTTGGTACCGTATGGATGTACTCGTACGGTATTGCACCGTTTTGGTGTGGTTTGGTACCGTAACGAAGGACTCGTAAGGTATTGTACGGTTTTGGTGTGGTTTGGTACCGTATGCATGTACTCGTACGGTATTGCACCGTTTTGGTGTGGTTTGGTACCGTAACGAAGTACTCGTAAGTTATTGTACCGTTTTGGTGTGGTTTGGTACCGTATGGATGAACTCGTACGGTATTGAACCGTTTTGGTGTGGTTTGGTACCGTAAAGAAGGACTCGTAAGGTATTGTACCGTTTTGGAGTGGTTTGGTATCGTATGGACGTACTCGTACGGTATTGCACCGTTTTGGTGTGGTTTGGTACCGTAACGAAGGACTCGTAAGGTATTGTACCGTTTTGGTGTGGTTTGGTACCGTATGGATGAACTCGTACGGTATTGAACCGTTTTGGTGTGGTTTGGTACCGTAACGACGGACTCGTAAGGTATTGTACCATTTTGGTGTGGTTTGGTACCGTATGGATGTACTCGTACGGTATTGCACCGTTTTGTTGTGGTTTGGTACCGTATGGACGTACTCGTACGGTATTGCACCGTTTTGGTGTGGTTTGGTACCGTAACGAAGGACTCGTAAGGTATTGTACCGTGTTGGTGTGGTTTGGTACCGTATGGATGTACTCGTACGGTATTGTTCCATTTTGTCGTGGTTTTGTACCGTATGGATGTACTCGTACAGTATTGCACCGTTTTGGTGTAGTTGGGGACCGTATGGATGTACTAGTACGGTATTGCACCGTTTTGGTGTGGTTTGGAACCGTAACGAAGGACTCGTAAGGTATTGTACCGTTTTGATGTGGTTTTGAACTGTATGGATGTACTCGTACGGTATTGCACCGTTTTGTTGTGGTTTGGTACCGTATGGATGTACTCGTACGGTATTGCACCGTTTTGGTGTGGTTTGGTACCGTAACGAAGGACTCGTAAGGTATTGTACCGTTTTGGTGTGGTTTGGTACCGTATGGATGTACTCGTACGGTATTGCACCGTTTTGGTGCGGTTTGGTACCGTTTGGATGTACTTGTACGGTATTGCACCGTTTTGGTGTGGTTTGGAACCGTAACGAAGGACTCGTAAGGTATTGTACCGTTTTGGTGTGGTTTGTAACTGTATGGATGTACTCGTACGGTATTGCACCGTTTTGTTGTGGTTTTGTACCGTATGGATGTACTAGTACGGTATTGCACCGTTTTGGTGTGGTTTGGTACCGTAACGAAGGGCTCGTAAGGTATTGTACCGTTTTGGTGTGGTTTGGTACCGTATGGATGTACTCGTACGGTATTCCACCGTTTTGGTGTGGTTGGGTACCGTATGGATGTAATCGTACGGTATTGCACCGTTTTGGTGTGGTTTGGTACAGTAACGAAGGACTCGAAAGGTATTGTACCGTTTTGTTGTGGTTTGGTACCGTATGGATGTACACGTACAGTATTGCACCGTTTTATTGTGGTTTGGTACCGTAACGAAGGACTCGTAAGGTATTTTACCGTTTTGGTGTGGTTTGGTACCGTATGGATGTACTTGTACGGTATTGCATCGTTTTGGTGTGGTTTGGTACCGTATGGATGTACTCATACGGTATTGCACCGTTTTGGTGTGGTTTGGTACCGTAACGAAGGACTCGTAAGGTATTGTACCGTTTTGGTGTGGTTTGGTACCGTATGGATGTACTCGTACGGTATTGCACTGTTTTGGTGTGGTTTGGTACCGTAACGAAGGACTCGTAAGGTATTGTACTGTTTTGGTGTGGTTTGGTACCGTATGGATGTACTCGTACGGTATTGCACCGTTTTGGTGTGGTTTGGTACCGTATGGATGTACTCGTACGGTATTGCACCGTTTTGGTGTGGTTTGGTACCGTAACGAAGGACTCGTAAGGTATTGTACCGTTTTGGTGTGGTTTGGTACCGTATGGATGTACTCGTACGGTATTGCACCGTTTTGGTGTGGTTTGGTACCGTAACGAAGGACTCGTAAGGTATTGTACCGTTTTGGTGTGGTTTGGTACCGTATGGATGTACACGTTCGGTATTCCACCGTTTTGTTGTGGTTTGGTACCGTAACGAAGGACTCGTAAGGTATTGTACCATTTTGGTGTGGTTTGGTACCGTATGGATGTCCTCGTACGATATTGCACCGTTTTGTTGTGGTTTGGTACCGTATGGATGTACTCGTACGGTATTGCACCGTTTTGGTGTGGTTTGGTACCGTAACGAAGGACTCGTAAGGTTTGTACCGTTTTGGTGTGGTTTTGTACCATATGGATGTAGTTGTACGGTATTGCACCGTTTTGGTGTGGTTTGGAACCGTAACGAAGGACTCGTAAGGTATTGTACCGTTTTGGTGTGGTTTGGAACTGTATGGATGTACTCGTACGGTATTGCACCGTTTTGTTGTTGTTTGGTACCGTATGGATGTACTCGTACGGTATTGCACCGTTTTGGTGTAATTTGGTACCGTAACGAAGGACTCGTAAGGTATTGTACCGTTTTGGTGTGGTTTGGTACCGTATGGATGTACTCGTACGGTATTGCACCGTTTTGGTGTGGTTTGGTACCGTAACGAAGGACTCGTAAGGTATTGTACCGTTTTGGAGTGGTTTGGTACCGTATGGATGTATACGTTCGGTATGCCACCGTTTTGTTGTGGTTTGGTACCGTAACGAAGGACTCGTAAGGTATTGTACCATTTTGGTGTGGTTTGGTACCGTATGGATGTACTCGTACGGTATTGCACCGTTTTGTTGTGGTTTGGTACCGTATGGACGTACTCGTACGGTATTGCACCGTTTTGGTGTGGTTTGGTACCGTAACGAAGGACTCGTAAGGTATTGTACCGTTTTGGTGTGGTTTGGTACCGTAACGAAGGACTCGTAAGGTATTGTACCCTTTTGGTGTGGTTTGGTACCGTATGGATGTACTCGTACGGTATTGCACCGTTTTGTTGTGGTTTGGTACCGTATGGACAAACTCGTACGGTATTGCACCGTTTTGGTGTGGTTTGGTACCGTAACGAAGGACTCGTAAGGTATTGTACCGTGTTGGTGTGGTTTGGTACCGTATGGATGTACTCGTACGGTATTGTTCCATTTTGTCGTGGTTTTGTACCGTATGGATGTACTCGTACGGTATTGCACCGTTTTGGTGTAGTTGGGGACCGTATGGATGTACTAGTACGGTATTGCATCGTTTTGGTGTGGTTTGGAACCGTAACGAAGGACTCGTAAGGTATTGTACCGTTTTGGTGTGGTTTGGAACTGTATGGATGTACTCGTACGGTATTGCACCGTTTTGTTGTGGTTTGGTACCGTATGGATGTACTCGTACGGTATTGCACCATTTTGTTGTGGTTTGGTACCGTAACGAAGGACTCGTAAGGTATTGTACCGTTTTGGTGTGGTTTGGTACTGTATGGATGTACTCGTACGGTATTGTTCCATTTTCTCGTGGTTTTGTACCGTATGGGTGTACTCATACGGTATTGCACCGTTTTGGTGTAGTTGGGGACCGTATGGATGTACTCGTACGGTATTGCACCGTTTTGGTGTGGTTTGGAACCGTAACGAAGGACTCGTAAGGTATTGTACCGTTTTGGTGTGGTTTGGAACTGTATGGATTTACTCGTACGGTATTGCACCGTTTTGTTGGGGTTTGGTACCGTATGGATGTACTCGTACGGTATTGCACCGTTTTGGTGTCGTTTGGTACCGTAACGAAGGACTCGTAAGGTATTGTACCGTTTTGGTGTGGTTTGTTACCGTATGGATGTACTCGTACGGTATAGCACCGTTTTGGTGCGGTTTGGTACCGTATGGATGTACTTCTATCGTATTGCACCGTTTTGGTCTGGTTTGGAACTGTAACGAAGGACTCGTAAGGTATTGTTCCGTTTTGGTGTGGTTTGGAACTGTATGGATGTACACGTACGGTATTGCACCGTTTTGTTGTGGTTTGGTACCGTATGGATGTACTCGTACGGTATTGCACCGTTTTGGTGTGGTTTGGTACCGTAACGAAGGACTCGTAAGGTATTGTACCGTTTTGGTGTGGTTTGGTACCGTATGGATGTACTCGTACGGTGTTGCACCGTTTTGGTGTGGTTGGGTACCGTATGGATGTAATCGTACGGTATTTAACCGTTTTGGTGTGGTTTGGTACCGTAACGAAGGACTCGTAAGGTATTGTACCGTTTTGGTGTGGTTTGGTACCGTATGGATGTACACGTACAGTATTGCACCATTTCATTGTGGTTTGGTACCGTAACGAAGGACTCGTAAGGTATTGTACCGTTTTGGTGTGGTTTGGTACCGTATGGATGTACTCGTACGGTATTGCACCGTTTTGGTGTGGTTTGGTACCGTATGGATGTACTCGTACGGTATTGCACCGTTTTGGAATGGTTTGGTACCGTAACGAAGGACTCGTAAGGTATTGTACCGTTTTGGTGTGGTTTGGTACCGTATGGATGTACTCGTACGGTATTGCACCGTTTTGGTGTGGTTTGGTATTGTAACGAAGGACTCGTAAGGTATTGTACGGTTTTGGTGTGGTTTTGCACCGTATGCATGTACTCGTACGGTATTGCACCGTTTTGGTGTGGTTTGGTACCGTAACGAAGTACTCGTAAGTTATTGTACCGTTTTGGTGTGGTTTGGTACCGTATGGATGAACTCGTACGGTATTGAACCGTTTTGGTGTGGTTTGGTACCGTAACGAAGGACTCGTAAGGTATTGTACCGTTTTGGAGTGGTTTGGTATCGTATGGATGTACACGTTCGGTATTCCACCGTTTTGTTGTGGTTTGGTACCGTATGGACGTACTCGTACGGTATTGCACCGTTTTGGTGTGGTTTGGTACCGTAACGAAGGACTCGTAAGGTATTGTACCGTTTTGGTGTGGTTTGGTACCGTATGGATGAACTCGTACGGTATTGAACCGTTTTGGTGTGGTTTGGTACCGTAACGAAGGACTCGTAAGGTATTGTACCATTTTGGTGTGGTTTGGTACCGTATGGATGTACTCGTACGGTATTGCACCGTTTTGTTGTGGTTTGGTACCGTATGGACGTACTCGTACGGTATTGCACCGTTTTGGTGTGGTTTGGTACCGTAACGAAGGACTCGTAAGGTATTGTACCGTGTTGGTGTGGTTTGGTACCGTATGGATGTACTCGTACGGTATTGTTCCATTTTGTCGTGGTTTTGTACCGTATGGATGTACTCGTACGGTATTGCACCGTTTTGGTGTAGTTGGGGACCGTATGGATGTACTAGTACGGTATTGCACCGTTTTGGTGTGGTTTGGAACCGTAACGAAGAACTCGTAAGGTATTGTACCGTTTTGATGTGGTTTGGAACTGTATGGATGTACTCGTACGGTATTGCACCGTTTTGTTGTGGTTTGGTACCGTATGGATGTACTCGTACGGTATTGCACCGTTTTGGTGTGGTTTGGTACCGTAACGAAGGACTCGTAAGGTATTGTACCGTTTTGGTGTGGTTTGCTACCGTATGGATGTACTCGTACGGTATTGCACCGTTTTGGTGCGGTTTGGTACCGTATGGATGTACTTGTACGGTATTGCACCGTTTTGGTGTGGTTTGGAACCGTAACGAAGGACTCGTAAGGTATTGTACCGTTTTGGTGTGGTTTGTAACTGTATAAATGTACTCGTACGGTATTGCACCGTTTTGTTGTGGTTTGGTACCGTATGGATGTACTAGTACGGTATTGCACCGTTTTGGTGTGGTTTGGTACCGTAACGAAGGGCTCGTAAGGTATTGTACCGTTTTGGTGTGGTTTGGTACCGTATGGATGTACTCGTACGATATTGCACCGTTTTGGTGTGGTTGGGTACCGTATGGATGTAATCGTACGGTATTGCACCGTTTTGGTGTGGTTTGGTACCGTAACGAAGGACTCGTAAGGTATTGTACCGTTTTGTTGTGATTTGGTACCGTATGGATGTACACGTACAGTATTGCACCGTTTTATTGTGGTTTGGTACCGTAACGAAGGACTCGTAAGGTATTTTACCGTTTTGGTGTGGTTTGGTACCGTATGGATGTACTTGTACGGTATTGCACCGTTTTGGTGTGGTTTGGTACCGTATGGATTTACTCGTACGGTATTGCACCGTTTTGGTGTGGTTTGGTACCGTAACGAAGGACTCGTAAGGTATTGTACCGTTTTGGTGTGGTTTGGTACCGTATGGATGTACTCGTACGGTATTGCACCGTTTTGGTGTGGTTTGGTACCGTAACGAAGGACTCGTAAGGTATTGTACCGTTTTGGTGTGGTTTGGTACCGTATGGATGTACACGTTCGGTATTCCACCGTTTTGTTGTGGTTTGGTACCGTAACGAAGGACTCGTAAGGTATTGTACTGTTTTGGTGTGGTTTGAAATTGTATGGATGTACTCGTACGGTATTGCCCCGTTTTGGTGTGGTTTGGTACCGTATGGATGTACTCGTACGATATTGCACCGTTTTGGTGTGGTTGGGTACCGTATGGATGTAATCGTACGGTATTGCACCGTTTTGGTGTGGTTTGGTACCGTAACGAAGGACTCGTAAGGTATTGTACCGTTTTGTTGTGGTTTGGTACCGTATGGATGTACACGTACAGTATTGCACCGTTTTATTGTGGTTTGGTACCGTAACGAAGGACTCGTAAGGTATTTTACCGTTTTGGTGTGGTTTGGTACCGTATGGATGTACTTGTACGGTATTGCACCGTTTTGGTGTGGATTGGTACCGTATGGATTTACTCGTACGGTATTGCACCGTTTTGGTGTGGTTTGGTACCGTAACGAAGGACTCGTAAGGTATTGTACCGTTTTGGTGTGGTTTGGTACCGTATGGATGTACTCGTACGGTATTGCACCGTTTTGGTGTGGTTTGGTACCGTAACGAAGGACTCGTAAGGTATTGTACCGTTTTGGTGTGGTTTGGTACCGTATGGATGTACACGTTCGGTATTCCACCGTTTTGTTGTGGTTTGGTACCGTAACGAAGGACTCGTAAGGTATTGTACAATTTTGGTGTGGTTTGGTACCGTATGGATGTCCCCGTACGGTATTGCACCGTTTTGTTGTGGTTTGGTACCGTATGGACGTACTCGTACGTTATTGCACCGTTTTGGTGTAGTTTGGTACCGTAACGAATGACTCGTAAGGTATTGTACCGTGTTGGTGTGGTTTGGTACCGTATGGATGTACTCGTACGGTATTGTACCATTTTGTCGTGGTTTTGTACCGTATGGATGTACTCGTACGGTATTGCACCGTTTTGGTGTAGTTGGGGACCGTATGGATGTACTCGTACGGTATTGCACCGTTTTGGTGTGGTTTGGAACCATAACGAAGGACTTGTAAGGTATTGTACCGTTTTGGTGTGGTTTGGAACTGTATGGATGTACTCGTACGGTATTGCACCGTTTTGTTGTGGTTTGGTACCGTATGGATGTACTCGTACGGTATTGAACCGTTTTGGTGTGGTTTGGTACCGTAACGAAGGACTCGTAAGGTTTGTACCGTTTTGGTGTGGTTTTGTACCGTATGGATGTACTTGTACGGTATTGCACCGTTTTGGTGTGGTTTGGAACCGTAACGAAGGACTCGTAAGGTATTGTACCGTTTTGGTGTGGTTTGGTACCGTATGGATGTACACGTTCGGTATTCCACCGTTTTGTTGTGGTTTGGTACCGTAACGAAGGACTCGTAAGGTATTGTACCATTTTGGTGTGGTTTGGTACCGTATGGATGTCCTCGTACGGTATTGCACCGTTTTGTTGTGGTTTGGTACCGTATGGACGTACTCGTACGTTATTGCACCGTTTTGGTGTAGTTTGGTACCGTAACGAATGACTCGTAAGGTATTGTACCGTGTTTGTGTGGTTTGGTACCGTATGGATGTACTCGTACGGTATTGTACCATTTTGTCGTGGTTTTGTACCGTATGGATGTACTCGTACGGTATTGCACCGTTTTGGTGTAGTTGGGGACCGTATGGATGTACTCGTATGGTATTGCACCGTTTTGGTGTGGTTTGGAACCATAACGAAGGACTTGTAAGGTATTGTACCGTTTTGGTGTGGTTTGGAACTGTATGGATGTACTCGTACGGTATTGCACCGTTTTGTTGTGGTTTGGTACCGTATGGATGTACTCGTACGGTATTGCACCGTTTTGGTGTGGTTTGGAACCGTAACGAAGGACTCGTAAGGTATTGTACCGTTTTGGTGTGGTTTGGAACTGTATGGATGTACTCGTACGGTATTGCACCGTTTTGTTGGGGTTTGGTACCGTATGGATGTACTCGTACGGTATTGCACCGTTTTGGTGTGGTTTGGTACCGTAACGAAGGACTCGTAAGGTATTGTACCGTTTTGGTGTGGTTTGGTACCGTATGGATGTACTCGTACGATATTGCACCGTTTTGGTGTGGTTGGGTACCGTATGGATGTAATCGTACGGTATTGCACCGTTTTGGTGTGGTTTGGTACCGTAACGAAGGACTCGTAAGGTATTGTACCGTTTTGTTGTGATTTGGTACCGTATGGATGTACACGTACAGTATTGCACCGTTTTATTGTGGTTTGGTACCGTAACGAAGGACTCGTAAGGTATTTTACCGTTTTGGTGTGGTTTGGTACCGTATGGATGTACTTGTACGGTATTGCACCGTTTTGGTGTGGTTTGGAACCGTATGGATTTACTCGTACGGTATTGCACCGTTTTGGTGTGGTTTGGTACCGTAACGAAGGACTCGTAAGGTATTGTACCGTTTTGGTGTGGTTTGGTACCGTATGGATGTACTCGTACGGTATTGCACCGTTTTGGTGTGGTTTGGTACCGTAACGAAGGACTCGTAAGGTATTGTACCGTTTTGGTGTGGTTTGGTACCGTATGGATGTACACGTTCGGTATTCCACCGTTTTGTTGTGGTTTGGTACCGTAACGAAGGACTCGTAAGGTATTGTACCGTTTTGGTGTGGTTTGAAATTGTATGGATGTACTCGTACGGTATTGCACCGTTTTGGTGTGGTTTGGTACCGTATGGATGTACTCGTACGATATTGCACCGTTTTGGTGTGGTTGGGTACCGTATGGATGTAATCGTACGGTATTGCACCGTTTTGGTGTGGTTTGGTACCGTAACGAAGGACTCGTAAGGTATTGTACCGTTTTGTTGTGGTTTGGTACCGTATGGATGTACACGTACAGTATTGCACCGTTTTATTGTGGTTTGGTACCGTAACGAAGGACTCGTAAGGTATTTTACCGTTTTGGTGTGGTTTGGTACCGTATGGATGTACTCGTACGGTATTGCACCGTTTTGGTGTGGTTTGGTACCGTAACGAAGGACTCGTAAGGTATTGTACCGTTTTGGTGTGGTTTGGTACCGTATGGATGTACACGTTCGGTATTCCACCGTGTTGTTGTGGTTTGGTACCGTAACGAAGGACTCGTAAGGTATTGTACAATTTTGGTGTGGTTTGGTACCGTATGGATGTCCTCGTACGGTATTGCACCGTTTTGTTGTGGTTTGGTACCGTATGGACGTACTCGTACGTTATTGCACCGTTTTGGTGTAGTTTGGTACCGTAACGAATGACTCGTAAGGTATTGTACCGTGTTGGTGTGGTTTGGTACCGTATGGATGTACTCGTACGGTATTGTACCATTTTGTCGTAGTTTTGTACCGTATGGATGTACTCGTACGGTATTGCACCGTTTTGGTGTAGTTGGGGACCGTATGGATGTACTCGTACGGTATTGCACCGTTTTGGTGTGGTTTGGAACCATAACGAAGGACTTGTAAGGTATTGTACCGTTTTGGTGTGGTTTGGAACTGTATGGATGTACTCGTACGGTATTGCACCGTTTTGTTGTGGTTTGGTACCGTATGGATGTACTCGTACGGTATTGAACCGTTTTGGTGTGGTTTGGTACCGTAACGAAGGACTCGTAAGGTTTGTACCGTTTTGGTGTGGTTTTGTACCGTATGGATGTACTTGTACGGTATTGCACCGTTTTGGTGTGGTTTGGAACCGTAACGAAGGACTCGTAAGGTATTGTACCGTTTTGGTGTGGTTTGGTACCGTATGGATGTACACGTTCGGTATTCCACCGTTTTGTTGTGGTTTGGTACCGTAACGAAGGACTCGTAAGGTATTGTACCATTTTGGTGTGGTTTGGTACCGTATGGATGTCCTCGTACGGTATTGCACCGTTTTGTTGTGGTTTGGTACCGTATGGACGTACTCGTACGTTATTGCACCGTTTTGGTGTAGTTTGGTACCGTAACGAATGACTCGTAAGGTATTGTACCGTGTTTGTGTGGTTTGGTACCGTATGGATGTACTCGTACGGTATTGTACCATTTTGTCGTGGTTTTGTACCGTATGGATGTACTCGTACGGTATTGCACCGTTTTGGTGTAGTTGGGGACCGTATGGATGTACTCGTAGGGTATTGCACCGTTTTGGTGTGGTTTGGAACCATAACGAAGGACTTGTAAGGTATTGTACCGTTTTGGTGTGGTTTGGAACTGTATGGATGTACTCGTACGGTATTGCACCGTTTTGTTGTGGTTTGGTACCGTATGGATGTACTCGTACGGTATTGCACCGTTTTGGTGTGGTTTGGAACCGTAACGAAGGACTCGTAAGGTATTGTACCGTTTTGGTGTGGTTTGGAACTGTATGGATGTACTCGTACGGTATTGCACCGTTTTGTTGGGGTTTGGTACCGTATGGATGTACTCGTACGGTATTGCACCGTTTTGGTGTGGTTTGGTACCGTAACGAAGGACTCGTAAGGTATTGTACCGTTTTGGTGTGGTTTGTTACCGTATGGATGTACTCGTACGGTATAGCACCGTTTTGGTGCGGTTTGGTACCGTATGGATGTACTTGTATCGTATTGCACCGTTTTGGTCTGGTTTGGAACTGTAACGAAGGACTCGTAAGGTATTGTTCCGTTTTGGTGTGGTTTGGAACTGTATGGATGTACTCGTACGGTATTGCACCGTTTTGTTGTGGTTTGGTACCGTATGGATGTACTCGTACGGTATTGCACCGTTTTGGTGTGGTTTGGTACCGTAACGAAGGACTCGTAAGGTATTGTACCGTTTTGGTGTGGTTTGGTACCGTATGGATGTACTCGTACGGTATTGCACCGTTTTGGTGAGGTTTGGTACCGTAACGAAGGACTCGTAAGGTATTGTACCGTTTTGGTGTGGTTTGGTACCGTATGGATGTACACGTTCGGTATTCCACCGTTTTGTTGTGGTTTGGTACCGTAACGAAGGACTCGTAAGGTATTGTACAATTTTGGTGTGGTTTGGTACCGTATGGATGTCCTCGTACGGTATTGCACCGTTTTGTTGTGGTTTGGTACCGTATGGACGTACTCGTACGTTATTGCACCGTTTTGGTGTAGTTTGGTACCGTAACGAATGACTCGTAAGGTATTGTACCGTGTTGGTGTGGTTTGGTACCGTATGGATGTACTCGTACGGTATTGTACCATTTTGTCGTGGTTTGGTACCGTATGGATGTACTCGTACGGTATTGCACCGTTTTGGTGTGGTTTGGTACCGTAACGAAGGACTCGTAAGGTATTGTACCGTTTTGGTGTGGTTTGGTACCGTATGGATGTACTCGTACGGTGTTGCACCGTTTTGGTGTGGTTGGGTACCGTATGGATGTAATCGTACGGTATTTAACCGTTTTGGTGTGGTTTGGTACCGTAACGAAGGACTCGTAAGGTATTGTACGGTTTTGGTGTGGTTTGGTACCGTATGCATGTACTCGTACGGTATTGCACCGTTTTGGTGTGGTTTTGTACCGTAACGAAGGACTCGTAAGGTATTGTACGGTTTTGGTGTGGTTTGGTACCGTATGCATGTACTCGTACGGTATTGCACCGTTTTGGTGTGGTTTGGTACCGTAACGAAGTACTCGTAAGTTATTGTACCGTTTTGGTGTGGTTTGGTACCGTATGGATGAACTCGTACGGTATTGAACCGTTTTGGTGTGGTTTGGTACCGTAACGAAGGACTCGTAAGGTATTGTACCGTTTTGGAGTGGTTTGTATCGTATGGATGTACACGTTCGGTATTCCACCGTTTTGTTGTGGTTTGGTACCGTATGGACGTACTCGTACGGTATTGCACCGTTTTGGTGTGGTTTGGTACCGTAACGAAGGACTCGTAAGGTATTGTACCGTTTTGGTGTGGTTTGGAACTGTATGGATGTACTCGTACGGTATTGCACCGTTTTGTTGGGGTTTGGTACCGTATGGATGTACTCGTACGGTATTGCACCGTTTTGGTGTGGTTTGGTACCGTAACGAAGGACTCGTAAGGTATTGTACCGTTTTGGTGTGGTTTGGTACCGTATGGATGAACTCGTACGGTATTGAACCGTTTTGGTGTGGTTTGGTACCGTAACGAAGGACTCGTAAGGTATTGTACCATTTTGGTGTGGTTTGGTACCGTATGGATGTACTCGTACGGTATTGCACCGTTTTGTTGTGGTTTGGTACCGTATGGACATACTCGTACGGTATTGCACCGTTTTGGTGTGGTTTGGTACCGTAACGAAGGACTCGTAAGGTATTGTACCGTGTTGGTGTGGTTTGGTACCGTATGGATGTACTCGTACGGTATTGTTCCATTTTGTCGTGGTTTTGTACCGTATGGATGTACTCGTACGGTATTGCACCGTTTTGGTGTAGTTGGGGACCGTATGGATGTACCAGTACGGTATTGCACCGTTTTGGTGTGGTTTGGAACCGTAACGAAGGACTCGTAAGGTATTGTACCGTTTTGATGTGGTTTCGAACTGTATGGATGTACTCGTACGGTATTGCACCGTTTTGTTGTGGTTTGGTACCGTATGGATGTACTCGTACGGTATTGCACCGTTTTGGTGTGGTTTGGTACCGTAACGAAGGACTCGTAAGGTATTGTACCGTTTTGGTGTGGTTTGGTACCGTATGGATGTACTCGTACGGTATTGCACCGTTTTGGTGCGGTTTGGTACCGTATGGATGTACTTGTACGGTATTGCACCGTTTTGGTGTGGTTTGGAACCGTAACGAAGGACTCGTAAGGTATTGTACCGTTTTGGTGTGGTTTGTAACTGTATGGATGTACTCGTACGGTATTGCACCGTTTTGTTGTGGTTTGGTACCGTATGGATGTACTAGTACGGTATTGCACCGTTTTGGTGTGGTTTGGTACCGTAACGAAGGGCTCGTAAGGTATTGTACCGTTTTGGTGTGGTTTGGTACCGTATGGATGTACTCGTACGGTATTCCACCGTTTTGGTGTGGTTGGGTACCGTATGGATGTAATCGTACGGTATTGCACCGTTTTGGTGTGGTTTGGTACCGTAACGAAGGACTCGTAAGGTATTGTACCGTTTTGTTGTGGTTTGGTACCGTATGGATGTACACGTACAGTATTGCACCGTTTTATTGTGGTTTGGTACCGTAACGAAGGACTCGTAAGGTATTTTACCGTTTTGGTGTGGTTTGGTACCGTATGGATGTACTTGTACGGTATTGCACCGTTTTGGTGTGTTTTGGTACCGTATGGATGTACTCGTACGGTATTGCACCGTTTTGGTGTGGTTTGGTACCGTAACGAAGGACTCGTAAGGTATTGTACCGTTTTGGTGTGGTTTGGTACCGTATGGATGTACTCGTACGGTATTGCACCGTTTTGGTGTGGTTTGGTACCGTAACGAAGGACTCGTAAGGTATTGTACCGTTTTGGTGTGGTTTGGTACCGTATGGATGTACACGTTCGGTATTCCACCGTTTTGTTGTGGTTTGGTACCGTAACGAAGGACTCGTAAGGTATTGTACCATTTTGGTGTGGTTTGGTACCGTATGGATGTCCTCGTACGGTATTGCACCGTTTTGTTGTGGTTTGGTACCGTATGGACGTACTCGTACGTTATTGCACCGTTTTGGTGTAGTTTGGTACCGTAACGAATGACTCGTAAGGTATTGTACCGTGTTGGTGTGGTTTGGTACCGTATGGATGTACTCGTACGGTATTGTACCATTTTGTCGTGGTTTTGTACCGTATGGATGTACTCGTACGGTATTGCACCGTTTTGGTGTAGTTGGGGACCGTATGGATGTACTCGTACGGTATTGCACCGTTTTGGTGTGGTTTGGAACCATAACGAAGGACTTGTAAGGTATTGTACCGTTTTGGTGTGGTTTGGAACTGTATGGATGTACTCGTACGGTATTGCACCGTTTTGTTGTGGTTTGGTACCGTATGGATGTACTCGTACGGTATTGCACCGTTTTGGTGTGGTTTGGTACCGTAACGAAGGACTCGTAAGGTTTGTACCGTTTTGGTGTGGTTTTGTACCGTATGGATGTACTTGTACGGTATTGCACCGTTTTGGTGTGGTTTGGAACCGTAACGAAGGACTCGTAAGGTATTGTACCGTTTTGGTGTGGTTTGGAACTGTATGGATGTACTCGTACGGTATTGCACCGTTTTGTTGTTGTTTGGTACCGTATGGATGTACTCGTACGGTATTGCACCGTTTTTGTGTGGTTTGGTACCGTAACGAAGGACTCGTAAGGTATTGTACCGTTTTGGTGTGGTTTGGTACCGTATGGATGTACTCGTACGGTATTGCTCCGTTTTGGTGTTGTTTGGTACCGTAACGAAGGACCCGTAAGGTATTGTACCGTTTTGGAGTGGTTTGGTACCGTATGGATGTACACGTTCGGTATTCCACCGTTTTGTTGTGGTTTGGTACCGTAACGAAGGACTCGTAAGGTATTGTACCATTTTGGTGTGGTTTGGTACCGTATGGATGTACTCGTACGGTATTGCACCGTTTTGTTGTGGTTTGGTACCGTATGGACGTACTCGTACGGTATTGCACCGTTTTGGTGTGGTTTGGTACCGTAACGAAGGACTCGTAATGTATTGTACCGTGTTGGTGTGGTTTGGTACCGTATGGATGTACTCGTACGGTATTGTTCCATTTTGTCGTGGTTTTGTACCGTATGGATGTACTCGTACGGTATTGCACCGTTTTGGTGTAGTTGGGGACCGTATGGATGTACTAGTACGGTATTGCACCGTTTTGGTGTGGTTTGGAACCGTAACGAAGGACTCGTAAGGTATTGCACCGTTTTGGTGTGGTTTGGTACCGTAACGAAGGACTCGTAAGGTATTGTACCGTGTTGGTGTGGTTTGGTACCGTATGGATGTACTCGTACGGTATTGTTCCATTTTGTCGTGGTTTTGTACCGTATGGATGTACTCGTACGGTATTGCACCGTTTTGGTGTAGTTGGGGACCGTATGGATGTACTAGTACGGTATTGCACCGTTTTGGTGTGGTTTGGAACCGTAACGAAGGACTCGTAAGGTATTGTACCGTTTTGGTGTGGTTTGGAACTGTATGGATGTACTCGTAAGGTATTGCACCGTTTTGTTGCGGTTTGGTACCGTATGGATGTACTCGTACGGTATTGCACCGTTTTGGTGTGGTTTGGTACCGTAACGAAGGACTCGTAAGGTATTGTACCGTTTTGGTGTGGTTTGGTACCGTATGGATGTACTCGTACGGTATTGCACCGTTTTGGTGCGGTTTGGTACCGTATGGATGTACTTGTACGGTATTGCACCGTTTTGGTGTGGTTTGGAACCGTAACGAAGGACTCGTAAGGTATTGTAACGTTTTGGTGTGGTTTGGAACTGTATGGATGTACTCGTACGGTATTGCACCGTTTTGTTGTGGTTTGGTACCGTATGGATGTACTCGTACGGTATGGCACCGTTTTGGTGTGGTTTGGTACCGTAACGAAGGACTCGTAAGGTATTATACCGTTTTGGTGTTGTTTGGTACCGTATGGATGTACTCGTACGGTGTTGCACCGTTTTGGTGTGGTTGGGTACCGTATGGATGTAATCGTACAGTATTGCACCGTTTTGGTGTGGTTCGGTACCGTAACGAAGGACTCGTAAGGTATTGTACCGTTTTGGTGTGGTTTGGTACCGTATGGATGTACACGTACAGTATTGCACCGTTTTATTGTGGTTTGGTACCGTAACGAAGGACTCGTAAGGTATTGTACCGTTTTGGTGTGGTTTGGTACCGTATGGATGTACTCGTACGGTATTGCAACGTTTTGTTGTGGTTTGGTACCGTATGGATGTACTCGTACGGTATTGCACCGTTTTGGAATGGTTTGGTACCGTAACGAAGGACTCGTAAGGTATTGTACCGTTTTGGTGTGGTTTGGTACCGTATAAATGTACTCGTACGGTATTGCACCGTTTTGGTGTGGTTTGGTACCGTAACGAAGGACTCGTAAGGTATTGTACGATTTTGGTGTGGTTTGGTACCGTATGGATGTACTCGTACGGTATTGCACCGTTTTGGTGTGGTTTGGTACTGTAACGAAGTACTCGTAAGGTATTGTACCGTTTTGGTGTGGTTTGGTACCGTATGGATGAACTCGTACGGTATTGCACCGTTTTGGTGTGGTTTGGTACCGTAACGATGGACTCGTAAGGTATTGTACCGTTTTGGAGTGGTTTGGTATCGTATGGATGTACACGTTCGGTATTCCACCATTTTGTGTTGGTTTGGTACCGTAACGAAGGACTCGTAAGGTATTGTACCATTTTGGTGTGGTTTGGTACCGTATGGATGTACTCGTACGGTATTGCACCGTTTTGTTGTGGTTTGGTACCGTATGGACGTACTCGTACGGTATTGCACCGTTTTGGTGTGGTTTGGCACCGTAACGAAGGACTCGTAAGGTATTGTACCGTGTTGGTGTGGTTTGGTACCGTATGGATGTACTCGTACGGTATTGTTCCATTTTGTCGTGGTTTTGTACCGTATGGATGTACTCGTAAGGTATTGTACCGTTTTGGTGTGGTTTGGTACCGTATGGATGTACTCGTACGGTATTGCACCGTTTTGGTGTGGTTTGGTACCGTAACGAAGTACTCGTAAGGTATTGTACCGTTTTGTGTGGTTTGGTACCGTATGGATGAACTCGTACGGTATTGCACCGTTTTGGTGTGGTTTGGTACCGTAACGAAGGACTCGTAAGGTTTGTACCGTTTTGGTGTGGTTTTGTACCGTATGGATGTACTTGTACGGTATTGCACCGTTTTGGTGTAGTTTGGAACCGTAACGAAGGACTCGTAAGGTATTGTACCGTTTTGGTGTGGTTTGGTACCGTATGGATGTACACGTACAGTATTGCACCGTTTTATTGTGGTTTGGTACCGTAACGAAGGACTCGTAAGGTATTGTACCGTTTTGGTGTGGTTTGGTACCGTATGGATGTACTCGTACGGTATTGCAACGTTTTGTTGTGGTTTGGTACCGTATGGATGTACTCGTACGGTATTGCACCGTTTTGGAATGGTTTGGTACCGTAACGAAGGACTCGTAAGGTATTGTACCGTTTCGGTGTGGTTTGGTACCGTATGGATGTACTCGTACGGTATTGCACCGTTTTGGTGTGGTTTGGTACCGTAACGAAGGACTCGTAAGGTATTGTACGGTTTTGGTGTGGTTTGGTACCGTATGGATGTACTCGTACGGTATTGCACCGTTTTGGTGTGGTTTGGTACCGTAACGAAGTACTCGTAAGGTATTGTACCATTTTGGTGTGGTTTGGTACCGTATGGATGAACTCGTACGGTATTGCACCGTTTTGGTGTGGTTTGGTACCGTAACGAAGGACTCGTAAGGTATTGTACCGTTTTGGAGTGGTTTGGTATCGTATGGATGTACACGTTCGGTATTCCACCGTTTTGTTGTGGTTTGGAACCGTAACGAAGGACTCGTAAGGTATTGTACCATTTTGGTGTGGTTTGGTACCGTATGGATGTGCTCGTACGGTATTGTACCGTGTTGGTGTGGTTTGGTACCGTATGGATGTACTCGTACGGTATTGTACCATTTTGTCGTGGTTTTGTACCGTATGGATGTACTCGTACGGTATTGCACCGTTTTGGTGTAGTTGGGGACCGTATGGATGTACTCGTACGGTATTGCACCGTTTTGGTGTGGTTTGGAACCATAACGAAGGACTTGTAAGGTATTGTACCGTTTTGGTGTGGTTTGGAACTGTATGGATGTACTCGTACGGTATTGCACCGTTTTGTTGTGGTTTGGTACCGTATGGATGTACTCGTACGGTATTGAACCGTTTTGGTGTGGTTTGGTACCGTAACGAAGGACTCGTAAGGTTTGTACCGTTTTGGTGTGGTTTTGTACCGTATGGATGTACTTGTACGGTATTGCACCGTTTTGGTGTGGTTTGGAACCGTAACGAAGGACTCGTGAGGTATTGTACCGTTTTGGTGTGGTTTGGTACCGTATGGATGTACACGTTCGGTATTCCACCGTTTTGTTGTGGTTTGGTACCGTAACGAAGGACTCGTAAGGTATTGTACCATTTTGGTGTGGTTTGGTACCGTATGGATGTCCTCGTACGGTATTGCACCGTTTTGTTGTGGTTTGGTACCGTATGGACGTACTCGTACGTTATTGCACCGTTTTGGTGTAGTTTGGTACCGTAACGAATGACTCGTAAGGTATTGTACCGTATTTGTGTGGTTTGGTACCGTATGGATGTACTCGTACGGTATTGTACCATTTTGTCGTGGTTTTGTGCCGTATGGATGTACTCGTACGGTATTGCACCGTTTCGGTGTAGTTGGGGACCGTATGGATGTACTCGTATGGTATTGCACCGTTTTGGTGTGGTTTGGAACCATAACGAAGGACTTGTAAGGTATTGTACCGTTTTGGTGTGGTTTGGAACTGTATGGATGTACTCGTACGGTATTGCACCGTTTTGTTGTGGTTTGGTACCGTATGGATGTACTCGTACGGTATTGCACCGTTTTGGTGTGGTTTGGTACCGTAACGAAGGACTCGTAAGGTTTGTACCTTTTTGGTGTGGTTTTGTACCGTATGGATGTACTTGTACGGTATTGCTCCGTTTTGGTGAGGTTTGGAACCGTAACGAAGGACTCGTAAGGTATTGTACCGTTTTGGTGTGGTTTGGAACTGTATGGATGTACTCGTACGGTATTGCACCGTTTTGTTGTTGTTTGGTACCGTATGGATGTACTCGTACGGTATTGCACCGTTTTGGTGTGGTTTGGTACCGTAATGAAGGACTCGTAAGGTATTGTACCGTTTTCGTGTGGTTTGGTACCGTATGGATGTACTCGTACGGTATTGCACCGTTTTGGTGTGGTTTGGTACCGTAACGAAGGACTCGTAAGGTATTGTACCGTTTTGCAGTGGTTTGGTACCGTATGGATGTACTCGTACGGTATTGCACCGTTTTGGTGTGGTTTGGTACCGTAACGAAGGACTCGTAAGGTATTGTACCATTTTGGTGTGGTTTGGTACCGTATGGATGTACTCGTACGGTATTGCACCGTTTTGTTGTGGTTTGGTACCGTACGGACGTACTCGTACGGTATTGCACCGTTTTTGTGTGGTTTGGTACCGTAACGAAGGACTCGTAAGGTATTGTACCGTGTTGGTGTGGTTTGGTACCGTATGGATGTACTCGTACGGTATTGTTCCATTTTGTCATGGTTTTGTACCGTATGGATGTACTCGTACGGTATTGCACCGTTTTGGTGTAGTTGGGGACCGTATGGATGTACTAGTACGGTATTGCACCGTTTTGGTGTGGTTTGGAACCGTAACGAAGAACTCGTAAGGTATTGTACCGTTTTGGTGTGGTTTTGAACTGTATGGATGTACTCGTACGGTATTGCACCGTTTTGTTGTGGTTTGGTACCGTATGGATGTACTCGTACGGTATTGCACCGTTTTGGTGTGGTTTGGTACCGTATGGATGTACTCGTACGGTATTGCACCGTTTTGGTGTGGTTTTGTACTGTAACGAAGGACTCGTAAGGTATTGTACCGTTTTGGTGTGGTTTGGTTTTGTATGGATGTACTCGTACGGTATTGTTCCATTTTCTCGTGGTTTTGTACCGTATGGGTGTACTCGTACGGTATTGCACCGTTTTGGTGCAGTTGGGGACCGTATGGATGTACTCGTACGGTATTGCACCGTTTTGGTGTGGTTTGGAACCGTAACGAAGGACTCGTAAGGTATTGTACCGTTTTGGTGTGGTTTGGAACTGTATGGATGTACTCGTATGGTATTGCACCGTTTTGTTGGGGTTTGGTACCGTATGGATGTACTCGTACGGTATTGCACCGTTTTGGTGTGGTTTGGTACCGTAACGAAGGACTCGTAAGGTATTGTACCGTTTTGGTGTGGTTTGGTACCGTATGGATGTACTCGTATGGTATTGCACCGTTTTGGTGCGGTTTGGTACCGTATGGATGTACTTGTACGGTATTGCACCGTTTTGGTGTGGTTTGGAACTGTATGGATGTACTCGTACGGTATTGCAACGTTTTGTTGTGGTTTGGTACCGTATGGATGTACTCGTACGGTATTGCACCGTTTTGGAATGGTTTGGTACCGTAACGAAGGACTCGTAAGGTATTGTACCGTTTTGGTGTGGTTTGGTACCGTATGGATGTACTCGTACGGTATTGCACCGTTTTGGTGTGGTTTGGTACCGTAACGAAGGACTCGTAAGGTATTGTACGGTTTTGGTGTGGTTTGGTACCGTATGGATGTACTTGTACGGTATTGCACCGTTTTGGTGTGGTTTGGTACCGTAACGAAGTACTCGTAAGGTATTGTACCGTTTTGGTGTGGTTTGGTACCGTATGGATGAACTCGTACGGTATTGCACCGTTTTGGTGTGGTTTGGTACCGTAACGAAGGACTCGTAAGGTATTGTACGGTTTTGGTGTGGTTTGGTACCGTATGGATGTACTTGTACGGTATTGCACCGTTTTGGTGTGGTTTGGTACCGTAACGAAGTACACGTAAGGTATTGTACCGTTTTGGTGTGGTTTGGTACCGTATGGATGAACTCGTACGGTATTGCACTGTTTTGGTGTGGTTTGGTACCGTAACGAAGGACTCGTAAGGTATTGTACCGTTTTGGAGTGGTTTGGTATCGTATGGATGTAAACGTTCGGTATTCCACCGTTTTGTTGGGGTTTGGTACCGTAACGAAGGACTCGTAAGGTATTGTACCATTTTGGTGTGGTTTGGTACCGTATGGATGTACTCGTACGGTATTGCACCGTTTTGTTGTGGTTTGGTACCGTATGGACGTACTCGTACGGTATTGCACCGTTTTGGTGTGGTTTGGTACCGTAACGAAGGACTCGTAAGGTATTGTACCGTGTTGGTGTGGTTTGGTACCGTATGGATGTACTCGTACGGTATTGTTCCATTTTGTCGTGGTTTTGTACCGTATGGATGTACTCGTACGGTATTGCACCGTTTTGGTGTAGTTGGGGACCGTATGGATGTACTAGTACGGTATTGCACCATTTTGGTGTGGTTTGGAACCGTAACGAAGGACTCGTACGGTATTGTACCGTTTTGGTGTGGTTTGGAACTGTATGGATGTACTCGTACGGTATTGCACCGTTTTGTTGTGGTTTGGTACCGTATGGATGTACTCGTACGGTATTGCACCGTTTTGGTGTGGTTTGGTACCGTAACGAAGGACTCGTAAGGTATTGTACCGTTTTGGTGTGGTTTGGTACCGTATGGATGTACTCGTACGGTATTGCACCGTTTTGGTGTGGTTTGGTACCGTAACGAAGGACTCGTACGGTATTGTACCGTTTTGGTGTGGTTTGGAACTGTATGGATGTACTCGTACGGTATTGCACCGTTTTGTTGTGGTTTGGTACCGTATGGATGTACTCGTACGGTATTGCACCGTTTTGGTGTGGTTTGGTACCGTAACGAAGGACTCGTAAGGTATTGTACCGTTTTGGTGTGGTTTGGTACCGTATGGATGTACTCGTACGGTATTGCACCGTTTTGGTGCGGTTTGGTACCGTATGGATGTACTTGTACGGTATTGCACCGTTTTGGTGTGGTTTGGAACCGTAACGAAGGACTCGTAAGGTATTGTACCGTTTTGGTGTGGTTTGTAACTGTATGGATGTACTCGTACGGTATTGCACCGTTTTGTTGTGGTTTGGTACCGTATGGATGTACTCGTACGGTATTGCACCGTTTTGGTGTGGTTTGGTACCGTAACGAAGGGCTCGTAAGGTATTGTACCGTTTTGGTGTGGTTTGGTACCGTATGGATGTACTCGTACGGTATTGCACCGTTTTGGTGTGGTTGGGTACCGTATGGATGTAATCGTACGGTATTGCACCGTTTTGGTGTGGTTTGGTACCGTAACGAAGGACTCGTAAGGTATTGTACCGTTTTGTTGTGGTTTGGTACCGTATGGATGTACACGTACAGTATTGCACCGTTTTATTGTGGTTTGGTTCCGTAACGAAGGACTCGTAAGGTATTGTACCGTTTTGGTGTGGTTTGGTACCGTATGGATGTACTTGAACGGTATTGCAACGTTTTGTTGTGGTTTGGTACCGTATGAAGTACTCGTACGGTATTGCACCGTTTTGGAATGGTTTGGTACCGTAACGAAGGACTCGTAAGGTATTGTACCGTTTTGGTGTGGTTTGGTACCGTATGGATGCACTCATACGGTATTGCACCGTTTTCGTGTGGTTTTGAACCGTAACGAAGGACTCGTAAGGTATTGTACCGTTTTGGTGTGGTTTGGAACTGTATGGATGTACTCGTACGGTATTGCAACGTTTTGTTGTGGTTTGGTACCGTATGGATGTACTCGTACGGTATTGCACCGTTTTGGAATGGTTTGGTACCGTAACGAAGGACTCGTAAGGTATTGTACCGTTTTGGTGTGGTTTGGTACCGTATGGATGTACTCGTACGGTATTGCACCGTTTTGGTGTGGTTTGGTACCGTAACGAAGGACACGTAAGGTATTGTACGGTTTTGGTGTGGTTTGGTACCGTATGGATGTACTCGTACGGTATTGCACCGTTTTGGTGTGGTTTGGTACCGTAACGAAGTAGTCGTAAGGTATTGTACCGTTTTGGTGTGGTTTGGTACCGTATGGATGAACTCGTACGGTATTGCACCGTTTTGGTTTGGTTTGGTACCGTAACGAAGGACTCGTAAGGTATTGTACCGTTTTGGAGTGGTTTGGTATCGTATGGATGTACACGTTCGGTATTCCACCGTTTTGTTGGGGTTTGGTACCGTAACGAAGGACTCGTAAGGTATTGTACCATTTTGGTGTGGTTTGGTACCGTATGGATGTACTCGTACGGTATTGCACCGTTTTGTTGTGGTTTGGTACCGTATGGACGTACTCGTACGGTATTGCACCGTTTTGGTGTGGTTTGGTACCGTAACGAAGTACTCGTAAGGTATTGTACCGTTTTGTTGTGGTTTAGTACCGTATGGATGTACACGTACAGTATTGCACCGTTTTATTGTGGTTTGGTACCGTAACGAAGGACTCGTAAGGTATTGTACCGTTTTGGTGTGGTTTGGTACCGTATGGATGTACTTGTACGGTATTGCAACGTTTTGTTGTGGTTTGGTACCGTATGAAGTACTCGTACGGTATTGCACCGTTTTTGAATGGTTTGGTACCGTAACGAAGGACTCGTAAGGTATTGTACCGTTTTGGTGTGGTTTGGTACCGTATGGATGCACTCGTACGGTATTGCACCGTTTTCGTGTGGTTTGGAACCGTAACGAAGGACTCGTAAGGTATTGTACCGTTTTGGTGTGGTTTGGAACTGTATGGATGTACTCGTACGGTATTGCAACGTTTTGTTGTGGTTTGGTACCGTATGGATGTACTCGTACGGTATTGCACCGTTTTGGTGTGGTTTGGTACCGTAACGAAGTAGTCGTAAGGTATTGTACCGTTTTGGTGTGGTTTGGTACCGTATGGATGAACTCGTACGGTATTGCACCGTTTTGGTTTGGTTTGGTACCGTAACGAAGGACTCGTAAGGTATTGTACCGTTTTGGAGTGGTTTGGTATCGTATGGATGTACACGTTCGGTATTCCACCGTTTTGTTGGGGTTTGGTACCGTAACGAAGGACTCGTAAGGTATTGTACCATTTTGGTGTGGTTTGGTACCGTATGGATGTACTCGTACGGTATTGTTCCATTTTGTCGTGGTTTTGTACCGTATGGATGTACTCGTACGGTATTGCACCGTTTTGGTGTAGTTGGGGACCGTATGGATGTACTAGTACGGTATTGCACCATTTTAGTGTGGTTTGGAACCGTAACGAAGGACTCGTACGGTATTGTACCGTTTTGGTGTGGTTTGGAACTGTATTGATGTACTCGTACGGTATTGCACCGTTTTGTTGTGGTTTGTTACCGTATGGATGTACTCGTACGGTATTGCACCGTTTTGGTGTGGTTTGGTACCGTAACGAAGGACTCGTAAGGTATTGTACCGTTTTGGTGTGGTTTGGTACCGTATGGATGTACTCGTACGGTATTGCACCGTTTTGGTGCGGTTTGGTACCGTATGGATGTACTTGTACGGTATTGCACCGTTTTGGTGTGGTTTGGAACCGTTACGAAGGACTCGTAAGGTATTGTACCGTTTTGGTGTGGTTTGTAACTGTATGGATGTACTCGTACGGTATTGCACCGTTTTGTTGTGGTTTGGTACCGTATGGATGTACTCGTATGGTATTGCACCGTTTTGGTGTGGTTTGGTACCGTAACGAAGGGGTCGTAAGGTATTGTACCGTTTTGGTGTGGTTTGGTACCGTATGGATGTACTCGTAAGGTATTGCACCGTTTTGGTGTGGTTGGGTACCGTATGGATGTAATCGTACGGTATTGCACCGTTTTGGTGTGGTTTGGTACCGTAACGAAGGACTCGTAAGGTATTGTACCGTTTTGTTGTGGTTTAGTACCGTATGGATGTACACGTACAGTATTGCACCGTTTTATTGTGGTTTGGTACCGTAACGAAGGACTCGTAAGGTATTGTACCGTTTTGGTGTGGTTTGGTACCGTATGGATGTACTTGTACGGTATTGCAACGTTTTGTTGTGGTTTGGTACCGTATGAAGTACTCGTACGGTATTGCACCGTTTTTGAATGGTTTGGTACCGTAACGAAGGACTCGTAAGGTATTGTACCGTTTTGGTGTGGTTTGGTACCGTATGGATGCACTCGTACGGTATTGCACCGTTTTCGTGTGGTTTGGAACCGTAACGAAGGACTCGTAAGGTATTGTACCGTTTTGGTGTGGTTTGGAACTGTATGGATGTACTCGTACGGTATTGCAACGTTTTGTTGTGGTTTGGTACCGTATGGATGTACTCGTACGGTATTGCACCGTTTTGGAATGGTTTGGTACCGTAACGAAGGACTCGTAAGGTATTGTACCGTTTTGGTGTGGTTTGGTACCGTATGGATGTACTCGTACGGTATTGCACCGTTTTGGTGTGGTTTGGTACCGTAACGAAGGACACGTAAGGTATTGTACGGTTTTGGTGTGGTTTGGTACCGTATGGATGTACTCGTACGGTATTGCACCGTTTTGGTGTGGTTTGGTACCGTAACGAAGTAGTCGTAAGGTATTGTACCGTTTTGGTGTGGTTTGGTACCGTATGGATGAACTCGTACGGTATTGCACCGTTTTGGTTTGGTTTGGTACCGTAACGAAGGACTCGTAAGGTATTGTACCGTTTTGGAGTGGTTTGGTATCGTATGGATGTACACGTTCGGTATTCCACTGTTTTGTTGGGGTTTGGTACCGTAACGAAGGACTCGTAAGGTATTGTACCATTTTGGTGTGGTTTGGTACCGTATGGATGTACTCGTACGGTATTGCACCGTTTTGTTGTGGTTTGGTACCGTATGGACGTACTCGTACGGTATTGCACCGTTTTTGTGTGGTTTGGAACCGTAACGAAGGACTCGTAAGGTATTGTACCGTGTTGGTGTGGTTTGGTACCGTATGGATGTACTCGTACGGTATTGTTCCATTTTGTCGTGGTTTTGTACCGTATGGATGTACTCGTACGGTATTGCACCGTTTTGGTGTAGTTGGGGACCGTATGGATGTACTAGTACGGTATTGCACCATTTTAGTGTGGTTTGGAACCGTAACGAAGGACTCATACGGTATTGTACCGTTTTGGTGTGGTTTGGAACTGTATTGATGTACTCGTACGGTATTGCACCGTTTTGTTGTGGTTTGTTACCGTATGGATGTACTCGTACGGTATTGCACCGTTTTGGTGTGGTTTGGTACCGTAACGAAGGACTCGTAAGGTATTGTACCGTTTTGGTGTGGTTTGGTACCGTATGGATGTACTCGTACGGTATTGCACCGTTTTGGTGCGGTTTGGTACCGTATGGATGTACTTGTACGGTATTGCACCGTTTTGGTGTGGTTTGGAACCGTTACGAAGGACTCGTAAGGTATTGTACCGTTTTGGTGTGGTTTGTAACTGTATGGATGTACTCGTACGGTATTGCACCGTTTTGTTGTGGTTTGGTACCGTATGGATGTACTCGTATGGTATTGCACCGTTTTGGTGTGGTTTGGTACCGTAACGAAGGGGTCGTAAGGTATTGTACCGTTTTGGTGTGGTTTGGTACCGTATGGATGTACTCGTAAGGTATTGCACCGTTTTGGTGTGGTTGGGTACCGTATGGATGTAATCGTACGGTATTGCACCGTTTTGGTGTGGTTTGGTACCGTAACGAAGGACTCGTAAGGTATTGTACCGTTTTGTTGTGGTTTAGTACCGTATGGATGTACACGTACAGTATTGCACCGTTTTATTGTGGTTTGGTACCGTAACGAAGGACTCGTAAGGTATTGTACCGTTTTGGTGTGGTTTGGTACCGTAACGAAGGACTCGTAAGGTATTGTACCGTTTTGGTGTGGTTTGGTACCGTATGGATGTACTCGTATGGTATTGCACCGTTTTGGTGCGGTTTGGTACCGTATGGATGTACTTGTACGGTATTGCACCGTTTTGGTGTGGTTTGGAACTGTATGGATGTACTCGTACGGTATTGCAACGTTTTGTTGTGGTTTGGTACCGTATGGATGTACTCGTACGGTATTGCACCGTTTTGGAATGGTTTGGTACCGTAACGAAGGACTCGTAAGGTATTGTACCGTTTTGGTGTGGTTTGGTACCGTATGGATGTACTCGTACGGTATTGCACCGTTTTGGTGTGGTTTGGTACCGTAACGAAGGACTCGTAAGGTATTGTACGGTTTTGGTGTGGTTTGGTACCGTATGGATGTACTTGTACGGTATTGCACCGTTTTGGTGTGGTTTGGTACCGTAACGAAGTACTCGTAAGGTATTGTACCGTTTTGGTGTGGTTTGGTACCGTATGGATGAACTCGTACGGTATTGCACCGTTTTGGTGTGGTTTGGTACCGTAACGAAGGACTCGTAAGGTATTGTACGGTTTTGGTGTGGTTTGGTACCGTATGGATGTACTTGTACGGTATTGCACCGTTTTGGTGTGGTTTGGTACCGTAACGAAGTACACGTAAGGTATTGTACCGTTTTGGTGTGGTTTGGTACCGTATGGATGAACTCGTACGGTATTGCACTGTTTTGGTGTGGTTTGGTACCGTAACGAAGGACTCGTAAGGTATTGTACCGTTTTGGAGTGGTTTGGTATCGTATGGATGTAAACGTTCGGTATTCCACCGTTTTGTTGGGGTTTGGTACCGTAACGAAGGACTCGTAAGGTATTGTACCATTTTGGTGTGGTTTGGTACCGTATGGATGTACTCGTACGGTATTGCACCGTTTTGTTGTGGTTTGGTACCGTATGGACGTACTCGTACGGTATTGCACCGTTTTGGTGTGGTTTGGTACCGTAACGAAGGACTCGTAAGGTATTGTACCGTGTTGGTGTGGTTTGGTACCGTATGGATGTACTCGTACGGTATTGTTCCATTTTGTCGTGGTTTTGTACCGTATGGATGTACTCGTACGGTATTGCACCGTTTTGGTGTAGTTGGGGACCGTATGGATGTACTAGTACGGTATTGCACCATTTTGGTGTGGTTTGGAACCGTAACGAAGGACTCGTACGGTATTGTACCGTTTTGGTGTGGTTTGGAACTGTATGGATGTACTCGTACGGTATTGCACCGTTTTGTTGTGGTTTGGTACCGTATGGATGTACTCGTACGGTATTGCACCGTTTTGGTGTGGTTTGGTACCGTAACGAAGGACTCGTAAGGTATTGTACCGTTTTGGTGTGGTTTGGTACCGTATGGATGTACTCGTACGGTATTGCACCGTTTTGGTGTGGTTTGGTACCGTAACGAAGGACTCGTACGGTATTGTACCGTTTTGGTGTGGTTTGGAACTGTATGGATGTACTCGTACGGTATTGCACCGTTTTGTTGTGGTTTGGTACCGTATGGATGTACTCGTACGGTATTGCACCGTTTTGGTGTGGTTTGGTACCGTAACGAAGGACTCGTAAGGTATTGTACCGTTTTGGTGTGGTTTGGTACCGTATGGATGTACTCGTACGGTATTGCACCGTTTTGGTGCGGTTTGGTACCGTATGGATGTACTTGTACGGTATTGCACCGTTTTGGTGTGGTTTGGAACCGTAACGAAGGACTCGTAAGGTATTGTACCGTTTTGGTGTGGTTTGTAACTGTATGGATGTACTCGTACGGTATTGCACCGTTTTGTTGTGGTTTGGTACCGTATGGATGTACTCGTACGGTATTGCACCGTTTTGGTGTGGTTTGGTACCGTAACGAAGGGCTCGTAAGGTATTGTACCGTTTTGGTGTGGTTTGGTACCGTATGGATGTACTCGTACGGTATTGCACCGTTTTGGTGTGGTTGGGTACCGTATGGATGTAATCGTACGGTATTGCACCGTTTTGGTGTGGTTTGGTACCGTAACGAAGGACTCGTAAGGTATTGTACCGTTTTGTTGTGGTTTGGTACCGTATGGATGTACACGTACAGTATTGCACCGTTTTATTGTGGTTTGGTTCCGTAACGAAGGACTCGTAAGGTATTGTACCGTTTTGGTGTGGTTTGGTACCGTATGGATGTACTTGAACGGTATTGCAACGTTTTGTTGTGGTTTGGTACCGTATGAAGTACTCGTACGGTATTGCACCGTTTTGGAATGGTTTGGTACCGTAACGAAGGACTCGTAAGGTATTGTACCGTTTTGGTGTGGTTTGGTACCGTATGGATGCACTCATACGGTATTGCACCGTTTTCGTGTGGTTTTGAACCGTAACGAAGGACTCGTAAGGTATTGTACCGTTTTGGTGTGGTTTGGAACTGTATGGATGTACTCGTACGGTATTGCAACGTTTTGTTGTGGTTTGGTACCGTATGGATGTACTCGTACGGTATTGCACCGTTTTGGAATGGTTTGGTACCGTAACGAAGGACTCGTAAGGTATTGTACCGTTTTGGTGTGGTTTGGTACCGTATGGATGTACTCGTACGGTATTGCACCGTTTTGGTGTGGTTTGGTACCGTAACGAAGGACACGTAAGGTATTGTACGGTTTTGGTGTGGTTTGGTACCGTATGGATGTACTCGTACGGTATTGCACCGTTTTGGTGTGGTTTGGTACCGTAACGAAGTAGTCGTAAGGTATTGTACCGTTTTGGTGTGGTTTGGTACCGTATGGATGAACTCGTACGGTATTGCACCGTTTTGGTTTGGTTTGGTACCGTAACGAAGGACTCGTAAGGTATTGTACCGTTTTGGAGTGGTTTGGTATCGTATGGATGTACACGTTCGGTATTCCACCGTTTTGTTGGGGTTTGGTACCGTAACGAAGGACTCGTAAGGTATTGTACCATTTTGGTGTGGTTTGGTACCGTATGGATGTACTCGTACGGTATTGCACCGTTTTGTTGTGGTTTGGTACCGTATGGACGTACTCGTACGGTATTGCACCGTTTTGGTGTGGTTTGGTACCGTAACGAAGGACTCGTAAGGTATTGTACCGTGTTGGTGTGGTTTGGTACCGTATGGATGTACTCGTACGGTATTGTTCCATTTTGTCGTGGTTTTGTACCGTATGGATGTACTCGTACGGTATTGCACCGTTTTGGTGTAGTTGGGGACCGTATGGATGTACTAGTACGGTATTGCACCATTTTAGTGTGGTTTGGAACCGTAACGAAGGACTCGTACGGTATTGTACCGTTTTGGTGTGGTTTGGAACTGTATTGATGTACTCGTACGGTATTGCACCGTTTTGTTGTGGTTTGTTACCGTATGGATGTACTCGTACGGTATTGCACCGTTTTGGTGTGGTTTGGTACCGTAACGAAGGACTCGTAAGGTATTGTACCGTTTTGGTGTGGTTTGGTACCGTATGGATGTACTCGTACGGTATTGCACCGTTTTGGTGCGGTTTGGTACCGTATGGATGTACTTGTACGGTATTGCACCGTTTTGGTGTGGTTTGGAACCGTTACGAAGGACTCGTAAGGTATTGTACCGTTTTGGTGTGGTTTGTAACTGTATGGATGTACTCGTACGGTATTGCACCGTTTTGTTGTGGTTTGGTACCGTATGGATGTACTCGTATGGTATTGCACCGTTTTGGTGTGGTTTGGTACCGTAACGAAGGGGTCGTAAGGTATTGTACCGTTTTGGTGTGGTTTGGTACCGTATGGATGTACTCGTAAGGTATTGCACCGTTTTGGTGTGGTTGGGTACCGTATGGATGTAATCGTACGGTATTGCACCGTTTTGGTGTGGTTTGGTACCGTAACGAAGGACTCGTAAGGTATTGTACCGTTTTGTTGTGGTTTAGTACCGTATGGATGTACACGTACAGTATTGCACCGTTTTATTGTGGTTTGGTACCGTAACGAAGGACTCGTAAGGTATTGTACCGTTTTGGTGTGGTTTGGTACCGTATGGATGTACTTGTACGGTATTGCAACGTTTTGTTGTGGTTTGGTACCGTATGAAGTACTCGTACGGTATTGCACCGTTTTTGAATGGTTTGGTACCGTAACGAAGGACTCGTAAGGTATTGTACCGTTTTGGTGTGGTTTGGTACCGTATGGATGCACTCGTACGGTATTGCACCGTTTTCGTGTGGTTTGGAACCGTAACGAAGGACTCGTAAGGTATTGTACCGTTTTGGTGTGGTTTGGAACTGTATGGATGTACTCGTACGGTATTGCAACGTTTTGTTGTGGTTTGGTACCGTATGGATGTACTCGTACGGTATTGCACCGTTTTGGAATGGTTTGGTACCGTAACGAAGGACTCGTAAGGTATTGTACCGTTTTGGTGTGGTTTGGTACCGTATGGATGTACTCGTACGGTATTGCACCGTTTTGGTGTGGTTTGGTACCGTAACGAAGGACACGTAAGGTATTGTACGGTTTTGGTGTGGTTTGGTACCGTATGGATGTACTCGTACGGTATTGCACCGTTTTGGTGTGGTTTGGTACCGTAACGAAGTAGTCGTAAGGTATTGTACCGTTTTGGTGTGGTTTGGTACCGTATGGATGAACTCGTACGGTATTGCACCGTTTTGGTTTGGTTTGGTACCGTAACGAAGGACTCGTAAGGTATTGTACCGTTTTGGAGTGGTTTGGTATCGTATGGATGTACACGTTCGGTATTCCACTGTTTTGTTGGGGTTTGGTACCGTAACGAAGGACTCGTAAGGTATTGTACCATTTTGGTGTGGTTTGGTACCGTATGGATGTACTCGTACGGTATTGCACCGTTTTGTTGTGGTTTGGTACCGTATGGACGTACTCGTACGGTATTGCACCGTTTTTGTGTGGTTTGGAACCGTAACGAAGGACTCGTAAGGTATTGTACCGTGTTGGTGTGGTTTGGTACCGTATGGATGTACTCGTACGGTATTGTTCCATTTTGTCGTGGTTTTGTACCGTATGGATGTACTCGTACGGTATTGCACCGTTTTGGTGTAGTTGGGGACCGTATGGATGTACTAGTACGGTATTGCACCATTTTAGTGTGGTTTGGAACCGTAACGAAGGACTCATACGGTATTGTACCGTTTTGGTGTGGTTTGGAACTGTATTGATGTACTCGTACGGTATTGCACCGTTTTGTTGTGGTTTGTTACCGTATGGATGTACTCGTACGGTATTGCACCGTTTTGGTGTGGTTTGGTACCGTAACGAAGGACTCGTAAGGTATTGTACCGTTTTGGTGTGGTTTGGTACCGTATGGATGTACTCGTACGGTATTGCACCGTTTTGGTGCGGTTTGGTACCGTATGGATGTACTTGTACGGTATTGCACCGTTTTGGTGTGGTTTGGAACCGTTACGAAGGACTCGTAAGGTATTGTACCGTTTTGGTGTGGTTTGTAACTGTATGGATGTACTCGTACGGTATTGCACCGTTTTGTTGTGGTTTGGTACCGTATGGATGTACTCGTATGGTATTGCACCGTTTTGGTGTGGTTTGGTACCGTAACGAAGGGGTCGTAAGGTATTGTACCGTTTTGGTGTGGTTTGGTACCGTATGGATGTACTCGTAAGGTATTGCACCGTTTTGGTGTGGTTGGGTACCGTATGGATGTAATCGTACGGTATTGCACCGTTTTGGTGTGGTTTGGTACCGTAACGAAGGACTCGTAAGGTATTGTACCGTTTTGTTGTGGTTTAGTACCGTATGGATGTACACGTACAGTATTGCACCGTTTTATTGTGGTTTGGTACCGTAACGAAGGACTCGTAAGGTATTGTACCGTTTTGGTGTGGTTTGGTACCGTATGGATGTACTTGTACGGTATTGCAACGTTTTGTTGTGGTTTGGTACCGTATGAAGTACTCGTACGGTATTGCACCGTTTTTGAATGGTTTGGTACCGTAACGAAGGACTCGTAAGGTATTGTACCGTTTTGGTGTGGTTTGGTACCGTATGGATGCACTCGTACGGTATTGCACCGTTTTCGTGTGGTTTGGAACCGTAACGAAGGACTCGTAAGGTATTGTACAGTTTTGGTGTGGTTTGGAACTGTATGGATGTACTCGTACGGTATTGCAACGTTTTGTTGTGGTTTGGTACCGTATGGATGTACTCGTACGGTATTGCACCGTTTTGGAATGGTTTGGTACCGTAACGAAGGACTCGTAAGGTATTGTACCGTTTTGGTATGGTTTGGTACCGTATGGATGTACTCGTACGGTATTGCACCGTTTTGGTGTGGTTTGGTACCGTAACGAAGGACTCGTAAGGTATTGTACGGTTTTGGTGTGGTTTGGTACCGTATGGATGTACTCGTACGGTATTGCACCGTTTTGGTGTGGTTTGGTACCGTAACGAAGTAGTCGTAAGGTATTGTACCGTTTTGGTGTGGTTTGGTACCGTATGGATGAACTCGTACGGTATTGCACCGTTTTGGTGTGGTTTGGTACCGTAACGAAGGACTCGTAAGGTATTGTACCGTTTTGGAGTGGTTTGGTATCGTATGGATGTACACGTTCGGTATTCCACCGTTTTGTTGGGGTTTGGTACCGTAACGAAGGACTCGTAAGGTATTGTACCATTTTGGTGTGGTTTGGTACCGTATGGATGTACTTGTACGGTATTGCAACGTTTTGTTGTGGTTTGGTACCGTATGAAGTACTCGTACGGTATTGCACCGTTTTTGAATGGTTTGGTACCGTAACGAAGGACTCGTAAGGTATTGTACCGTTTTGGAGTGGTTTGGTATCGTATGGATGTACACGTTCGGTATTCCACCGTTTTGTTGGGGTTTGGTACCGTAACGAAGGACTCGTAAGGTATTGTACCATTTTGGTGTGGTTTGGTACCGTATGGATGTACTCGTACGGTATTGCACCGTTTTGTTGTGGTTTGGTACCGTATGGACGTACTCGTACGGTATTGCACCATTTTTGTGTGGTTTGGTACCGTAACGAAGGACTCGTAAGGTATTGTACCGTGTTGGTGTGGTTTGGTACCGTATGGATGTACTCGTACGGTATTGTTCCATTTTGTCGTGGTTTTGTACCGTATGGATGTACTCGTACGGTATTGCACCGTTTTGGTGTAGTTGGGGACCGTATGGATGTACTAGTACGGTATTGCACCATTTTGGTGTGGTTTGGAACCGTAACGAAGGACTCGTACGGTATTGTACCGTTTTGGTGTGGTTTGGAACTGTATGGATGTACTCGTACGGTATTGCACCGTTTTGTTGTGGTTTGGTACCGTATGGATGTACTCTTACGGTATTGCACCGTTTTGGTGTGGTTTGGTACCGTAACGAAGTAGTCGTAAGGTATTGTACCGTTTTGGTGTGGTTTGGTACCGTATGGATGAACTCGTACGGTATTGCACCGTTTTGGTGTGGTTTGGTACCGTAACGAAGGACTCGTAAGGTATTGTACCGTTTTGGAGTGGTTTGGTATCGTATGGATGTACACGTTCGGTATTCCACCGTTTTGTTGGGGTTTGGTACCGTAACGAAGGACTCGTAAGGTATTGTACCATTTTGGTGTGGTTTGGTACCGTATGGATGTACTCGTACGGTATTGCACCGTTTTGTTGTGGTTTGGTACCGTATGGACGTACTCGTACGGTATTGCACCATTTTGGTGTGGTTTGGTACCGTAACGAAGGACTTGTAAGGTATTGTACCGTTTTGGTGTGGTTTGTAACTGTATGGATGTACTCGTACGGTATTGCACCGTTTTGTTGTGGTTTGGTACCGTATGGATGTACTCGTACGGTATTGCACCGTTTTGGTGTGGTTTGGTACCGTAACGACGGGCTCGTAGGGTATTGTACCGTTTTGGTGTGGTTTGGTACCGTATGGATGTACTCGTACGGTATTGCACCGTTTTGGTGTGGTTGGGTACCGTATGGATGTAATCGTACGGTATTGCACCGTTTTGGTGTGGTTTGGTACCGTAACGAAGGACTCGTAAGGTATTGTACCGTTTTGTTGTGGTTTGGTACCGTATGGATGTACACGTACAGTATTGCACCGTTTTATTGTGGTTTGGTACCGTAACGAAGGACTCGTAAGGTATTGTACCGTTTTGGTGTGGTTTGGTACCGTATGGATGTACTTGTACGGTATTGCAACGTTTTGTTGTGGTTTGGTACCGTATGAAGTACTCGTACGGTATTGCACCGTTTTGGAATGGTTTGGTACCGTAACGAAGGACTCGTAAGGTATTGTACCGTTTTGGTGTGGTTTGGTACCGTATGGATGCACTCGTACGGTATTGCACCGTTTTCGTGTGGTTTGGAACCGTAACGAAGGACTCGTAAGGTATTGTACCGTTTTGGTGTGGTTTGGAACTGTATGGATGTACTCGTACGGTATTGCAACGTTTTGTTGTGGTTTGGTACCGTATAGATGTACTCGTACGGTATTGCACCGTTTTGGAATGGTTTGGTAACGTAACGAAGGACTCGTAAGGTATTGTACCGTTTTGGTGTGGTTTGGTACCGTATGGATGTACTCGTACGGTATTGCACCGTTTTGGTGTGGTTTGGTACCGTAACGAAGGACTCGTAAGGTATTGTACGGTTTTGGTGTGGTTTGGTACCGTATGGATGTACTCGTACGGTATTGCACCGTTTTGGTGTGGTATGGTACCGTAACGAAGTACTCGTAAGGTATTGTACCGTTTTGGTGTGGTTTGGTACCGTATGGATGAACTCGTACGGTATTGCACCATTTTGGTGTGGTTTGGTACCGTAACGAAGGACTCGTAAGGTATTGTACCGTTTTGGAGTGGTTTGGTATCGTATGGATGTACACGTTCGGTATTCCACCGTTTTGTTGGGGTTTGGTACCGTAACGAAGGATTCATAAGGTATTGTACCATTTTGGTGTGGTTTGGTACCGTATGGATGTACTCGTACGGTATTGCACCGTTTTGTTGTGGTTTGGTACCGTATGGACGTACTCGTACGGTATTGCACCGTTTTGGTGTGGTTTGGTACCGTAACGAAGGACTCGTAAGGTATTTTACCGTGTTGGTGTGGTTTGGTACCGTATGGATGTACTCGTACGGTATTGTTCCATTTTGTCGTGGTTTTGTACCGTATGGATGTACTCGTACGGTATTGCACCGTTTTGGTGTAGTTGGGGACCGTATGGATGTACTAGTACGGTATTGCACCATTTTGGTGTGGTTTGGAACCGTAACGAAGGACTCGTACGGTATTGTACCGTTTTGGTGTGGTTTGGAACTGTATGGATGTACTCGTACGGTATTGCACCGTTTTGTTGGGGTTTGGTACCGTATGGATGTACTCGTACAGTATTGCACCGTTTTGGTGTGGTTTGGTACCGTAACGAAGGACTCGTAAGGTATTGTACCGTTTTGGTGTGGTTTGGTACCGTATGGGTGTACTCGTACGGTATTCCACCGTTTTGGTGCGGTTTGGTACCGTATGGATGTACTTGTACGGTATTGCACCGTTTTGGTGTGGTTTGGAACCGTAACGAAGGACTCGTAAGGTATTGTATCGTTTTGGTGTGGTTTGTAACTGTATGGATGTACTCGTACGGTATTGCACCATTTTGTTGTGGTTTGGTACCGTATGGATGTACTCGTACGGTATTGCACCGTTTTGGTGTGGTTTGGTACCGTAACGAAGGACTCGTAAGGTATTGTACCGTTTTGGTGTGGTTTGGTACCGTATGGATGTACTCGTACGGTATTGCACCGTTTTGGTGTGGTTTGGTATCGTAATGAAGGACTCGTAAGGTATTGTACCGTATTGGTGTGGTTTGGTACCGTATGGATGTACTCGTACGGTATTGCACCGTTTTGGTGTGGTTGGGTACCGTATGGATGTAATCGTACGGTATTGCACCGTTTTGGTGTGGTTTGGTACCGTAACGAAGGACTCGTAAGGTATTGTACCGTTTTGTTGTGGTTTGGTACCGTATGGATGTACACGTACAGTATTGCACCGTTTTATTGTGGTTTGGTACCGTAACGAAGGACTCGTAAGGTATTGTACCGTTTTGGTGTGGTTTGGTACCGTATGATGTACTCGTACGGTATTGCACCGTTTTGGAATGGTTTGGTACTGTAACGAAGGACTCGTAAGGTATTGTACCGTTTTGGTGTGGTTTGGTACCGTGTGGATGTACTCGTACGGTATTGCACCGTTTTCGTGTGGTTTGGAACCGTAACGAAGGACTCGTAAGGTATTGTACCGTTTTGGTGTGGTTTGGAACTGTATGGATGTACTCATACGGTATTGCACCGTTTTGTTGTGGTTTGGTACCGTATGGATGTACTCGTACGGTATTGCACCGTTTTGGTGTGGTTTGGTACCGTAACGAAGGAGTCGTTAGGTATTGTACCGTTTTGGTGTGGTTTGGTACTGTGTGGATGTACTCGTACGGTATTGCACCGTTTTGGTGTGGTTTGGTACCGTATGGATGTACTCGTATGGTATTGCACCGTTTTGGAATGGTTTGGTACCGTAACGAAGGACTCGTAAGGTATTGTACCGTTTTGGTGTGGTTTGGAACTGTATGGATGTACTCGTACGGTATTGCACCGTTTTGTTGTGGTTTGGTACCGTATGAATGTACTCGTACGGTATTGCACCGTTTTGGTGTGGTTTGGTACCGTAACGAAGGAGTCGTTAGGTATTGTACCGTTTTGGAGTGGTTTGGTACCGTATGGATATACTCGTACGGTATTGCAACGTTTTGTTGTGGTTTGGTACCGTATGGATGTACTTGTACGGTATTGCACCGTTTTGGAATGGTTTGGTACCGTAACGAAGGACTCGTAAGGTATTGTACCGTTTTGTTGTGGTTTGGTACTGTATGGATGTACTCGCACGGTATTGCACCGTTTTGGTGTGGTTTGGTACCGTAATGAAGGACTCGTAAGGTATTGTACGGTTTTGGTGTGGTTTGGTACCGTATGGATGTACTCGTACGGTATTGCACCGTTTTGGTGTGGTTTGGTACCGTAACGAAGGACTCGTAAGGTATTGTACTATTTTGGTGTTGTTTTGTACCGTATGGATGTACTCGTACGGTATTGCACCGTTTTGGTGTGGTTTGGTACCGTATGGATGTACTCGTACGGTATTGCACCGTTTTGGTGTGGTTTGGTACCATAACGAAGAACTCGTAAGGTATTGTACCGTTTTGGTGTGGTTTGGTACCGTATGGATGTACTCGTACGGTATTGCACCGTTTTGGTGTGGTTTGGTACCGTAACGAAGGACTCGTAAGGTATTGTACCGTTTTGGAGTGGTTTGGTACCGTATGGATGTACACGTTCGGTATTCCACCGTTTCGTTGTGGTTTGGTACCGTAACGAAGGACTCGTAAGGTATTGTACCGTTTTGGTGTGGTTTGGTACCGTATGGATGTACTCGTACGGTATTTCACCGTTTTGTTGTGGTTTGGTACCGTATGGACGTACTCGTACGATATTGCACCGTTTTGGTGTGGTTTGGTACCGTAACGAAGGACTCGTAAGGTATTGTACCGTGTTGGTGTGGTTTGGTACTGTATGGATGTACTCGTACGGTATTGTTCCATTTTGTCGTGGTTTTGTACCGTATGGATGTACTCGCACGGTATTGCACCGTTTTGGTGTAGTTGGGGACCGTATGGATGTACTCGTACGGTATTGCACCGTTTTGGTGTGGTTTGGAACTGTAACGAAGGACTCGCAAGGTATTGTACCGTTTTGTTGTGGTTTGGAACTGTATGTATGTACTCGTACGGTATTGCAACGTTTTGTTGGGGTTTGGTACCGTATGGATGTACTCGTACGGTATTGCACCGTTTTGGTGTGGTTGGGTACCGTAACGAAGGACTCGTAAGGTATTGTACCGTTTTGGTGTGGTTTGGTACCGTATGGATGTACTCGTACGGTATTGCATCGTTTTGGTGTGGTTTGGTACCGTATGGATGTACTCGTACGGTATTGCACCGTTTTGGTGTGGTTTGGTACCATAACGAAGAACTCGTAAGGTATTGTACCGTTTTGGTGTGGTTTGGTACCGTATGGATGTACTCGTACGGTATTGCACCGTTTTGGTGTGGTTTGGTACCGTAACGAAGGACTCGTAAGGTATTGTACCGTTTTGGAGTCGTTTGGTACCGTATGGATGTACACGTTCGGTATTCCACCGTTTTGTTGTGGTTTGGTTCCGTAACGAAGGACTCGTAAGGTATTGTACCGTTTTGGTGTGGTTTGGTACCGTATGGATGTACTCGTACGGTATTTCACCGTTTTGTTGTGGTTTGGTAACGTATGGACGTACTCGTACGATATTGCACCGTTTTGGTGTTGTTTGGTACCGTAACGAAGGACTCGTAAGGTATTGTACCGTGTTGGTGTGGTTTGGTACTGTATGGATGTACTCGTACGGTATTGTTCCATTTTGTCGTGGTTTTGTACCGTATGGATGTACTCGCACGGTATTGCACCGTTTTGGTGTAGTTGGGGACCGTATGGATGTACTCGTACGGTATTGCACCGTTTTGGTGTGGTTTGGAACTGTAACGAAGGACTCGCAAGGTATTGTACCGTTTTGGTGTGGTTTGGAACTGTATGGATGTACTCGTACGGTATTGCAACGTTTTGTTGGGGTTTGGTACCGTATGGATGTACTCGTACGGTATTGCACCGTTTTGGTGTGGTTTGTTACCGTAACGAAGGACTCGTAAGGTATTGTACCGTTTTGGTGTGGTTTGGTACCGTATGGATGTACTCGTACGGTATTGCACTGTTTTGGTGCGGTTTGGTACCGTATGGATGTACTTGTTCGGTATTGCACCGTTTTGGTGTGGTTTGGAACCGTAACGAAGGTCTCGTAAGGTATTGTACCGTTTTGGTGTGGTTTGGAACTGTATGGATTAACACGTACGGTATTGCACCGTTTTGTTGTGGTTTGGTACCGTATGGATGTACTCGTACGGTATTGCACCGTTTTGTTGTGGTTTGGTACCGTATGGACGTACTCGTACGGTATTGCACCATTTTGGTGTGGTTTGGTACCGTAACGAAGGACTTGTAAGGTATTGTACCGTTTTGGTGTGGTTTGTAACTGTATGGATGTACTCGTACGGTATTGCACCGTTTTGTTGTGGTTTGGTACCGTATGGATGTACTCGTACGGTATTGCACCGTTTTGGTGTGGTTTGGTACCGTAACGACGGGCTCGTAGGGTATTGTACCGTTTTGGTGTGGTTTGGTACCGTATGGATGTACTCGTACGGTATTGCACCGTTTTGGTGTGGTTGGGTACCGTATGGATGTAATCGTACGGTATTGCACCGTTTTGGTGTGGTTTGGTACCGTAACGAAGGACTCGTAAGGTATTGTACCGTTTTGTTGTGGTTTGGTACCGTATGGATGTACACGTACAGTATTGCACCGTTTTATTGTGGTTTGGTACCGTAACGAAGGACTCGTAAGGTATTGTACCGTTTTGGTGTGGTTTGGTACCGTATGGATGTACTTGTACGGTATTGCAACGTTTTGTTGTGGTTTGGTACCGTATGAAGTACTCGTACGGTATTGCACCGTTTTGGAATGGTTTGGTACCGTAACGAAGGACTCGTAAGGTATTGTACCGTTTTGGTGTGGTTTGGTACCGTATGGATGCACTCGTACGGTATTGCACCGTTTTCGTGTGGTTTGGAACCGTAACGAAGGACTCGTAAGGTATTGTACCGTTTTGGTGTGGTTTGGAACTGTATGGATGTACTCGTACGGTATTGCAACGTTTTGTTGTGGTTTGGTACCGTATAGATGTACTCGTACGGTATTGCACCGTTTTGGAATGGTTTGGTAACGTAACGAAGGACTCGTAAGGTATTGTACCGTTTTGGTGTGGTTTGGTACCGTATGGATGTACTCGTACGGTATTGCACCGTTTTGGTGTGGTTTGGTACCGTAACGAAGGACTCGTAAGGTATTGTACGGTTTTGGTGTGGTTTGGTACCGTATGGATGTACTCGTACGGTATTGCACCGTTTTGGTGTGGTATGGTACCGTAACGAAGTACTCGTAAGGTATTGTACCGTTTTGGTGTGGTTTGGTACCGTATGGATGAACTCGTACGGTATTGCACCATTTTGGTGTGGTTTGGTACCGTAACGAAGGACTCGTAAGGTATTGTACCGTTTTGGAGTGGTTTGGTATCGTATGGATGTACACGTTCGGTATTCCACCGTTTTGTTGGGGTTTGGTACCGTAACGAAGGATTCATAAGGTATTGTACCATTTTGGTGTGGTTTGGTACCGTATGGATGTACTCGTACGGTATTGCACCGTTTTGTTGTGGTTTGGTACCGTATGGACGTACTCGTACGGTATTGCACCGTTTTGGTGTGGTTTGGTACCGTAACGAAGGACTCGTAAGGTATTTTACCGTGTTGGTGTGGTTTGGTACCGTATGGATGTACTCGTACGGTATTGTTCCATTTTGTCGTGGTTTTGTACCGTATGGATGTACTCGTACGGTATTGCACCGTTTTGGTGTAGTTGGGGACCGTATGGATGTACTAGTACGGTATTGCACCATTTTGGTGTGGTTTGGAACCGTAACGAAGGACTCGTACGGTATTGTACCGTTTTGGTGTGGTTTGGAACTGTATGGATGTACTCGTACGGTATTGCACCGTTTTGTTGTGGTTTGGTACCGTATGGATGTACTCGTACAGTATTGCACCGTTTTGGTGTGGTTTGGTACCGTAACGAAGGACTCGTAAGGTATTGTACCGTTTTGGTGTGGTTTGGTACCGTATGGGTGTACTCGTACGGTATTCCACCGTTTTGGTGCGGTTTGGTACCGTATGGATGTACTTGTACGGTATTGCACCGTTTTGGTGTGGTTTGGAACCGTAACGAAGGACTCGTAAGGTATTGTATCGTTTTGGTGTGGTTTGTAACTGTATGGATGTACTCGTACGGTATTGCACCATTTTGTTGTGGTTTGGTACCGTATGGATGTACTCGTACGGTATTGCACCGTTTTGGTGTGGTTTGGTACCGTAACGAAGGACTCGTAAGGTATTGTACCGTTTTGGTGTGGTTTGGTACCGTATGGATGTACTCGTACGGTATTGCACCGTTTTGGTGTGGTTTGGTATCGTAATGAAGGACTCGTAAGGTATTGTACCGTATTGGTGTGGTTTGGTACCGTATGGATGTACTCGTACGGTATTGCACCGTTTTGGTGTGGTTGGGTACCGTATGGATGTAATCGTACGGTATTGCACCGTTTTGGTGTGGTTTGGTACCGTAACGAAGGACTCGTAAGGTATTGTACCGTTTTGTTGTGGTTTGGTACCGTATGGATGTACACGTACAGTATTGCACCGTTTTATTGTGGTTTGGTACCGTAACGAAGGACTCGTAAGGTATTGTACCGTTTTGGTGTGGTTTGGTACCGTATGATGTACTCGTACGGTATTGCACCGTTTTGGAATGGTTTGGTACTGTAACGAAGGACTCGTAAGGTATTGTACCGTTTTGGTGTGGTTTGGTACCGTGTGGATGTACTCGTACGGTATTGCACCGTTTTCGTGTGGTTTGGAACCGTAACGAAGGACTCGTAAGGTATTGTACCGTTTTGGTGTGGTTTGGAACTGTATGGATGTACTCATACGGTATTGCACCGTTTTGTTGTGGTTTGGTACCGTATGGATGTACTCGTACGGTATTGCACCGTTTTGGTGTGGTTTGGTACCGTAACGAAGGAGTCGTTAGGTATTGTACCGTTTTGGTGTGGTTTGGTACTGTGTGGATGTACTCGTACGGTATTGCACCGTTTTGGTGTGGTTTGGTACCGTATGGATGTACTCGTATGGTATTGCACCGTTTTGGAATGGTTTGGTACCGTAACGAAGGACTCGTAAGGTATTGTACCGTTTTGGTGTGGTTTGGAACTGTATGGATGTACTCGTACGGTATTGCACCGTTTTGTTGTGGTTTGGTACCGTATGAATGTACTCGTACGGTATTGCACCGTTTTGGTGTGGTTTGGTACCGTAACGAAGGAGTCGTTAGGTATTGTACCGTTTTGGAGTGGTTTGGTACCGTATGGATATACTCGTACGGTATTGCAACGTTTTGTTGTGGTTTGGTACCGTATGGATGTACTTGTACGGTATTGCACCGTTTTGGAATGGTTTGGTACCGTAACGAAGGACTCGTAAGGTATTGTACCGTTTTGTTGTGGTTTGGTACTGTATGGATGTACTCGCACGGTATTGCACCGTTTTGGTGTGGTTTGGTACCGTAATGAAGGACTCGTAAGGTATTGTACGGTTTTGGTGTGGTTTGGTACCGTATGGATGTACTCGTACGGTATTGCACCGTTTTGGTGTGGTTTGGTACCGTAACGAAGGACTCGTAAGGTATTGTACTATTTTGGTGTTGTTTTGTACCGTATGGATGTACTCGTACGGTATTGCACCGTTTTGGTGTGGTTTGGTACCGTATGGATGTACTCGTACGGTATTGCACCGTTTTGGTGTGGTTTGGTACCATAACGAAGAACTCGTAAGGTATTGTACCGTTTTGGTGTGGTTTGGTACCGTATGGATGTACTCGTACGGTATTGCACCGTTTTGGTGTGGTTTGGTACCGTAACGAAGGACTCGTAAGGTATTGTACCGTTTTGGAGTGGTTTGGTACCGTATGGATGTACACGTTCGGTATTCCACCGTTTCGTTGTGGTTTGGTACCGTAACGAAGGACTCGTAAGGTATTGTACCGTTTTGGTGTGGTTTGGTACCGTATGGATGTACTCGTACGGTATTTCACCGTTTTGTTGTGGTTTGGTACCGTATGGACGTACTCGTACGATATTGCACCGTTTTGGTGTGGTTTGGTACCGTAACGAAGGACTCGTAAGGTATTGTACCGTGTTGGTGTGGTTTGGTACTGTATGGATGTACTCGTACGGTATTGTTCCATTTTGTCGTGGTTTTGTACCGTATGGATGTACTCGCACGGTATTGCACCGTTTTGGTGTAGTTGGGGACCGTATGGATGTACTCGTACGGTATTGCACCGTTTTGGTGTGGTTTGGAACTGTAACGAAGGACTCGCAAGGTATTGTACCGTTTTGTTGTGGTTTGGAACTGTATGTATGTACTCGTACGGTATTGCAACGTTTTGTTGGGGTTTGGTACCGTATGGATGTACTCGTACGGTATTGCACCGTTTTGGTGTGGTTGGGTACCGTAACGAAGGACTCGTAAGGTATTGTACCGTTTTGGTGTGGTTTGGTACCGTATGGATGTACTCGTACGGTATTGCATCGTTTTGGTGTGGTTTGGTACCGTATGGATGTACTCGTACGGTATTGCACCGTTTTGGTGTGGTTTGGTACCATAACGAAGAACTCGTAAGGTATTGTACCGTTTTGGTGTGGTTTGGTACCGTATGGATGTACTCGTACGGTATTGCACCGTTTTGGTGTGGTTTGGTACCGTAACGAAGGACTCGTAAGGTATTGTACCGTTTTGGAGTGGTTTGGTACCGTATGGATGTACACGTTCGGTATTCCACCGTTTTGTTGTGGTTTGGTTCCGTAACGAAGGACTCGTAAGGTATTGTACCGTTTTGGTGTGGTTTGGTACCGTATGGATGTACTCGTACGGTATTTCACCGTTTTGTTGTGGTTTGGTAACGTATGGACGTACTCGTACGATATTGCACCGTTTTGGTGTTGTTTGGTACCGTAACGAAGGACTCGTAAGGTATTGTACCGTGTTGGTGTGGTTTGGTACTGTATGGATGTACTCGTACGGTATTGTTCCATTTTGTCGTGGTTTTGTACCGTATGGATGTACTCGCACGGTATTGCACCGTTTTGGTGTAGTTGGGGACCGTATGGATGTACTCGTACGGTATTGCACCGTTTTGGTGTGGTTTGGAACTGTAACGAAGGACTCGCAAGGTATTGTACCGTTTTGGTGTGGTTTGGAACTGTATGGATGTACTCGTACGGTATTGCAACGTTTTGTTGGGGTTTGGTACCGTATGGATGTACTCGTACGGTATTGCACCGTTTTGGTGTGGTTTGTTACCGTAACGAAGGACTCGTAAGGTATTGTACCGTTTTGGTGTGGTTTGGTACCGTATGGATGTACTCGTACGGTATTGCACTGTTTTGGTGCGGTTTGGTACCGTATGGATGTACTTGTTCGGTATTGCACCGTTTTGGTGTGGTTTGGAACCGTAACGAAGGTCTCGTAAGGTATTGTACCGTTTTGGTGTGGTTTGGAACTGTATGGATTAACACGTACGGTATTGCACCGTTTTGTTGTGGTTTGGTACCGTATGGATGTACTCGTACGGTATTGCACCGTTTTGGTGTGGTTTGGTACCGTAACGAAGGACTCGTAAGGTATTGTACCGTTTTGGTGTGGTTTGGTACCGTATGGATGTACTCGTACGGTAGTGCACCGTTTTGGTGCGGTTTGGTACCGTATGGATGTACTTGTACGGTATTGCACAGTTTTGGTGTGGTTTGGAACCGTAACGAAGGACTCGTAAGGTATTGTACCGTTTTGGGGTGGTTTGGTACCGTATGGATGTACTCGTACGGTGTTGCACCGTTTTTGTGTGGTTGGGTACCGTATGGATGTAATCGTACGGTATTGCACCGTTTTGGTGTGGTTTGGTACCGTAACGAAGGACTCGTAAGGTATTGTACCGTTTTGGTGTGGTTTGGTACCGTATGGATGTACACGTACAGTATTGCACCGTTTTATTGTGGTTTGGTACCGTAACGAAGGACTCGTAAGGTATTGTACCGTTTTGGTGTGGTTTGGTACCGTATGGATGTACTCGTGCGGTATTGCAACGTTTTGTTGTGGTTTGGTACCGTATGGATGTACTCGTACGGTATTGCACCGTTTTGGAATGGTTTGGTACCGTAACGAAGGACTCGTAAGGTATTGTACCGTTTTGGTGTGGTTTGGTACCGTATGTATGTACTCGTACGGTATTGCACCGTTTTGGTGTGGTTTGGTACCGTAACGAAGGACTCGTAAGGTATTGTACGGTTTTGGTGTGGTTTGGTACCGTATGGATTTACTCGTACGGTATTGCACCGTTTTGGTGTGGTTTGGTACCGTAACGAAGTACTCGTAAGGTATTGTACCGTTTTGGTGTGGTTTGGTACCGTATGGATGAACTCGTACGGTATTGCACCGTTTTGGTGTGGTTTGGTACCGTAACGAAGGACTCGTAAGGTATTGTACCGTTTTGGAGTGGTTTGGTACCGTATGGATGTACACGTTCGGTATTCCACCGTTTTGTTGTGGTTTGGTACCGTAACGAAGGACTCGTAAGGTATTGTACCATTTTGGTGTGGTTTGGTACCGTATGGATGTACTCGTACGGTATTGCACTGTTTTGTTGTGGTATGGTACCGTATGGACGTACTCGTACGGTATTGCACCGTTTTGGTGTGGTTTGGTACCGTAACGAAGGACTCGTAAGGTATTGTACCGTGTTGGTGTGGTTTGGTACCGTATGGATGTACTCGTACGGTATTGTTCCATTTTGTCTTGGTTTTGTACCGTATGGATGTACTCGTACGGTATTGCACCGTTTTGGTGTAGTTGGGGACCGTATGGATGTACTCGTACGGTATTGCACCGTTTTGGTGTGGTTTGGAACCGTAACGAAGGACTCGTAAGGTATTGTACCGTTTTGGTGTGGTTTGGAACTGTATGGATGTACTCGTACGGTATTGCACCGTTTTGTTGTGGTTTGGTACCGTATGTATGTACTCGTACGGTATTGCACCGTTTTGGTGTGGTTTGGTACCGTAACGAAGGACTCGTAAGGTATTGTACCGTTTTGGTGTGGTTTGGTACCGTATGGATGTACACGTACAGTATTGCACCGTTTTATTGTGGTTTGGTACCGTAACGAAGGACTCGTAAGGTATTGTACCGTTTTGGTGTGGTTTGGTACCGTATGGATGTACTCGTACGGTATTGCAACGTTTTGTTGTGGTTTGGTACCGTATGGATGTACTCGTACGGTATTGCACCGTTTTGGAATGGTTTGGTACGGTAACGAAGGACTCGTAAGGTATTGTACCGTTTTGGTGTGGTTTGGTACCGTATGGATGTACTCGTACGGTATTGCACCGTTTTGGTGTGGTTTGGTACCGTAACGAAGGACTCGTAAGTTATTGTATGGTTTTGGTGTGGTTTTTGTACCGTATGGATGTACTCGTACGGTATTGCACCGTTTTGGTGTGGTTTGGTACCGTAACGAAGTACTCGTAAGGTATTGTACCGTTTTGGTGTGGTTTGGTACCGTATGGATTAACTCATACGGTATTGCACCGTTTTGGTGTGGTTTGGTACCGTAACGAAGGACTCGTAAGGTATTGTACCGTTTTGGAGTGGTTTGGTACCGTATGGATGTACACGTTCGGTATTCCACCGTTTTGTTGTGGTTTGGTACCGTAATGAAGGACTCGTAAGGTATTGTACCATTTTGGTGTGGTTTGGTACCGTATGGATGTACTCGTACGGTATTGCACCGTTTTGTTGTGGTTTGGTACCGTATGGATGTACTCGTACGGTATTGCACCGTTTTGGTGTGGTTTGGTACCGTAACGAAGGACTCGTAAGGTATTGTAACGTGTTGGTGTGGTTTTGTACCGTATGGATGTACACGTACGGTATTGTTCCATTTTGTCGTGGATTTGTACCGTATGGATGTACTCGTACGCTATTGAACCGTTTTGGTGTAGTTGGGGACCGTATGGATGTACTCGTACGGTATTGCACCGTTTTGGTGTGGTTTGGAACCGTAACGAAGGACTCGTAAGGTATTGTACCGTTTTGGTGTGGTTTGGAACTGTATGGATGTACTCGTACGGTATTGCACCGTTTTGTTGTGGTTTGGTGCCGTACGAATGTACTCGTAAGGTATTGCACCGTTTTGGTGTGGTTTGGAACCGTAACGAAGGACTCGTAAGGTATTGTACTATTTTGGTGTTGTTTGGTACCGTATGGATGTACTCGTACGGTATTGCACCGTTTTGGTGTGGTTTGGTACCGTATGGATGTACTCGTACGGTATTGCACCGTTTTGGTGTGGTTTGGTACCATAACGAAGAACTCGTAAGGTATTGTACCGTTTTGGTGTGGTTTGGTACCGTATGGATGTACTCGTACGGTATTGCACCGTTTTGGTGTGGTTTGGTACCGTAACGAAGGACTCGTAAGGTATTGTACCGTTTTGGAGTGGTTTGGTACCGTATGGATGTACACGTTCGGTATTCCACCGTTTTGTTGTGGTTTGGTACCGTAACGAAGGACTCGTAAGGTATTGTACCGTTTTGGTGTGGTTTGGTACCGTATGGATGTACTCGTACGGTATTTCACCGTTTTGTTGTGGTTTGGTACCGTATGGACGTACTCGTACGATATTGCACCGTTTTGGTGTGGTTTGGTACCGTAACGAAGGACTCGTAAGGTATTGTACCGTGTTGGTGTGGTTTGGTACTGTATGGATGTACTCGTACGGTATTGTTCCATTTTGTCGTGGTTTTGTACCGTATGGATGTACTCGCACGGTATTGCACCGTTTTGGTGTAGTTGGGGACCGTATGGATGTACTCGTACGGTATTGCACCGTTTTGGTGTGGTTTGGAACTGTAACGAAGGACTCGCAAGGTATTGTACCGTTTTGGTGTGGTTTGGAACTGTATGGATGTACTCGTACGGTATTGCAACGTTTTGTTGGGGTTTGGTACCGTATGGATGTACTCGTACGGTATTGCACCGTTTTGGTGTGGTTTGGTACCGTAACGAAGGACTCGTAAGGTATTGTACCGTTTTGGTGTGGTTTTGTACCGTATGGATGTACTCGTACGGTATTGCACCGTTTTGGTGCGGTTTGGTACCGTATGGATGTACTTGTTCGGTATTGCACCGTTTTGGTGTGGTTTGGAACCGTAACGAAGGTCTCGTAAGGTATTGTACCGTTTTGGTGTGGTTTGGAACTGTATGGATGTACACGTAAAGTATTGCACCGTTTTGTTGTCGTTTGGTACCGTATGGATGTACTCGTACGGTATTGCACCGTTTTGGTGTGGTTTGGTACCGTAACGAAGGACTCGTAAGGTATTGTACCGTTTTGGGGTGGTTTGGTACCGTATGGATGTACTCGTACGGTATTGCACCGTTTTGGTGCGGTTTGGTACCGTATGGATGTACTTGTACGGTATTGCACCGTTTTGGTGTGGTTTGGAACCGTAACGAAGGACTCGTAAGGTATTGTACCGTTTTGGGGTGGTTTGGTACCGTATGGATGTACTCGTACGGTGTTGCACCGTTTTTGTGTGGTTGGGTACCGTATGGATGTAATCGTACGGTATTGCACCGTTTTGGTGTGGTTTGGTACCTTAACGAAGGACTCGTAAGGTATTGTACCGTTTTGGTGTGGTTTGGTACCGTATGGATGTACACGTACAGTATTGCACCGTTTTATTGTGGTTTGGTACCGTAACGAAGGACTCGTAAGGTATTGTACCGTTTTGGTGTGGTATGGTACCGTATGGATGTACTCGTGCGGTATTGCAACGTTTTGTTGTGGTTTGGTACTGTATGGATGTACTCGTACGGTATTGCACCGTTTTGGAATGGTTTGGTACCGTAACGAAGGACTCGTAAGGTATTGTACCGTTTTGGTGTGGTTTGGTACCGTATGGATGTACACGTTCGGTATTCCACCGTTTTGTTGTGGTTTGGTACCGTAACGAAGGACTCGTAAGGTATTGTACCATTTTGGTGTGGTTTGGTACCGTATGGATGTACTCGTACGGTATTGCACCGTTTTGTTTTGGTTTGATACCGTATGGACGTACTCGTACGGTATTGCACCGTTTTGGTGTGGTTTGGTACCGTAACGAAGGACTCGTAAGGTATTGTACCGTGTTGGTGTGGTTTGGTACCGTATGGATGTACTCGTACGGTATTGTTCCATTTTGTCTTGGTTTTGTACCGTATGGATGTACTCGTACGGTATTGCACCGTTTTGGTGTAGTTGGGGACCGTATGGATGTACTCGTACGGTATTGCACCGTTTTGGTGCGGTTTGGTACCGTATGGATGTACTTGTTCGGTATTGCACCGTTTTGGTGTGGTTTGGAACCGTAACGAAGGTCTCGTAAGATATTGTACCGTTTTGGTGTGGTTTGGAACTGTATGGATGTACACGTACGGTATTGCACCGTTTTGTTGTGGTTTGGTACCGTATGGATGTACTCGTACGGTATTGCACCGTTTTGGTGTGGTTTGGTACCGTAACGAAGGACTCGTAAGGTATTGTATGGTTTTGGTGTGGTTTGGTACCGTATGGATTTACTCGTACGGTATTGCACCGTTTTGGTGTGGTTTGGTACCGTAACGAAGTACTCGTAAGGTATTGTACCGTTTTGGTGTGGTTTGGTACCGTATGGATGAACTCGTACGGTATTGCACCGTTTTGGTGTGGTTTGGTACCGTAACGAAGGACTCGTAAGGTATTGTACCGTTTTGGAGTGGTTTGGTACCGTATGGATGTACACGTTCGGTATTCCACCGTTTTGTTGTGGTTTGGTACCGTAACGAAGGACTCGTAAGGTATTGTACCATTTTGGTGTGGTTTGGTACCGTATGGATGTACTCGTACGGTATTGCACCGTTTTGTTTTGGTTTGGTACCGTATGGACGTACTCGTACGGTATTGCACCGTTTTGGTGTGGTTTGGTACCGTAACGAAGGACTCGTAAGGTATTGTACCGTGTTGGTGTGGTTTGGTACCGTATGGATGTACTCGTACGGTATTGTTCCATTTTGTCTTGGTTTTGTACCGTATGGATGTACTCGTACGGTATTGCACCGTTTTGGTGTAGTTGGGGACCGTATGGATGTACTCGTACGGTATTGCACCGTTTTGGTGTGGTTTGGAACCGTAACGAAGGACTCGTAAGGTATTGTACCGTTTTGGTGTGGTTTGGAACTGTATGGATGTACTCGTACGGTATTGCACCGTTTTGTTGTGGTTTGGTACCGTATGGATGTACTCGTACGGTATTGCACCGTTTTGGTGTGGTTTGGTACCGTAACGAAGGACTCGTAAGGTATTGTACCGTTTTGGTGTGGTTTGGTACCGTATGGATGTACTCGTACGGTATTGCACCGTTTTGGTGTGGTTTGGTACCGTAACGAAGGACTCGTAAGGTATTGTACGGTTTTGGTGTGGTTTTTGTACCGTATGGATGTACTCGTACGGTATTGCACCGTTTTGGTGTGGTTTGGTACCGTAACGAAGTACTCGTAAGGTATTGTACCGTTTTGGTGTGGTTTGGTACCGTATGGATGAACTCATACGGTATTGCACCGTTTTGGTGTGGTTTGGTACCGTAACGAAGGACTCGTAAGGTATTGTACCGTTTTGGAGTGGTTTGGTACCGTATGGATGTACACGTTCGGTATTCCACCGTTTTGTTGTGGTTTGGTACCGTAATGAAGGACTCGTAAGGTATTGTACCATTTTGGTGTGGTTTGGTACCGTATGGATGTACTCGTACGGTATTGCACCGTTTTGTTGTGGTTTGGTACCGTATGGACGTACTCGTACGGTATTGCACCATTTTGGTGTGGTTTGGTACCGTAACGAAGGACTCGTAAGGTATTGTAACGTGTTGGTGTGGTTTGGTACCGTATGGATGTACACGTACGGTATTGTTCCATTTTGTCGTGGTTTTGTACCGTATGGATGTACCCGTACGCTATTGAACCGTTTTGGTGTAGTTGGGGACCGTATGGATGTACTCGTACGGTATTGCACCGTTTTGGTGTGGTTTGGAACCGTAACGAAGGACTCGTAAGGTATTGTACCGTTTTGGTGTGGTTTGGAACTGTATGGATGTACTCGTACGGTATTGCACCGTTTTGTTGTGGTTTGGTGCCGTACGAATGTACTCGTACGGTATTGCACCGTTTTGGTGTGGTTTGGTACCGTAACGAAAGAGTCGTTAGGTATTGTTCCTTTTTGGTGTGGTTTGGTACCGTATGGATGTACTCGTACGGTATTGCACCGTTTTGGTGTGGTTTGGTACCGTATGGATGTACTCGTACGGTATTGCACCGTTTTGGAATGGTTTGGTACCGTAACGAAGGACTCGTAACGTATTGTACCGTTTTGGTGTGGTTTGGAACTGTATGGATGTACTCGTACGGTATTGCACCGTTTTATTGTGGTTTGGTACCGTATGAATGTACTCGTACGGTATTGCATCGTTTTGGTGTGGTTTGGTACCGTAACGAAGCAGTCGTAAGGTATTGTACCGTTTTGGTCTGGTTTGGTACCGTATGGATGTACTCGTACAGTATTGCACCGTTTTGGTGTGGTTTGGTACCGTATGGATGTACTCGTACGGTATTGCACCGTTTTGGTGTGGTTTGGTACCGTACCGAAGGACTCGTAAGGTATTGTACCGTTTTGGTGTGGTTTGGTACGGTATGGATGTACACGTACAGTATTGCACCGCTTTATTGCGGTTTGGTACCGTAACGAAGGACTCGTCAGGTATTGTACCGTTTTGGTGTGGTTTGGTACCGTATGGATGTACTCGTACGGTATTGCAACGTTTTGTTGTGGTTTGGTACCGTATGGATGTACTCGTACGGTTTTGCACAGTTTTGGAATGGTTTGGTACCGTAACGAAGGACTCGTAAGGTATTGTACCGTTTTGGTGTGGTTTGGTACTGTATGGATGTACTCGCACGGTATTGCACCGTTTTGGTGTGGTTTGGTACCGTAACGAAGGACTCGTAAGGTATTGTACGGTTTTGGTGTGGTTTGGTACCGTATGGATGTACTCGTACGGTATTGCACCGTTTTGGTGTGGTTTGGTACCGTAACGAAGGACTCGTAAGGTATTGAACTGTTTTGGTGTTGTTTGGTACCGTATGGATGTACTCGTACGGTATTGCACCGTTTTGGTGTGGTTTGGTTCCGTATGGATTTACTCGTACGGTATTGCACCGTTTTGGTGTGGTTTGGTACCGTAACGAAGAACTCGTAAGGTATTGTACCATTTTGGTGTGGTTTGGTACCGTATGGATGTACTCGTACGGTATTGCACCGTTTTGGTGTGGTTTGGTACCGTAACGAAGGACTCGTAAGGTATTGTACCGTTTTGGAGTGGTTTGGTACCGTATGGATGTACACGTTCGGTATTCCACCATTTTGTTGTGGTTTGGTACCGTAACGAAGGACTCGTAAGGTATTGTACCGTGTTGGTGTGGTTTGGTACCGTATGGATGTACTCGTACGGTATTGTTCCATTTTGTCGTGGTTTTGTACCGTATGGATGTACTCGTACGGTATTGCACCGTTTTGGTGTAGTTGGGGACCGTATGGATGTACTCGTACGGTATTGCACCGTTTTGTTGTGGTTTGGAACCGTAACGAAGGACTCGTAAGGTATTGTACCATTTTGGTGTGGTTTGGAACTGTATGGATGTACTCGTACGGTATTGCACCGTTTTGTTGTGGTTTGGTACCGTATGGATGTACTCGTACGGTATTGCACCGTTTTGATGTGGTTTGGTACCGTAACGAAGGACTCGTAAGGTATTGTACCGTATTGGTGTGGTTTGGTACCGTATGTATGTACTCGTACGGTATTGCACCGTTTTGGTGTGGTTGGGTACCGTATGGATGTAATCGTACGGTATTGCACCAATTTGGTGTGGTTTGGTACCGTAACGAAGGACTCGTAAGGTATTGTACCGTTTTGGTGTGGTTTGGTACCGTATGGATATACTTGTACGGTATTGCAACGTTTTGTTGTGGTTTGGTACCGTATGATGTACTCGTACGGTATTGCACCGTTTTGGAATGGTTTGGTACTGTAACGAAGGACTCGTAAGGTATTGTACCGTTTTGGTGTGGTTTGGTACCGTATGGATGTACTCGTACGGTATTGCACCGTTTTGGTGTGGTTTGGAACCGTATCGAAGGACTCGTAAGGTATTGTACCGTTTTGGTGTGGTTTGGTACCGTATGGATGTACTCGTACGGTATTGCACTGTTTTGGTGTGGTTTGGTACCGTATGGATTTACTTGTACGGTATTGCACCGTTTTGGTGTGGTTTTGAACCGTAACGAAGGACTCGTAAGGTATTGTACCGTTTTGGTGTGGTTTGGAACTGTATGGATGTACTCGTACGGTATTGCACCGTTTTGTTGTGGTTTGGTACCGTATGAATGTACTCGTACGGTATTGCACCGTTTTGGTGTGGTTTGGTACCGTAACGAAGGAGTCGTTAGGTATTGTACCGTTTTGGTGTGGTTTGGTACCGTATGGATGTACTCGTACGGTATTGCACCGTTTTGGTGTGGTTTGGTACCGTATGGATGTACTCGTACGGTATTGCACCGTTTTGGTGTGGTTTGGTACCGTAACGAAGGACTCGTAAGGTATTATACCGTTTTGGTGTGGTTTGGTACCGTATGGATGTACTCGTACGGTATTGCACCGTTTTGGTGTGGTTTGGTACCGTAACGAAGGACTCGTAAGGTATTGTACCGTTTTGGTGTGGTTTGGAACGGTATGGATGTACTCGTACGGTATTGCACCGTTTTGTTGTGGTTTGGTACCGTATGGATGTACTCGTACGGTATTGCACCGTTTTGGTGTGGTTTGGTACCGTAACGAAGGACTCGTAAGGTATTGTACCGTTTTGGTGTGGTTTGGTACCGTATGGATGTACTCGTACGGTATTGCACCGTTTTGGTGCGGTTTGGTACCGTATGGATGTACTGGTACGGTATTGCACCGTTTTGGTGTGGTTTGGAACCGTAACGAAGGACTCGTAAGGTATTGTACCGTTTCGTACAATACCTTACGAGTCCTTCGTTACGGTACCAAACCACACCAAAACGGTGCAATACCGTACGAGTACATCGATACAGTTCCAAACCTCACCAAAACGGTACAATACCTGACGAGTCCTTCGTTACGGTTCCAAACCACACCAAAACGGTGCAATACCGTACGAGTACATCCATACGGTCCCCAACTACACCAAAACGGTACAATACCTTACGAGTCCTTCGTTACGGTACCAAACCACACCAAAACGGTGCAATACCGTACGAGTACATCCATACGGTACCAAACCACACCAAAACGGTACAATACCTTACGAGTCCTTCGTTACGGTACCAAACCACACCAAAACGGTGCAATACCGTACGAGTACATCCATACGGTTCCAAACCACACCATAACGGTGCAATACCGTACGAGTACATCCATACGGTACCAAACCACACCAAAACGGTACAATACCTTACGAGTCCTTCGTTACGGTACCAAACCACACCAAAACGGTGCAATACCGTACGAGTACATCCATACGGTACCAAACAGCACCAAAACGGTACAATACCTTACGAGTCCTTCGTTACGGTACCAAACCATTCCAAAACGGTGCAATACCGTACGAGTACATCCATACGGAACCAAACCACACCAAAACCGTACAATACCTTACGAGTCCTTCGTTACGGTACCAAACCACACCAAAACAGTGCAATACCGTACGAGTACATCCATACGGTACCAAACCACACCAAAACGGTACAATACCTTACGAGTCTTTCGTTACGGTACCAAACCACAATAAAACGGTGCAATACTGTACGTGTACATCCATACGGTACCAAACCACACAAAAACGGTACAATACCTTACGAGTCCTTCGTTACGGTACCAAACCACACCAAAACGGTGCAATACCGTACGAGTACATCCATACGGTACCCAACCACACCAAAACGGTGCAATACCGTACGAGTACATCCATACGGTACCAAACCAAACCAAAACGATACAATACCATACGAGTCCTTCGTTTAGGTACCAAACCACACCAAAACGGTGCAATACCGTACGAGTACATCCATCCGGTACCAAACAACAACAAAATGGTGCAATACCGTACGAGTACATCCATACAGTTCAAAACCACACCAAAACGGTACAATACCTTACGAGTCCTTCGTTACGGTTCCAAACCACACCAAAACGGTGCAATACCGTACAAGTACATCCATACGGTACCAAACCATTCCAAAACGGTGCAATACCGTACGAGTACATCCATACGGTACCAAACCACACCAAAACGGTACAATACCTTACGAGTCCTTCGTTACGGTACCAAACCACACCAAAACGGTGCAATACCGTACGAGTACATCCATACGGTACCAAACCACAACAAAACGGTGCAATACCGTACGAGTACATCCATACAGTTCCAAACCACACCAAAACGGTACAATACCTTACGAGTCCTTCGTTACGGTTCCAAACCACACCAAAACGGTGCAATACCGTACGAGTACATCCATACGGTCCCCAACTACACCAAAACGGTGCAATACCGTACGAGTACATCCATACGGTCCCCAACTACACCAAAACGGTGCAATACCGTACGAGTACATCCATACGGTACAAAACCACGACAAAATGGTACAATACCGTACGAGTACATCCATATGGTACCAAACCACACCAACACGGTACAATACCTTACGAGTCATTCGTTACGGTACCAAACCACACCAAAACGGTTCAATAACGTACGAGTACGTCCATACGGTACCAAACCACAACAAAACGGTGCAATACCGTACGAGTACATCCATACGGTACCAAACCACACCAAAATGGTACAATACCTTACGAGTCCTTCGTTACGGTACCAAACCACAACAAAACGGTGGAATACCGAACGTGTACATCCATACGGTACCAAACCACACCAAAACGGTAAAATACCTTACGAGTCCTTCGTTACGGTACCAAGCCACACCAAAACGTTGCAATACCGTACGAGTACATCCATACGGTACCAAACCACACCAAAACGGTACAATACCTTACGAGTCCTTCGTTACGGTACCAAACCACACCAAAACGGTGCAATACCGTACGAGTACATCCATATGGTACCAAACCACACCAAAACGGTGCAATACCGTACGAGTACATCCATACGGTACCAAACCACACCAAAACGGTGCAATACCGTACGAGTACATCCATACGGTACCAAACCACACCAAAACAGTACAATACCTTACGAGTCCTTTGTTACGGTACCAAACCACACCAAAACGGTGCAATACCGTACGAGTACATCCATACGGTACCAAACAAAAACAAAACGGTGCAATAGCGTACGAGTACATCCATACAGTTCCAAACCACACCAAAACGGTACAATACCTTACGAGTCCTTCGTTACGGTTCCAAACCACACCAAAACGGTGTAATACCGTACAAGTACATCCATACGGTACCAAACCACACCAAAACGGTGCAATACCGTACGAGTACATCCATACGGTACCAAACCACACCAAAACAGTACAATACCTTACGAGTCCTTCGTTACGGTACCAAACCACACCAAAACGGTGCAATACCGTACGAGTACATCCATATGGTACCAAACCACACCAAAACGGTGCAATACCGTACGAGTACATCCATACGGTACCAAACCACACCAAAACGGTGCAATACCGTACGAGTACATCCATACGGTTCCAAACCACACCAAAACAGTACAATACCTTACGAGTCCTTCGTTACGGTACCAAACCACACCAAAACGGTGCAATACCGTACGAGTACATCCATACGGTACCAAACCACAACAAAACGGTGCAATACCGTACGAGTACATCCATACAATTCCAAACCACACCAAAACGGTACAATACCTTACGAGTCCTTCGTTACGATTCCAAACCACACCAAAACGGTGCAATACCGTACGAGTACATCCATACGGTCCCCAACTACACCAAAACGGTGCAATACCGTACGAGTACATCCATACGGTACCAAACCACACCAAAACGGTACAATACCTTACGAGTCCTTCGTTACGGTACCAAACCACACCAAAACGGTGCAATACCGTACGAGTACATCCATACGGTACCAAACAAAAACAAAACGGTGCAATACCGTACGAGTACATCCATACATTTCCAAACCACACAAAAACGGTACAATACCTTACGAGTCCTTCGTTACGGTTCCAAACCACACCAAAACGGTGCAATACTGTACAAGTACATCCATATGGTACCAAACCACACCGAAACGGTGCAATACCGTACGAGTACATCCATACGGTACCAAACCACACCAAAACGGTACAATACCTTACGAGTCCTTCGTTACGGTACCAAACCACACCAAAACGGTGCAATACCGTACGAGTACATCCATACGGTTCCAAACCACAACAAAACGGTGCAATACCGTACGAGTACATCCATACAATTTCAAACCACACCAAAACGGTACAATACCTTACGAGTCCTTCGTTACGATTCCAAACCACACCAAAACGGTGCAATACCGTACGAGTACATCCATACGGTCCCCAACTACACCAAAACGGTGCAATACCGTATGAGTACATCCATACGGTACAAAACCACGACAAAATGGTACAATACCGTACGAGTACATCCATACGGTACCAAACCACACCAACACTGTACAATACCTTACGAGTCCTTCGTTACGGTACCAAACCACACCAAAACGGTGCAATAACGTACGAGTACGTCCATACGGTACCAAACCATAACAAAACGGTGCAATACCGTACGAGTACATCCATACGGTACCAAACCACACCAAAATGGTACAATACCTTACGAATCCTTCATTACAGTACCAAACCACAACAAAACGGTGGAATACCGAACGTTTACATCCATACGGTACCAAACCACACCAAAACGGTGCAATACCGTACGAGTACATCCATACGGTACCAAACCACAGCAAAACAGTACAATACCTTACGAGTCCTTCGTGACGGAACCAAACCACACCAAAACGGTGCAATACCGTATGAGTACATCCATACGGAACCAAACCACACCAAAACCGTACAATACCTTACGAGTCCTTCGTTACGGTACCAAACCATACCAAAACAGTGCAATACCGTACGAGTACATCCATACTGTACCAAACCACACCAAAACGGTACAATACCTTACGAGTCCTTCGTTACGGTACCAAACCACAATAAAACGGTGCAATACTGTACGTGTACATCCATACGGTACCAAACCACACAAAAACGGTACAATACCTTACGAGTCCTTCGTTTTGGTACCAAACCACACCAAAACGGTGCAATACCGTACGAGTACATCCATACGGTACCAAACCACACCAAAACGGTACAATACCTTACGAGTCCTACGTTACGGTACCAAACCACACCCAAACGGTGCAATACCGTACGAGTACATCCATACGGTACCAAACCACACCAAAACGGTACAATACCTTACGTCTCCTTCGTTACGGTACCACACCACAACAAAACGGTGCAATACCGTTCTTGTACATCCATACGGTACCAAACCACACCAAAACGGTGCAATACCGTACGAGTACATCCATACGGTACCAAACCACAGCAAAACAGTACAATACCTTACGAGTCCTTCGTGACGGTACCAAACCACACCAAAACGGTGCAATACCGTACGAGTACATCCATACGGAACCAAACTACACCAAAACCGTACAATACCTTACGAGTCCTTCGTTACGGTACCAAACCATACCGAAACAGTGCAATACCGTACGAGTACATCCATACGGTACCAAACCACACCAAAACGGTACAATACCTTACGAGTCCTTCGTTACGGTACCAAACCACAATAAAACGGTGCAATACTGTACGTGTACATCCATACGGTACCAAACCACACAAAAACGGTACAATACCTTACGAGTCCTTCGTTTTGGTACCAAACCACACCAAAACGGTGCAATACCGTACGAGTACATCCATACAGTACCAAACAACAACAAAACGGTGCAATACCGTACGAGTACATCCATACAGTTCCAAACCACACCAAAACGGTACAATACCTTACGAGTCCTTCGTTACGGTTCCAAACCACACCAAAACGGTGCAATACCGTACAAGTACATCCATACGGTACCAAACCACACCAAAACGGTGCAATACCGTACGAGTACATCCATACGGTACCAAACCACACCAAAACGGTACAATACCTTACGAGTCCTTCCTTACGGTACCAAACCACACCAAAATGGTGCAATACCGTACGATTACATCCATACGGTACCAAACCACAACAAAACGGTGCAATACCGTACGAGTACATCCATACAGTTCCAAACCACACCAAAACGGTACAATACCTTACGAGTCCTTCGTTACGGTTCCAAACCACACCAAAACGGTGCAATACCGTACGAGTACATCCATACGGTCAACAACTACACCAAAACGGTGCAATACCGTACAGGCACATCCATACGGTACAAAACCACGACAAAATGGTACAATACCGTACGAGTACATCCATACGGTACCAAACCACACCAACACGGTACAATACCTTACGAGTCATTCGTTACGGCACCAAACCACACCAAAACGGTGCAATAACGTACGAGTACGTCCATACGGTACCAAACCACAACAAAACGGTGCAATACCGTACGAGTACATCCATACGGTACCAAACCACACCAAAATGGTACAATACCTTACGAGTCCTTCGTTACGGTACCAAACCACAACGAAACGGTGGAATACCGAACGTGTACATCCATACGGTACCAAACCACACCAAAACGGTACAATACCTTACGAGTCCTTCGTTACGGTACCAAACCACACCAAAACGGTGCAATACCGTACTAGTACATCCATACGGTACCAAACCACACCAAAACGGTACAATACCTTACGAGTCCTTCGTTACGGTACCAAACCACACCAAAACGGTGCAATACCGTCCGAGTACATCCATACGGTACCAAACCACACCAAAACGGTTCAATACCGTACGAGTACATCCATACGGTACCAAACCACACCAAAACGGTACAATACCTTACGAGTCCTTCGTTACGGTACCAAACCACACCAAAACGGTGCAATACCGAACGAGTACATCCATACGGTACCAAACCATACCAAAATCGTACAATACCTTACGAGTCCTTCCTTACGGTACCAAACCACACCAAAACGGTGCAATACCGTACGAGTACATGCATACGGTACCAAACCGCACCAAAACGGTACAATACCTAACGAGTCCTTCGTTACGGTACCAAACCACACCAAAACGGTGCAATACCGTACGAGTACATCCATACGGTACCAAACAACAACAAAACGTTGCAATACCATACGAGTACATCCATTCGGTACCAAACCACACCAAAACGGTACAATACCTTACGAGTCCTTCGTTACGGTACCAAACCACACCAAAACGGTGCAATACCGTACGAGTACATCCATACGGTACCAAACCACACCAAAACGGTACAATACCTTACGAATCCTTCGTTACGGTACCAAACCATTCCAAAACGGTACAATACCTTACGAGTCCTTCGTTACGGTACCAAACCACACCAAAACGGTGCAATACCGTACGAGTACATCCATACGGTACCTAACCACAACAAAAAGGTGCAATACCGTACAAGTACATCCATACAGTTCCAAACCACACCAAAACGGTACAATACCTTACGAGTCCTTCGTTACGGTTCAAAACCACACCAAAACGGTGCAATACCATACAAGTACATCCATACGGTACCCAACCACACCAAAACGGTGCAATACCGTACGAGTACTTCCATACAGTTCCAAACCACACCAAAACGGTACAATACCTTACGAGTCCATCGCTACGGTTCCAAACCACACCAAAACGGCGCAATACCGTACGAGTACATCCATACGGTACAAAACCACACGAAAACGGTACAATACCTTACGAGTCCTTCGTTACGGTTCCAAACCACACCAAAACGGTGCAATACCGTACGAGTACATCCATACGGTCCCCAACTACACCAAAACGGTGCAATACCGTACGAGTACATCCATACGGTACAAAACCACGACAAAATGGTACAATACCGTACGAGTACATCCATACGGTACCAAACCATACCTAAACGGTACAATACCTTACGAGTCCTTCGTTACGGTACCAAACCATTCCAAAACGGTGCAATACCGTACGAGTACATCCATAGGGTACCAAACCACAACAAAACGTTGCAATACCGTACGAGTACATCCATACGGTACCAAACCACACCAAAATGGTACAATACCGTACGAGTCCTTCGTTACGGTACCAAACCACAACAAAACGGTGGAATACCAAACGTGTACATCCATACGGTACCAAACCACACCAAAACGGTACAATACCTTACAAGTCCTTCGTTACGGTACCAAACCACACCAAAACGGTGCAATACCGTACGAGTACATCCATACGGTACCAAACCACACCAAAACGGTACAATACCTTACGAGTCCTACGTTACGGTACCAAACCACACCAAAACGGTGCAATACCGTACGAGTACATCCATACGGTACCAAACCACACCAAAACAGTACAATACCTTACGAGTCCTTCGTTACGGTACCAAACCACACCAAAACGGTGCAATACCGTACGAGTACATCCATACGGTACCAAACCACACCAAAACAGTACAATACCTTACGAGTCCTTCGTTACGGTACCAAACCACACCAAAACGATACAATACCTTACGAGTCCTTCGTTACGGTACCAAACCATTCCAAAACGGTGCAATACCGTACGAGTACATCCATACGGTACCAAACCACAACAAAACGTTGCAATACCGTACGAGTACATCCATACGGCACAAAACCACACCAAAACGGTATATTACCTTACGAGTCCTTCGTTACGGTACCAAACCACAATAAAACGGTGCAATACTGTACGTGTACATCCATACGGTACCTAACCACACCAAAACGGTACAATACTTTACGAGTCCTTCGTTACGGTACCAAACCACACCAAAACGGTGCAATACCGTACGAGTACATCCATACGGTACAAAACCACACCAAAATGGTACAATACCTTACGAGTCCTTCATTAAGGTACCAAACCACACAAAAACGGTGCAATACCGTACGAGTACATCCATACGGTACCAAACCACACCAAAACAGTACAATACCTTACGAGTCCTTCGTTACAGTACCAAACCACACCAAAACGATACAATACCTTACGAGTCCTTCGTTACGGTACCAAACCATTCCAAAACGGTGCAATACCATACGAGTACATCCATACGGTACCAAACCACAACAAAACGTTGCAATACCGTACGAGTACATCCATACGGCACAAAACCACACCAAAACGGTACATTACCTTACGAGTCCTTCGTTACGGTACCAAACCACAATAAAACGGTGCAATACTGTACGTGTACATCCATACGGTACCAAACCACACAGAAACGGTACAATACTTTACGAGTCCTTCGTTACGGTACCAAACCACACCAAAACGGTGCAATACCGTACGAGTACATCCATACGGTACAAAACCACACCAAAACGGTACAATACCTTACGAGTCCTTCATTAAGGTACCAAACCACACAAAAACGGTGCAATACCGTACGAGTACATCCATACGGTACCCAACCACACCAAAACGGTGCAATACCGTACGAGTACATCCATACGGTACCCAACCACACCAAAACGGTGCAATACCGTACGAGTACATCCATACGGTTCCAAACCACACCAAAATGGTACAATACCTTACGAGTCCTTCGTTACGGTACCAAACCACAACAAAACGGTGGAATACCGAACGTGTACATCCATACGGTACCAAACCACACCAAAACGGTACAATACCTTACGAGTCCTTCGTTACGGTACCAAACCACACCAAAACGGTGCAATACCGTACGAGTACATCCATACGGTACCAAACCACACCAAAACGGTACAATACCTTACGAGTCCTTCGTTACGGTACCAAACCACACCAAAACGGTGCAATACCGTACGAGTACATCCATACGGTACCAAACCACACCATAACGGTGCAATACCGTACGAGTACATCCATACGGTACCAAACCACACCAAAACCGTACAATACCTTACGAGTCCATCGTGACGGTACCAAACCACACCAAAACGGTGCAATACCGTACGAGTACATCCATACGGTACCAAACCACACCAAAACCGTACAATACCTTACGAGTCCTTCGTTACGGTACCAAACCACACCAAAACGGTGCAATACCGTACGAGTACATCCATACGGTCCCCAACTACACCAAAACGGTGCAATACCGTACGAGTACATCCATACGGTACAAAACCACGACAAAATGGTACAATACCGTACGAGTACATCCATACGGTACCAAACCATACCTAAACGGTACAATACCTTACGAGTCCTTCGTTACGGTACCAAACCATTCCAAAACGGTGCAATACCGTACGAGTACATCCATAGGGTACCAAACCACAACAAAACGTTGCAATACCGTACGAGTACATCCATACGGTACCAAACCACACCAAAATGGTACAATACCGTACGAGTCCTTCGTTACGGTACCAAACCACAACAAAACGGTGGAATACCAAACGTGTACATCCATACGGTACCAAACCACACCAAAACGGTACAATACCTTACAAGTCCTTCGTTACGGTACCAAACCACACCAAAACGGTGCAATACCGTACGAGTACATCCATACGGTACCAAACCACACCAAAACGGTACAATACCTTACGAGTCCTACGTTACGGTACCAAACCACACCAAAACGGTGCAATACCGTACGAGTACATCCATACGGTACCAAACCACACCAAAACAGTACAATACCTTACGAGTCCTTCGTTACGGTACCAAACCACACCAAAACGGTGCAATACCGTACGAGTACATCCATACGGTACCAAACCACACCAAAACAGTACAATACCTTACGAGTCCTTCGTTACGGTACCAAACCACACCAAAACGATACAATACCTTACGAGTCCTTCGTTACGGTACCAAACCATTCCAAAACGGTGCAATACCGTACGAGTACATCCATACGGTACCAAACCACAACAAAACGTTGCAATACCGTACGAGTACATCCATACGGCACAAAACCACACCAAAACGGTATATTACCTTACGAGTCCTTCGTTACGGTACCAAACCACAATAAAACGGTGCAATACTGTACGTGTACATCCATACGGTACCTAACCACACCAAAACGGTACAATACTTTACGAGTCCTTCGTTACGGTACCAAACCACACCAAAACGGTGCAATACCGTACGAGTACATCCATACGGTACAAAACCACACCAAAACGGTACAATACCTTACGAGTCCTTCATTAAGGTACCAAACCACACAAAAACGGTGCAATACCGTACGAGTACATCCATACGGTACCAAACCACACCAAAACAGTACAATACCTTACGAGTCCTTCGTTACAGTACCAAACCACACCAAAACGATACAATACCTTACGAGTCCTTCGTTACGGTACCAAACCATTCCAAAACGGTGCAATACCATACGAGTACATCCATACGGTACCAAACCACAACAAAACGTTGCAATACCGTACGAGTACATCCATACGGCACAAAACCACACCAAAACGGTACATTACCTTACGAGTCCTTCGTTACGGTACCAAACCACAATAAAACGGTGCAATACTGTACGTGTACATCCATACGGTACCAAACCACACAGAAACGGTACAATACTTTACGAGTCCTTCGTTACGGTACCAAACCACACCAAAACGGTGCAATACCGTACGAGTACATCCATACGGTACAAAACCACACCAAAACGGTACAATACCTTACGAGTCCTTCATTAAGGTACCAAACCACACAAAAACGGTGCAATACCGTACGAGTACATCCATACGGTACCCAACCACACCAAAACGGTGCAATACCGTACGAGTACATCCATACGGTACCCAACCACACCAAAACGGTGCAATACCGTACGAGTACATCCATACGGTTCCAAACCACACCAAAATGGTACAATACCTTACGAGTCCTTCGTTACGGTACCAAACCACAACAAAACGGTGGAATACCGAACGTGTACATCCATACGGTACCAAACCACACCAAAACGGTACAATACCTTACGAGTCCTTCGTTACGGTACCAAACCACACCAAAACGGTGCAATACCGTACGAGTACATCCATACGGTACCAAACCACACCAAAACGGTACAATACCTTACGAGTCCTTCGTTACGGTACCAAACCACACCAAAACGGTGCAATACCGTACGAGTACATCCATACGGTACCAAACCACACCATAACGGTGCAATACCGTACGAGTACATCCATACGGTACCAAACCACACCAAAACCGTACAATACCTTACGAGTCCATCGTGACGGTACCAAACCACACCAAAACGGTGCAATACCGTACGAGTACATCCATACGGTACCAAACCACACCAAAACCGTACAATACCTTACGAGTCCTTCGTTACGGTACCAAACCACACCAAAACGGTGCAATACCGTACGAGTACATCCATACGGTTCCAAACCACAACAAAACGGTGCAATACCGTACGAGTACATCCATACAGTTCCAAACCACACCAAAACGGTACAATACCTTACGAGTCCTTCGTTACGGTTCCAAACCACACCAAAACGGTGCAATACCGTACGAGTACATCCATACGGTCCCCAACTACACCAAATCGGTGCAATACCGTACGAGTACATCCATACGGTACAAAACCACGACAAAATGGTACAATACCGTACGAGTACATCCATACGGTACCAAACCACACCAACACGGTACAATACCTTACGAGTCCTTCGTTACGGTACCAAACCACACCAAAACGGTGAAATAACGTACGAGTACGTCCATACGGTACCAAACCACAACAAAACGGTGCAATACCGTACGAGTACATCCATACGGTACCAAACCACACCAAAATGGTACAATACCTTACGAATCCTTCATTACGGTACCAAACCACAACAAAACGGTGGAATACCAAACGTCTACATCCATACGGTACCAAACCACACCAAAACGGTACAATACCTTACGAGTCCTTCGTTACGGTACCAAACCATTCCAAAACGGTGCAATACCGTACGAGTACATCCATACGGTACCAAACCACAACAAAACGTTGCAATACCGTACGAGTACATCCATACGGTACCAAACCACACCAAAACGGTACAATACCTTACGAGTCCTTCGTTACGGTACCAAACCACAATAAAACGGTGCAATACCGTACGAGTACATCCATACGGTACCAAACCACACCAAAATGGTACAATACCTTACGAATCCTTCATTACGGTACCAAACCACAACAAAACGGTGGAATACCAAACGTCTACATCCATACGGTACCAAACCACACCAAAACGGTACAATACCTTACAAGTCCTTCGTTACGGTACCAAACCATTCCAAAACGGTGCAATACCGTACGAGTACATCCATACGGTACCAAACCACAACAAAACGTTGCAATACCGTACGAGTACATCCATACGGTACCAAACCACCCCAAAACGGAACAATACCTTACGAGTCCTTCGTTACGGTACCAAACCACACCAAAACGGTGCAATACCGTACGAGTACATCCATACGGTACCCAACCACACCAAAACGGTGCAATACCGTACGAGTACATCTATACGGTACCAAACCACACCAAAACGGTGCAATACCGTACGAGTACATCCATACGGTACCAAACCACACCAAAACGGTCCAATACCTTACGAGTCCTTCGTTACGGTACCAAACCACACCAAAACGGTGCAATACCGTACGAGTACATCCATACGGTACCAAACAAAAACAAAACGGTGCAATACTGTACGAGTACATCCATACAGTTCCAAACCACACCAAAACGGTACAATACCTTACGAGTCCTTCGTTACGGTTCCAAACCACACCAAAACGGTGCAATACCGTACAAGTACATCCATACGGTACCAAACCACACCAAAACGGTGCAATACCGTACGAGTACATCCATACGGTACCAAACCACACCAAAACGGTACAATACCTTACGAGTCCTTCGTTACGGTACCAAACCACAACAAAACGGTGGAATACCGAACGTGTACTTCCATACGGTACCAAACCACACCAAAACGGTACAATACCTTACGAGTCCTTCGTTACGGTACCAAACCACACCAAAACGGTGCAATACCGTACGCGTACATCCATACGGTACCCAACCACACCAAAACGGTGCAATACCGTACGAGTACATCCATACGGTACCAAACCACACCAAAACGGTACAATACCTTACGAGTCCTTCGTTACGGTACCAAACCACACCAAAACGGTGCAATACCGTACGAGTACATCCATACGGTACCAAACAAAAACAAAACGGTGCAATACCGTACGAGTACATCCATACAGTTCCAAACCACACCAAAACGGTACAATACCTTACGAGTCCTTCGTTACGGTTCCAAACCACACCAAAACGGTGCAATACCGTACAAGTACATCCATACGGTTCCAAACCACAACAAAACGGTGCAATACCGTACGAGTACATCCATACAGTTCCAAACCACACCAAAACGGTACAATACCTTACGAGTCCTTCGTTACGGTTCCAAACCACACCAAAACGGTGCAATACCGTACGAGTACATCCATACGGTCCCCAACTACACCAAATCGGTGCAATACCGTACGAGTACATCCATACGGTACAAAACCACGACAAAATGGTACAATACCGTACGAGTACATCCATACGGTACCAAACCACACCAACACGGTACAATACCTTACGAGTCCTTCGTTACGGTACCAAACCACATCAAAACGGTGAAATAACGTACGAGTACGTCCATACGGTACCAAACCACAACAAAACGGTGCAATACCGTACGAGTACATCCATACGGTACCAAACCACACCAAAATGGTACAATACCTTACGAATCCTTCATTACGGTACCAAACCACAACAAAACGGTGGAATACCAAACGTATACATCCATACGGTACCAAACCACACCAAAATGGTACAATACCTTACGAGTCCTTCGTTACGGTACCAAACCATTACAAAACGGTGCAATACCGTACGAGTACATCCATACGGTACCAAACCACAACAAAACGTTGCAATACCGTACGAGTACATCCATACGGTACCAAACCACACCAAAACGGTACAATACCTTACGAGTCCTTCGTTACGGTACCAAACCACAATAAAACGGTGCAATACTGTACGTGTACATCCATACGGTACCAAACCACCCCAAAACGGAACAATACCTTACGAGTCCTTCGTTACGGTACCAAACCACACCAAAACGGTGCAATACCGTACGAGTACATCCATACGGTACCCAACCACACCAAAACGGTGCAATACCGTACGAGTACATCCATACGGTACCAAACCACACCAAAACGGTGCAATACCGTACGAGTACATCCATACGGTACCAAACCACACCAAAACGGTCCAATACCTTACGAGTCCTTCGTTACGGTACCAAACCACACCAAAACGGTGCAATACCGTACGAGTACATCCATACGGTACCAAAAAAAAACAAAACGGTGCAATACCGTACGAGTACATCCATACAGTTCCAAACCACACCAAAACGGTACAATACCTTACGAGTCCTTCGTTACGGTTCCAAACCACACCAAAACGGTGCAATACCGTACAAGTAAATCCATACGGTACCAAACCACACCAAAACGGTGCAATACCGTACGAGTACATCCATACGGTACCAAACCACACCAAAACGGTACAATACCTTACGAGTCCTTCGTTACGGTACCAAACCACAACAAAACGGTGGAATACCGAACGTGTACTTCCATACGGTACCAAACCACACCAAAACGGTACAATACCTTACGAGTTCTTCGTTACGGTACCAAACCACACCAAAACGGTGCAATACCGTACGCGTACATCCATACGGTACCCAACCACACCAAAACGGTGCAATACCGTACGAGTACATCCATACGGTACCAAACCACACCAAAACGGTACAATACCTTACGAGTCCTTCGTTACGGTACCAAACCACACCAAAACGGTGCAATACCGTACGAGTACATCCATACGGTACCAAACAAAAACAAAACGGTGCAATACCGTACGAGTACATCCATACAGTTCCAAACCACACCAAAACGGTACAATACCTTACGAGTCCTTCGTTACGGTTCCAAACCACACCAAAACGGTGCAATACCGTACAAGTACATCCATACGGTACCAAACCACACCAAAACGGTGCAATACCGTACGAGTACATCCATACGGTACCAAACCACACCAAAACGGTACAATACCTTACGAGTCCTTCGTTACAGTACCAAACCACACCAAAACGGTGCAATACCGTACGAGTACATCCATACGGTTCCAAACCACAACAAAACGGTGCAATACCTTACGAGTACATCCATACAGTTCCAAACCACACCAAAACGGTACAATACCTTACGAGTCCTTCGTTACGGTTCCAAACCACACCAAAACGGTGCAATACCGTACGAGTACATCCATACGGTCCCCAACTACACCAAATCGGTGCAATACCGTACGAGTACATCCATACGGTACAAAACCACGACAAAATGGTACAATACCGTACGAGTACATCCATACGGTACCAAACCACACCAACACGGTACAATACCTTACGAGTCCTTCGTTACGGTACCAAACCACACCAAAACGGTGAAATAACGTACGAGTACGTCCATACGGTACCAAACCACAACAAAACGGTGCAATACCGTACGAGTACATCCATACGGTACCAAACCACACCAAAATGGTACAATACCTTACGAATCCTTCATTACGGTACCCAACCACAACAAAACGGTGGAATACCAAACGTATACATCCATACGGTACCAAACCACACCAAAATGGTACAATACCTTACGAGTCCTTCGTTACGGTACCAAACCATTACAAAACGGTGCAATACCGTACGAGTACATCCATACGGTACCAAACCACAACAAAACGTTGCAATACCGTACGAGTACATCCATACGGTACCAAACCACACCAAAACGGTACAATACCTTACGAGTCCTTCGTTACGGTACCAAACCACAATAAAACGGTGCAATACTGTACGTGTACATCCATACGGTACCAAACCACCCCAAAACGGAACAATACCTTACGAGTCCTTCGTTACGGTACCAAACCACACCAAAACGGTGCAATACCGTACGAGTACATCCATACGGTACCCAACCACACCAAAACGGTGCAATACCGTACGAGTACATCCATACGGTACCAAACCACACCAAAACGGTGCAATACCGTACGAGTACATCCATACGGTACCAAACCACACCAAAACGGTCCAATACCTTACGAGTCCTTCGTTACGGTACCAAACCACACCAAAACGGTGCAATACCGTACGAGTACATCCATACGGTACAAAAAAAAAACAAAACGGTGCAATACCGTACGAGTACATCCATACAGTTCCAAACCACACCAAAACGGTACAATACCTTACGAGTCCTTCGTTACGGTTCCAAACCACACCAAAACGGTGCAATACCGTACAAGTACATCCATACGGTACCAAACCACACCAAAACGGTGCAATACCGTACGAGTACATCCATACGGTACCAAACCACACCAAAACGGTACAATACCTTACGAGTCCTTCGTTACGGTACCAAACCACAACAAAACGGTGGAATACCGAACGTGTACTTCCATACGGTACCAAACCACACCAAAACGGTACAATACCTTACGAGTCCTTCGTTACGGTACCAAACCACACCAAAACGGTGCAATACCGTACGCGTACATCCATACGGTACCCAACCACACCAAAACGGTGCAATACCGTACGAGTACATCCATACGGTACCAAACCACACCAAAACGGTACAATACCTTACGAGTCCTTCGTTACGGTACCAAACCACACCAAAACGGTGCAATACCGTACGAGTACATCCATACGGTACCAAACAAAAACAAAACGGTGCAATACCGTACGAGTACATCCATACAGTTCCAAACCACACCAAAACGGTACAATACCTTACGAGTCCTTCGTTACGGTTCCAAACCACACCAAAACGGTGCAATACCGTACAAGTACATCCATACGGTACCAAACCACACCAAAACGGTGCAATACCGTACGAGTACATCCATACGGTACCAAACCACACCAAAACGGTACAATACCTTACGAGTCCTTCGTTACAGTACCAAACCACACCAAAACGGTGCAATACCGTACGAGTACATCCATACGGTTCCAAACCACAACAAAACGGTGCAATACCTTACGAGTACATCCATACAGTTCCAAACCACACCAAAACGGTACAATACCTTACGAGTCCTTCGTTACGGTTCCAAACCACACCAAAACGGTGCAATACCGTACGAGTACATCCATACGGTCCCCAACTACACCAAATCGGTGCAATACCGTACGAGTACATCAATACGGTACAAAACCACGACAAAATGGTACAATACCGTACGAGTACATCCATACGGTACCAAACAACACCAACACGGTACAATACCTTACGAGTCCTTCGTTACGGTACCAAACCACACCAAAACGGTGAAATAACGTACGAGTACGTCCATACGGTACCAAACCACAACAAAACGGTGCAATACCGTACGAGTACATCCATACGGTACCAAACCACACCAAAATGGTACAATACCTTACGAATCCTTCATTACGGTACCAAACCACAACAAAACGGTGGATTACCAAACGTATACATCCATACGGTACCAAACCACACCAAAATGGTACAATACCTTACGCGTCCTTCGTTACGGTACCAAACCATTCCAAAACGGTGCAATACCGTACGAGTACATCCATACGGTACCAAACCACAACAAAACGTTGCAATACCGTACGAGTACATCCATACGGTACCAAACCACACCAAAACGGTACAATACCTTACGAGTCCTTCGTTACGGTACCAAACCACAATAAAACGGTGCAATACTGTACGTGTACATCCATACGGTACCAAACCACCCCAAAACGGAACAATACCTTACGAGTCCTTCGTTACGGTACCAAACCACACCAAAACGGTGCAATACCGTACGAGTACAACCATACGGTACCCAACCACACCAAAACGGTGCAATACCGTACGAGTACATCCATACGGTACCAAACCACACCAAAACGGTGCAATACCGTACGAGTACATCCATACGGTACCAAACCACACCAAAACGGTCCAATACCTTACGAGTCCTTCGTTACGGTACCAAACCACACCAAAACGGTGCAATACCGTACGAGTACATCCATACGGTACCAAACAAAAACAAAACGGTGCAATACCGTACGAGTACATCCATACAGTTCCAAACCACACCAAAACGGTACAATACCTTACGAGTCCTTCGTTACGGTTCCAAACCACACCAAAACGGTGCAATACCGTACAAGTACATCCATACGGTACCAAACCACACCAAAACGGTGCAATACCGTACGAGTACATCCATACGGTACCAAACCACACCAAAACGGTATAATACCTTACGAGTCCTTCGTTACGGTACCAAACCACAACAAAACGGTGGAATACCGAATGTGTACATCCATACGGTACCAAACCACACCAAAACGGTACAATACCTTACGAGTCCTTCGTTACGGTACCAAACCACACCAAAACGGTGCAATACCGTACGAGTACATCCATACGGTACCCAACCACACCAAAACGGTGCAATACCGTACGAGTACATCCATACGGTACCAAACCACACCAAAACGGTACAATACCTTACGAGTCCTTCGTTACGGTACCAAACCACACCAAAACGGTGCAATACCGTACGAGTACATCCATACGGTACCAAACAAAAACAAAACGGTGCAATACCGTACGAGTACATCCATACAGTTCCAAACCACACCAAAACGGTACAATACCTTACGAGTCCTTCGTTACGGTTCCAAACCACACCAAAACGGTGCAATACCGTCGGGTACATCCATACGGTACCAAACCACACCAAAACGGTGCAATACCGTACGAGTACATCCATACAGTACCAAACCACACCAAAACGGTACAATACCTTACGAGTCCTTCGTTACGGTACCAAACCACACCAAAACGGTGCAATACCGTACGAGTACGTCCATACGGTTCCAAACCACAACAAAACGGTGCAATACCGTACGAGTACATCCATACAGTTCCAAACCACACCAACACGGTACAATACCTTACGAGTCCTTCGTTACGGTTCCAAACCACACCAAAACGGTGCAATACCAAACGAGTACATCCATACGGTCCCCAACTACACCAAAACGGTGCAATACCGTACGAGTACATCCATACGGTACAAAACCACGACAAAATGGTACAATACCGTACGAGTACATCCATACGGTACCAAACCACACCAACACGGTACAATACCTTACGAGTCCTTCGTTATGGTACCAAACCACACCAAAACGGTGAAATAACGTACGAGTACGTCCATACGGTACCAAACCACAACAAAACGGTGCAATACCGTACGAGTACATCCATACGGTACCAAACCACACCAAAATGGTACAATACCTTACGAATCCTTCATTACGGTACCAAACCACAACAAAACGGTGGAATACCGAACGTGTACATCCATACGGTACCAAACCACACCAAAACGGTGCAATACCGTACGAGTACATCCATACGGTACCAAACCACACCAAAACGGTACAATACCTTACGAGTCCTTCGTTACGGTACCAAACCACACCAAAACGGTGCAATACCGTACGAGTACATCCATACGGTACCAAACCACACCAAAACGGTGCAATACCGTACGAGTACATCCATACGGTACCAAACCACACCAAAATCGTACAATACCTTACGAGTCCTTCCTTACGGTACCAAACCACACCAAAACGGTGCAATACCGTACGAGTACATCCATACGGTACCAAACCACACCAAAATGGTACAATACCTTACGAGTCCTTCGTTACGGTACCAAACCACACCAAAACGGTGCAATACCGTACGAGTACATCCATACGGTACCTAACCACACCAAAACGGTACAATACCTTACGAGTCCTTCGTTACGGTACCAAACCATTCCAAAACGGTACAATACCTTACGAGTCCTTCGTTACGGTACCAAACCACACCAAAACGGTGCAATACCGTACGAGTACATCCATACGGTTCCAAACCACACCAAAATGGTACAATACCTTACGAGTCCTTCGTTACGGTTCAAAACCACACCAAAACGGTGCAATACCATACAAGTACATCCATACGGTACCAAACCACACCAAAACGGTGCAATACCGTACGAGTACATCCATTCGGTACCAAACCACACCAAAACGGTACAATACCTTACGAGTCCTTCGTTACGGTACCAAACCACCAAAACGGTGCAATACCGTACGAGTACATCCATACGGTACCAAACCACACCAAAACGGTACAATACCTTACGAGTCCTTCGTTACGGTACCAAACCATTCCAAAACGGTACAATACCTTACGAGTCCTTCGTTACGGTACCAAACCACACCAAAACGGTGCAATACCGTACGAGTACATCCATACGGTACCAAACCACAACAAAACGGTGCAATACCGTACGAGTACATCCATACAGTTCCAAACCACACCAAAACGGTACAATACCTTACGAGTCCTTCGTTACGGTTCAAAACCACACCAAAACGGTGCAATACCATACAAGTACATCCATACGGTACCAAACCACACCAAAACGGTGCAATACCGTACGAGTACATCCATTCGGTACCAAACCACACCAAAACGGTACAATACCTTACGAGTCCTTCGTTACGGTACCAAACCACACCAAAACGGTGCAATACCGTACGAGTACATCCATACGGTACCAAACCACACCAAAACGGTACAATACCTTACGAGTCCTTCGTTACGGTACCAAACCACACCAAAACGGTGAAATAACGTACGAGTACGTCCATACGGTACCAAACCACAACAAAACGGTGCAATACCGTACGAGTACATCCATACGGTACCAAACCACACCAAAATGGTACAATACCTTACGAGTCCTTCGTCACGGTACCAAACCACACCAAAACAGTGCAATACCGTACGAGTACATCCATACGGTACCAAACCACACCAAAACGGTACAATACCTTACGAGTCCTTCGTTACGGTACCAAACCACAATAAAACGGTGAAATACTGTACGTGTACATCCATACGGTACCAAACAACACAAAAATGGTACAATACCTTACGAGTCCTTCGTTACGGTACCAAACCACACCAAAACGGTGCAATACCGTACGAGTACATCCATATGGTACCCAACCACACCAAAACGGTGCAATACCGTACGAGTACATCCATACGGTACCAAACCACACCAAAACGGTACAATACCTTACGAGTCCTTCGTTTTGGTACCAAACCACACCAAAACGGTGCAATACCGTACAAGTACATCCATACGGTACCAAACAACAACCAAACGGTGCAATACCGTACGAGTACATCCATACAGTTCCAAACCACACCAAAATGGTACAATACCTTACGAGTCCTTCGTTACGGTTCCAAACCACACCAAAACGGTGCAATACCGTACGAGTACATCCATACGGTACCAAACCACACCAAAACGGTGCAATACCGTACGAGTACATTCATACGGTACCAAACCACACCAAAACGGTACAATACCTTACGAGTCCTTCGTTACGGTACCAAACCACACCAAAACGGTGCAATACCGTACGAGTACATCCATACGGTACCAAACCACAACAAAACGGTGCAATACCGTACGAGTACATCCATACAGTTCCAAACCACACCAAAACGGTACAATACCTTACGAGTCCTTCGTTACGGTTCCAAACCACACCAAAACGGTGCAATACCGTACGAGTACATCCATACGGTCCCCAACTACACCAAAACGGTGCAATACCGTACGAGTACATCCATACGGTACAAAACCACGACAAAAAGGTACAATACCGTACGAGTACATCCATACGGTACCAAACCACACCAACACGGTACAATACCTTACGAGTCATTCGTTACGGTACCAAACCACACCAAAACGGTGCAATAACGTACGAGTACGTCCATACGGTACCAAACCACAACAAAACGGTGCAATACCATACGAGTACATCCATACGGTACCAAACCACACCAAAATGGTACAATACCTTACGAGTCCTTTGTTACGGTACCAAACCACAACAAAACGGTGGAATACCGAACGTGTACATCCATCGGTACCAAACCACACCAAAACGGTACCATACCTTACGAGTCCTTCGTTACGGTACGAAACCACACCAAAACGGTGCAATACCGTACGAGTACATCCATACGGTACCAAACCACACCAAAACGGTACAATACCTTACGAGTACTTCGTTACGGTACCAAACCACACCAAAACGGTGCAATACCGTACGAGTACATCCCTACGGTACCAAACCACACCAAAACGGTGCAATACCGTACGAGTACATCCATATGGTACAAAACCACACATAAACAGTACAATACCTTACGAGTCCTTCGTTACGGTACCAAATCACACCAAAACCGTGCAATACCGTACGAGTACATCCATACGGTACCAAACCACACCAAAATCGTACAATACCTTACGAGTCCTTCCTTACGGTACCAAACCACACCAAAACGGTGCAATACCGTACGAGTACATCCATACGGTACCAAACCGCACCAAAACGGTACAATACCTAACGAGTCCTTCGTTACGGTACCAAACCACACCAAAACGGTGCAATACCGTACGAGTACATCCATACGGTACCAAACCACAACAAAACGGTGCAATACCGTACGAGTACATCCATACAGTTCCAAACCACACCAAAATGGTACAATACCTTACGAGTCCTTCGTTACGGTTCAAAACCACACCAAAACGGTGCAATACCATACAAGTACATCCATACGGTACCGAACCATACCAAAACGGTGCAATACCGTACGAGTACATCCATTCGGTACCAAACCACACCAAAACGGAACAATACCTTACGAGTCCTTCGTTACGGTACCAAACCACACCAAAACGGTGCAATACCGTACGAGTACATCCATACGGTACCAAACCACACCAAAACGGTACAATACCTTACGAGTCCTTCGTTACGGTACCAAACCACACCAAAAAGGTGCAATACCGTACGAGTACATCCATACGGTACCAAACAACACCAAAATGGTACAATACCTTACGAGTCCTTCGTTACGGTACCAAACCACACCAAAACGGTGCAATACCGTACGAGTACATCCATACGGTACCAAACCACACCAAAACGGTACAATACCTTACGAGTCCTTCGTTACGGTACCAAACCACACCAAAACGGTGCAATACCGTACGAGTACATCCATACGGTACCAAACCACACCAAAACGGTACAATACCTTACGAGTCCTTTGTTACGGTACCAAACCATTCCAAAACGGTACAATACCTTACGAGTCCTTCGTTACGGTACCAAACCACACCAAAACGGTGCAATAGCGTACGAGTACATCCATACGGTACCAAACCACAACAAAACGGTGCAATACCGTACGAGTACATCCATACAGTTCCAAACCACACCAAAACGGTACAATACCTTACGAGTCCTTCGTTACGGTTCAAAACCACACCAAAACGGTGCAATACCATACAAGTACATCCATACGGTACCAAACCACACCAAAACGGTGCAATACCGTACGAGTACATCCATTCGGTACCAAACCACACCAAAACGGTACAATACCTTACGAGTCCTTCGTTACGGTACCAAACCACACTAAAACGGTGCAATACCGTACGAGTACATCCATACGGTACCAAACCACACCAAAACGGTACAATACCTTACGAGTCCTTCGTTACGGTACCAAACCACACCAAAACGGTGAAATAACGTACGAGTACGTCCATACGGTACCAAACCACAACAAAACGGTGCAATACCGTACGAGTACATCCATACGGTACCAAACCACACCAAAATGGTACAATACCTTACGAGTCCTTCGTTACGGTACCAAACCACACCAAAACAGTGCAATACCGTACGAGTACATCCATACGGTACCAAACAACACCAAAACGGTACAATACCTTACGAGTCCTTCGTCACGGTACCAAACCACAATAAAACGGAGCAATACTGTACGTGTACATCCATACGGTACCAAACCACACAAAAACGGTACAATACCTTACGAGTCCTTCGTTACGGTACCAAACCACACCAAAACGGTGCAATACCGTACGAGTACATCCATACGGTACCCAACCACACCAAAACGGTGCAATACCGTACGAGTACATCCATACGGTACCAAACCACACCAAAACGGTACAATACCTTACGAGTCCTTCGTTTTGGTACCAAACCACGCCAAAACGGTGCAATACCGTACGAGTACATCCATACGGTACCAAACAACAACAAAACGGTGCAATACCGTACGAGTACATCCATACAGTTCCAAACCACACCAAAATGGTACAATACCTTACGAGTCCTTCGTTACGGTTCCAAACCACACCAAAACGGTGCAATACCGTACAAGTACATCCATACGGTACCAAACCACACCAAAACGGTGCAATACCGTACGAGTACATCCATACGGTACCAAACCACACCAAAATGGTACAATACCTTACGAGTCCTTCGTTACGGTACCAAACCACACCAAAACGGTGCAATACCGTACGAGTACATCCATACGGTACCAAACCACACCAAAATCGTACAATACCTTACGAGTCCTTCCTTACGGTACCAAACCACACCAAAACGGTGCAATACCGTACGAGTACATCCATACGGTACCAAACCACACCAAAACGGGACAATACCTTACGAGTCCTTCGTTTTGGTACCAAACCACACCAAAACGGTGCAATACCGTACGAGTACATCCATACGGTACCAAACAACAACAAAACGGTGCAATACCGTACGAGTACATCCATACAGTTCCAAACCACACCAAAATGGTACAATACCTTACGAGTCCTTCGTTACGGTTCCAAACCACACCAAAACGGTGCAATACCGTACAAGTACATCCATACGGTACCAAACCACACCAAAACGGTGCAATACCGTACGAGTACATCCATACGGTACCAAACCACACCAAAATGGTACAATACCTTACGAGTCCTTCGTTACGGTACAAAACCACACCAAAACGGTGCAATACCGTACGAGTACATCCATACGGTACCAAACCACAACAAAACGGTGCAATGTCGTACGAGTACATCCATACAGTTCCAAACCACACCAAAACGGTACAATACCTTACGAGTCCTTCGTTACGGTTCCAAACCACACCAAAACGGTGCAATACCGTACGAGTACATCCATACGGTCCCCAACTACGCCAAAACGGTGCAATACCGTAGGAGTACATCCATACGGTACAAAACCACGACAAAATGGTACAATGCGGTACGAGTACATCCATACGGTACCAAACCACACCAACACGGTACAATACCTTACGAGTCATTCGTTACGGTACCAAACCACACCAAAACGGTGCAATAACGTACGAGTACGTCCATACGGTACCAAACCACAACAAAACGGTGCAATACCGTACGAGTACATCCATACGGTACCAAACCACACCAAAATGGTACAATACCTTACGAGTCCTTCGTTACGGTACCAAACCACACCAAAACGGTGCAATACCGTACGAGTACATCCATACAGTACCAAACCACACCAAAACGGTACAATACCTTACGAGTCCTTCATTACGGTACCAAACCACACCAAAACGGTGCAATACCGTACGAGTACATCCATACGGTACCAAACCACACCAAAACGGTACAATACCTTACGAGTCCTTCGTTACGGTACCAAACCATTCCAAAACGGTACAATACCTTACGAGTCTTTCGTTACGGTACCAAACCACACCAAAACGGTGCAATACCGTGCGAGTACATCCATACGGTACCAAACCACAACAAAACGGTGCAATACCGTACGAGTACATCCATACAGTTCCAAACCACACCAAAATGGTACAATACCTTACGAGTCCTTCGTTACGGTTCAAAACCACAGCAAAACGGTGCAATACCATACAAGTACATCCATACGGTACCAAACCACACCAAAACGGTGCAATACCTTACGAGTACTTCCTTACGGTACCAAACCACACCAAAACGGTGCAATACCGTACGAGTACATCCATACGGTACCAAACCACACCAAAACGGTGCAATACCGTACGAGTACATCCATACGGTACCAAACCACACCAAAACGGTGCAATACCGTACGAGTACATCCATATGGTACCAAACCACACCAAAACAGTACAATACCTTACGAGTCCTTCGTTACGGTACCAAACCACACCAAAACGGTGCAATACCGTACGAGTACATCCATACGGTACCAAACCACACCAAAACGGTACAATACCTTACGAGTCCTTCGTTACGGTACCAAACCACACCAAAACGGTGCAATACCGTACGAGTACATCCATACGGTACCAAACCACACCAAAACGGTGCAATACCGTACGAGTACATCCATATGGTACCAAACCACACCAAAATAGTACAATACCTTACGAGTCCTTCGTTACGGTACCAAACCACACCAAAACGGTGCAATACCGTACGAGTACATCCATACGGTACCAAACCACACCAAAATGGTACAATACCTTACGAGTCCTTCGTTACGGTACCAAACCACACCAAAACGGTGCAATACCGTACGAGTACATCCATACGGTACCAAACCACACCAAAACGGTACAATACCTTACGAGTCCTTCGTTACGGTACCAAACCACACCAAAACGGTGCAATACCGTACGAGTACATCCATACGGTTCCAAACCACACCAAAACGGTACAATATCTTACGAGTCCTTCGTTACGGTACCAAACCATTCCAAAACGGTACAATACCTTACGAGTCCTTCGTTACGGTACCAAACCACACCAAAACGGTGCAATAGCGTACGAGTACATCCATACGGTACCAAACCACAACAAAACGGTGCAATACCGTACGAGTACATCCATACAGTTCCAAACCACACCAAAACGGTACAATACCTTACGAGTCCTTCGTTACGGTTCAAAACCACACCAAAACGGTGCAATACCATACAAGTACATCCATACGGTACCAAACCACACCAAAACGGTGCAATACCGTACGAGTACATCCATTCGGTACCAAACCACACCAAAACGGTACAATACCTTACGAGTCCTTCGTTACGGTACCAAACCACACTAAAACGGTGCAATACCGTACGAGTACATCCATACGGTACCAAACCACACCAAAACGGTACAATACCTTACGAGTCCTTCGTTACGGTACCAAACCACACCAAAACGGTGAAATAACGTACGAGTACGTCCATACGGTACCAAACCACAACAAAACGGTGCAATACCGTACGAGTACATCCATACGGTACCAAACCACACCAAAATGGTACAATACCTTACGAGTCCTTCGTTACGGTACCAAACCACACCAAAACAGTGCAATACCGTACGAGTACATCCATACGGTACCAAACAACACCAAAACGGTACAATACCTTACGAGTCCTTCGTCACGGTACCAAACAACAATAAAACGGAGCAATACTGTACGTGTACATCCATACGGTACCAAACCACACAAAAACGGTACAATACCTTACGAGTCCTTCGTTACGGTACCAAACCACACCAAAACGGTGCAATACCGTACGAGTACATCCATACGGTACCCAACCACACCAAAACGGTGCAATACCGTACGAGTACATCCATACGGTACCAAACCACACCAAAACGGTACAATACCTTACGAGTCCTTCGTTTTGGTACCAAACCACACCAAAACGGTGCAATACCGTACGAGTACATCCATACGGTACCAAACAACAACAAAACGGTGCAATACCGTACGAGTACATCCATACAGTTCCAAACCACACCAAAATGGTACAATACCTTACGAGTCCTTCGTTACGGTTCCAAACCACACCAAAACGGTGCAATACCGTATAAGTACATCCATACGGTACCAAACCACACCAAAACGGTGCAATACCGTGCGAGTACATCCATACGGTACCAAACCACACCAAAATGGTACAATACCTTACGAGTCCTTCGTTACGGTACCAAACCACACCAAAACGGTGCAATACCGTACGAGTACATCCATACGGTACCAAACCACACCAAAATCGTACAATACCTGACGAGTCCTTCCTTACGGTACCAAACCACACCAAAACGGTGCAATACCGTACGAGTACATCCATACGGTACCAAACCACACCAAAACGGGACAATACCTTACGAGTCCTTCGTTTTGGTACCAAACCACACCAAAACGGTGCAATACCGTACGAGTACATCCATACGGTACCAAACAACAACAAAACGGTGCAATACCGTACGAGTACATCCATACAGTTCCAAACCACACCAAAATGGTACAATACCTTACGAGTCCTTCGTTACGGTTCCAAACCACACCAAAACGGTGCAATACCGTACAAGTACATCCATACGGTACCAAACCACACCAAAACGGTGCAATACCGTACGAGTACATCCATACGGTACCAAACCACACCAAAATGGTACAATACCTTACGAGTCCTTCGTTACGGTACCAAACCACACCAAAACGGTGCAATACCGTACGAGTACATCCATACGGTACCAAACCACAACAAAACGGTGCAATGTCGTACGAGTACATCCATACAGTTCCAAACCACACCAAAACGGTACAATACCTTACGAGTCCTTCGTTACGGTTCCAAACCATACCAAAACGGTGCAATACCGTACGAGTACATCCATACGGTCCCCAACTACGCCAAAACGGTGCAATACCGTACGAGTACATCCATACGGTACAAAACCACGACAAAATGGTACAATGCCGTACGAGTACATCCATACGGTACCAAACCACACCAACACGGTACAATACCTTACGAGTCATTCGTTACGGTACCAAACCACACCAAAACGGTGCAATAACGTACAAGTACGTCCATACGGTACCAAACCACAACAAAACGGTGCAATACCGTACGAGTACATCCATACGGTACCAAACCACACCAAAATGGTACAATACCTTACGAGTCCTTCGTTACGGTACCAAACCACACCAAAACGGTGCAATACCGTACGAGTACATCCATACAGTACCAAACCACACCAAAACGGTACAATACCTTACGAGTCCTTCATTACGGTACCAAACCACACCAAAACGGTGCAATACCGTACGAGTACATCCATACGGTACCAAACCACACCAAAACGGTACAATACCTTACGAGTCCTTCGTTACGGTACCAAACCATTCCAAAACGGTACAATACCTTACGAGTCCTTCGTTACGGTACCAAACCACACCAAAACGGTGCAATACCGTGCGAGTACATCCATACGGTACCAAACCACAACAAAACGGTGCAATACCGTACGAGTACATCCATACAGTTCCAAACAACACCAAAATGGTACAATACCTTACGAGTCCTTCGTTACGGTTCAAAACCACACCAAAACGGTGCAATACCATACAAGTACATCCATACGGTACCAAACCACACCAAAACGGTGCAATACCGTACGAGTACATCCATTCGGTACCAAACCACACCAAAACGGTACAATACCTTACGAGTACTTCGTTACGGTACCAAACCACACCAAAACGGTGCAATACCGTACGAGTACATCCATACGGTACCAAACCACACCAAAACGGTGCAATACCGTACGAGTACATACATACGGTACCAAACCACACCAAAACGGTGCAATACCGTACGAGTACATCCATATGGTACCAAACCACACCAAAACAGTACAATACCTTACGAGTCCTTCGTTACGGTACCAAACCACACCAAAACGGTGCAATACCGTACGAGTACATCCATACGGTACCAAACCGCACCAAAATCGTACAATACCTTACGAGTCCTTCCTTACGGTACCAAACCACACCAAAACGGTGCAATACCGTACGAGTACATCCATACGGTACCAAACCACACCAAAACGGTACAATACCTTACGAGTCCTTCGTTTTGGTACCAAACCACACCAAAACGGTGCAATACCGTACGAGTACATCCATATGGTACCAAACAACAACAAAACGGTGCAATACCGTACGAGTACATCCATACAGTTCCAAACCACACCAAAATGGTACAATACCTTACGAGTCCTTCGTTACGGTTCCAAACCACACCAAAACGGTGCAATACCGTACAAGTACATCCATACAGTACCAAACCACACCAAAACGGTGCAATACCGTACGAGTACATCCATATGGTACCAAACCACACCAAAATGGTACAATACCTTACGAGTCCTTCGTTACGGTACCAAACCACACCAAAACGGTGCAATACCGTACGAGTACATCCATACGGTACCAAACCACAACAAAACGGTGCAATGTCGTACGAGTACATCCATACAGTTCCAAACCACACCAAAACGGTACAATACCTTACGAGTCCTTCGTTACGGTTCCAAACCACACCAAAACGGTGCAATACCGTACGAGTACATCCATACGGTCCCCAACTACACCAAAACGGTGCAATACCGTACGAGTACATCCATACGGTACAAAACCACGACAAAATGGTACAATGCCGTACGAGTACATCCATACGGTACCAAACCACACCAACACGGTACAATACCTTACGAGTCATTCGTTACGGTACCAAACCACACCAAAACGGTGCAATAACGTACGAGTACGTCCATACGGTACCAAACCACAACAAAACGGTGCAATACCGTACGAGTACATCCATACGGTACCAAACCACACCAAAATGGTACAATACCTTACGAGTCCTTCGTTACGGTACCAAACCACAACAAAACGGTTGAATACCGAACGTGTACATCCATGCGGTACCAAACCACACCAAAACGGTACAATACCTTACGAGTCCTTCGTTACGGTACCAAACCACACCAAAACGGTGCAATACCGTACGAGTACATCCATACGGTACCAAACCACACCAAAACGGTACAATACCTTACGAGTACTTCGTTACGGTACCAAACCACACCAAAACGGTGCAATACCGTACGAGTACATCCATACGGTACCAAACCACACCAAAACGGTGCAATACCGTACGAGTACATCCATACGGTACCAAACCACACCAAAACGGTGCAATACCGTACGAGTACATCCATATGGTACCAAACCACACCAAAACAGTACAATACCTTACGAGTCCTTCGTTACGGTACCAAACCACACCAAAACGGTGCAATACCGTACGAGTACATCCATACGGTACCAAACCACACCAAAATCGTACAATAACTTACGAGTCCTTCCTTACGGTACCAAACCACACCAAAACGGTGCAATACCGTACGAGTACATACATACGGTACCAAACCGCACCAAAACGGTACAATACCTAACGAGTCCTTCGTTACGGTACCAAACCACACCAAAACACCAAAACGGTGCAATACCGTACGAGTACATCCATACGGTACCAAACCACAACAAAACGGTGCAATACCGTACGAGTACATCCATACAGTTCCAAACCACACCAAAATGGTACAATACCTTACGAGTCCTTCGTTACGGTTCAAAACCACACCAAAACGGTGCAATACCATACAAGTACATCCATACGGTACCAAACCACACCAAAACGGTGCAATACCGTACGAGTACATCCATTCGGTACCAAACCACACCAAAACGGTACAATACCTTACGAGTCCTTCGTTACGGTACCAAACCACACCAAAACGGTGCAATACCGTACGAGTACATCCATACGGTACCAAACCACACCAAAACGGTACAATACCTTACGAGTCCTTCCTTACGGTACCAAACCACACCAAAACGGTGCAATACCGTACGAGTACATCCATACGGTACCAAACCACACCAAAACGGTACAATACCTTACGAGTCCTTCGTTACGGTACCAAACCATTCCAAAACGGTACAATACCTTACGAGTCCTTCGTTACGGTACCAAACCACACCAAAACGGTGCAATACCGTACGAGTACATCCATACGGTACCAAACCACAACAAAACGGTGCAATACCGTACGAGTACATCCATACAGTTCCAAACCACACCAAAATGGTACAATACCTTACGAGTCCTTCGTTACGGTTCAAAACCACACCAAAACGGTGCAATACCATACAAGTACATCCATACGGTACCAAACCACACCAAAACGGTGCAATACCGTACGAGTACATCCATTCGGTACCAAACCACACCAAAACGGTACAATACCTTACGAGTCCTTCGTTACGGTACCAAACCACACCAAAACGGTGCAATACCGTACGAGTACATCCATACGGTACCAAACCACACCAAAACGGTACAATACCTTACGAGTCCTTCATTACGGTACCAAACCACACCAAAACGGTGCAATACCGTACGAGTACATCCATTCGGTACCAAACCACACCAAAACGGTACAATACCTTACGAGTCCTTCGTTACGGTACCAAACCATTCCAAAACGGTACAATACCTTACGAGTCCTTCGTTACGGTACCAAACCACACCAAAACGGTGCAATACCGTACGAGTACATCCATACGGTACCAAACCACAACAAAACGGTGCAATACCGTACGAGTACATCCATACAGTTCCAAACCACACCAAAATGGTACAATACCTTACGAGTCCTTCGTTACGGTTCAAAACCACACCAAAACGGTGCAATACCATACAAGTACATCCATACGGTACCAAACCACACCAAAACGGTGCAATACCGTACGAGTACATCCATTCGGTACCAAACCACACCAAAACGGTACAATACCTTACGAGTACTTCGTTACGGTACCAAACCACACCAAAACGGTGCAATACTGTACGAGTACATCCATACGGTACCAAACCACACAAAAACGGTGCAATATCGTACGAGTACATCCATACGGTACCAAACCACACCAAAACGGTGCAATACCGTACGAGTACATCCATATGGTACCAAACCACACCAAAACAGTACAATACCTTACGAGTCCTTCGTTACGGTACCAAACCACACCAAAACGGTGCAATACCGTACGAGTACATCCATACGGTACCAAACCACACCAAAATCGTACAATACCTTACGAGTCCTTCCTTACGGTACCAAACCACACCAAAACGGTGCAATACCGTACGAGTACATCCATACGGTACCAAACCACACCAAAACGGTACAATACCTTACGAGTCCTTCGTTTTGGTACCAAACCACACCAAAACGGTGCAATACCGTACGAGTACATCCATACGTTACCAAACAACAACAAAACGGTGCAATACCGTACGAGTACATCCATACAGTTCCAAACCACACCAAAATGGTACAATACCTTACAAGTCCTTCGTTACGGTTCCAAACCACACCAAAACGGTGCAATACCGTACAAGTACATCCATACGGTACCAAACCACACCAAAACGGTGCAATACCGTACGAGTACATCCATACGGTACCAAACCACACCAAAATGGTACAATACCTTACGAGTCCTTCGTTATGGTACCAAACCACACCAAAACGGTGCAATACCGTACGAGTACATCCATACGGTACCAAACCACAACAAAACGGTGCAATGTCGTACGAGTACATCCATACAGTTCCAAACCACACCAAAACGGTACAATACCTTACGAGTCCTTCGTGACGGTTCCAAACCACACCAAAACGGTGCAATACCGTACGAGTACATCCATACGGTCCCCAACTACACCAAAACGGTGCAATACCGTACGAGTACATCCATACGGCACAAAACCACGACAAAATGGTACAATACCGTACGAGTACATCCATACGGTACCAAACCACACCAACACGGTACAATACCTTACGAGTCATTCGTTACGGTACCAAACCACACCAAAACGGTGCAATAACGTACGAGTACGTCCATACGGTACCAAACCACAACAAAACGGTGCAATACCGTACGAGTACATCCATACGGTACCAAACCACACCAAAATGGTACAATACCTTACGAGTCCTTCGTTACGGTACCAAACCACAACAAAACAGTGGAATACCGAACGTGTACATCCATGCGGTACCAAACCACACCAAAACGGTACAATACCTTACGAGTCCTTCGTTACGGTACCAAACCACACCAAAACGGTGCAATACCGTACGAGTACATCCATACGGTACCAAACCACACCAAAACGGTACAATACCTTACGAGTCCTTCGTTACGGTACCAAACCACACCAAAACGGTGCAATACCGTACGAGTACATCCATATGGTACCAAACCACACCAAAACAGTACAATACCTTACGAGTCCTTCGTTACGGTACCAAACCACACCAAAACGGTGCAATACCGTACGAGTACATCCATACGGTACCAAACCACACCAAAATCGTACAATACCTTACGAGTCCTTCCTTACGGTACCAAACCACACCAAAACGGTGCAATACCGTACGAGTACATCCATACGGTACCAAACCACACCAAAATGGTACAATACCTTACGAGTCCTTCGTTACGGTACCAAACCACACCAAAACGGTGCAATACCGTACGAGTACATCCATACGGTACCTAACCACACCAAAACGGTACAATACCTTACGAGTCCTTCGTTACGGTACCAAACCATTCCAAAACGGTACAATACCTTACGAGTCCTTCGTTACGGTACCAAACCACACCAAAACGTTGCAATACCGTACGAGTACATCCATACGGTACCAAACCACAACAAAACGGTGCAATACCGTACGAGTACATCCATACAGTTCCAAACCACACCAAAATGGTACAATACCTTACGAGTCCTTCGTTACGGTTCAAAACCACACCAAAACGGTGCAATACCATACAAGTACATCCATACGGTACCAAACCACACCAAAACGGTGCAATACCGTACGAGTACATCCATTCGGTACCAAACCACACCAAAACGGTACAATACCTTACGAGTCCTTCGTTACGGTACCAAACCACACCAAAACGGTGTAATACCGTACGAGTACATCCATACGGTACCAAACCACACCAAAACGGTACAATACCTTACGAGTCCTTCATTACGGTACCAAACCACACCAAAACGGTGCAATACCGTACGAGTACATCCATACGGTACCAAACCACAACAAAACGGTGCAATACCGTACGAGTACATCCATACAGTTCCAAACCACACCAAAATGGTACAATACCTTACGAGTCCTTCGTTACGGTTCAAAACCACACCAAAACGGTGCAATACCATACAAGTACATCCATACGGTACCAAACCACACCAAAACGGTGCAATACCGTACGAGTACATCCATACGGTACCAAACCACACCAAAACGGTACAATACCTTACGAGTCCTTCATTACGGTACCAAACCACACCAAAACGGTGCAATACCGTACGAGTACATCCATACGGTACCAAACCACACCAAAACGGTACAATACCTTACGAGTCCTTCGTTACGGTACCAAACCATTCCAAAACGGTACAATACCTTACGAGTCCTTCGTTACGGTACCAAACCACACCAAAACGGTGCAATACCGTACGAGTACATCCATACGGTACCAAACCACAACAAAACGGTGCAATACCGTACGAGTACATCCATACAGTTCCAAACCACACCAAAACGGTACAATACCTTACGAGTCCATCGTTACGGTTCAAAACCACACCAAAACGGTGCAATACCATACAAGTACATCCATACGGTACCAAACCACACCAAAACGGTGCAATACCGTACGAGTACATCCATTCGGTACCAAACCACACCAAAACGGTACAATACCTTACGAGTCCTTCGTTACAGTACCAAACCACACCAAAACGGTGCAATACCGTACGAGTACATCCATACGGTACCAAACCACACCAAAATCGTACAATACCTTACGAGTCCTTCCTTACGGTACCAAACCACACCAAAACGGTGCAATACCGTACGAGTACATCCATACGGTACCAAACCGCACCAAAACGGTACAATACCTAACGAGTCCTTCGTTACGGTACCAAACCACACCAAAACGGTGCAATACCGTACGAGTACATCCATACGGTACCAAACCACACCAAAACGGTGCAATACCGTACGAGTACATCCATACGGTACCAAACCACACCAAAACGGTGCAATACCGTACGAGTACATCCATACAGTTCCAAACCACACCAAAATGGTACAATACCTTACGAGTCCTTCGTTACGGTTCAAAACCACACCAAAACGGTGCAATACCATACAAGTACATCCATACGGTACCAAACCACACCAAAACGGTGCAATACCGTACGAGTACATCCATTCGGTACCAAACCACACCAAAACGGTACAATACCTTACGGGTCCTTCGTTACGGTACCAAACCACACCAAAATGGTGCAATACCGTACGAGTACATCCATACGGTACCAAACCACACCAAAACGGTACAATACCTTACGAGTCCTTCGTTACGGTACCAAACCACACCAAAACGGTGCAATACCGTACGAGTACATCCATACGGTACAAAACCACACCAAAACGGTACAATACATTACGAGTCCTTCGTTACGGTACCAAACCATTCCAAAACGGTACAATACCTTACGAGTCCTTCGTTACGGTACCAAACCACACCAAAACGGTGCAATACCATACGAGTACATCCATACGGTACCAAACCACAACAAAACGGTGCAATACCGTACGAGTACATCCATACAGTTCCAAACCACACCAAAACGGTACAATACCTTACGAGTCCTTCGTTACGGTTCAAAACCACACCAAAACGGTGCAATACCATACAAGTACATCCATACGGTACCAAACCACACCAAAACGGTGCAATACCGTACGAGTACATCCATTCGGTACCAAACCACACCAAAACGGTACAATACCTTACGAGTACATCCACCAAAACGGTGCAATACCGTACGAGTACATCCATACGGTACCAAACCACACCAAAACGGTACAATACCTTACGAGTCCTTCGTTACGGTACCAAACCACACCAAAACGGTGCAATACCGTACGAGTACATCCATACGGTACCAAACCACACCAAAACGGTACAATACCTTACGAGTCCTTCGTTACGGTACCAAACCATTCCAAAACGGTGCAATACCGTACGAGTACATCCATACGGTACCAAACAACAACAAAACGTTGCAATACCGTACGAGTACATCCATACGGTACCAAACCACACCAAAACGGTGCAATACCGTACGAGTACTTCCATACAGTTCCAAACCACACCAAAACGGTACAATACCTTACGAGTCCATCGCTACGGTTCCAAACCACACCAAAACGGTGCAATACCGTACGAGTACATCCATACGGTACCAAACCACACCCAAACGGTACAATACCTTACGAGTCCTTCGTTACGGTTCCAAACCACACCAAAACGGTGCAATACCGCACGAGTACATCCATACGGTCCCCAACTACAGCAAAACGGTGCAATACCGTACGAGTACATCCATACGGTACAAAACCACGACAAAATGGTACAATACCGTACGAGTACATCCATACGGTACCAAACCATACCAAAACGGTACAATACCTTACGAGTCCTTCGTTACGGTACCAAACCATTCCAAAACGGTGCAATACCGTACGAGTACATCCATAGGGTACCAAACCACAACAAAACGTTGCAATACCGTACGAGTACATCCATACGGTACCAAACCACACCAAAATGGTACAATACCTTACGAGTCCTTCGTTACGGTACCAAACCACAACAAAACGGTGGAATACCGAACGTGTACATCCATACGGTACCAAACCATACCAAAACGGAACAATACCTTACGAGTCCTTCGTTACGGTACCAAACCACACCAAAACGGTGCAATACCGTACGAGTACATCCATACGGTACCAAACCACACCAAAACGGTGCAATACCGTACGAGTACATCCATACGGTACCAAACCACACCAAAACAGTACAATACCTTACGAGTCCTTCGTTACGGTACCAAACCACACCAAAACCGTGCAATACCGTACGAGTACATCCATACGGTACCAAACCACACCAAAATCGTACAATACCTTACGAGTCCTTCCTTACGGTACCAAACCACACCAAAACGGTGCAATACCGTACGAGTACATCCATACGGTACCAAACCGCACCAAAACGGTACAATACCTAACGAGTCCTTCGTTACGGTACCAAACCACACCAAAACGGTGCAATACCGTACGAGTACATCCATACGGTACCAAACCACACCAAAACGGTACAATACCTTACGAGTCCTTCGTTTTGGTACCAAACCACACCAAAACGGTGCAATACCGTACGAGTACATCCATACGGTACCAAACAACAACAAAACGGTGCAATACCGTACGAGTACATCCATACAGTTCCAAACCACACCAAAATGGTACAATACCTTACAAGTCCTTCGTTACGGTTCCAAACCACACCAAAACGGTGCAATACCGTACAAGTACATCCATACGGTACCAAACCACACCAAAACGGTGCAATACCGTACGAGTACATCCATACGGTACCAAACCACACCAAAATGGTACAATACCTTACGAGTCCTTCGTTACGGTACCAAACCACACCAAAACGGTGCAATACCGTACGAGTACATCCATACGGTACCAAACCACAACAAAACGGTGCAATGTCGTACGAGTACATCCATACAGTTCCAAACCACACCAAAACGGTACAATACCTTACGAGTCCTTCGTTACGGTTCCAAACCACACCAAAACGGTGCAATACCGTACGAGTACATCCATACGGTCCCCAACTACACCAAAACGGTGCAATACCGTACGAGTACATCCATACGGTACAAAACCACGACAAAATGGTACAATACCGTACGAGTACATCCATACGGTACCAAACCACACCAACACGGTACAATACCTTACGAGTCACTCGTTACGGTACCAAACCACACCAAAACGGTGCAATAACGTACGAGTACGTCCATACGGTACCAAACCACAACAAAACGGTGCAATACCGTACGAGTACATCCATACGGTACCAAACCACACCAAAATGGTACAATACCTTACGAGTCCTTCGTTACGGTACCAAACCACAACAAAACAGTGGAATACCGAACGTGTACATCCATGCGGTACCAAACCACACCAAAACGGTACAATACCTTACGAGTCCTTCGTTACGGTACCAAACCACACCAAAACGGTGCAATACCGTACGAGTACATCCATACGGTACCAAACCACACCAAAACGGTACAATACCTTACGAGTACTTCGTTACGGTACAAAACCACACCAAAACGGTGCAATACCGTACGAGTACATCCATATGGTACCAAACCACACCAAAACAGTACAATACCTTACGAGTCCTTCGTTACGGTTCAAAACCACACCAAAACGGTGCAATACCATACAAGTACATCCATACGGTACCAAACCACACCAAAACGGTGCAAAACCGTACGAGTACATCAATTCGGTACCAAACCACACCAAAACGGTACAATACCTTACGAGTACATCCACCAAAACGGTGCAATACCGCACGAGTACATCCATACGGTCCACAACTACAGCAAAACGGTGCAATACCGTACGAGTACATCCATACGGTACAAAACCACGACAAAATGGTACAATACCGTACGAGTACATCCATACGGTACCAAACCACACCAAAACGGTATAATACCTTATGAGTCCTTCGTTACGGTACCAAACCACACCAAAACGGTGCAATACCGTACGAGTACATCCATACGGTACCAAACCACACCAAAACGGTGCAATATCGTACGAGTACATCCATACGGTACCAAACCACACCAAAACGGTGCAATACCGTACGAGTACTTCCATACAGTTCCAAACCACACCAAAACGGTACAATACCTTACGAGTCCATCGCTACGGTTCCAAACCACACCAAAACGGTGCAATACCGTACGAGTACATCCATACGGTACCAAACCACACCAAAACGGTGCAAAACCGTACGAGTACATCCATTCGGTACCAAACCACACCAAAACGGTACAATACCTTACGAGTACATCCACCAAAACGGTGCAATACCGCACGAGTACATCCATACGGTCCCCAACTACACCAAAACGGTGCAATACCGTACGAGTACATCCATACGGTACCAAACCACACCAAAATCGTACAATACCTTACGAGTCCTTCCTTACGGTACCAAACCACACCAAAACGGTGCAATACCGTACGAGTACATCCATACGGTACCAAACCGCACCAAAACGGTACAATACCTAACGAGTCCTTCGTTACGGTACCAAACCACACCAAAACGGTGCAATACCGTACGAGTACATCCATACGGTACCAAACCACACCAAAACGGTGCAATACCGTACGAGTACATCCATACGGTACCAAACCACACCAAAACGGTGCAATACCGTACGAGTACATCCATACAGTTCCAAACCACACCAAAATTGTACAATACCTTACGAGTCCTTCTTTACGGTTCAAAACCACACCAAAACGGTGCAATACCATACAAGTACATCCATACGGTACCAAACCACACCAAAACGGTGCAATACCGTACGAGTACATCCATTCGGTACGAAACCACACCAAAACGGTACAATACCTTACGAGTCCTTCGTTACGGTACCAAACCACACCAAAATGGTGCAATACCGTACGAGTACATCCATACGGTACCAAACCACACCAAAACGGTACAATACCTTACGAGTCCTTCGTTACGGTACCAAACCACACCAAAACGGTGCAATACCGTACGAGTACATCCATACGGTACCAAACCACACCAAAACGGTACAATACATTATGAGTCCTTCGTTACGGTACCAAACCATTCCAAAACGGTACAATACCTTACGAGTCCTTCGTTACGGTACCAAACCACACCAAAACGGTGCAATACCGTACGAGTACATCCATACGGTACCAAACCACAACAAAACGGTGCAATACCGTACGAGTACATCCATACAGTTCCAAACCACACCAAAACGGTACAATACCTTACGAGTCCTTCGTTACGGTTCAAAACCACACCAAAACGGTGCAATACCATACAAGTACATCCATACGGTACCAAACCACACCAAAACGGTGCAAAACCGTACGAGTACATCCATTCGGTACAAAACCACACCAAAACGGTACAATACCTTACGAGTACATCCACCAAAACGGTGCAATACCGCACGAGTACATCCATACGGTCCCCAACTACAGCAAAACGGTGCAATACCGTACGAGTACATCCATACGGTACAAAACCACGACAAAATGGTACAATACCGTACGAGTACATCCATACGGTACCAAACCACACCAAAACGGTACAATACCTTACGAGTCCTTCGTTACGGTACCAAACCATTCCAAAACGGTGCAATACCGTACGAGTACATCCATACGGTACCAAACAACAACAAAACGTTGCAATACCGTACGAGTACATCCATACGGTACCAAACCACACCAAAACGGTGCAATACCGTACGAGTACTTCCATACAGTTCCAAACCACACCAAAACGGTACAATACCTTACGAGTCCATCGCTACGGTTCCAAACCACACCAAAACGGTGCAATACTGTACGAGTACATCCATACGGTACCAAACCACACCCAAACGGTACAATACCTTACGAGTCCTTCGTTACGGTTCAAAACCACACCAAAACGGTGCAATACCGCACGAGTACATCCATACGGTCCCCAACTACAGCAAAACGGTGCAATACCGTACGAGTACAACCATACGGTACAAAACCACGACAAAATGGTACAATACCGTACGAGTACATCCATACGGTACCAAACCATACCAAAACGGTACAATACCTTACGAGTCCTTCGTTACGGTACCAAACCATTCCAAAACGGTGCAATACCGTACGAGTACATCCATAGGGTACCAAACCACAACAAAACGTTGCAATACCGTACGAGTACATCCATACGGTACCAAACCACACCAAAATGGTACAATACCTTACGAGTCCTTCGTTACGGTACCAAACCACAACAAAACGGTGGAATACCGAACGTGTACATCCATACGGTACAAAACCATACCAAAACGGAACAATACCTTACGAGTCCTTCGTTACGGTACCAAACCACACCAAAACGGTGCAATACCGTACGAGTACATCCATACGGTACCAAACCACACCAAAACGGTGCAATACCGTACGAGTACATCCATACGGTACCAAACCACACCAAAACAGTACAATACCTTACGAGTCCTTCGTTACGGTACCAAACCACACCAAAACCGTGCAATACCGTACGAGTACATCCATACGGTACCAAACCATACCAAAATCGTACAATACCTTACGAGTCCTTCCTTACGGTACCAAACCACACCAAAACGGTGCAATACCGTACGAGTACATCCATACGGTACCAAACCGCACCAAAACGGTACAATACCTAACGAGTCCTTCGTTACGGTACCAAACCACACCAAAACGGTGCAATACCGTACGAGTACATCCTTACGGTACCAAACCACAACAAAACGGTGCAATACCGTACGAGTACATCCATATAGTTCCAAACCACACCAAAATGGTACAATACCTTACGAGTCCTTCGTTACGGTTCAAAACCACACCAAAACGGTGCAATACCATACAAGTACATCCATACGGTACCAAACCACACCAAAACGGTGCAATACCGTGCGAGTACATCCATTCGGTACCAAACCACACCAAAACGTTACAATACCTTACGAGTCCTTCGTTACGGTACCAAACCACACCAAAACGGTGCAATACCGTACGAGTACATCCATACGGTACCAAACCACACCAAAACGGTACAATACCTTACGAGTCCTTCGTTACGGTACCAAACCACACCAAAACGGTGCAATACCGTACGAGTACATCCATACGGTACCAAACCACACCAAAACGGTACAATACCTTACGAGTCCTTCGTTACGGTACCAAACCATTCCAAAACGGTACAATACCTTACGAGTCCTTCGTTACGGTACCAAACCACACCAAAACGGTGCAATACCGTACGAGTACCTCCATACGGTACCAAACCACAACAAAACGGTGCAATACCGTACGAGTACATCCATACAGTTCCAAACCACACCAAAACGGTACAATACCTTACGAGTCCTTCGTTACGGTTCAAAACCACACCAAAACGGTGCAATACCGTACGAGTACATGTCTACGGTACCAAACCACAACAAAACGGTGCAATACCGTACGAGTACATCCATACAGTTCCAAACCACACCAAAACGGTACAATACCTTACGAGTCCTTCGTTACGGTTCAAAACCACACCAAAACGGTGCAATACCGTACGAGTACATCCATACGGTTCAAAACCACACCAAAACGGTGCAATACCATACAAGTACATCCATACGGAACCAAACCACACCAAAACGGTGCAATACCGTACGAGTACATCCATACGGTACCAAACCACAACAAAACGGTGCAATACCGTACGAGTACATCCATACAGTTCCAAACCACACCAAAACAGTACAATACCTTACGAGTCCTTCGTTACGGTACCAAACCACACCAAAACGGTGCAATACCATACGAGTACATCCATACGGTACCAAACCACACCAAAACAGTACAATACCTTACGAGTCCTTCGTTACGGTACCAAACCACACCAAAACGGTGCAATACCGTACGAGTACATCCATACGGTACCAAACCACACCAAAATCGTACAATACCTTACGAGTCCTTCCTTACGGTACCAAACCACACCAAAACGGTGCAATACCGTACGAGTACATCCATACGGTACCAAACCGCACCAAAACGGTACAATACCTAACGAGTCCTTCGTTACGGTACCAAACCACACCAAAACGGTGCAATACCGTACGAGTACATCCATACGGTACCAAACCACAACAAAACGGTGCAATACCGTACGAGTACATCCATATAGTTCCAAACCACACCAAAATGGTACAATACCTTACGAGTCCTTCGTTACGGTTCAAAACCACACCAAAACGGTGCAATACCATACAAGTACATGCATACGGTACCAAACCACACCAAAACGGTGCAATACCGTACGAGTACTTCCATTCGGTACCAAACCACACCAAAACGTTACAATACCTTACGAGTCCTTCGTTACGGTACCAAACCACACCAAAACGGTGCAATACCGTACGAGTACATCCATACGGTACCAAACCACACCAAAACGGTACAATACCTTACGAGTCCTTCGTTACGGTACCAAACCATTCCAAAACGGTACAATACCTTACGAGTCCTTCGTTACGGTACCAAACCACAACAAAACGGTGCAATACCGTACGAGTACATCCATACAGTTCCAAACCACACCAAAACGGTACAATACCTTACGAGTCCTTCGTTACGGTACCAAACCACAGCAAAACGGTGCAATACCGTACGAGTACATCCATACGGTACCAAACCACACCAAAACGGTACAATACCTTACGAGTCCTTCGTTACGGTACCAAACCATTCCAAAACGGTACAATACCTTACGAGTCCTTCGTTACGGTACCAAACCACACCAAAACGGTGCAATACCGTACGAGTACATCGATACGGTACCAAACCACAACAAAACGGTGCAATACCGTACGAGTACATCCATACAGTTCCAAACCACACCAAAACGGTACAATACCTTACGAGTCCTTCGTTACGGTTCAAAACCACACCAAAACGGTGCAATACCGTACGAGTACATGTATACGGTACCAAACCACAACAAAACGGTGCAATACCGTACGAGTACATCCAGACAGTTCCAAACCACACCAAAACGGTACAATACCTTACGAGTCCTTCGTTACGGTTCAAAACCACACCAAAACGGTGCAATACCGTACGAGTACATCCATACGGTTCAAAACCACACAAAAACGGTGCAATACCATACAAGTACATCCATACGGAACCAAACCACACCAAAACGGTGCAATACCGTACGAGTACATCCATACGGTACCAAACCACAACAAAACGGTGCAATACCGTACGAGTACATCCATACAGTTCCAAACCACATCAAAACGGTACAATACCTTACGAGTCCTTCGTTACGGTTCAAAACCACACCAAAACGGTGCAATACCATACAAGTACATCCATACGGTACCAAACCACACCAAAACGGTGCAATACCGTACGAGTACATCCATTCGGTACCAAACCACACCAAAACGGTACAATACCTTACGAGTCCTTCGTTACGGTACCAAACCACGCCAAAACGGTGCAATACCGTACGAGTACATCCATACGGTACCAAACCACACCAAAATGGTACAATACCTTACGAGTCCTTCGTTACGGTACCAAACCACACCAAAACGGTGCAATACCGTACGAGTACATCCATACGGTACCAAACCACACCAAAACGGTACAATACCTTACGAGTCCTTCGTTACGGTACCAAACCATTCCAAAACGGTGCAATACCGTACGAGTACATCCATACGGTACCAAACAACAACAAAACGTTGCAATACCGTACGAGTACATCCATACGGTACCAAACCACACCAAAACGGTGCAATACCGTACGAGTACTTCCATACAGTTCCAAACCACACCAAAACGGTACAATACCTTACGAGTCCATCGCTACGGTTCCAAACCACACCAAAACGGTGCAATACCGTACGAGTAAATCCATACGGTACCAAACCACACCAAAACGGTACAATACCTTACGAGTCCTTCGTTACGGTTCCAAACCACACCAAAACGGTGCAATACCGTACGAGTACATCCATACGGTCCCCAACTACACCAATACGGTGCAATACCGTACGAGTACATCCATACGGTACAAAACCACGACAAAATGGTACAATACCGTACGAGTACATCCATACGGTACCAAACCATACCAAAACGGTACAATACCTTACGAGTCCTTCGTTACGGTACCAAACCATTCCAAAACGGTGCAATACCGTACGAGTACATCCATAGGGTACCAAACCACAACAAAACGTTGCAATACCGTACGAGTACATCCATACGGTACCAAACCTCACCAAAATGGTACAATACCTTACGAGTCCTTCGTTACGGTACCAAACCACAACAAAACGGTGGAATACCGAACGTGTACATCCATACGGTACCAAACCACACCAAAACGGTACAATACCTTACGAGTACTTCGTTACGGTACCAAACCACACCAAAACGGTGCAATACCGTACGAGTACATCCATACGGTACCAAACCACACCAAAACGGTACAATACCTTACGAGTCCTTCGTTACGGTACCAAACCATTCCAAAACGGTACAATACCTTACGAGTCCTTCGTTACGGTACCAAACCACACCAAAACGGTGAAATACCGTACGAGTACATCCATACGGTACCAAACCACACCAAAACGGTACAATACCTTACGAGTCCTTCGTTACGGTACCAAACCACACCAAAACGGTGCAATACCGTACGAGTACATCCATACGGTACCAAACCACACCAAAACGGTACAATACCTTACGAGTCCTTCGTTACGGTACCAAACCATTCCAAAACGGTACAATACCTTACGAGTCCTTCGTTACGGTACCAAACCACACCAAAACGGTGCAATACCGTACGAGTACATCCATACGGTACCAAACCACACCAAAACGGTACAATACCTTACGAGTCCTTCGTTACGGTACCAAACCACACCAAAACGGTGCAATACCGTACGAGTACATCCATACGGTACCAAACCACAACAAAACGGTGCAATACCGTACGAGTACATCCATACAGTTCCAAACCACACCAAAACGGTACAATACCTTACGAGTCCTTCGTTACGGTACCGAACCACACCAAAACGGTGCAATACCGTACGAGTACATCCATACGGTACCAAACCTCACCAAAACGGTGCAATACCGTACGAGTACATCCATACGGAACCAAACCACAACAAAACGGTGCAATACCGTACGAGTACATCCATACAGTTCCAAACCACACCAAAACGGTACAATACCTTCCGAGTCCTTTGTTACGGTACCATACCACACCAAAACGGTGCAATACCGTACGAGTACATCCATACGGTACCAAACCACACCAAAACGGTACAATACCTTACGAGTCCTTCGTTACGGTACCAAACCACACCAAAACGGTGCAATACCGTACAAGTACATCCATACGATACCAAACCACACCAAAACGGTACAATACCTTACGAGTCCTTCGTTACGGTACCGAACCACACAAAAACGGTGCAATACCGTACGAGTACATCCATACGGTACCAAACCACACCAAAATGGTACAAAACCTTACGAGTCCTTCGTTACGGTACCAAACCACACCAAAACGGTGCAATACCGTACGAGTACATCCATACGGTACCAAACAACACCAAAACGGTACAATACCTTACGAGTCCTTCGTTACGGTACCGAATGACACCAAAACGGTGCAATACCGTACGAGTACATCCATACGGTACCAAACCACCCCAAAACGGTGCAATACCGTACGAGTACATCCATACGGTACCAAACCACACCAAAACGGTACAATACCTTACGAGTCCTTCGTTACGGTACCAAACCACACCAAAACGGTGCAATACCGTACGAGTACATCCATACGGTACCAAACCACAACAAAACGGTGCAATACCGTACGAGTACATCCATACAGTTCCAAACCACACCAAAACGGTACAATACCTTACGAGTCCTTCGTTACGGTACCGAACCACACCAAAACGGTGCAATACCGTACGAGTACATCCATACGGTACCAAACCACACCAAAACGGTGCAATACCGTACGAGTACATCCATACGGTACCAAACCACAACAAAACGGTGCAATACCGTACGAGTACATCCATACAGTTCCAAACCACACCAAAACGGTACAATACCTTCCGAGTCCTTTGTTACGGTACCATACCACACCAAAACGGTGCAATACCGTACGAGTACATCCATACGGTACCAAACCACACCAAAACGGTACAATACCTTACGAGTCCTTCGTTACGGTACCAAACCACACCAAAACGGTGCAATACCGTACAAGTACATCCATACGACACCAAACCACACCAAAACGGTACAATACCTTACGAGTCCTTCGTTACGGTACCGAACCACACAAAAACGGTGCAATACCGTACGAGTACATCCATACGGTACCAAACCACACCAAAATGGTACAAAACCTTACGAGTCCTTCGTTACGGTACCAAACCACACCAAAACGGTGCAATACCGTACGAGTACATCCATACGGTACCAAACAACACCAAAACGGTACAATACCTTACGAGTCCTTCGTTACGGTACCGAATGACACCAAAACGGTGCAATACCGTACGAGTACATCCATACGGTACCAAACCACCCCAAAACGGTGCAATACCGTACGAGTACATCCATACGGTACCAAACCACACCAAAACGGTACAATACCTTACGAGTCCTTCGTTACGGTACCAAACCACACCAAAACGGTGCAATACCGTACGAGTACATCCATACGGCACCAAACCACACCAAAACGATACAATACCTTACGAGTCCTTCGTTATGGTACCAAACCACAATAAAACGGTGCAATACTGTACGTGTACATACATACGGTACCAAACCACACCAAAACGGTACAATCCCTTACGAGTCCTTCGTTACGGTTCCAAACCACACCAAAACGATGCAATACCTTACAAGTACATCCATACGGTACCAAACCACACCAAAACGGTACAATACCTTACGAGTCCTTCGTTACGGTACCAAACCACACCAAAACGGTGTAATACCGTACGAGTACATCCATACGGTACCAAACCACACCAAAACGGTACAATACCTTACGAGTCCTTCGTTACGGCACCAAACCACACCAAAACGGTGCAATACCGTACGAGTATATCAATACGGTACCAAACAACACCAAAACGTTGCAATACCGTACGAGTACATACATACGGTACCAAACCACACGAAAACGGTACAATACCTTACGAGTCTTTCGTTACGGTACCAAACCACACCAAAACGGTGCAATACCGTACGAGTACATCCATACGGTACCAAACCACACCAAAACGATGCAATACCTAACAAGTACATCCATACGGTACCAAACCACACCAAAACGGTGCAATACCGTACGAGTACATCCATACGGTACCAAACCACACCAAAATGGTGCAATACCGTACGAGGACATCCATACGGTACCAAACCACACCAAAACGGTACAATACCTTACGAGTCCTTCGTTACGGTACCAAACCACACCAAAACGGTGCAATACCGTACGAGTACATCCATACCGTACCAAACCACACCAAAACAGTACAATACCTTACGAGTCCTTCGTTACGGTACCAAACTACAATAAAACGGTGCAATACTGTACGTGTACATCCATACGGTACCAAACCACACCAAAACGGTACAATATCTTACGAGTCCTTCGTTACGGTACCAAACCACACCTAAACGGTGCAATACCGTACAAGTACATCCATAAGGTACCAAACCACAACAAAACGGTGCAATACCGTACGACTACATCCATACAGTTCCAAACCACACCAAAACGGTACAATACCTTACGAGTCCTTCGTTACGGTTCCAAACCACACCAAAACGATGCAATACCTTACAAGTACATCCATACGGTACCAAACCACACCAAAACGGTGCAATACCGTACGAGTACATCCATACGGTACCAAACCACACCAAAACGGTACAATACCTTACGAGTCCTTCGTTACGGTACCAAACCACACCAAAACGGTGCAATACCGTACGAGTACATCCATACGGTACCAAACCACACCAAAACGGTACAATACCGTACGAGTCCTTCGTTACGGTACCGAACCACACCAAAACGGTGCAATACCGTACGAGTACATCCATACGGTACCAAACCACACCAAAACGGTACAATACCTTACGAGTCCTTCGTTACGGTACCAAACCACACCAAAACGGTGCAATACCGTACGAGTACATCCATACGGTACCAAACAACACCAAAACGGTGCAATACCGTACGAGTACATCCATACGGTACCAAACCACACCAAAACGGTACAATACCTTACGAGTCCTTCGTTACGGTACCAAACGACACCAAAACGGTGCAATACCGTACGAGTACATCCATACGGTACCAAACCATACCAAAACGGTATAATACCTTACGAGTCCTTCGTTACGGTACCAATCTATAATAAAACGGTGCAATACTGTACGTGTACATCCATACGGTACCAAACCACACCAAAACGGTACAATACCTTACGAGTCCTTCGTTACGGTACCAAACCACACCAAAACGGTGCAATACCGTACGAGTACATCCATACGGTACCAAACCACAACAAAACGGTGCAATACCGTACGAGTACATCCATACGGTACCAAACCACAACAAAACGGTGCAATACCGTACGAGTACATCCATACAGTTCCAAACCACACCAAAACGGTACAATACCTTACGAGTCCTTCGTTACGGTACCGAACCACACCAAAACGGTGCAATACCGTACGAGTACATCCATACGGTACCAAACCACACCAAAACGGTGCAATACCGTACGAGTACATCCATACAGTTCCAAACCACACCAAAACGGTACAATACCTTACGAGTCCTTCGTTACGGTACCAAACCACACCAAAACGGTGCAATACCGTACGAGTACATCCATACGGTACCAAACCACAACAAAACGGTGCAATACCGTACGAATACATCCATACAGTTCCAAACCACACCAAAACGGTACAATACCTTACGAGTCCTTCGTTATTGTACCAAACCACACCAAAACGGTGCAATACCATACGAGTACATCCATACGGTACCAAACCACACCAAAACGGTACAATACCTTACGAGTCCTTCGTTACGGTACCAAACCACACCAAAACGGTGCAATACCGTACGAGTACATCCATACGGTACCAAACCACAACAAAACGGTGCAATACCGTACGAGTACATCCATACCGTTCCATACCACACCAAAACGGTACAATACCTTACGAGTCCTTCGTTACGGTTCCAAACCACACCAAAACGATGCAATACCTTACAAGTACATCCATACGGTACCAAACCACACCAAAACGGTACAATACCTTACGAGTCCTTCGTTACGGTACCAAACCACACCAAAACGGTGCAATACCGTACGAGTACATCCATACGGTACCAAACCACAACAAAACGGTGCAATACCGTACGAGTACATCCATACAGTTCCAAACCACACCAAAACGGTACAATACCTTACGAGTCCTTCGTTATTGTACCAAACCACACCAAAACGGTGCAATACCATACGAGTACATCCATACGGTACCAAACCACACCAAAACGGTACAATACCTTACGAGTCCTTCGTTACGGTACCAAACCACACCAAAACGGTGCAATACCGTACGAGTACATCCATACGGTACCAAACCACAACAAAACGGTGCAATACCGTACGAGTACATCCATACAGTTCCAAACCACACCAAAACGGTACAATACCTTACGAGTCCTTCGTTATGGTACCAAACCACACCAAAACGGTGCAATACCGTACGAGTACAGCCATACGGTACCAAACCACACCAAAACGGTACAATACCTTACGAGTCCTTCGTTACGGTACCAAACCACACCAAAACGGTGCAATATCGTATGAGTACATCCATACAGTACCAAACCACACCAAAACGGTACAATACCTTACGAGTCCTTCGTTACGGTACCGAACCACACCAAAACGGTGCAATACCGTACGAGTACATCCATACGGTACCAAACCACACCAAAACGGTGCAATACCGTACGAGTACATCCATACGGTACCAAACCACAACAAAACGGTGCAATACCGTACGAGTACATCCATACAGTTCCAAACCACACCAAAACGGTACAATACCTTACGAGTCCTTCGTTACGGTACCATACCACACCAAAACGGTACAATACCTTACGAGTCCTTCGTTACGGTACCAAACCACACCAAAACGGTGCAATACCGTACAAGTACATCCATACGATACCAAACCACACCAAAACGGTACAATACCTTACGAGTCCTTCGTTACGGTACCGAACCACACCAAAACGGTGCAATACCGTACGAGTACATCCATACGTTACCAAACCACACCAAAATGGTACAATACCTTACGAGTCCTTCGTTACGGTACCAAACCACACCAAAACGGTGCAATACCGTACGGAGTACATCCATACGGTACTAAACCACACCAAAACGGTACAATACCTTACGAGTCCTTCGTTACGGTACCGAATGACACCAAAACGGTGCAATACCGTACGAGTACATCCATACGGTACCAAACCAAACCAAAACGGTGCAATACCGTACGAGTACATCCATACGGTACCAAACCACACCAAAACGGTACAATACCTTACGAGTCCTTTGTTACGGTACCAAACCACACCAAAACGGTGCAATACCGTACGAGTACATCCATACGGTACCAAACCACACCAAAACGGTACAATACCTTACGAGTCCTTCGTTATGGTACCAAACCACAATAAAACGGTGCAATACTGTACGTGTACATCCATACGGTACCAAACCACACCAAAACGGTACAATCCCTTACGAGTCCTTCGTTACGGTTCCAAACCACACCAAAACGATGCAATACCTTACAAGTACAACCATACGGTACCAAACCACACCAAAACGGTACAATACCTTACGAGTCCTTCGTTACGGTACCAAACGACACCAAAACGGTGCAATACCGTACGAGTACATCCATACGGTACCTAACCATACCAAAACGGTATAATACCTTACGAGTCCTTCGTTACGGTACCAATCTATAATAAAACGGTGCAATACTGTACGTGTACATCCATACGGTACCAAACCACACCAAAACGGTATAATACCTTACGAGTCCTTCGTTACGGTACCAAACCAGACCAAAACGGTGCAATACCTTACGAGTACATCCATACGGTACCAAACCACAACAAAACGGTGCAATACCGTACGAGTACATCCATACCGTTCCATACCACACCAAAACGGTACAATACCTTACGAGTCCTTCGTTACGGTTCCAAACCACACCAAAACGATGCAATACCTTACAAGTACATCCATACGGTACCAAACCACACCAAAACGGTACAATACCTTACGAGTCCTTCGTTACGGTACAAAACCACACCAAAACGGTGCAATACCGTACGAGTACATCCATACGGTACCAAACCACAACAAAACGGTGCAATACCGTACGAGTACATCCATACAGTTCCAAACCACACCAAAACGGTACAATACCTTACGAGTCCTTCGTTATGGTACCAAACCACACCAAAACGGTGCAATACCATACGAGTACATCCATACGGTACCAAACCACACCAAAACGGTACAATACCTTACGAGTCCTTCGTTACGGTACCAAACCACACCAAAACGGTGCAATACCGTACGAGTACATCCATACGGTACCAAACCACAACAAAACGGTGCAATACCGTACGAGTACATCCATACAGTTCCAAACCACACCAAAACGGTACAATACCTTACAATTCCTTCGTTATGGTACCAAACCACACCAAAACGGTGCAATACCGTACGAGGACAGCCATACGGTACCAAACCACACCAAAACGGTACAATACCTTACGAGTCCTTCGTTACGGTACCAAACCACACCAAAACGGTGCAATATCGTATGAGTACATCCACACGGTACCAAACCACACCAAAACGGTACAATACCTTACGAGTCCTTCGTTACGGTACCGAACCACACCAAAACGGTGCAATACCGTACGAGTCCATCCATACAGTACCAAACCACACCAAAACGGTGCAATACCGTACGAGTACATCCATACGGTACCAAACCACAACAAAACGGTGCAATACCGTACGAGTACATCCATACAGTTCCAAACCACACCAAAACGGTACAATACCTTACGAGTCCTTCGTTACGGTACCATACCACACCAAAACGGTACAATACCTTACGAGTCCTTCGTTACGGTACCAAACCACACCAAAACGGTGCAATACCGTACAAGTACATCCATACGATACCAAACCACACCAAAACGGTACAATACCTTACGAGTCCTTCGTTACGGTACCGAACCACACCAAAACGGTGCAATACCGTACGAGTACATCCATACGGTACCAAACCACACCAAAATGGTACAATACCTTACGAGTCCTTCGTTACGGTACCAAACCACACCAAAACGGTGCAATACCGTACGAGTACATCCATACGGTACTAAACCACACCAAAACGGTACAATACCTTACGAGTCCTTCGTTACGGTACCGAATGACACCAAAACGGTGCAATACCGTACGAGTACATCCATACGGTACCAAACCACACCAAAACGGTGCAATACCGTACGAGTACATCCATACGGTACCAAACCACACCAAAACGGTACAATACCTTACGAGTCCTTTGTTACGGTACCAAACCACACCAAAACGGTGCAATACCGTACGAGTACATCCATACGGTACCAAACCACACCAAAACGGTACAATACCTTACGAGTCCTTCGTTATGGTACCAAACCACAATAAAACGGTGCAATACTGTACGTGTACATCCATACGGTACCAAACCACACCAAAACGGTACAATCCCTTACGAGTCCTTCGTTACGGTTCCAAACCACACCAAAACGATGCAATACCTTACAAGTACAACCATACGGTACCAAACCACACCAAAACGGTACAATACCTTACGAGTCCTTCGTTACGGTACCAAACCACACCAAAACGGTGCAATACCGTACGAGTACATCCATACGGTACCAAACCACACCAAAACGGTGTAATACCGTACGAGTACATCCATACGGTACCAAACCACACCAAAACGGTACAATACCTTACGAGTCCTTCGTTACGGCACCAAACCACACCAAAACGGTGCAATACCGTACGAGTATATCCATACGGTACCAAACAACACCAAAACTTTGCAATACCGTACGAGTACATACATACGGTACCAAACCACACCAAAACGGTACAATACCTTACGAGTCCTTCGTTACGGTACCAAACCACACCAAAACGGTGCAATACCGTACGAGTACATCCATACGGTACCAAACCACACCAAAACGATGCAATACCTAACAAGTACATCCATACGGTACCAAACCACACCAAAACGGTGCAATACCGTACGAGTACATCCATACGGTACCAAACCACACCAAAACGGTGCAATACCGTACGAGGACATCCATACGGTACCAAACCACACCAAAACGGTACAATACCTTACGAGTCCTTCAATACGGTACCAAACCACACCAAAACGGTGCAATACCGTACGAGTACATCCATACCGTACCAAACCACACCAAAACGGTACAATACCTTACGAGTCCTTCGTTACGGTACCAAACTACAATAAAACGGTGCAATACTGTACGTGTACATCCATACGGTACCAAACCACACCAAAACGGTACAATACCTTACGAGTCCTTCGTTACGGTACCAAACCACACCTAAACGGTGCAATACCGTACAAGTACATCCATACGGTACCAAACCACAACAAAACGGTGCAATACCGTACGACTACATCTATACAGTTCCAAACCACACCAAAACGGTACAATACCTTACGAGTCCTTCGTTACGGTTCCAAACCACACCAAAACGATGCAATACCTTACAAGTACATCCATACGGTACCAAACCACACCAAAACGGTGCAATACCGTACGAGTACATCCATACGGTACCAAACCACACCAAAACGGTACAATACCTTACGAGTCCTTCGTTACGGTACCAAACCACACCAAAACGGTGCAATACCGTACGAGTACATCCATACGGTACCAAACCACACCAAAACGGTACGATACCTTACGAGTCCTTCGTTACGGTACCAAACCACAGCAAAACGGTGCAATACCGTACGAGTACATCCATACGGTACCAAACCACACCAAAACGGTGCAATACCGTACGAGTACATCCATACGGTACCAAACCACAACAATACGGTGCAATACCGTACGAGTACATCCATACAGTTCCAAACCACACCAAAACGGTACAATACCTTACGAGTCCTTCGTTACGGTACCATACCACACCAAAACGGTACAATACCTTACGAGTCCTTCGTTACGGTACCAAACCACACCAAAACGGTGCAATACCGTACAAGTACATCCATACGATACCAAACCACACCAAAACGGTACAATACCTTACGAGTCCTTCGTTACGGTACCGAACCACACCAAAACGGTGCAATACCGTACGAGTACATCCATACGGTACCAAACCACACAGAAATGGTACAATACCTTACGAGTCCTTCGTTACGGTACCAAACCACACCAAAACGGTGCAATACCGTACGAGTACATCCATACGGTACTAAACCACACCAAAACGGTACAATACCTTACGAGTCCTTCGTTACGGTACCGAATGACACCAAAACGGTGCAATACCGTACGAGTACATCCATACGGTACCAAACCACACCAAAACGGTGCAATACCGTACGAGTACATCCATACGGTACCAAACCACACCAAAACGGTACAATACCTTACGAGTCCTTTGTTACGGTACCAAACCACACCAAAACGGTGCAATACCGTACGAGTACATCCATACGGTACCAAACCACACCAAAACGGTACAATACCTTACGAGTCCTTCGTTATGGTACCAAACCACAATAAAACGGTGCAATACTGTACGTGTACATCCATACGGTACCAAACCACACCAAAACGGTACAATCCCTTACGAGTCCTTCGTTACGGTTCCAAACCACACCAAAACGATGCAATACCTTACAAGTACAACCATACGGTACCAAACCACACCAAAACGGTACAATACCTTACGAGTCCTTCGTTACGGTACCAAACCACACCAAAACGGTGCAATACCGTACGAGTACATCCATACGGTACCAAACCACACCAAAACGGTGTAATACCGTACGAGTACATCCATACGGTACCAAACCACAACAAAACGGTGCAATACCGTACGAGTACATCCATACAGTTCCAAACCACACCAAAACGGTACAATACCTTACGAGTCCTTCGTTACGGTACCAAACCACACCTAAACGGTGCAATACCGTACAAGTACATCCATACGGTACCAAACCACAACAAAACGGTGCAATACCGTACGACTACATCTATACAGTTCCAAACCACACCAAAACGGTACAATACCTTACGAGTCCTTCGTTACGGTTCCAAACCACACCAAAACGATGCAATACCTTACAAGTACATCCATACGGTACCAAACCACACCAAAACGGTGCAATACCGTACGAGTACATCCATACGGTACCAAACCACACCAAAACGGTACAATACCTTACGAGTCCTTCGTTACGGTACCAAACCACACCAAAACGGTGCAATACCGTACGAGTACATCCATACGGTACCAAACCACACCAAAACGGTACGATACCTTACGAGTCCTTCGTTACGGTACCAAACCACAGCAAAACGGTGCAATACCGTACGAGTACATCCATACGGTACCAAACCACACCAAAACGGTGCAATACCGTACGAGTACATCCATACGGTACCAAACCACAACAAAACGGTGCAATACCGTACGAGTACATCCATACAGTTCCAAACCACACCAAAACGGTACAATACCTTACGAGTCCTTCGTTACGGTACCATACCACACCAAAACGGTACAATACCTTACGAGTCCTTCGTTACGGTACCAAACCACACCAAAACGGTGCAATACCGTACAAGTACATCCATACGATACCAAACCACACCAAAACGGTACAATACCTTACGAGTCCTTCGTTACGGTACCGAACCACACCAAAATGGTGCAATACCGTACGAGTACATCCATACGGTACCAAACCACAAAGAAATGGTACAATACCTTACGAGTCCTTCGTTACGGTACCAAACCACACCAAAACGGTGCAATACCGTACGAGTACATCCATACGGTACTAAACCACACCAAAACGGTACAATACCTTACGAGTCCTTCGTTACGGTACCGAATGACACCAAAACGGTGCAATACCGTACGAGTACATCCATACGGTACCAAACCACACCAAAACGGTGCAATACCGTACGAGTACATCCATACGGTACCAAACCACACCAAAACGGTACAATACCTTACGAGTCCTTTGTTACGGTACCAAACCACACCAAAACGGTGCAATACCGTACGAGTACATCCATACGGTACCAAACCACACCAAAACGGTACAATACCTTACGAGTCCTTCGTTATGGTACCAAACCACAATAAAACGGTGCAATACTGTACGTGTACATCCATACGGTACCAAACCACACCAAAACGGTACAATCCCTTACGAGTCCTTCGTTACGGTTCCAAACCACACCAAAACGATGCAATACCTTACAAGTACAACCATACGGTACCAAACCACACCAAAACGGTACAATACCTTACGAGTCCTTCGTTACGGTACCAAACCACACCAAAACGGTGCAATACCGTACGAGTACATCCATACGGTACCAAACCACACCAAAACGGTGTAATACCGTACGAGTACATCCATACGGTACCAAACCACACCAAAACGGTACAATACCTTACGAGTCCTTCGTTACGGCACCAAACCACACCAAAACGGTGCAATACCGTACGAGTATATCCATACGGTACCAAACAACACCAAAACGTTGCAATACCGTACGAGTACATACATACGGTACCAAACCACACCAAAACGGTACAATACCTTACGAGTCCTTCGTTACGGTACCAAACCACACCAAAACGGTGCAATACCGTACGAGTACATCCATACGGTACCAAACCACACCAAAACGATGCAATACCTAACAAGTACATCCATACGGTACCAAACCACACCAAAACGGTGCAATACCGTACGAGTACATCCATACGGTACCAAACCACACCAAAACGGTGCAATACCGTACGAGGACATCCATACGGTACCAAACCACACCAAAACGGTACAATACCTTACGAGTCCTTCAATACGGTACCAAACCACACCAAAACGGTGCAATACCGTACGAGTACATCCATACCGTACCAAACCACACCAAAACGGTACAATACCTTACGAGTCCTTCGTTACGGTACCAAACTACAATAAAACGGTGCAATACTGTACGTGTACATCCATACGGTACCAAACCACACCAAAACGGTACAATACCTTACGAGTCCTTCGTTACGGTACCAAACCACACCTAAACGGTGCAATACCGTACAAGTACATCCATACGGTACCAAACCACAACAAAACGGTGCAATACCGTACGACTACATCTATACAGTTCCAAACCACACCAAAACGGTACAATACCTTACGAGTCCTTCGTTACGGTTCCAAACCACACCAAAACGATGCAATACCTTACAAGTACATCCATACGGTACCAAACCACACCAAAACGGTGCAATACCGTACGAGTACATCCATACGGTACCAAACCACACCAAAACGGTACAATACCTTACGAGTCCTTCGTTACGGTACCAAACCACACCAAAACGGTGCAATACCGTACGAGTACATCCATACGGTACCAAACCACACCAAAACGGTACAATACCTTACGAGTCCTTTGTTACGGTACCAAACCACACCAAAACGGTGCAATACCGTACGAGTACATCCATACGGTACCAAACCACACCAAAACGGTACAATACCTTACGAGTCCTTCGTTATGGTACCAAACCACAATAAAACGGTGCAATACTGTACGTGTACATCCATACGGTACCAAACCACACCAAAACGGTACAATCCCTTACGAGTCCTTCGTTACGGTTCCAAACCACACCAAAACGATGCAATACCTTACAAGTACAACCATACGGTACCAAACCACACCAAAACGGTACAATACCTTACGAGTCCTTCGTTACGGTACCAAACCACACCAAAACGGTGCAATACCGTACGAGTACATCCATACGGTACCAAACCACACCAAAACGGTGTAATACCGTACGAGTACATCCATACGGTACCAAACCACACCAAAACGGTACAATACCTTACGAGTCCTTCGTTACGGCACCAAACCACACCAAAACGGTGCAATACCGTACGAGTATATCCATACGGTACCAAACAACACCAAAACGTTGCAATACCGTACGAGTACATACATACGGTACCAAACCACACCAAAACGGTACAATACCTTACGAGTCCTTCGTTACGGTACCAAACCACACCAAAACGGTGCAATACCGTACGAGTACATCCATACGGTACCAAACCACACCAAAACGATGCAATACCTAACAAGTACATCCATACGGTACCAAACCACACCAAAACGGTGCAATACCGTACGAGTACATCCATACGGTACCAAACCACACCAAAACGGTGCAATACCGTACGAGGACATCCATACGGTACCAAACCACACCAAAACGGTACAATACCTTACGAGTCCTTCAATACGGTACCAAACCACACCAAAACGGTGCAATACCGTACGAGTACATCCATACCGTACCAAACCACACCAAAACGGTACAATACCTTACGAGTCCTTCGTTACGGTACCAAACTACAATAAAACGGTGCAATACTGTACGTGTACATCCATACGGTACCAAACCACACCAAAACGGTACAATACCTTACGAGTCCTTCGTTACGGTACCAAACCACACCTAAACGGTGCAATACCGTACAAGTACATCCATACGGTACCAAACCACAACAAAACGGTGCAATACCGTACGACTACATCTATACAGTTCCAAACCACACCAAAACGGTACAATACCTTACGAGTCCTTCGTTACGGTTCCAAACCACACCAAAACGATGCAATACCTTACAAGTACATCCATACGGTACCAAACCACACCAAAACGGTGCAATACCGTACGAGTACATCCATACGGTACCAAACCACACCAAAACGGTACAATACCTTACGAGTCCTTCGTTACGGTACCAAACCACACCAAAACGGTGCAATACCGTACGAGTACATCCATACGGTACCAAACCACACCAAAACGGTACGATACCTTACGAGTCCTTCGTTACGGTACCAAACCACAGCAAAACGGTGCAATACCGTACGAGTACATCCATACGGTACCAAACCACACCAAAACGGTGCAATACCGTACGAGTACATCCATACGGTACCAAACCACAACAAAACGGTGCAATACCGTACGAGTACATCCATACAGTTCCAAACCACACCAAAACGGTACAATACCTTACGAGTCCTTCGTTACGGTACCATACCACACCAAAACGGTACAATACCTTACGAGTCCTTCGTTACGGTACCAAACCACACCAAAACGGTGCAATACCGTACAAGTACATCCATACGATACCAAACCACACCAAAAAGGTACAATACCTTACGAGTCCTTCGTTACGGTACCGAACCACACCAAAACGGTGCAATACCGTACGAGTACATCCATACGGTACCAAACCACACCAAAATGGTACAATACCTTACGAGTCCTTCGTTACGGTACCAAACCACACCAAAACGGTGCAATACCGTACGAGTACATCCATACGGTACTAAACCACACCAAAACGGTACAATACCTTACGAGTCCTTCGTTACGGTACCGAATGACACCAAAACGGTGCAATACCGTACGAGTACATCCATACGGTACCAAACCACACCAAAACGGTGCAATACCGTACGAGTACATACATACGGTACCAAACCACACCAAAACGGTACAATACCTTACGAGTCCTTTGTTACGGTACCAAACCACACCAAAACGGTGCAATACCGTACGAGTACATCCATACGGTACCAAACCACACCAAAACGGTACAATACCTTACGAGTCCTTCGTTATGGTACCAAACCACAATAAAACGGTGCAATACTGTACGTGTACATCCATACGGTACCAAACCACACCAAAACGGTACAATCCCTTACGAGTCCTTCGTTACGGTTCCAAACCACACCAAAACGATGCAATACCTTACAAGTACAACCATACGGTACCAAACCACACCAAAACGGTACAATACCTTACGAGTCCTTCGTTACGGTACCAAACCACACCAAAACGGTGCAATACCGTACGTGTACATCCATACGGTACCAAACCACACCAAAACGGTGTAATACCGTACGAGTACATCCATACAGTACCAAACCACACCAAAACGGTACAATACCTTACGAGTCCTTCGTTACGGCACCAAACCACACCAAAACGGTGCAATACCGTACGAGTATATCCATACGGTACCAAACAACACCAAAACGTTGCAATACCGTACGAGTACATACATACGGTACCAAACCACACCAAAACGGTACAATACCTTACGAGTCCTTCGTTACGGTACCAAACCACACCAAAACGGTGCAATACCGTACGAGTACATCCATACGGTACCAAACCACACCAAAACGATGCAATACCTAACAAGTACATCCATACGGTACCAAACCACACCAAAACGGTGCAATACCGTACGAGTACATCCATACGGTACCAAACCACACCAAAACGGTGCAATACCGTACGAGGACATCCATACGGTACCAAACCACACCAAAACGGTACAATACCTTACGAGTCCTTCGTTACGGTACCAAACCACACCAAAACGGTGCAATACCGTACGAGTACATCCATACCGTACCAAACCACACCAAAACGGTACAATACCTTACGAGTCCTTCGTTACGGTACCAAACTACAATAAAACGGTGCAATACTGTACGTGTACATCCATACGGTACCAAACCACACCAAAACGGTACAATACCTTATGAGTCCTTCGTTACGGTACCAAACCACACCTAAACGGTGCAATACCGTACAAGTACATCCATACGGTACCAAACCACAACAAAACGGTGCAATACCGTACGACTACATCCATACAGTTCCAAACCACACCAAAACGGTACAATACCTTACGAGTCCTTCGTTACGGTTCCAAACCACACCAAAACGACGCAATACCTTACAAGTACATCCATACGGTACCAAACCACACCAAAACGGTGCAATACCGTACGAGTACATCCATACGGTACCAAACCACACCAAAACGGTACAATACCTTACGAGTCCTTCGTTACGGTACCAAACCACACCAAAACGGTGCAATACCGTACGAGTACATCCATACGGTACCAAACCACACCAAAACGGTACGATACCTTACGAATCCTTCGTTACGGTACCAAACCACACCAAAACGGTGCAATACCGTACGAGTACATCCATACGGTACCAAACCACACCAAAACGGTGCAATACCGTACGAGTACATCATATGGTACCAAACCACAACAAAACGGTGCAATACCGTACGAGTACATCCATACAGTTCCAAACCACACCAAAACGGTACAATACCTTACGAGTCCTTCGTTACGGTACCAAACCACACCAAAACGGTGCAATACCGTACGAGTACATCCCTACGGTACCAAACCACACCAAAACGGTGCAATACCGTACGAGTACATCCATACGGTACCAAACCACACCAAAACGGTACAATACCTTACGAGTCCTTCGTTACGGTACCAAACCACACCAAAACGGTGCAATACCGTACGAGTACATCCATACGGTACCAAACCACACCAAAACGGTGCAATACCGTACGAGTACATCCATACGGTTTTAAACCACACCAAAACGGTACAATACCTTACGAGTCCTTCGTTACGGTACCAAACCACACCAAAACAGTGCAATACCGTACGAGTACATCCATACGGTACCAAACCACACCAAAACGGTGCAATACCGTACGAGTACATCCATACGGTTTTAAACCACACCAAAACGGTACAATACCTTACGAGTCCTTCGTTACGGTACCAAACCACACCAAAACGGTGCAATGCCGTACGAGTACATCCATACGGTACCAAACCACACCAAAATGGTACAATACCTTACGAGTCCTTCGTTACGGTACCAAACCACACCAAAACAGTGCAATACCGTACGAGTACATCCATACGGTACCAAACCACACCAAAATGGTGCAATACCGTACGAGTACATCCATACGGTACCAAACCACACCAAAACGGTACAATATCTTAGGAGTCCTTCGTTATCGTACCAAACCACACCAAAACGTTGCAATACCGTACGAGTACATCCATACGGTACCGAACCACAACAAAACGGTACAATACCTTACGAGTCCTTCATTACGGTACCAAACCACACCAAAACGGTGCAATACCGTACGAGTACATCCATACGGTACCAAACCACACCAAAACGATGCAATACCGTACGAGTACATCCATACGGTACCAAACCACACCAAAACGGTACAATACCTTACGAGTCCTTCGTTACGGTACCAAACCACACCAAAACGGTGCAATACCGGACGAGTACATCCATACGGTACCAAACCACACCAAAACGATACAATACCTTACGAGTCCTTCGTTACGGTACCAAACCACACAAAAACGGTGCAATACCGTACGAGTACATCCATACGGTACCAAACCACACCAAAACGGTGCAATACCGTACGAGTACATCCATACGGTACCAAACCACACCAAAACGGTACAATACCTTACGAGTCCTTCGTTACGGTACCAAACCACACCAAAACGGTGCAATACCGTACGAGTACATCCATACGGTACCAAACCACACCAAAACGGTACAATACCTTACGAGTCCTTCGTTACGGTACCAAACCACACCAAAACGGTGCAATACCGTACGAGTACGTCCATACGGTACCAAACCACAACAAAACGGTGCAATACCGTACGAGTACATCCATAAAGTTCCACACCACACCAAAACGGTACAATACCTTACGAGTCCTTCGTTACGGTTCCAAACAACACCAAAACGGTGCAATACCGTACAAGTACATCCATACGGTACCAAACCACACCAAAATGGTGCAATACCGTACGAGTACATCCATACGGTTCCTAACCCCACCAAAACGGTACAATATCTTAGGAGTCCTTCGTTACGGTAGCAAACCACACCAAAACGGTGCAATACCGTACGAGTACATCCATACGGTACCAAACCACACCAAAACGGTACAATACCTTACGAGTCCTTCGTTACGGTACCAAACCACACCAAAACGGTGCAATACCGTACGAGTACATCCCTACGGTACCAAACCACACCAAAACGGTGCAATACCGTACGAGTACATCCATACGGTACCAAACCACACCAAAACGGTACAATACCTTACGAGTCCTTCGTTACGGTACCAAACCACACCAAAACGGTGCAATACCGTACGAGTACATCCATACGGTACCAAACCACACCAAAACGGTACAATACCTTACGAGTCCTTCGTTACGGTACCAAACCACACCAAAACAGTGCAATACCGTACGAGTACATCCATACGGTACCAAACCACACCAAAACGGTACAATACCTTACGAGTCCTTCGTTACGGTACGAAACCACACCAAAACAGTGCTATACCGTACGAGTACATCCATACGGTACCAAACCAGACCAAAACGGTACAATACCTTACGAGTCCTTCGTTACGGTTCCAAACCACACCAAAACGGTGCAATACCGTACCAGTGCATCCATACGGTACCAAACCACACCAAAATGGTGCAATACCGTACGAGTACATCCATACGGTACCAAACCACACCAAAACGGTACAATATCTTAGGAGTCCTTCGTTACGGTACCAAACCACACCAAAACGGTGCAATACCGTACGAGTACATCCATACGGTACCAAACCATACCAAAACGGTACAATACATTACGAGTCCTTCGTTACGGTACCAAACCACACCAAAACGGTGCAATACCGTACGAGTACATCCATACGGTACCAAACCACACCAAAACGGTGCAATACCGTACGAGTACATCCATACGGTACCAAACCACACCAAAACGGTACAATACCTTACGAGTCCTTCGTTACGGTACCAAACCACACCAAAACGGTGCAATACCGTACGAGTACATCCATACGGTACCAAACCACACCAAAACGGTACAATACCTTACGAGTCCTTCGTTACGGAACGAAACCACACCAAAACAGTGCTATACCGTACGAGTACATCCATACGGTACCAAACCAGACCAAAACGGTACAATACCTTACGAGTCCTTCGTTACGGTTCCAAACCACACCAAAACGGTGCAATACCGTACCAGTGCATCCATACGGTACCAAACCACACCAAAATGGTGCAATACCGTACGAGTACATCCATACGGTACCAAACCACACCAAAACGGTACAATATCTTAGGAGTCCTTCGTTACGGTACCAAACCACACCAAAACGGTGCAATACCGTACGAGTACATCCATACGGTACCAAACCATACCAAAACGGTACAATACCTTACGAGTCCTTCGTTACGGTACCAAACCACACCAAAACGGTGCAATACCGTACGAGTACATCCATACGGTACCAAACCACACCAAAACGGTGCAATACCGTACGAGTACATCCATACGGTACCAAACCACACCAAAACGGTACAATACCTTACGAGTCCTTCGTTACGGTACCAAACCACACCAAAACGGTGCAATACCGTACGAGTACATCCATACGGTACCAAACCACACCAAAACGGTACAATACCTTACGAGTCCTTCGTTGCGGTACCAAACCACACCAAAACAGTGCAATACCGTATGAGTACATCCATACGGTACCAAATTACACCAAAACGGTACAATACCTTACGAGTCCTTCGTTACGGTACCAAACCACACCAAAACGGTGCAATACCGTACGAGTACATCCATACGGTACCAAACCACACCAAAATGGTACAATACCTTACGAGTCCTTCGTTACGGTACCAAACCATTCCAAAACGGTGCAATACCGTACGAGTACATCCATACGGTACCAAACCAGAACAAAACGTTGCAATACCGTACGAGTACATCCATACGGTACCAAACCACACCAAAACGGTACAATACCTTACGAGTCCTTCGTTACGGTACCAAACTACACCAAAACGGTGCAATACCGTACGAGTACATCCATACGGTACCAAACCACACCAAAACGGTGCAATACCGTACGAGTACATCCATACGGTACCAAACCACACCAAAACGGTACAATACCTTACGAGTCCTTCGTTACGGTACCAAACCACACCAAAACGGTGCAATACCGTACGAGTACATCCATACGGTACCAAACCACACCAAAACGGTAAAATACCTTACGAGTCCTTCGTTACGGTACCAAACCACACCAAAACGGTGCAGTACCGTACGAGTACATCCATACGGTACCAAACCACACCAAAACGGTACAATACCTTACGAGTCCTTCGTTACGGTACCAAACCACACCAAAACGGTGCAATACCGTACGAGTACATCCATACGGTACCAAACCACACCAAAACGGTGCAATACCGTACCAGTACATCCATACGGTACCAAACCACACCAAAACGGTACAATACCTTACGAGCCCTTCGTTACGGTACCAAACCACAGCAAAACGGTGCAATACCGTACGAGTACTTCCATACGGTACAAAACCACACCAAAACGGTACAATACCTTACGAGTCCTTCGTTACGGTACCAAACCACACCAAAACGGTGCAATACCGTACGAGTACATCCATACGGTACCAAACCACACCAAAACGGTACAATACCTTACGAGTCCTTCGTTACGAGACCAAACCACACCAAAACAGTGCAATACCGTACGAGTACGTCCATACGGTACCAAACCACACCAAAACGGTGCAATACCGTACGAGTACATCCATACGGTACCAAACCACACCAAAACGGTACAATACCTTACGAGTCCTTCGTTACGGTACCAAACCACACCAAAACAGTGCAATACCGTACGAGTACATCCATACGGTACCAAACCACACCAAAACGGTACAATACCTTACGAGTCCTTCGTTACGGTACCAAACCACACCAAAACGGTGCAATACCGTACGAGTACATCCACACGGTACCAAACCACACCAAAACGGTACAATACCTTGCGAGTCCTTCGTTACGGTACCAAACCACACCAAAACGGTGCAATACCGTACGAGTACATCCATACGGTACCAAACCACACCAAAACGGTACAATACCTTACGAGTCCTTCGTTACGGTACCAAACCACACCAAACCAGTGCAACACCGTACGAGTACGTCCATACGGTACCAAACCACACCAAAACGGTACAATACCTTACGAGTCCTTCGTTACGGTTCCAAACCACACAAAAACGGTGCAATACCGTACCAGTACATCCATACGGTACCAAACCACACCAAAATGGTGCAATACCGTACGAGTACATCCATACGGTACCAAACCACACCAAAACGGTACAATATCTTAGGCGTCCTTCGTTACGGTACCAAACCACACCAAAACGGTGCAATACCGTACGAGTACATCCATACGGTACCAAACCACACCAAAACGATACAATACCTTACGAGTCCTTCGTTACGGTACCAAACCACACCAAAACGGTGCAATACCGTACGAGTACATCCATACGGTACCAAACCACACCAAATCGGTGCAATACCGTACGAGTACATCCATACGGTACCAAACCACACCAAAATGGTACAATACCTTACGAGTCCTTCGTTACGGTACCAAACCACACCAAAACAGTGCAATACCGTACGAGTACATCCATACGGTACCAAACCACACCAAAACGGTACAATACCTTACGAGTCCTTCGTTACGGTACCAAACCACACCAAAACGGTGCAATACTGTACGAGTACATCCCTACGGTACCAAACCACACCAAAACGGTGCAATACCGTACGAGTACATCCATACAGTACCAAACCACACCAAAATGGTACAATACCTTACGAGTCCTTCGTTAAGGTACCAAACCACACCAAAACGGTGCAATACCGTACGAGTACATCCATACGGTACCAAACCACACCAAAATGGTACAATACCTTACGAGTCCTTCGTTACGGTACCAAACCACACCCAAACAGTGCAATACCGTACGAGTACATCCATACGGTACCAAACCACACCAAAACGGTACAATACCTTACGAGTCCTTCGTTACGGTACCAAACCACACCAAAACAGTGCAATACCGTACGAGTACATCCATACGGTACCAAACCACACCAAAACGGTACAATACCTTACGAGTCCTTCGTTACGGTTCCAAACCACACCAAAACGGTGCAATACCGTACCAGTACATCCATACGGTACCAAACCACACCAAAATGGTGCAATACCGTACGAGTACATCCATACGGTACCAAACCACACCAAAACGGTACAATATCTTAGGAGTCCTTCGTTACGGTACCAAACCACACCAAAACGGTGCAATACCGTACGAGTACATCCATACGGTACCAAACCACACCAAAACGGTACAATACCTTACGCGTCCTTGGTTACGGTACCAAACGACACCAAAACGGTGCAATACCGTACGAGTACATCCATACAGTACCAAACCACACCAAAACGGTGCAATACCGTACGAGTACATCCATATGGTACCAAACCACACCAAAACGGTACAATACCTTACGAGTCCTTCGTTACGGTACCAAACAACACCAAAACAGTGCAATACCGTACGAGTACATCCATATGGTACCAAACCACACCAAAACGGTACAATACCTTACGAGTCCTTCGTTACGGTACCAAACAACACCAAAACAGTGCAATACCGTACGAGTACATCCATACGGTACCAAACCACACCAAAACGGTACAATACCTTACGAGTCCTTCGTTACGGTACCAAACCACACCAAAACAGTGCAACACCGTACGAGTACATCCATACGGTACCAAACCACACCAAAACGGTACAATATCTTAGGAGTCCTTCGTTACGGTACCAAACCACACCAAAACGGTGCAATACCGTACGAGTACATCCATACGGTACCAAACCACACCAAAACGGTACAATACCTTACGAGTCCTTCGTTACGGTACCAAACCACACCAAAACGGTGCAGTACCGTACGAGTACATCCATACGGTACCAAACCACACCAAAACGGTACAATACCTTACGAGTCCTTCGTTACGGTACCAAACCACACCAAAACGGTGCAATACCGTACGAGTACATCCATACGGTACCAAACCACACCAAAACGGTGCAATACCGTACGAGTACATCCATACGGTACCAAACCACACCAAAACGGTACAATACCTTACGAGCCCTTCGTTACGGTACCAAACCACAGCAAAACGGTGCAATACCGTACGAGTACATCCATACGGTACCAAACCACACCAAAACGGTACAATACCTTACGAGTCCTTCGTTACGGTACCAAACCACACCAAAACGGTGCAATACCGTACGAGTACATCCATACGGTACCAAACCACACCAAAACGGTACAATATCTTAGGAGTCCTTCGTTACGGTACCAAACCACACCAAAACGGTGCAATACCGTACGAGTACATCCATACGGTACCAAACCACACCAAAACGGTACAATACCTTACGAGTCCTTCGTTACGGTACCAAACCACACCAAAACGGTGCAGTACCGTACGAGTACATCCATACGGTACCAAACCACACCAAAACGGTACAATACCTTACGAGTCCTTCGTTACGGTACCAAACCACACCAAAACGGTGCAATACCGTACGAGTACATCCATACGGTACCAAACCACACCAAAACGGTGCAATACCGTACGAGTACATCCATACGGTACCAAACCACACCAAAACGGTACAATACCTTACGAGCCCTTCGTTACGGTACCAAACCACAGCAAAACGGTGCAATACCGTACGAGTACATCCATACGGTACCAAACCACACCAAAACGGTACAATACCTTACGAGTCCTTCGTTACGGTACCAAACCACACCAAAACGGTGCAATACCGTACGAGTACATCCATACGGTACCAAACCACACCAAAACGGTACAATACCTTACGAGTCCTTCGTTACGAGACCAAACCACACCAAAACAGTGCAATACCGTACGAGTACGTCCATACGGTACCAAACCACACCAAAACGGTGCAATACCGTACGAGTACATCCATACGGTACCAAACCACGCCAAAACGGTACAATACCTTACGAGTCCTTCGTTACGGTACCAAACCACACCAAAACAGTGCAATACCGTACGAGTACATCCAAACGGTACCAAACCACACCAAAACGGTACAATACCGTACGAGTCCTTCGTTACGGTACCAAACCACACCAAAACGGTGCAATACCGTACGAGTACATCCACACGGTACCAAACCACACCAAAACGGTACAATACCTTGCGAGTCCTTCGTTACAGTACCAAACCACACCAAAACGGTGCAATACCGTACGAGTACATCCATACGGTACCAAACCACACCAAAACGGTACAATACCTTACGAGTCCTTCGTTACGGTACCAAACCACACCAAACCAGTGCAACACCGTACGAGTACGTCCATACGGTACCAAACCACACCAAAACGGTACAATACCTTACGAGTCCTTCGTTACGGTTCCAAACCACACAAAAACGGTGCAATACCGTACCAGTACATCCATACGGTACCAAACCACACCAAAATGGTGCAATACCGTACGAGTACATCCATACGGTACCAAACCACACCAAAACGGTACAATATCTTAGGCGTCCTTCGTTACGGTACCAAACCACACCAAAACGGTGCAATACCGTACGAGTACATCCATACGGTACCAAACCACACCAAAACGATACAATACCTTACGAGTCCTTCGTTACGGTACCAAACCACACTAAAACGGTGCAATACCGTACGAGTACATCCATACGGTACCAAACCACACCAAATCGGTGCAATACCGTACGAGTACATCCATACGGTACCAAACCACACCAAAATGGTACAATACCTTACGAGTCCTTCGTTACGGTACCAAACCATACCAAAACAGTGCAATACCGTACGAGTACATCCATACGGTACCAAACCACACCAAAACGGTACAATACCTTACGAGTCCTTCGTTACGGTACCAAACCACACCAAAACGGTGCAATACCGTACGAGTACATCCCTACGGTACCAAACCACACCAAAACGGTGCAATACCGTACGAGTACATCCATACGGTACCAAACCACACCAAAATGGTACAATACCTTACGAGTCCTTCGTTCAGGTACCAAACCACACCAAAACGGTGCAATACCGTACGAGTACATCCATACGGTACCAAACCACACCAAAACGGTACAATACCTTACGAGTCCTTCGTTACGGTACCAAACCACACCCAAACAGTGCAATACCGTACGAGTACATCCATACGGTACCAAACCACACCAAAACGGTACAATACCTTACGAGTCCTTCGTTACGGTACCAAACCACACCAAAACAGTGCAATACCGTACGAGTACATCCATACGGTACCAAACCACACCAAAACGGTACAATACCTTACGAGTCCTTCGTTACGGTTCCGAACCACACCAAAACGGTGCAATACCGTACCAGTACATCCATACGGTACCAAACCACACCAAAATGGTGCAATACCGTACGAGTACATCCATACGGTACCAAACCACACCAAAACGGTACAATATCTTAGGAGTCCTTCGTTACGGTACCAAACCACACCAAAACGGTGCAATACCGTACGAGTACATCCATACGGTACCAAACCACACCAAAACGGTACAATACCTTACGCGTCCTTGGTTACGGTACCAAACGACACCAAAACGGTGCAATACCGTACGAGTACATCCATACAGTACCAAACCACACCAAAACGGTGCAATACCGTACGAGTACATCCATATGGTTCCAAACCACACCAAAACGGTACAATACCTTACGAGTCCTTCGTTACGGTACCAAACAACACCAAAACAGTGCAATACCGTACGAGTACATCCATACGGTACCAAACCACACCAAAACGGTACAATACCTTACGAGTCCTTCGTTACGGTACCAAACAACACCAAAACAGTGCAATACCGTACGAGTACATCCATACGGTACCAAACCACACCAAAACGGTACAATACCTTACGAGTCCTTCGTTACGGTACCAAACCACACCAAAACAGTGCAACACCGTACGAGTACATCCATACGGTACCAAACCACACCAAAACGGTACAATATCTTAGGCGTCCTTCGTTACGGTACCAAACCACACCAAAACGGTGCAATACCGTACGAGTACATCCATACGGTACCAAACCACACCAAAACGATACAATACCTTACGAGTCCTTCGTTACGGTACCAAACCACACCAAAACGGTGCAATACCGTACGAGTACATCCATACGGTACCAAACCACACCAAAACGGTACAATACCTTACGAGTCCTTCGTTACGGTTCCAAACCACACCAGAACGGTGCAATACCGTACCAGTACATCCATACGGTACCAAACCACACCAAAATGGTGCAATACCGTACGAGTACATCCATACGGTACCAAACCACACCACAACGGTACAATATCTTAGGAGTCCTTCGTTACGGTACCAAACCACACCAAAATGGTGCAATACCGTACGAGTACATCCATACGGTACCAAACCACACCAAAACGATACAATACCTTACGAGTCCTTCGTTACAGTACCAAACCACACCAAAACGGTGCAATACCGTACGAGTACATCCATACGGTACCAAACCACACCAAAACGGTGCAATACCGTACGAGTACATCCATACGGTACCAAACCACACCAAAACGGTACAATACCTTACGAGTCCTTAGTTACGGTACCAAACCACACCAATACGGTGCAATACCATACGAGTACATCCATACGGTACCAAACCACACCAAAACGATACAATACCTTACGAGTCCTTCGTTACGGTACCAAACCACACCAAAACGGTGCAATACCGTACGAGTACGTCCATACGGTACCAAACCACAACAAAACGGTGCAATACCGTACGAGTACATCCATACAGTTCCAAACCACACCAAAACGGTACAATACCTTACGAGTCCTTCGTTACGGTTCCAAACCACACCAAAACGGTGCAATACCGTACAAGTACATCCATACGGTACCAAACCACAGCAAAATGGTGCAATACCGTACGAGTACATCCATACGGTACCAAACCACACCAAAACAGTACAATATCTTAGGAGTCCTTCGTTACGGTACCAAACCACACCAAAACGGTGCAATACCGTACAAGTACATCCATACGGTACCAAACCACACCAAAACGGTACAATACCTTACGCGTCCTTGGTTACGGTACCAAACGACACCAAAACGGTGCAATACCGTACGAGTACATCCATACAGTACCAAACCACACCAAAACGGTGCAATACCGTACGAGTACATCCATATGGTTCCAAACCACACCAAAACGGTACAATACCTTACGAGTCCTTCGTTACGGTACCAAACAACACCAAAACAGTGCAATACCGTACGAGTACATCCATACGGTACCAAACCACACCAAAACGGTACAATACCTTACGAGTCCTTCGTTACGGTACCAAACAACACCAAAACAGTGCAATACCGTACGAGTACATCCATACGGTACCAAACCACACCAAAACGGTACAATACCTTACGAGTCCTTCGTTACGGTACCAAACCACACCAAAACAGTGCAACACCGTACGAGTACATCCATACGGTACCAAACCACACCAAAACGGTACAATATCTTAGGCGTCCTTCGTTACGGTACCAAACCACACCAAAACGGTGCAATACCGTACAAGTACATCCATACGGTACCAAACCACACCAAAACGATACAATACCTTACGAGTCCTTCGTTACGGTACCAAACCACACCAAAACGGTGCAATACCGTACGAGTACATCCATACGGTACCAAACCACACCAAAACGGTACAATACCTTACGAGTCCTTCGTTACGGTTCCAAACCACACCAGAACGGTGCAATACCGTACCAGTACATCCATACGGTACCAAACCACACCAAAGTGGTGCAATACCGTACGAGTACATCCATACGGTACCAAACAGCACCACAACGGTACAATATCTTAGGAGTCCTTCGTTACGGTACCAAACCACACCAAAACGGTGCAATACCGTACGAGTACATCCATACGGTACCAAACCACACCAAAACGATACAATACCTTACGAGTCCTTCGTTACAGTACCAAACCACACCAAAATGGTGCAATACCGTACGAGTACATCCATACGGTACCAAACCACACCAAAACGGTGCAATACCGTACGAGTATATCCATACGGTACCAAACCACACCAAAACGGTACAATACCTTACGAGTCCTTAGTTACGGTACCAAACCACACCAATACGGTGCAATACCATACGAGTACATCCATACGGTACCAAACCACACCAAAACGATACAATACCTTACGAGTCCTTCGTTACGGTACCAAACCACACCAAAACGGTGCAATACCGTACGAGTACGTCCATACGGTACCAAACCACAACAAAACGGTGCAATACCGTACGAGTACATCCATACAGTTCCAAACCACACCAAAACGGTACAATACCTTACGAGTCCTTCGTTACGGTTCCAAACCACACCAAAACGGTGCAATACCGTACAAGTACATCCATACGGTACCAAACCACAGCAAAATGGTGCAATACCGTACGAGTACATCCATACGGTACCAAACCACACCAAAACAGTAAAATATCTTAGGAGTCCTTCGTTACGGTACCAAACCACACCAAAACGGTGCAATACCGTACGAGTACATCCATACGTTACCAAACCACACCAAAACGGTACAATATCTTAGGAGTCCTTCGTTACGATACCAAACCACACCAAAACGGTGCAATACCGTACGAGTACATCCATACGGTACCAAACCACACCAAAACGGTACAATACCTTACGAGTCCTTCGTTACGGTACCAAACCACACCAAAACGGTGCAATACCGTACGAGTACATCCATACGGTACCAAACCACACCCAAACGGTGCAATACTGTACGAGTACATCCATACGGTACCAAACCACACCAAAACGGTACAATACCTTACGAGTCCTTCGTTACGGTACCAAACCACACCAAAACGGTGCAATACCGTACGAGTACATCCATACGGTACCAAACCACACCAAAACGGTACAATACCTTACGAGTCCTTCGTTACGGTACCAAACCACACCAAAACAGTGCAATACCGTACGAGTACATCCATACGGTACCAAACCACACCAAAACGGTACAATACCTTACGAGTCCTTCGTTACGGTACCAAACCACACCAAAACAGTGCAACACCGTACCAGTACATCCATACGGTACCAAACCACACCAAAACGGTACAATACCTTAAGAGTCCTTGGTTACGGTACCAAACGACACCAAAACGGTGCAATACCGTACGAGTACATCCATACAGTACCAAACCACACCAAAACGGTGCAATACCGTACGAGTACATCCATACGGTACCAAACCACACCAAAACGGTACAATACCTTACGAGTCCTTCGTTACGGTACCAAACAACACCAAAACGGTGCAATACAGTACGAGTACATCCATACGGTACCAAAACACACCAAAACGGTACAATACCTTACGAGTCCTTCGTTACGGTACCAAACAACACCAAAACAGTGCAATACCGTACGAGTACATCCATACGGTACCAAACCACACCAAAACGGTACAATACCTTACGAGTCCTTCGTTACGGTACCAAACCACACCAAAACAGTGCAACACCGTACGAGTACATCCATACGGTACCAAACCACACCAAAACGGTACAATACCTTACGAGCCCTTCGTTACGGTACCAAACCACAGCAAAACGGTGCAATACCGTACGAGTACATCCATACGGTACCAAACCACACCAAAACGGTACAATACCTTACGAGTCCTTCGTTACGGTACCAAACCACACCAAAACGGTGCAATACCGTACGAGTACATCCATACGGTACCAAACCACACCAAAACGGTACAATATCTTAGGAGTCCTTCGTTACGGTACCAAACCACACCAAAACGGTGCAATACCGTACGAGTACATCCATACGGTACCAAACCACACCAAAACGGTACAATACCTTACGAGTCCTTCGTTACGGTACCAAACCACACCAAAACGGTGCAGTACCGTACGAGTACATCCATACGGTACCAAACCACACCAAAACGGTACAATACCTTACGAGTCCTTCGTTACGGTACCAAACCACACCAAAACGGTGCAATACCGTACGAGTACATCCATACGGTACCAAACCACACCAAAACGGTGCAATACCGTACGAGTACATCCATACGGTACCAAACCACACCAAAACGGTACAATACCTTACGAGCCCTTCGTTACGGTACCAAACCACAGCAAAACGGTGCAATACCGTACGAGTACATCCATACGGTACCAAACCACACCAAAACGGTACAATACCTTACGAGTCCTTCGTTACGGTACCAAACCACACCAAAACGGTGCAATACCGTACGAGTACATCCATACGGTACCAAACCACACCAAAACGGTACAATACCTTACGAGTCCTTCGTTACGAGACCAAACCACACCAAAACAGTGCAATACCGTACGAGTACGTCCATACGGTACCAAACCACACCAAAACGGTGCAATACCGTACGAGTACATCCATACGGTACCAAACCACGCCAAAACGGTACAATACCTTACGAGTCCTTCGTTACGGTACCAAACCACACCAAAACAGTGCAATACCGTACGAGTACATCCAAACGGTACCAAACCACACCAAAACGGTACAATACCGTACGAGTCCTTCGTTACGGTACCAAACCACACCAAAACGGTGCAATACCGTACGAGTACATCCACACGGTACCAAACCACACCAAAACGGTACAATACCTTGCGAGTCCTTCGTTACAGTACCAAACCACACCAAAACGGTGCAATACCGTACGAGTACATCCATACGGTACCAAACCACACCAAAACGGTACAATACCTTACGAGTCCTTCGTTACGGTACCAAACCACACCAAACCAGTGCAACACCGTACGAGTACGTCCATACGGTACCAAACCACACCAAAACGGTACAATACCTTACGAGTCCTTCGTTACGGTTCCAAACCACACAAAAACGGTGCAATACCGTACCAGTACATCCATACGGTACCAAACCACACCAAAATGGTGCAATACCGTACGAGTACATCCATACGGTACCAAACCACACCAAAACGGTACAATATCTTAGGCGTCCTTCGTTACGGTACCAAACCACACCAAAACGGTGCAATACCGTACGAGTACATCCATACGGTACCAAACCACACCAAAACGATACAATACCTTACGAGTCCTTCGTTACGGTACCAAACCACACTAAAACGGTGCAATACCGTACGAGTACATCCATACGGTACCAAACCACACCAAATCGGTGCAATACCGTACGAGTACATCCATACGGTACCAAACCACACCAAAATGGTACAATACCTTACGAGTCCTTCGTTACGGTACCAAACCATACCAAAACAGTGCAATACCGTACGAGTACATCCATACGGTACCAAACCACACCAAAACGGTACAATACCTTACGAGTCCTTCGTTACGGTACCAAACCACACCAAAACGGTGCAATACCGTACGAGTACATCCCTACGGTACCAAACCACACCAAAACGGTGCAATACCGTACGAGTACATCCATACGGTACCAAACCACACCAAAATGGTACAATACCTTACGAGTCCTTCGTTCAGGTACCAAACCACACCAAAACGGTGCAATACCGTACGAGTACATCCATACGGTACCAAACCACACCAAAACGGTACAATACCTTACGAGTCCTTCGTTACGGTACCAAACCACACCCAAACAGTGCAATACCGTACGAGTACATCCATACGGTACCAAACCACACCAAAACGGTACAATACCTTACGAGTCCTTCGTTACGGTACCAAACCACACCAAAACAGTGCAATACCGTACGAGTACATCCATACGGTACCAAACCACACCAAAACGGTACAATACCTTACGAGTCCTTCGTTACGGTTCCGAACCACACCAAAACGGTGCAATACCGTACCAGTACATCCATACGGTACCAAACCACACCAAAATGGTGCAATACCGTACGAGTACATCCATACGGTACCAAACCACACCAAAACGGTACAATATCTTAGGAGTCCTTCGTTACGGTACCAAACCACACCAAAACGGTGCAATACCGTACGAGTACATCCATACGGTACCAAACCACACCAAAACGGTACAATACCTTACGCGTCCTTGGTTACGGTACCAAACGACACCAAAACGGTGCAATACCGTACGAGTACATCCATACAGTACCAAACCACACCAAAACGGTGCAATACCGTACGAGTACATCCATATGGTTCCAAACCACACCAAAACGGTACAATACCTTACGAGTCCTTCGTTACGGTACCAAACAACACCAAAACAGTGCAATACCGTACGAGTACATCCATACGGTACCAAACCACACCAAAACGGTACAATACCTTACGAGTCCTTCGTTACGGTACCAAACAACACCAAAACAGTGCAATACCGTACGAGTACATCCATACGGTACCAAACCACACCAAAACGGTACAATACCTTACGAGTCCTTCGTTACGGTACCAAACCACACCAAAACAGTGCAACACCGTACGAGTACATCCATACGGTACCAAACCACACCAAAACGGTACAATATCTTAGGCGTCCTTCGTTACGGTACCAAACCACACCAAAACGGTGCAATACCGTACGAGTACATCCATACGGTACCAAACCACACCAAAACGATACAATACCTTACGAGTCCTTCGTTACGGTACCAAACCACACCAAAACGGTGCAATACCGTACGAGTACATCCATACGGTACCAAACCACACCAAAACGGTACAATACCTTACGAGTCCTTCGTTACGGTTCCAAACCACACCAGAACGGTGCAATACCGTACCAGTACATCCATACGGTACCAAACCACACCAAAATGGTGCAATACCGTACGAGTACATCCATACGGTACCAAACCACACCACAACGGTACAATATCTTAGGAGTCCTTCGTTACGGTACCAAACCACACCAAAATGGTGCAATACCGTACGAGTACATCCATACGGTACCAAACCACACCAAAACGATACAATACCTTACGAGTCCTTCGTTACAGTACCAAACCACACCAAAACGGTGCAATACCGTACGAGTACATCCATACGGTACCAAACCACACCAAAACGGTGCAATACCGTACGAGTACATCCATACGGTACCAAACCACACCAAAACGGTACAATACCTTACGAGTCCTTAGTTACGGTACCAAACCACACCAATACGGTGCAATACCATACGAGTACATCCATACGGTACCAAACCACACCAAAACGATACAATACCTTACGAGTCCTTCGTTACGGTACCAAACCACACCAAAACGGTGCAATACCGTACGAGTACGTCCATACGGTACCAAACCACAACAAAACGGTGCAATACCGTACGAGTACATCCATACAGTTCCAAACCACACCAAAACGGTACAATACCTTACGAGTCCTTCGTTACGGTTCCAAACCACACCAAAACGGTGCAATACCGTACAAGTACATCCATACGGTACCAAACCACAGCAAAATGGTGCAATACCGTACGAGTACATCCATACGGTACCAAACCACACCAAAACAGTACAATATCTTAGGAGTCCTTCGTTACGGTACCAAACCACACCAAAACGGTGCAATACCGTACAAGTACATCCATACGGTACCAAACCACACCAAAACGGTACAATACCTTACGCGTCCTTGGTTACGGTACCAAACGACACCAAAACGGTGCAATACCGTACGAGTACATCCATACAGTACCAAACCACACCAAAACGGTGCAATACCGTACGAGTACATCCATATGGTTCCAAACCACACCAAAACGGTACAATACCTTACGAGTCCTTCGTTACGGTACCAAACAACACCAAAACAGTGCAATACCGTACGAGTACATCCATACGGTACCAAACCACACCAAAACGGTACAATACCTTACGAGTCCTTCGTTACGGTACCAAACAACACCAAAACAGTGCAATACCGTACGAGTACATCCATACGGTACCAAACCACACCAAAACGGTACAATACCTTACGAGTCCTTCGTTACGGTACCAAACCACACCAAAACAGTGCAACACCGTACGAGTACATCCATACGGTACCAAACCACACCAAAACGGTACAATATCTTAGGCGTCCTTCGTTACGGTACCAAACCACACCAAAACGGTGCAATACCGTACAAGTACATCCATACGGTACCAAACCACACCAAAACGATACAATACCTTACGAGTCCTTCGTTACGGTACCAAACCACACCAAAACGGTGCAATACCGTACGAGTACATCCATACGGTACCAAACCACACCAAAACGGTACAATACCTTACGAGTCCTTCGTTACGGTTCCAAACCACACCAGAACGGTGCAATACCGTACCAGTACATCCATACGGTACCAAACCACACCAAAGTGGTGCAATACCGTACGAGTACATCCATACGGTACCAAACAGCACCACAACGGTACAATATCTTAGGAGTCCTTCGTTACGGTACCAAACCACACCAAAACGGTGCAATACCGTACGAGTACATCCATACGGTACCAAACCACACCAAAACGATACAATACCTTACGAGTCCTTCGTTACAGTACCAAACCACACCAAAATGGTGCAATACCGTACGAGTACATCCATACGGTACCAAACCACACCAAAACGGTGCAATACCGTACGAGTATATCCATACGGTACCAAACCACACCAAAACGGTACAATACCTTACGAGTCCTTAGTTACGGTACCAAACCACACCAATACGGTGCAATACCATACGAGTACATCCATACGGTACCAAACCACACCAAAACGATACAATACCTTACGAGTCCTTCGTTACGGTACCAAACCACACCAAAACGGTGCAATACCGTACGAGTACGTCCATACGGTACCAAACCACAACAAAACGGTGCAATACCGTACGAGTACATCCATACAGTTCCAAACCACACCAAAACGGTACAATACCTTACGAGTCCTTCGTTACGGTTCCAAACCACACCAAAACGGTGCAATACCGTACAAGTACATCCATACGGTACCAAACCACAGCAAAATGGTGCAATACCGTACGAGTACATCCATACGGTACCAAACCACACCAAAACAGTAAAATATCTTAGGAGTCCTTCGTTACGGTACCAAACCACACCAAAACGGTGCAATACCGTACGAGTACATCCATACGTTACCAAACCACACCAAAACGGTACAATATCTTAGGAGTCCTTCGTTACGATACCAAACCACACCAAAACGGTGCAATACCGTACGAGTACATCCATACGGTACCAAACCACACCAAAACGGTACAATACCTTACGAGTCCTTCGTTACGGTACCAAACCACACCAAAACGGTGCAATACCGTACGAGTACATCCATACGGTACCAAACCACACCCAAACGGTGCAATACTGTACGAGTACATCCATACGGTACCAAACCACACCAAAACGGTACAATACCTTACGAGTCCTTCGTTACGGTACCAAACCACACCAAAACGGTGCAATACCGTACGAGTACATCCATACGGTACCAAACCACACCAAAACGGTACAATACCTTACGAGTCCTTCGTTACGGTACCAAACCACACCAAAACAGTGCAATACCGTACGAGTACATCCATACGGTACCAAACCACACCAAAACGGTACAATACCTTACGAGTCCTTCGTTACGGTACCAAACCACACCAAAACAGTGCAACACCGTACCAGTACATCCATACGGTACCAAACCACACCAAAACGGTACAATACCTTAAGAGTCCTTGGTTACGGTACCAAACGACACCAAAACGGTGCAATACCGTACGAGTACATCCATACAGTACCAAACCACACCAAAACGGTGCAATACCGTACGAGTACATCCATACGGTACCAAACCACACCAAAACGGTACAATACCTTACGAGTCCTTCGTTACGGTACCAAACAACACCAAAACGGTGCAATACAGTACGAGTACATCCATACGGTACCAAAACACACCAAAACGGTACAATACCTTACGAGTCCTTCGTTACGGTACCAAACAACACCAAAACAGTGCAATACCGTACGAGTACATCCATACGGTACCAAACCACACCAAAACGGTACAATACCTTACGAGTCCTTCGTTACGGTACCAAACCACACCAAAACAGTGCAACACCGTACGAGTACATCCATACGGTACCAAACCACACCAAAACGGTACAATACCTTACGAGTCCTTCGTTACGGTTCCAAACCACACCAAAACGGTGCAATACCGTACCAGTACATCCATACGGTACCAAACCACACCAAAATGGTGCAATACCGTACGAGTACATCCATACGGTACCAAACCACACCAAAACGGTACAATATCTTAGGAGTCCTTCGTTACGGTACCAAACCACACCAAAACGGTGCAATACCGTACGAGTACATCCATACGGTACCAAACCACACCAAAACGATACAATACCTTACGAGTCCTTCGTTACGGTACCAAACCACACCAAAACGGTACAATACCTTACGAGTCCTTCGTTACGGTACCAAACCACACCAAAACGGTACAATACCTTACGAGTCCTTCGTTACGGTACCAAACCACACCAAAACGGTGCAATACCGTACGAGTACATCCATACGGTACCAAACCACACCAAAACGGTACAATACCTTACGAGCCCTTCGTTACGGTACCAAACCACAGCAAAACGGTGCAATACCGTACGAGTACATCCATACGGTACCAAACCACACCAAAACGGTACAATACCTTACGAGTCCTTCGTTACGGTACCAAACCACACCAAAACGGTGCAATACCGTACGAGTACATCCATACGGTACCAAACCACACCAAAATGGTACAATACCTTACGAGTCCTTCGTTACGGTACCAAACCATTCCAAAACGGTGCAATACCGTACGAGTACATCCATACGGTACCAAACCAGAACAAAACGTTGCAATACCGTACGAGTACATCCATACGATACCAAACCACACCAAAACGGTACAATACCTTACGAGTCCATCGTTACGGTACCAAACAACACCAAAACGGTGCAATACCGTACGAGTACATCCATACGGTACCAAACCACACCAAAACGGTGCAATACCGTACGAGTACATCCATACGGTACCAAACCACACCAAAACGGTACAATACCTTACGAGTCCTTCGTTACGGTACCAAACCACACCAAAACGGTGCAATACCGTACGAGTACATCCATACGGTACCAAACCACACCAAAACGGTACAATACCTTACGAGTCCTTCGTTACGGTACCAAACCACACCAAAACAGTGCAATACCGTACGAGTACGTCCATACGGTACCAAACCACACCAAAACGGTGCAATACCGTACGAGTACATCCATACGGTACCAAACCACACCAAAACGGTACAATACCTTACGAGTCCTTCGTTACGGTACCAAACCACACCAAACCAGTGCAACACCGTACGACTACGTCCATACGGTACCAAACCACACCAAAACGGTACAATACCTTACGAGTCCTTCGTTACGGTTCCAAACCACACAAAAACGGTGCAATACCGTACCAGTACATCCATACGGTACCAAACCACACCAAAATGGTGCAATACCGTACGAGTACATCCATACGGTACCAAACCACACCAAAACGGTACAATATCTTAGGCGTCCTTCGTTATGGTACCAAACCACACCAAAACGGTGCAATACCGTACGAGTACATCCATACGGTACCAAACCACACCAAAACGATACAATACCTTACGAGTCCTTCGTTACAGTACCAAACCACACCAAAACGGTGCAATACCGTACGAGTACATCCATACGGTACCAAACCACACCAAAACGGTGCAATACCGTACGAGTACATCCATACGGTACCAAACCACACCAAAACGGTACAATACCCTACGAGTCCTTCGTTACGGTACCAAACCACACCAAAACGGTGCAACACCGTACGAGTACATCCATACAGTTCCAAACCACACCGAAACGGTACAATACCTTACGAGTCCTTCGTTACGGTTCCAAACCACACCAAAACGGTGCAATACCGTACAAGTACATCCATACGGTACCAAACCACAGCAAAATGGTGCAATACCGTACGAGTACATCCATACGGTACCAAACCACAACAAAACAGTACAATATCTTAGGAGTCCTTCGTTACGGTACCAAACCACACCAAAACGGTGCAATACCGTACGAGTACATCCATACGGTACCAAACCACACCCAAACGGTACAATACCTTACGAGTCCTTCGTTACGGTACCAAACCACACCAAAACAGTGCAATACCGTACGAGTACATCCATACGGTACCAAACCACACCAAAACGGTACAATACCTTACGAGTCCTTCGTTACGGTACCAAACCACACCAAAACAGTGCAACACCGTACAAGTACATCCATACGGTACCAAACCACACCAAAACGGTACAATACCTTACGAGTCCTTGGTTACGGTACCAAACGACACCAAAACGGTGCAATACCGTACGAGTACATCCATACAGTACCAAACCACACCAAAACGGTGCAATACCGTACGAGTACATCCATACGGTACCAAACCACACCAAAACGGTACAATACCTTACGAGTCCTTCGTTACGGTACCAAACAACACCAAAACGGTGCAATACCGTACGAGTACATCCATACGGTACCAAACCACACCAAAACGGTACAATACCTTACGAGTCCTTCGTTACGGTACCAAACAACACCAAAACAGTGCAATACCGTACGAGTACATCCATACGGTACCAAACCACACCAAAACGGTACAATACCTTACGAGTCCTTCGTTACGGTACCAAACCACACCAAAACAGTGCAACACCGTACGAGTACATCCATACGGTACCAAACCACACCAAAACGGTACAATACCTTACGAGTCCTTCGTGACGGTACCAAACCACACCAAAACGGTGCAATACCGTACGAGTACATCCATACGGTAACAAACCACACCCAAACGGTGCAATACTGTACGAGTACATCCATACGGTACCAAACGACACCAAAACGGTACAATACCTTACGAGTCCTTCGTTACGGTACCAAACCACACCAAAACGGTGATATACCGTACGAGTACATCCATACGGTACCAAACCACACCAAAACGGTACAATACCTTACGAGTCCTTGGTTACGGTACCAAACGACACCAAAACGGTGCAATACCGTACGAGTACATCCATACAGTACCAAACCACACCAAAACGGTGCAATACCGTACGAGTACATCCATACGGTACCAAACCACACCAAAACGGTACAATACCTTACGAGTCCTTCGTTACGGTACCAAACAACACCAAAACGGTGCAATACCGTACGAGTACATCCATACGGTACCAAACCACACCAAAACGGTACAATACCTTACGAGTCCTTCGTTACGGTACCAAACAACACCAAAACAGTGCAATACCGTACGAGTACATCCATACGGTACCAAACCACACCAAAACGGTACAATACCTTACGAGTCCTTCGTTACGGTACCAAACCACACCAAAACAGTGCAACACCGTACGAGTACATCCATACGGTACCAAACCACACCAAAACGGTACAATACCTTAAGAGTCCTTGGTTACGGTACCAAACGACACCAAAACGGTGCAATACCGTACGAGTACATCCATACAGTACCAAACCACACCAAAACGGTGCAATACCGTACGAGTACATCCATACGGTACCAAACCACACCAAAACGGTACAATACCTTACGAGTCCTTCGTTACGGTACCAAACAACACCAAAACGGTGCAATACAGTACGAGTACATCCATACGGTACCAAAACACACCAAAACGGTACAATACCTTACGAGTCCTTCGTTACGGTACCAAACAACACCAAAACAGTGCAATACCGTACGAGTACATCCATACGGTACCAAACCACACCAAAACGGTACAATACCTTACGAGTCCTTCGTTACGGTACCAAACCACACCAAAACAGTGCAACACCGTACGAGTACATCCATACGGTACCAAACCACACCAAAACGGTACAATACCTTACGAGTCCTTCGTTACGGTTCCAAACCACACCAAAACGGTCCAATACCGTACCAGTACATCCATACGGTACCAAACCACACCAAAATGGTGCAATACCGTACGAGTACATCCATACGGTACCAAACCACACCAAAACGGTACAATATCTTAGGAGTCCTTCGTTACGGTACCAAACCACACCAAAACGGTGCAATACCGTACGAGTACATCCATACGGTACCAAACCACACCAAAACGATACAATACCTTACGAGTCATTCGTTACGGTACCAAACCACACCAAAACAGTGCAATACCGTACGAGTACATCCATACGGTACCAAACCACACCAAAACGGTACAATACCTTACGAGTCCTTCGTTACGGTACCAAACCACACCAAAACGGTGCAATACCGTACGAGTACATCCCTACGGTACCAAACCACACCAAAACGGTGCAATACCGTACGAGTACATCCATACGGTACCAAACCACACCAAAATGGTACAATACCTTACGAGTCCTTCGTTTAGGTACCAAACCACACCAAAACGGTGCAATACCGTACGAGTACATCCATACGGTACCAAACCACACCAAAACGGTACAATACCTTACGAGTCCTTCGTTACGGTACCAAACAACACCCAAACAGTGCAATACCGTACGAGTACATCCATACGGTACCAAGCCACACCAAAACGGTACAATACCTTACGAGTCCTTCGTTACGGACCAAACCACACCAAAACAGTGCAATACCGTACGAGTACATCCATACGGTACCAAACCACACCAAAACGGTACAATACCATACAAGTCCTTCGTTACGGTTCCAAACCACACCAAAACGGTGCAATACCGTACCAGTACATCCATACGGTACCAAACCACACCAAAATGGTGCAATACCGTACGAGTACATCCATACGGTACCAAACCACACCAAAACGGTACAATACCTTACGAGTCCTTGGTTACGGTACCAAACGACACCAAAACGGTGCAATACCGTACGAGTACATCCATACAGTACCAAACCACACCAAAACGGTGCAATACCGTACGAGTACATCCATACGGTACCAAATCACACCAAAACGGTACAATACCTTACGAGTCCTTCGTTACGGTACCAAACAACACCAAAACGGTGCAATACCGTACGAGTACATCCATACGGTACCAAACCACACCAAAACGGTACAATACCTTACGAGTCCTTCGTTACGGTACCAAACAACACCAAAACAGTGCAATACCGTACGAGTACATCCATACGGTACCAAACCACACCAAAAAGGTACAATACCTTACGAGTCCTTCGTTACGGTACCAAACCACACCAAAACAGTGCAACACCGTACGAGTACATCCATACGGTACCAAACCACACCAAAACGGTACAATATCTTAGGAGTCCTTCGTTACGGTACCAAACCACACCAAAACGGTGCAATACCGTACGAGTACATCCATACGGTACCAAACCACACCAAAACGATACAATACCTTACGAGTCCTTCGTTACGGTACCAAACCACACCAAAACGGTGCAATACCGTACAAGTACATCCATACGGTACCAAACCACACCAAAACGGTACAATACCTTACGAGTCCTTCGTTACGGTTCCAAACCACACCAAAACGGTGCAATACCGTACCAGTACATCCATACGGTACCAAACCACACCAAAATGGTGCAATACCGTACGAGTACATCCATACGGTACCAAACCACACCACAACGGTACAATATCTTAGGAGTCCTTCGTTACGGTACCAAACCACACCAAAACGGTGCAATACCGTACGAGTACATCCATACGGTACCAAACCACACCAAAACGATACAATACCTTACGAGTCCTTCGTTACAGTACCAAACCACACCAAAACGGTGCAATACCGTACGAGTACATCCATACGGTACCAAACCACACCAAAACGGTGCAATACCGTACGAGTACATCCATACGGTACCAAACCACACCAAAACGGTACAATACCTTACGAGTCCTTCGTTACGGTACCAAACCACACCAAAACGGTGCAACACCGTACGAGTACATCCATACAGTTCCAAACCACACCAAAACGATACAATACCTTACGAGTCCTTCGTTACGGTTCCAAACCACACCAAAACGGTGCAATACCGTACAAGTACATCCATACGGTACCAAACCACAGCAAAATGGTGCAATACCGTACGAGTACATCCATACGGTACCAAACCACACCAAAACAGTACAATATCTTAGGAGTCCTTCGTTACGGTACCAAACCACACCAAAACGGTGCAATACCGTACGAGTACATCCATACGTTACCAAACCACACCAAAACGGTACAATATCTTAGGAGTCCTTCGTTACGATACCAAACCACACCAAAACGGTGCAATACCGTACGAGTACATCCATACGGTACCAAACCACACCAAAACGGTACAATACCTTACGAGTCCTTCGTTACGGTACCAAACCACACCAAAACGGTGCAATACCGTACGAGTACATCCATACGGTACCAAACCACACCAAAACGGTACAATACCTTACGAGTCCTTCGTTACGGTACCAAACCACACCAAAACGGTGCAATACCGTACGAGTACATCCATACGGTACCAAACCACACCAAAACGGTACAATACCTTACGAGTCCTTCGTTACGGTACCAAACCACACCAAAACAGTGCAATACCGTACGAGTACATCCATACGGTACCAAACCACACCAAAACGGTACAATACCTTACGAGTCCTTCGTTACGGTACCAAACCACACCAAAACAGTGCAACACCGTACAAGTACATCCATACGGTACCAAACCACACCAAAACGGTACAATACCTTACGAGTCCTTGGTTACGGTACCAAACGACACCAAAACGGTGCAATACCGTACGAGTACATCCATACAGTACCAAACCACACCAAAACGGTGCAATACCGTACGAGTACATCCATACGGTACCAAACCACACCAAAACGGTACAATACCTTACGAGTCCTTCGTTACGGTACCAAACAACACCAAAACGGTGCAATACCGTACGAGTACATCCATACGGTACCAAACCACACCAAAACGGTACAATACCTTACGAGTCCTTCGTTACGGTACCAAACAACACCAAAACAGTGCAATACCGTACGAGTACATCCATACGGTACCAAACCACACCAAAACGGTACAATACCTTACGAGTCCTTCGTTACGGTACCAGACCACACCAAAACAGTGCAACACCGTACGAGTACATCCATACGGTACCAAACCACACCAAAACGGTACAATACCTTACGAGTCCTTCGTTACGGTTCCAAACCACACCAAAACGGTGCAATACCGTACCAGTACATCCATACGGTACCAAACCACACCAAAATGGTGCAATACCGTACGAGTACATCCATACGGTACCAAACCACACCAAAACGGTACAATATCTTAGGTGTCCTTCGTTACGGTACCAAACCACACGAAAACGGTGCAATACCGTACGAGTACATCCATACGGTACAAAACCACACCAAAACGATACAATACCTTACGAGTCCTTCGTTACGGTGCCAAACCACACCAAAACGGTGCAATACCGTACGAGTACATCCATACGGTACCAAACCACACCAAAACGGTGCAATACCGTACGAGTACATCCATACGGTACCAAACCACACCAAAACGGTACAATACCTTACGAGTCCTTCGTTACGGTTCCAAACCACACCAAAACGGTGCAATACCGTACGAGTACATCCATACGGTACAGAACCACACCAAAATGGTGCAATACCGTACGAGTAAATACATACGGTACCAAACCACACCACAACGGTACAATATCATAGGAGTCCTTCGTTACGGTACCAAACCACACCAAAACGGTGCAATACCGTACGAGTACATCCATACGGTACCAAACCACACCAAAACGATACAATACCTTACGAGTCCTTCGTTACAGTACCAAACCACACCAAAACGGTGCAATACCGTACGAGTACATCCATACGGTACCAAACCACACCAAAACGGTGCAATACCGTACGAGTACATCCATACGGTACCAAACCACACCAAAACGGTACAATACCTTACGAGTCCTTCGTTACGGTTCCAAACCACACCAAAACGGTGCAATACCGTACCAGTACATCCATACGGTACCAAACCACACCAAAATGGTGCAATACCGTACGAGTACATCCATACGGTAGCAAACCACACCACAACGGTACATTATCTTAGGAGTCCTTCGTTACGGTACCAAACCACACCAAAACAGTGCAATACCGTACGAGTACATCCATACGGTACCAAACCACACCAAAACGATACAATACCTTACGAGTCCTTCGTTACAGTACCAAACCACACCAAAACGGTGCAATACCGTACGAGTACATCCATACGGTACCAAACCACACCAAAACGGTGCAATACCGTACGAGTACATCCATACGGTACCAAACCACACCAAAACGGTACAATACCTTACGAGTCCTTCGTTACAGTACCAAACCACACCAATACGGTGCAATACCGTACGAGTACATCCATACGGTACCAAACCACACCAAAACGGTACAAAACCTTACGAGTCCTTCGTTACGGTTCCAAACCACACCAAAACGGTGCAATACCGTACAAGTACATCCATACGGTACCAAACCACAGCAAAATGGTTCTATACCGTACGAGTACATCCATACGGTACCAAACCACACCAAAACAGTACAATATCTTAGGAGTCCTTCGTTACGGTACCAAACCACACCAAAACGGTGCAATACCGTACGAGTACATCCATACGTTACCAAACCACACCAAAACGGTACAATACCTTACGAGTCCTTCGTTACGGTACCAAACCACACCAAAACGGTGCAACACGGTACGAGTACATCCATACGGTACCAAACCACACCAAAACGGTACAATACCTTACGAGTCCTTCGTTACGGTTCCAAACCACACCAAAACGGTGCAATACCGTACCAGTACATCCATACGGTACCAAACCACACCAAAATGGTGCAATACCGTACGAGTACATCCATACGGTACCAAACCACACCAAAACGGTACAACACCTTACGAGTCCTTCGTTACGGTACCAAACCACACCAAAACGGTTCAATACCGTACGAGTACATCCATACGGTACCAAACCACACGAAAACGATACAATACCTTACGAGTCCTTCGTTACGGTACCAAACCACACCAAAACGGTGCAATACCGTACGAGTACATCCATACGGTACCAAACCACACCAAAACGGTGCAATACCGTACGAGTACATCCATACGGTACCAAACCACACCAAAACGGTACAATACCTTACGAGTCCTTCGTTACGGTTCCAAACCACACCAAAACGGTGCAATACCGTACCAGTACATCCATACGGTACCAAACCACACCAAAATGGTGCAATACCGTACGAGTACATCCATACGGTACCAAACCACACCAAAACGGTACAATATCTTAGGAGTCCTTCGTTACGGTACCAAACCACACCAAAACGGTGCAATACCGTACGAGTACATCCATACGGTACCAAACCACACCAAAACGATACAATACCTTACGAGTCCTTCGTTACAGTACCAAACCACACGAAAACGGTGCAATACCGTACGAGTACATCCATACGGTACCAAACCACACCAAAACGGTGCAATACCGTACGAGTACATCCATACGGTACCAAACCACACCAAAACGGTACAATACCTTACGAGTCCTTCGTTACGGTACCAAACCACACCAATACGGTGCAATACCGTACGAGTACATCCATACGGTACCAAACTACACCAAAACGATACAATACCTTACGAGTCCTTCGTTACGGTACCAAACCACACCAAAACGGTGCAATACCGTACGAGTACGTCCATACGGTACCAAACGACAACAAAATGGTGCAATACCGTACGATTACATCCATACAGTTCCAAACCACACCAAAACGGTACAATACCTTACGAGTCCTTCGTTACGGTTCCAAACCACACCAAAACGGTGCAATACCGTACAAGTACATCCATACGGTACCAAACCACAGCAAAATGGTGCAATACCGTACGAGTACATCCATACGGTACCAAACCACACCAAAACGGTACAATATCTTAGGAGTCCTTCGTTACGGTACCAAACCACACCAAAACGGTGCAATACCGTACGAGTACATCCATACGGTACCAAACCACACCAAAACGGTACAATATCTTAGAAGTCCTTCGTTACGATACCAAACCACACCAAAACGGTGCAATACCGTACGAGTACATCCATACGGTACCAAACCACACCAAAACGGTGCAATACCGTACGAGTACATCCATACGGTACCAAACCACACCAAAACGGTACAATACCTTACGAGTCCTTCGTTACGGTACCAAACCACACCAATACGGTGCAATACCGTACGAGTACATCCATACGGTACCAAACTACACCAAAACGATACAATACCTTACGAGTCCTTCGTTACGGTACCAAACCACACCAAAACGGTGCAATACCGTACGAGTACATCCATACGGTACCAAACCACACCAAAACGGTGCAATACCGTACGAGTACATCCATACGGTACCAAACCACACCAAAACGGTACAATACCTTACGAGTCCTTCGTTACGGTACCAAACCACACCAAAACGGTGCAATACCGTACGAGTACATCCATACGGTACCAAACAACACCAAAACGGTACAATACCTTACGAGTCCTTCGTTACGGTACCAAACCACACCAAAACGGTGCAATACCGTACGAGTACATCCATACGGTACCAAACCACCCCAAAACGGTACAATACCTTACGAGTCCTTCGTTACGGTTCCAAACCACACCAAAACGGTGCAATACCGTACCAGTACATCCATACGGTACAGAACCACACCAAAATGGTGCAATACCGTACGAGTACATACATACGGTACCAAACCACACCACAACGGTACAATATCATAGGAGTCCTTCGTTACGGTACCAAACCACACCAAAACGGTGCAATACCGTACGAGTACATCCATACGGTACCAAACCACACCAAAACGATACAATACCTTACGAGTCCTTCGTTACAGTACCAAACCACACCAAAACGGTGCAATACCGTACGAGTACATCCATACGGTACCAAACCACACCAAAACGGTGCAATACCGTACGAGTACATCCATACGGTACCAAACCACACCAAAACGGTACAATACCTTACGAGTCCTTCGTTACGGTTCCAAACCACACCAAAACGGTGCAATACCGTACCAGTACATCCATACGGTACCAAACCACACCAAAATGGTGCAATACCGTACGAGTACATCCATACGGTAGCAAACCACACCACAACGGTACATTATCTTAGGAGTCCTTCGTTACGGTACCAAACCACACCAAAACGGTGCAATACCGTACGAGTACATCCATACGGTACCAAACCACACCAAAACGATACAATACCTTACGAGTCCTTCGTTACAGTACCAAACCACACCAAAACGGTGCAATACCGTACGAGTACATCCATACGGTACCAAACCACACCAAAACGGTGCAATACCGTACGAGTACATCCATACGGTACCAAACCACACAAAAACGCTACAATACCTTACGAGTCCTTCGTTACGGTACCAAACCACACCAATACGGTGCAATACCGTACGAGTACATCCATACGGTACCAAACCAAACCAAAACGATACAATACCTTACGAGTCCTTCGTTACGGTACCAAACCACACCAAAACGGTGCAATACCGTACGAGTACGTCCATACGGTACCAAACCACAAGAAAACGGTGCAATACCGTACGAGTACATCCATACAGTTCCAAACCACACCAAAACGGTACAATACCTTAATAGTCCTTCGTTACGGTTCCAAACCACACCAAAACGGTGCAATACCGTACAAGTACATCCATACGGTACCAAACCACAGCAAAATGGTGCAATACCGTACGAGTACATCCATACGGTACCAAACCACACCAAAACAGTACAATATCTTAGGAGTCCTTCGTTACGGTACCAAACCACACCAAAACGGTGCAATACCGTACGAGTACATCCATACGTTACCAAACCACACCAAAACGGTATAATACCTTACGAGTCCTTCGTTACGGTACCAAACCACACCAAAACGGTGCAACACGGTACGAGTACATCCATACGGTACCAAACCACACCAAAACGGTACAATACCTTACGAGTCCTTCGTTACGGTTCCAAACCACACCAAAACGGTGCAATACCGTACCAGTACATCCATACGGTACCAAACCACACCAAAATGGTGCAATACCGTACGAGTACATCCATACGGTACCAAACCACACCAAAACGGTACAACACCTTACGAGTCCTTCGTTACGGTACCAAACCACACCAAAACGGTGCAATACCGTACGAGTACATCCATACGGTACCAAACCACACGAAAACGATACAATACCTTACGAGTCCTTCGTTACGGTACCAAACCACACCAAAACGGTCCAATACCGTACGAGTACATCCATACGGTACCAAACCACACCAAAACGATACAATACCTTACGAGTCCTTCGTTACAGTACCAAACCACACCAAAACGGTGCAATACCGTACGAGTACATCCATACGGTACCAAACCACACCAAAACGGTGCAATACCGTACGAGTACATCCATACGGTACCAAACCACACCAAAACGGTACAATACCTTACGAGTCCTTCGTTACGGTTCCAAACCACACCAAAACGGTGCAATACCGTACCAGTACATCCATACGGTACCAAACCACACCAAAATGGTGCAATACCGTACGAGTACATCCATACGGTAGCAAACCACACCACAACGGTACATTATCTTAGGAGTCCTTCGTTACGGTACCAAACCACACCAAAACGGTGCAATACCGTACGAGTACATCCATACGGTACCAAACCACACCAAAACGATACAATACCTTACGAGTCCTTCGTTACAGTACCAAACCACACCAAAACGGTGCAATACCGTACGAGTACATCCATACGGTACCAAACCACACCAAAACGGTGCAATACCGTACGAGTACATCCATACGGTACCAAACCACACAAAAACGCTACAATACCTTACGAGTCCTTCGTTACGGTACCAAACCACACCAATACGGTGCAATACCGTACGAGTACATCCATACGGTACCAAACCAAACCAAAACGATACAATACCTTACGAGTCCTTCGTTACGGTACCAAACCACACCAAAACGGTGCAATACCGTACGAGTACGTCCATACGGTACCAAACCACAAGAAAACGGTGCAATACCGTACGAGTACATCCATACAGTTCCAAACCACACCAAAACGGTACAATACCTTACGAGTCCTTCGTTACGGTTCCAAACCACACCAAAACGGTGCAATACCGTACAAGTACATCCATACGGTACCAAACCACAGCAAAATGGTGCAATACCGTACGAGTACATCCATACGGTACCAAACCACACCAAAACAGTACAATATCTTAGGAGTCCTTCGTTACGGTACCAAACCACACCAAAACGGTGCAATACCGTACGAGTACATCCATACGTTACCAAACCACACCAAAACGGTATAATACCTTACGAGTCCTTCGTTACGGTACCAAACCACACCAAAACGGTGCAACACGGTACGAGTACATCCATACGGTACCAAACCACACCAAAACGGTACAATACCTTACGAGTCCTTCGTTACGGTTCCAAACCACACCAAAACGGTGCAATACCGTACCAGTACATCCATACGGTACCAAACCACACCAAAATGGTGCAATACCGTACGAGTACATCCATACGGTACCAAACCACACCAAAACGGTACAACACCTTACGAGTCCTTCGTTACGGTACCAAACCACACCAAAACGGTGCAATACCGTACGAGTACATCCATACGGTACCAAACCACACGAAAACGATACAATACCTTACGAGTCCTTCGTTACGGTACCAAACCACACCAAAACGGTCCAATACCGTACGAGTACATCCATACGGTACCAAACCACACCAAAACGGTGCAATACCGTACGAGTACATCCATACGGTACCAAACCACACCAAAACGGTACAATACCTTACGAGTCCTTCGTTACGGTTCCAAACCACACCAAAACGGTGCAATACCGTACCAGTACATCCATACGGTACCAAACCACACCAAAATGGTGCAATACCGTACGAGTACATCCATACGGTACCAAACCACACCAAAACGGTACAATATCTTAGGAGTCCTTCGTTACGGTACCAAACCACACCAAAACGGTGCAATACCGTACGAGTACATCCATACGGTACCAAACCACACCAAAACGATACAATACCTTACGAGTCCTTCGTTACAGTACCAAACCACACGAAAACGATGCAATACCGTACGAGTACATCCATACGGTACCAAACCACACCAAAACGGTGCAATACCGTACGAGTACATCCATACGGTACCAAACCACACCAAAACGGTACAATACCTTACGAGTCCTTCGTTACGGTACCAAACCACACCAATACGGCGCAATACCGTACGAGTACATCCATACGGTACCAAACTACACCAAAACGATACAATACCTTACGAGTCCTTCGTTACGGTACCAAACCACACCAAAACGGTGCAATACCGTACGAGTACGTCCATACGGTACCAAACCACAACAAAATGGTGCAATACCGTACGATTACATCCATACAGTTCCAAACCACACCAAAACGGTACAATACCTTACGAGTCCTTCGTTACGGTTCCAAACCACACCAAAACGGTGCAATACCGTACAAGTACATCCATACGGTACCAAACCACAGCAAAATGGTGCAATACCGTACGAGTACATCCATACGGTAACAAACCACACCAAAACGGTACAATATCTTAGGAGTCCTTCGTTACGGTACCAAACCACACCAAAACGGTGCAATACCGTACGAGTACATCCATACGGTACCAAACCACACCAAAACGATACAATACCTTACGAGTCCTTCGTTACGGTACCAAACCACACAAAAACGGTGCAATACCGTACGAGTACGTCCATACGGTACCAAACCACAAGAAAACGGTGCAATACCGTACGAGTACATCCATACAGTTCCAAACCACACCAAAACGGTACAATACCTTACGAGTCCTTCGTTACGGTTCCAAACCACACCAAAACGGTGCAATACCGTACAAGTACATCCATACGGTACCAAACCACAGCAAAATGGTGCAATACCGTACGAGTACATCCATACGGTACCAAACCACACCAAAACAGTACAATATCTTAGGAGTCCTTCGTTACGGTACCAAACCACACCAAAACGGTGCAATACCGTACGAGTACATCCATACGTTACCAAACCACACCAAAACGGTATAATACCTTACGAGTCCTTCGTTACGGTACCAAACCACACCAAAACGGTGCAACACGGTACGAGTACATCCATACGGTACCAAACCACACCAAAACGGTACAATACCTTACGAGTCCTTCGTTACGGTTCCAAACCACACCAAAACGGTGCAATACCGTACCAGTACATCCATACGGTACCAAACCACACCAAAATGGTGCAATACCGTACGAGTACATCCATACGGTACCAAACCACACCAAAACGGTACAACACCTTACGAGTCCTTCGTTACGGTACCAAACCACACCAAAACGGTGCAATACCGTACGAGTACATCCATACGGTACCAAACCACACGAAAACGATACAATACCTTACGAGTCCTTCGTTACGGTACCAAACCACACCAAAACGGTCCAATACCGTACGAGTACATCCATACGGTACCAAACCACACCAAAACGGTGCAATACCGTACGAGTACATCCATACGGTACCAAACCACACCAAAACGGTACAATACCTTACGAGTCCTTCGTTACGGTTCCAAACCACACCAAAACGGTGCAATACCGTACCAGTACATCCATACGGTACCAAACCACACCAAAATGGTGCAATACCGTACGAGTACATCCATACGGTACCAAACCACACCAAAACGGTACAATATCTTAGGAGTCCTTCGTTACGGTACCAAACCACACCAAAACGGTGCAATACCGTACGAGTACATCCATACGGTACCAAACCACACCAAAACGATACAATACCTTACGAGTCCTTCGTTACAGTACCAAACCACACCAAAACGATGCAATACCGTACGAGTACATCCATACGGTACCAAACCACACCAAAACGGTGCAATACCGTACGAGTACATCCATACGGTACCAAACCACACCAAAACGGTACAATACCTTACGAGTCCTTCGTTACGGTACCAAACCACACCAATACGGCGCAATACCGTACGAGTACATCCATACGGTACCAAACTACACCAAAACGATACAATACCTTACGAGTCCTTCGTTACGGTACCAAACCACACCAAAACGGTGCAATACCGTACGAGTACGTCCATACGGTACCAAACCACAACAAAATGGTGCAATACCGTACGATTACATCCATACAGTTCCAAACCACACCAAAACGGTACAATACCTTACGAGTCCTTCGTTACGGTTCCAAACAACACCAAAACGGTGCAATACCGTACAAGTACATCCATACGGTACCAAACCACAGCAAAATGGTGCAATACCGTACGAGTACATCCATACGGTACCAAACCACACCAAAACGGTACAATATCTTAGGAGTCCTTCGTTACGGTACCAAACCACACCAAAACGGTGCAATACCGTACGAGTACATCCAAACGGTACCAAACCACACCAAAACGGTACAATATCTTAGGAGTCCTTCGTTACGATACCAAACCACACCAAAACGGTGCAATACCGTACGAGTACATCCATACGGTACCAAACCACACCAAAACGGTACAATACCTTACGAGTCCTTCGTTACGGTACCAAACCACACCAAAACGGTGCAATACCGTACGAGTACATCCATACGGTACCAAACCACACCAAAACAGTACAATACCTTACGAGTCCTTCGTTACGGTACCAAACCACACCAAAACGGTGCAATACCGTACGAGTACATCCATACGGTACCAAACCACACCAAAACGGTACAATACCTTACGAGTCCTTCGTTACGGTTCCAAACCACACCAAAACGGTGCAATACCGTACCAGTACATCCATACGGTACAGAACCACACCAAAATGGTGCAATACCGTACGAGTACATACATACGGTACCAAACCACACCACAACGGTACAATATCATAGGAGTCCTTCGTTACGGTACCAAACCACACCAAAACGGTGCAATACCGTACGAGTACATCCATACGGTACCAAACCACACCAAAACGATACAATACCTTACGAGTCCTTCGTTACAGTACCAAACCACACCAAAACGGTGCAATACCGTACGAGTACATCCATACGGTAACAAACCACACCAAAACGGTACAATATCTTAGGAGTCCTTCGTTACGGTACCAAACCACACCAAAACAGTGCAATACCGTACGAGTACATCCATACGGTACCAAACCACACCAAAACGGTACAATATCTTAGAAGTCCTTCGTTACGATACCAAACCACACCAAAACGGTGCAATACCGTACGAGTACATCCATACGGTACCAAACCACACCAAAACGGTGCAATACCGTACGAGTACATCCATACGGTACCAAACCACACCAAAACGGTACAATACCTTACGAGTCCTTCGTTACGGTACAAAACCACGCCAATACGGTGCAATACCGTACGAGTACATCCATACGGTACCAAACTACACCAAAACGATACAATACCTTACGAGTCCTTCGTTACGGTACCAAACCACACCAAAACGGTGCAATACCGTACGAGTACGTCCATACGGTACCAAACTAAAACAAAATAGTGCAATACCGTACGATTACATCCATACAGTTCCAAACCACACCAAAACGGTACAATACCTTACGAGTCCTTCGTTACGGTTCCAAACCACACCAAAACGGTGCAATACCGTACAAGTACATCCATACGGTACCAAACCATAGCAAAATGGTGCAATACCGTACGAGTACATCCATACGGTACCAAACCACACCAAAACGGTACAATATCTTAGGAGTCCTTCGTTACGGTACCAAACCACACCAAAACGGTGCAATACCGTACGAGTACATCCAAACGGTACCAAACCACACCAAAACGGTACAATATCTTAGGAGTCCTTCGTTACGATACCAAACCACACCAAAACGGTGCAATACCGTACGAGTACATCCATACGGTACCAAACCACACCAAAACGGTACAATACCTTACGAGTCCTTCGTTACGGTACCAAACCACACCAAAACGGTGCAATACCGTACGAGTACATCCATACGGTACCAAACCACACCAAAACGGTACAATACCTTACGAGTCCTTCGTTACGGTACCAAACCACACCAAAACGGTGCAATACCGTACGAGTACATCCATACGGTACCAAACCACACCAAAACGGTACAATACCTTATGAGTCCTTCGTTACGGTTCCAAACCACACCAAAACGGTGCAATACCGTACCAGTACATCCATACGGTACAGAACCACACCAAAATGGTGCAATACCGTACGAGTACATACATACGGTACCAAACCACACCACAACGGTACAATATCATAGGAGTCCTTCGTTACGGTACCAAACCACACCAAAACGGTGCAATACCGTACGAGTACATCCATACGGTACCAAACCACACCAAAACGATACAATACCTTACGAGTCCTTTGTTACAGTACCAAACCACACCAAAACGGTGCAATACCGTACGAGTACATCCATACGGTACCAAACCACACCAAAACGGTGCAATACCGTACGAGTACATCCATACGGTACCAAACCACACCAAAACGGTACAATACCTTACGAGTCCTTCGTTACGGTTCAAAACCACACCAAAACGGTGCAATACCGTACCAGTACATCCATACGGTACCAAACCACACCAAAATGGTGCAATACCGTACGAGTACATCCATACGGTAGCAAACCACACCACAACGGTACATTATCTTTGGAGTCCTTCGTTACGGTACCAAACCACACCAAAACGGTGCAATACCGTACGAGTACATCCATACGGTACCAAACCACACCAAAACGATACAATACCTTACGAGTCCTTCGTTACAGTACCAAACCACACCAAAACGGTGCAATACCGTACGAGTACATCCATACGGTACCAAACCACACCAAAACGGTGCAATACCGTACGAGTACATCCATACGGTACCAAACCACACCAAAACGGTACAATACCTTACGAGTCCTTCGTTACGGTACCAAACCACACCAATACGGTGCAATACCGTACGAGTACATCCATACGGTACAAAACCACACCAAAACGATACAATACCTTACGAGTCCTTCGTTACGGTACCAAACCACACCAAAACGGTGCAATACCGTACGAGTACGTCCATACGGTACCAAACCACAAGAAAACGGTGCAATACCGTACGAGTACATCCATACAGTTCCAAACCAAACCAAAACGGTACAATACCTTACGAGTCCTTCGTTACGGTTCCAAACCACACCAAAACGGTGCAATACCGTACAAGTACATCCATACGGTACCAAACCACAGCAAAATGGTGCAATACCGTACGAGTACATCCATACGGTTCCAAACCACACCAAAACAGTACAATATCTTAGGAGTCCTTCGTTACGGTACCAAACCACACCAAAACGGTGCAATACCGTACGAGTACATCCATACGTTACCAAACCACACCAAAACGGTACAATACCTTACGAGTCCTTCGTTACGGTACCAAACCACACCAAAACGGTGCAACACGGTACGAGTACATCCATACGGTACCAAACCACCCCAAAACGGTACAATACCTTACGAGTCCTTCGTTACGGTTCCAAACCACACCAAAACGGTGCAATACCGTACCAGTACATCCGTACGGTACCAAACCACACCAAAATGGTGCAATACCGTACGAGTACATCCATACGGTACCAAACCACACCAAAACGGTACAACACCTTACGAGTCCTTCGTTACGGTACCAAACCACACCAAAACGGTGCAATACCGTACGAGTACATCCATACGGCACCAAACCACACGAAAACGATACAATACCTTACGAGTCCTTCGTTACGGTACCAAACCACACCAAAACGGTGCAATACCGTACGAGTACATCCATACGGTACCAAACCACACCAAAACGGTGCAATACCGTACGAGTACATCCATACGGTACCAAACCACACCAAAACGGTACAATACCTTACGAGTCCTTCGTTACGGTTCCAAACCACACCAAAACGGTGCAATACCGTACCAGTACATCCATACGGTACCAAACCACACCAAAATGGTGCAATACCATACGAGTACATCCATACAGTACCAAACCACACCAAAACGGTACAATATCTTAGGAGTCCTTCGTTACGGTACCAAACCACACCAAAACGGTGCAATACCGTACGAGTACATCCATACGGTACCAAACCACACCAAAACGATACAATACCTTACGAGTCCTTCGTTACAGTACCAAACCACACGAAAACGGTGCAATACCGTACGAGTACATCCATACGGTACCAAACCACACCAAAACGCTGCAATACCGTACGAGTACATCCATACGGTACCAAACCACACCAAAACGGTACAATACCTTACGAGTCCTTCGTTACGGTACCAAACCACACCAATACGGTGCAATACCGTACGAGTACATCCATACGGTACCAAACTACACCAAAACGATACAATACCTTACGAGTCCTTCGTTACGGTACCAAACCACACCAAAACGGTGCAATACCGTACGAGTACGTCCATACGGTACCAAACCACAACAAAATGGTGCAATATCGTACGATTACATCCATACAGTTCCAAACCACACCAAAACGGTACAATACCTTACGAGTCCTTCGTTACGGTTCCAAACCACACCAAAACGGTGCAATACCGTACAAGTACATCCATACGGTACCAAACCACAGCAAAATGGTGCAATACCATACGAGTACATCCATACGGTACCAAACCACACCAAAACGGTACAATATCTTAGGAGTCCTTCGTTACGGTACCAAACCACACCAAAACGGTGCAATACCGTACGAGTACATCCATACGGTACCAAACCACACCAAAACGGTACAATATCTTAGAAGTCCTTCGTTACGATACCAAACCACACCAAAACGGTGCAATACCGTACGAGTACATCCATACGGTACCAAACCACACCAAAACGGTACAATACCTTACGAGTCCTTCGTTACGGTACCAAACCACACCAAAACGGTGCAATACCGTACGAGTACATCCATACGGTACCAAACCACACCAAAACGGTACAATACCTTACGAGTCCTTCGTTACGGTTCCAAACCACACCAAAACGGTGCAATACCGTACCAGTACATCCATACGGTACAGAACCACACCAAAATGGTGCAATACCGTACGAGTACATACATACGGTACCAAACCACACCACAACGGTACAATATCATAGGAGTCCTTCGTTACGGTACCAAACCACACCAAAACGGTGCAATACCGTACGAGTACATCCATACGGTACCAAACCACACCAAAACGATACAATACCTTACGAGTCCTTCGTTACAGTACCAAACCACACCAAAACGGTGCAATACCGTACGAGTACATCCATACGGTACCAAACCACACCAAAACGGTGCAATACCGTACGAGTACATCCATACGGTACCAAACCACACCAAAACGGTACAATACCTTACGAGTCCTTCGTTACGGTTCAAAACCACACCAAAACGGTGCAATACCGTACCAGTACATCCATACGGTACCAAACCACACCAAAATGGTGCAATACCGTACGAGTACATCCATACGGTAGCAAACCACACCACAACGGTACATTATCTTAGGAGTCCTTCGTTACGGTACCAAACCACACCAAAACGGTGCAATACCGTACGAGTACATCCATACGGTACCAAACCACACCAAAACGATACAATACCTTACGAGTCCTTCGTTACAGTACCAAACCACACCAAAACGGTGCAATACCGTACGAGTACATCCATACGGTACCAAACCACACCAAAACGGTGCAATACCGTACGAGTACATCCATACGGTACCAAACCACACCAAAACGGTACAATACCTTACGAGTCCTTCGTTACGGTACCAAACCACACCAATACGGTGCAATATTGTACGAGTACATCCATACGGTACCAAACCACACCAAAACGATACAATACCTTACGAGTCCTTCGTTACGGTACCAAACCACACCAAAACGGTGCAATACCGTACGAGTACGTCCATACGGTACCAAACCACAAGAAAACGGTGCAATACCGTACGAGTACATCCATACAGTTCCAAACCACACCAAAACGGTACAATACCTTACGAGTCCTTCGTTACGGTTCCAAACCACACCAAAACGGTGCAATACCGTACAAGTACATCCATACGGTACCAAACCACAGCAAAATGGTGCAATACCGTACGAGTACATCCATACGGTTCCAAACCACACCAAAACAGTACAATATCTTAGGAGTCCTTCGTTACGGTACCAAACCACACCAAAACGGTGCAATACCGTACGAGTACATCCATACGTTACCAAACCACACCAAAACGGTACAATACCTTACGAGTCCTTCGTTACGGTACCAAACCACACCAAAACGGTGCAACACGGTACGAGTACATCCATACGGTACCAAACCACCCCAAAACGGTACAATACCTTACGAGTCCTTCGTTACGGTTCCAAACCACACCAAAACGGTGCAATACCGTACCAGTACATCCGTACGGTACCAAACCACACCAAAATTGTGCAATACCGTACGAGTACATCCATACGGTACCAAACCACACCAAAACGGTACAACACCTTACGAGTCCTTCGTTACGGTACCAAACCACACCAAAACGGTGCAATACCGTACGAGTACATCCATACGGCACCAAACCACACGAAAACGATACAATACCTTACGAGTCCTTCGTTACGGTACCAAACCACACCAAAACGGTGCAATACCGTACGAGTACATCCATACGGTACCAAACCACACCAAAACGGTGCAATACCGTACGAGTACATCCATACGGTACCAAACCACACCAAAACGGTACAATACCTTACGAGTCCTTCGTTACGGTTCCAAACCACACCAAAACGGTGCAATACCGTACCAGTACATCCATACGGTACCAAACCACACCAAAATGGTGCAATACCATACGAGTACATCCATACGGTACCAAACCACACCAAAACGGTACAATATCTTAGGAGTCCTTCGTTACGGTACCAAACCACACCAAAACGGTGCAATACCGTACGAGTACATCCATACGGTACCAAACCACACCAAAACGATACAATACCTTACGAGTCCTTCGTTACAGTACCAAACAACACGAAAACGGTGCAATACCGTACGAGTACATCCATACGGTACCAAACCACACCAAAACGGTGCAATACCGTACGAGTACATCCATACGGTACCAAACCACACCAAAACGGTACAATACCTTACGAGTCCTTCGTTACGGTACCAAACCACACCAATACGGTGCAATACCGCACGAGTACATCCATACGGTACCAAACTACACCAAAACGATACAATACCTTACGAGTCCTTCGTTACGGTACCAAACCACACCAAAACGGTGCAATACCGTACGAGTACGTCCATACGGTACCAAACCACAACAAAATGGTGCAATATCGTACGATTACATCCATACAGTTCCAAACCACACCAAAACGGTACAATACCTTACGAGTCCTTCGTTACGGTTCCAAACCACACCAAAACGGTGCAATACCGTACAAGTACATCCATACGGTACCAAACCACAGCAAAATGGTGCAATACCGTACGAGTACATCCATACGGTACCAAACCACACCAAAACGGTACAATATCTTAGGAGTCCTTCGTTACGGTACCAAACCACACCAAAACGGTGCAATACCGTACGAGTACATCCATACGGTACCAAACCACACCAAAACGGTACAATATCTTAGAAGTCCTTCGTTACGATACCAAACCACACCAAAACGGTGCAATACCGTACGAGTACATCCATACGGTACCAAACCACAGCAAAATGGTGCAATACCGTACGAGTACATCCATACGGTACCAAACCACACCAAAACGATACAATACCTTACGAGTCCTTCGTTACAGTACCAAACCACACCAAAACGGTGCAATACCGTACGAGTACATCCATACGGTACCAAACAACACCAAAACGGTACAATACCTTACGAGTCCTTCGTTACGGTTCCAAACCACACCAAAACGGTGCAATACCGTACCAGTACATCCATACGGTACCAAACCAATCCAAAATGGTGCAATACCGTACGAGTACATCCATACGGTAGCAAACCACACCACAACGGTACATTAGCTTAGAAGTCCTTCGTTACGGTACCAAACCACACCAAAACGGTGCAATACCGTACGAGTACATCCATACGGTACCAAACCACACCAAAGCGATACAATACCTTACGAGTCCTTCGTTACAGTACCAAACCACACCAAAACGGTGCAATACCGTACGAGTACATCCATACGGTACCAAACCACACCAAAACGGTGCAATACCGTACGAGTACATCCATACGGTACCAAACCACACCAAAACGGTACAATACCTTACGAGTCCTTCGTTACGGTACCAAACCACACCAATACGGTGCAATACCGTACGAGTACATCCATACGGTACTAAACCACACCAAAACGATACAATACCTTACGAGTCCTTCGTTACGGTACCAAACCACACCAAAACGGTGCAATACCGTACGAGTACGTCCATACGGTACCAAACCACAAGAAAACGGTGCAATACCGTACGAGTACATCCATACAGTTCCAAACCACACCAAAACGGTACAATACCTTACGAGTCCTTCGTTACGGTTCCAAACCACACCAAAACGGTGCAATACCGTACAAGTACATCCATACGGTACCAAACCACAGCAAAATGGTGCAATACCGTACGAGTACATCCATACGGTACCAAACCACACCAAAACAGTACAATATCTTAGGAGTCCTTCGTTACGGTACCAAACCACACCAAAACGGTGCAATACCGTACGAGTACATCCATACGTTACCAAACCACACCAAAACGGTACAATACCTTACGAGTCCTTCGTTACGGTACCAAACCACACCAAAACGGTGCAACACGGTACGAGTACATCCATACGGTACCAAACCACCCCAAAACGGTACAATACCTTACGAGTCCTTCGTTACGGTTCCAAACCACACCAAAACGGTGCAATACCGTACCAGTACATCCATACGGTACCAAACCACACCAAAATGGTGCAATACCGTACGAGTACATCCATACGGTACCAAACCACACCAAAACGGTACAACACCTTACGAGTCCTTCGTTACGGTACCAAACCACACCAAAACGGTGCAATACCGTACGAGTACATCCATACGGCACCAAACCACACGAAAACGATACAATACCTTACGAGTCCTTCGTTACGGTACCAAACCACACCAAAACGGTGCAATACCGTACGAGTACATCCATACGGTACCAAACCACACCAAAACGGTGCAATACCGTACGAGTACATCCATACGGTACCAAACAACACCAAAACGGTACAATACCTAACGAGTCCTTCGTTACGGTTCCAAACCACACCAAAACGGTACAATACCGTACCAGTACATCCATACGGTACCAAACCACACCAAAATGGTGCAATACCATACGAGTACATCCATACGGTACCAAACCACACCAAAACGGTACAATATCTTAGGAGTCCTTCGTTACGGTACCAAACCACACCAAAACGGTGCAATACCGTACGAGTACATCCATACGGTACCAAACCACACCAAAACGATACAATACCTTACGAGTCCTTCGTTACAGTACCAAACCACACGAAAACGGTGCAATACCGTACGAGTACATCCATACGGTACCAAACCACACCAAAACGGTGCAATACCGTACGAGTACATCCATACGGTACCAAACCACATTAAAACGGTACAATACCTTACGAGTCCTTCGTTACGGTACCAAACCACACCAATACGGTGCAATACCGTACGAGTACATCCATACGGTACCAAACTACACCAAAACGATACAATACCTTACGAGTCCTTCGTTACGGTACCAAACCACACCAAAACGGTGCAATACCGTACGAGTACGTCCATACGGTACCAAACCACAACAAAATGGTGCAATATCGTACGATTACACCCATACAGTTCCAAACCACACCAAAACGGTACAATACCTTACGAGTCCTTCGTTACGGTTCCAAACCACACCAAAACGGTGCAATACCGTACAAGTACATCCATACGGTACCAAACCACAGCAAAATGGTGCAATACCGTACGAGTACATCCATACGGTACCAAACCACACAATAACGGTACAATATCTTAGGAGTCCTTCGTTACGGTACCAAACCACACCAAAACGGTGCAATACCGTACGAGTACATCCATACGGTACCAAACCACACCAAAACGGTACAATATCTTAGAAGTCCTTCGTTACGATACCAAACCACACCAAAACGGTGCAATACCGTACGAGTACATCCATACGGTACCAAACCACACCAAAACGGTGCAATACCGTACGAGTACATCCATACGGTACCAAACCACACCAAAACGGTACAATACCTTACGAGTCCTTCGTTACGGTACCAAACCACACCAATACGGTGCAATACCGTACGAGTACATCCATACGGTACCAAACTACACCACAACGATACAATACCTTACGAGTCCTTCGTTACGGTACCAAACCACACCAAAACGGTGCAATACCGTACGAGTACGTCCATACGGTACCAAACCACAACAAAATGGTGCAATACCGTACGATTACATCCATACAGTTCCAAACCACACCAAAACGGTACAATACCTTACGAGTCCTTCGTTACGGTTCCAAACCACACCAAAACGGTGCAATACCGTACAAGTACATCCATACGGTACCAAACCACAGCAAAATGGTGCAATACCGTACGAGTACATCCATACGGTACCAAACCACACCAAAACGGTACAATATCTTAGGAGTCCTTCGTTACGGTACCAAACCACACCAAAACGGTGCAATACCGTACGAGTACATCCAAACGGTACCAAACCACACCAAAACGGTACAATATCTTAGGAGTCCTTCGTTACGATACCAAACCACACCAAAACGGTGCAATACCGTACGAGTACATCCATACGGTACCAAACCACACCAAAACGGTACAATACCTTACGAGTCCTTCGTTACGGTACCAAACCACACAAAAACGGTGCAATACCGTACGAGTACATCCATACGGTACCAAACCACACCAAAACGGTACAATACCTTACGAGTCCTTCGTTACGGTACCAAACCACACCAAAACGGTGCAATACCGTACGAGTACATCCATACGGTACCAAACCACACCAAAACGGTACAATACCTTACGAGTCCTTCGTTACGGTACCAAACCACACCAAAACGGTGCAATACCGTACGAGTACATCCATACGGTACCAAACCTCACCAAAATGGTACAATACCTTACGAGTCCTTCGTTACGGTACCAAACCACACCAAAACAGTGCAACACCGTACGAGTACATCCATACGGTACCAAACCACACCAAAACGGTACAATACCTTACGAGTCCTTCGTTACGGTACCAAACAACACCAAAACGGTGCAATACCGTACGAGTACATCCATACGGTACCAAACTACACCAAAACGGTACAATACCTTACGAGTCCTTCGTTACGGTACCAAACCACACCAAAACGGTGCAATACCGTACGAGTACATCCATACGGTACCAAACCTCACCAAAACGGTACAATACCTTACGAGTCCTTCGTTACGGTACCAAACCACACCAAAACAGTGCAACACCGTACGAGTACATCCATACGGTACCAAACCACACCAAAACGGTGCAATACCGTACGAGTACATCCATACGGTACCAAACCTCACCAAAACGGTACAATACCTTACGAGTCCTTCGTTACGGTACCAAACCACACCAAAACGGTGCAATAACGTACGAGTACATCCATACGGTACCAAACCACACCAAAACGGTGCAATACCGTACGAGTACATCCATACGGTACCAAACCACACCAAAACGGTACAATACCTTACGAGTCCTTCGTTACGGTTCCAAACCACACCAAAACGGTGCAATACCGTACCAGTACATCCATACGGTACCAAACCACACCAAAATGGTGCAATACCATACGAGTACATCCATACGGTACCAAACCACACCAAAACGGTACAATATCTTAGGAGTCCTTCGTTACGGTACCAAACCACACCAAAACGGTGCAATACCGTACGAGTACATCCATACGGTACCAAACCACACCAAAACGATACAATACCTTACGAGTCCTTCGTTACAGTACCAAACCACACGAAAACGGTTCAATACCGTACGAGTACATCCATACGGTACCAAACCACACCAAAACGGTGCAATACCGTACGAGTACATCCATACGGTACCAAACCACACCAAAACGGTACAATACCTTACGAGTCCTTCGTTACGGTACCAAACCACACCAATACGGTGCAATACCGTACGAGTACATCCATACGGTACCAAACTACACCAAAACGATACAATACCTTACGAGTCCTTCGTTACGGTACCAAACCACACCAAAACGGTGCAATACCGTACGAGTACGTCCATACGGTACCAAACCAAAACAAAATGGTGCAATATCGTACGATTACATCCATACAGTTCCAAACCACACAAAAACGGTACAATACCTTACGAGTCCTTCGTTACGGTTCCAAACCACACCAAAACGGTGCAATACCATACAAGTACATCCATACGGTACCAAACCACAGCAAAGTGGTGCAATACCGTACGAGTACATCCATACGGTACCAAACCACACCAAAACGGTACAATATCTTAGGAGTCCTTCGTTACGGTACCAAACCACACTAAAACGGTGCAATACCGTACGAGTCCATACGGTACCAAACCACACCAAAACGGTACAATATCTTAGAAGTCCTTCGTTACGATACCAAACCACACCAAAACGGTGCAATACCGTACGAGTACATCCATACGGTACCAAACCACACCAAAACGGTGCAATACCGTACGAGTACATCCATACGGTACCAAACCACACCAAAACGGTACAATATCTTAGGAGTCCTTCGTTACGGTACCAAACCACACTAAAACGGTGCAATACCGTACGAGTACATCCATACGGTACCAAACCACACCAAAACGGTACAATATCTTAGAAGTCCTTCGTTACGATACCAAACCACACCAAAACGGTGCAATACCGTACGAGTACATCCATACGGTACCAAACCACACCAAAACGGTGCAATACCGTACGAGTACATCCATACGGTACCAAACCACACCAAAACGGTACAATACCTTACGAGTCCTTCGTTACGGTACCAAACCACACCAATACGGTGCAATACCGTACGAGTACATCCATACGGTACCAAACTACACCAAAACGATACAATACCTTATGAGTCCTTCGTTACGGTACCAAACCACACCAAAACGGTGCAACACCGTACGAGTACGTCCATACGGTACCAAACCACAACAAAATGGTGCAATACCGTACGATTACATCCATACAGTTCCAAACCACACCAAAACGGTACAATACCTTACGAGTCCTTCGTTACGGTTCCAAACCACACCAAAACGGTGCAATACCGTACAAGTACATCCATACGGTACCAAACCACAGCAAAATGGTGCAATACCGTACGAGTACATCCATACGGTACCAAACCACACCAAAACGGTACAATATCTTAGGAGTCCTTCGTTACGGTACCAAACCACACCAAAACGGTGCAATACCGTACGAGTACATCCAAACGGTACCAAACCACACCAAAACGGTACAATATCTTAGGAGTCCTTCGTTACGATACCAAACCACACCAAAACGGTGCAATACCGTACGAGTACATCCATACGGTACCAAACCACACCAAAACGGTACAATACCTTACGAGTCCTTCGTTACGGTACCAAACCACACCAAAACGGTGCAATACCGTACGAGTACATCCATACGGTACCAAACCACACCAAAACGGTACAATACCTTACGAGTCCTTCGTTACGGTACCAAACCACACCAAAACGGTGCAATACCGTACGAGTACATCCATACGGTACCAAACCACACCAAAACGGTACAATACCTTACGAGTCCTTCGTTACGGTACCAAACCACACCAAAACGGTGAAAAACCGTACGAGTACATCCATACGGTACCAAACCTCACCAAAACGGTACAATACCTTACGAGTCCTTCGTTACGGTACCAAACCACACCAAAACAGTGCAACACCGTACGAGTACATCCATACGGTACCAAACCACACCAAAACGGTACAATACCTTACGAGTCCTTCGTTACGGTACCAAGCCACACCAAAACGGTGCAATACCGTACGAGTACATCCATACGGTACCAAACCACACCAAAACGGTACAATACCTTACGAGTCCTTCGTTACGGTACCAAACCACACCAAAACGGTGCAATACCGTACGAGTACATCCATACGGTACCAAACCTCACCAAAACGGTACAATACCTTACGAGTCCTTCGTTACGGTACCAAACCACACCAAAACAGTGCAACACCGTACGAGTACATCCATACGGTACCAAACCACACCAAAACGGTACAATACCTTACGAGTCCTTCGTTACGGTTCCAAACCACACCAAAACGGTGCAATACCGTACCAGTACATCCATACGGTAACAAACCACACCAAAATGGTGCAATACCGTACGAGTACATCCATACGGTACCAAACAACACCAAAACGGTACAATATCTTAGGAGTCCTTCGTTACGGTACCAAACCACACCAAAACGTGCAATACCGTACGAGTACATCCATACGGTACCAAACCACACCAAAACGATACAATACCTTACGAGTCCTTCGTTACAGTACCAAACCACACGAAAACGGTGCAATACCGTACGAGTACATCCATACGGTACCAAACCACACCAAAACGGTGCAATACCGTACGAGTACATCCATAGGGTACCAAACCACACCAAAACGGTACAATACCTTACGAGTCCTTCGTTACGGTACCAAACCACACCAATACGGTGCAATACCGTACGAGTACATCCATACGGTACCAAACCACACCAAAACGATACAATACCTTACGAGTCCTTCGTTACAGTACCAAACCACACGGAAACGGTGCAATACCGTACGAGTACATCCATACGGTACCAAACCACACCAAAACGGTGCAATACCATACGAGTACATCCATACGGTACCAAACCACACCAAAACGGTACAATACCTTACGAGTCCTTCGTTACGGTTCCAAACCACACCAAAACGGTGCAATACCGTACCAGTACATCCATACGGTAACAAACCACACCAAAATGGTGCAATACCGTACGAGTACATCCATACGGTACCAAACCACACCAAAACGGTACAATATCATAGGAGTCCTTCGTTACGGTACCAAACCACACCAAAACGTGCAATACTGTACGAGTACATCCATACGGTACCAAACCACACCAAAACGATACAACACCTTACGAGTCCTTCGTTACAGTACCAAACCACACGAAAACGGTGCAATACCGTACGAGTACATCCTTACGGTACCAAACCACACCAAAACGGTGCAATACCGTACGAGTACATCCATAGGGTACCAAACCACACCAAAACGGTACAATACCTTACGAGTCCTTCGTTACGGTACCAAACCACACCAATACGGTGCAATACCGTACGAGTACATCCATACGGTACCAAACAACACCAAAACGATACAATACCTTACGAGTCCTTCGTTACGGTACCAAACCACACCAAAACGGTGCAATACCGTACGAGTACGTCCATACGGTACCAAACCACAACAAAACGGTGCAATACTGTACGATTACATCCATACAGTTCCAAACCACACCAAAACGGTACAATACCTTACGAGTCCTTCGTTACGGTTCCAAACCACACCAAAACGGTGCAATACCGTACAAGTACATCCGTACGGTACCAAACCACAGCAAAATGGTGCAATACCGTACGAGTACATCCATACGGTACCAAACCACACCAAAACGGTACAATATCTTAGGAGTCCTTCGTTACGGTACCAAACCACACCAAAACGGTGCAATACCGTATGAGTACATCCATACGGTACCAAACCACACCAAAACGGTACAATATCTTAGGAGTCCTTCGTTACGCTACCAAACCACACCAAAACGGTGCAATACCGTACGAGTACATCCATACGGTACCAAACCACACGAAAACGGTACAACACCTTACGAGTCCTTCGTTACGGTACCAAACCACACCAAAACGGTGCAATACCGTACGAGTACATCCATACGGTACCAAACCACACGAAAACGATACAATACCTTACGAGTCCTTCGTTACGGTACCAAACCACACCAAAACGGTGCAATACCGTACAAGTACATCCATACGGTACCAAACCACACCAAAACGGTGCAATACCGTACGAGTACATCCATACGGTACCAAACCACACCAAAACGGTACAATACCTTACGAGTCCTTCGTTACAGTACCAAACCACACCAAAACGGTGCAATACCGTACGAGTACATCCATACGGAACCAAACCACACCAAAACGGTACAATACCTTACGAGTCCTTCGTTACGGTACCAAACCACCCAAAAACGATGCAATACTGTACGAGTACGTCCATACGGTACCAAACAACACCAAAACGGTGCAATACCGTACGAGTACATCCATACAGTACCAAACCACACCAAAACGGTACAATACCTTACGAGTCCTTCGTTACGGTACCAAACCACACCAAAACAGTGCAATACCGTACGAGTACATCCATACGGTACCAAACGACACCAAAACGGTACAATACCTTACGAGTCCTTCGTTACGGTACCAAACCACACCAAAACGGTGCAATACCGTACGAGTACATCCATACGGTACCAAACCACACCAAAACGGTACAATACCTTACGAGTTCTTCGTTACGGTACCAAACCACACCAAAATGGTGCAATACCGTACGAGCACGTCCATACGGTACCAAACCACAAAAAAACGGTGCAATACCGTACGAGTACATCCATACAGTTCCAAACCACACCAAAACGGTACAATACCTTACGAGTCCTTCGTTACGGTTCCAAACCACACCAAAACGGTGCAATACCGTACAAGTACATCCATACGGTACCAAACCACACAAAAATGGTGCAATACCGTACGAGTACATCCATACGGTACCAAACCCCACCAAAACGGTACAATATCTTAGGAGTCCTTCGTTACGGTACCAAACCACACCAAAACGGTGCAATACCGTACGAGTACATCCATACGGTACCAAACCACACCAAAACGATACAATACCTTACGAGTCCTTCGTTACGGTACCAAACCACAGCAAAACAGTGCAATACCGTACGAGTACATCCATACGGTACCAAACCACACCAAAACGGTACAATACCTTACGAGTCCTTCGTTACGGTACCAAACCACACCAAAACAGTGCAATACCGTACGAGTACATCCATACGGTACCAAACCACACCAAAACGGTACAATACCTTACGAGTCCTTCGTTACGGTACCAAACCACACCAAAACAGTGCAACACCGTACGAGTACATCCATACGGTACCAAACCACACCAAAACGGTACAATACCTTACGAGTCCTTCGTTACGGTACCAAACCACACCAAAACGGTGCAATACCGTACGAGTACATCCATACGGTACCAAACCACACCAAAACGGTACAATACCTTACGAGTCCTTCGTTACGGTACCAAACCACACCAAAACAGTGCAATACCGTACGAGTACATCCATACGGTACCAAACCTCACCAAAACGGTACAATACCTTACGAGTCCTTCGTTACGGTACCAAACCACGCCAAAACAGTGCAACACCGTACGAGTACATCCATACGGTACCAAACCACACCAAAACGGTACAATACCTTACGAGTCCTTCGTTACGGTTCCAAACCACACCAAAACGGTGCAATACCGTACCAGTACATCCATACGGTACCAAACCACACCACAATGGTGCAATACCGTACGAGTACATCCATACGGTACCAAACCACACCAAAACGGTACAATATCTTAGGAGTCCTTCGTTACGGTACCAAACCACACCAAAACGGTGCAATACCGTACGAGTACATCCATACGGTACCAAACCACACCAAAACGATACAATACCTTACGAGTCCTTCGTTACAGTACCAAACCACACCAAAACGGTGCAATACCGTACGAGTACATCCATACAGTACCAAACCACACCAAAACGGTGCAATACCATACGAGTACATCCATACGGTACCAAACCACACCAAAACGGTACAATACCTTATGAGTCCTTCGTTACGGTTCCAAACCACACCAAAACGGTGCAATACCGTACCAGTACATCCATACGGTAACAAACCACACCAAAATGGTGCAATACCGTACGAGTACATCCATACGGTACCAAAACCACACCAAAACGGTACAATATCTTAGGAGTCCTTCGTTACGGTACCAAACCACACCAAAACGATACAATACCTTACGAGTCCTTCGTTACAGTATCAAACCACACGAAAACGGTGCAATACCGTACGAGTACATCCATACGGTACCAAACCACACCAAAACGGTACAATACCTTACGAGTCCTTCGTTACGGTACCAAACCACACCAAAACGGTGCAATACCGTACGAGTACATCCATACGGTACCAAACCACACCAAAACGGTACAATACCTTACGAGTCCTTCGTTACGGTACCAAACCACACCAAAACGGTGCAATACCGTACGAGTACATCCATACGGTACCAAACCACACCAAAACGGTACAATACCTTACGAGTCCTTCGTTACGGTACCAAACCACACCAATACGGTGCAATACCGTACGAGTACATCCATACGGTACCAAACCACACCAAAACAATACAATACCTTACGAGTCCTTCGTTACGGTACCAAACCACACCAAAACGGTGCAATACCGTACGTGTACGTCCATACGGTACCAAACCACAACAAAATGGTGCAATACCGTACGATTACATCCATACAGTTCCAAACCACACCAAAACGGTACAATACCTTACGAGTCCTTCGTTACGGTTCCAAACCACACCAAAACGGTGCAATACCGTACAAGTACATCCATACAGTACAAAACCACAGCAAAATGGTGCAATACCGTACGAGTACATCCATACGGTACCAAACCACACCAAAACGGTACAATATCTTAGGAGTCCTTCGTTACGGTACCAAACCACACCAAAACGGTGCAATACCGTACGAGTACATCCATACGGCACCAAACCACACCAAAACGGTACAATATCTTAGGAGTCCTTCGTTACGATACCAAACCACACCAAAACGGTGCAATACCGTACGAGTACATCCATACGGTACCAAACCACACCAAAACGGTACAATACCTTACGAGTCCTTCGTTACGGTACCAAACCACACCAAAACGGTGCAATACCGTACGAGTACATCCATACGGTACAAAACCACACCAAAACGGTACAATACCTTACGAGTCCTTCGTTACGGTACCAAACCTCACCAAAACGGTGCAATACCGTACGAGTACATCCATACGGTACCAAACCACACCAAAACGGTACAATACCTTACGAGTCCTTCGTTACTGTACCAAACCACACCAAAACCGTGCAATACCGTACGAGTACATCCATACGGTACCAAACCTCACCAAAACGGTACAATACCTTACGAGTCCTTCGTTACGGTACCAAACCACACCAAAACAGTGCAACACCGTACGAGTACATCCATACGGTACCAAACCACACCAAAACGGTACAATACCTTACGAGTCCTTTGTTACGGTTCCAAACCACACCAAAACGGTGCAATACCGTACCAGTACATCCATACGGTACCAAACCACACAAATATGGTGCAATACCGTACGAGTACATCCATACGGTACCAAACCACACCAAAACGGTACAATATCTTAGGAGTCCTTCGTTACGGTACCAAACCACACCAAAACGGTGCAATACCGTACGAGTACATCCATACGGTACCAAACCACACCAAAACGATACAATACCTTACGAGTCCTTCGTTACAGTACCAAACCACACCAAAACGGTGCAATACCGTACGAGTACATCCATACAGTACCAAACCACACCAAAACGGTGCAATACCATACGAGTACATCCATACGGTACCAAACCACACCAAAACGGTACAATACCTTACGAGTCCTTCGTTACGGTTCCAAACCACACCAAAACGGTGCAATACCGTACCAGTACGTCCATACGGTAACAAACCACACCAAAATGGTGCAATACCGTACGAGTACATCCATACGGTACCAAACCACACCAAAACGGTACAATATCTTAGGAGTCCTTCGTTACGGTACAAAACCACACCAAAACGTGCAATACCGTACGAGTACATCCATACGGTACCAAACCACACCAAAACGATACAATACCTTACGAGTCCTTCGTTACAGTACCAAACCACACGAAAACGGTGCAATACCGTACGAGTACATCCATACGGTACCAAACCACACCAAAACGGTGCAATACCGTACGAGTACATCCATAGGGTACCAAACCATACCAAAACGGTACAATACCTTACGAGTCCTTCGTTACGGTACCAAACCACACCAATACGGTGCAATACCGTACGAGTACATCCATACGGTACCAAACCACACCAAAACGATACAATACCTTACGAGTCCTTCGTTACGGTACCAAACCACACCAAAACGGTGCAATACCGTACGAGTACGTCCATACGGTACCAAACCACAACAAAACGGTGCAATACCGTACGATTACATCCATACAGTTCCAAACCACACCAAAACGGTACAATACCTTTCGAGTCCTTCGTTACGGTTCCAAACCACACCAAAACGGTGCAATACCGTACAAGTACATCCATACGGTACCAAACCACAGCAAAATGGCGCAATACCGTACGAGTACATCCATACGGTACCAAACCACACCAAAACGGTACAATATCTTAGGAGTCCTTCGTTACGGTACCAAACCACACCAAAACGGTGCAATACCGTATGAGTACATCCATACGGTACCAAACCACACCAAAACGGTATAATATCTTAGGAGTCCTTCGTTACGATACCAAACCACACCAAAACGGTGCAATACCGTACGAGTACATCCATACGGTACCAAACCACACCAAAACGGTACAATACCTTACGAGTCCTTCGTTACGGTACCAAACCACACCAAAACGGTGCAATACCGTATGAGTACATCCATACGGTACCAAACCACACCAAAACGGTACAATACCTTACGAGTCCTTCGTTACGGTACCAAACCACACCAAAACAGTGCAATACCGTACGAGTACATCCATACGGTACCAAACCACACCAAAACGGTACAATACCTTACGAGTCCTTCGTTACGGTACCAAACCACACCAAAACAGTGCAACACCGTACGAGTACATCCATACGGTACCAAACCACACAAAAACGGTACAATACCTTACGAGTCCTTCGTTACGGTTCCAAACCACACCAAAACGGTGCAATACCGTACCAGTACGTCCATACGGTACCAAACCACACCAAAATGGTGCAATACCGTACGAGTACATCCATACGGTACCAAACCACACCAAAACGGTACAATATCTTAGGAGTCCTTCGTTACGGTACAAAACCACACCAAAACGTGCAATACCGTACGAGTACATCCATACGGTACCAAACCACACCAAAACGATACAATACCTTACGAGTCCTTCGTTACAGTACCAAACCACACGAAAACGGTGCAATACCGTACGAGTACATCCATACGGTACCAAACCACACCAAAACGGTGCAATACCGTACGAGTACATCCATAGGGTACCAAACCACACCAAAACGGTACAATACCTTACGAGTCCTTCGTTACGGTACCAAACCACACCAATACGGTGCAATACCGTACGAGTACATCCATACGGTACCAAACCACACCAAAACGATACAATACCTTACGAGTCCTTCGTTACGGTACCAAACCACACCAAAACGGTGCAATACCGTACGAGTACGTCCATACGGTACCAAACCACAACAAAACGGTGCAATACCGTACGATTACATCCATACAGTTCCAAACCACACCAAAACGGTACAATACCTTACGAGTCCTTCGTTACGGTTCCAAACCACACCAAAACGGTGCAATACCGTACAAGTACATCCATACGGTACCAAACCACAGCAAAATGGCGCAATACCGTACGAGTACATCCATACGGTACCAAACCACACCAAAACGGTACAATATCTTAGGAGTCCTTCGTTACGGTACCAAACCACACCAAAACGGTGCAATACCGTATGAGTACATCCATACGGTACCAAACCACACCAAAACGGTATAATATCTTAGGAGTCCTTCGTTACGATACCAAACCACACCAAAACGGTGCAATACCGTACGAGTACATCCATACGGTACCAAACCACACCAAAACGGTACAATACCTTACGAGTCCTTCGTTACGGTACCAAACCACACCAAAACGGTGCAATACCGTATGAGTACATCCATACGGTACCAAACCACACCAAAACGGTACAATACCTTACGAGTCCTTCGTTACGGTACCAAACCACACCAAAACAGTGCAATACCGTACGAGTACATCCATACGGTACCAAACCACACCAAAACGGTACAATACCTTACGAGTCCTTCGTTACGGTACCAAACCACACCAAAACAGTGCAACACCGTACGAGTACATCCATACGGTACCAAACCACACCAAAACGGTACAATACCATACGAGTCCTTCGTTACGGTTCCAAACCACACCAAAACGGTGCAATACCGTACCAGTACATCCATACGGTACCAAACCACACCAAAATGGTGCAATACCGTACGAGTACATCCATACGGTACCAAACCACACCAAAACGGTACAATATCTTAGGAGTCCTTCGTTACGGTACCAAACCACACCAAAATGGCGCAATACCGTACGAGTACATCCATACGGTACCAAACCACACCAAAACGGTACAATATCTTAGGAGTCCTTCGTTACGGTACCAAACCACACCAAAACGGTGCAATACCGTACGAGTACGTCCATACGGTACCAAACCACAACAAAACGGTGCAATACCGTACGAGTACATCCATACAGTTCCAAACCACACCAAAACGGTACAATACCTTACGAGTCCTTCGTTACGGTACCAAACCACACCAAAACAGTGCAACACCGTACGAGTACATCCATACGGTACCAAACCACACCAAAACGGTACAATACCTTACGAGTCCTTCGTTACGGTTCCAAACCACACCAAAACGGTGCAATACCGTACCAGTACATCCATACGGTACCAAACCACACCAAAATGGTGCAATACCGTACGAGTACATCCATACGGTACCAAACCACACCAAAACGGTACAATACCTTACGAGTCCTTCGTTACGGTACCAAACCACACCAAAACGGTGCAATACCGTACGAGTACATCCATACGGTACCAAACCACACCAAAACGGTACAATACCTTACGAGTCCTTCGTTACGTTACCAAACGACACCAAAACGGTGCAATACCGTACGAGTACATCCATACGGCACCAAACCACACCAAAACGGTACAATACCTTACGAGTCCTTCGTTACGGTACCAAACCACACCAAAACGGTGCAATACCGTACGAGTACATCCATACGGTACCAAACCACACCAAAACGGTACAATACCTTACGAGTCCTTCGTTACGGAACCAAACCACCCAAAAACGATGCAATACCGTACGAGTACGTCCATACGGTACCAAACCACACCAAAACGGTGCAATACCGTACGAGTACATCCATACGGTACCAAACCACACCAAAACGGTACAATACCTTACGAGTCCTTCGTTACGGTACCAAACCACACCAACACAGTGCAATACATTACGAGTACATCCATACGGTACCAAACCACACCAAAACGGTACAATACCTTACGAGTCCTTCGTTACGGTACCAAACCACACCAAAATGGTGCAATACCGTACGAGTACGTCCATACGGTACCAAACCACAACAAAACGGTACAATACCGTACGAGTACATCCATACAGTTCTAAACCACACCAAAACGGTACAATACCTTACGAGTCCTTCGTTACGGTTCCAAACCACACCAAAACGGTGCAATACCGTACAAGTACATCCATACGGTACCAGACCACACCAAAATGGTGCAATACCGTACGAGTACATCTATACGGTACCAAACCCCACCAAAACGGTACAATATCTTAGGAGTCCTTCGTTACGGTACCAAACCACACCAAAACGGTGCAATACCGTACGAGTACATCCATACGGTACCAAACCACACGAAAACGGTACAATATCTTAGGAGTCCTTCGTTACGGTACCAAACCACACCAAAACGGTGCAATACCGTACGAGTACATCCATACGGTACCAAACCACACCAAAACGGTACAATACCTTACGAGTCCTTCGTTACGGTACCAAACCACACCAAAACGGTGCAATACCGTACGAGTACATCCATACGGTACCAAACCACACCAAAACGGTACAATACCTTACGAGTCCTTCGTTACGGTACCAAACCACACCAAAACGGTGTAATACCGTACGAGTACATCCATACGGTACCAAACCACACCAAAACGGTACAATACCTTACGAGTCCTTCGTTACGGTACCAAACCACACCAAAATGGTGCAATACCGTACGAGTACGTCCATACGGTACCAAACCACAACAAAACGGTGCATTACCGTACGAGTACATCCATACAGTTCGAAACCACACCAAAACGGTACAATACCTTACGAGTCCTTCGTTACGGTTCCAAACCACACCAAAACAGTGCAATACCGTACAAGTACATCCATACGGTTCCAGACCACACCAAAATGGTGCAATACCTTACGAGTACATCCATACGGTACCAAACCCCACCAAAACGGTACAATATCTTAGGAGTCCTTCGTTACGGTACCAAACCACACCAAAACGGTGCAATACCGTACGAGTACATCCATACGGTACCAAACCACACGAAAACGGTACAATATCTTAGGAGTCCTTCGTTACGGTACCAAACCACACCAAAACGGTGCAATACCGTACGAGTACATCCATACGGTACCAAACCACACCAAAACGGTACAATACCTTACGAGTCCTTCGTTACGGTACCAAACCACACCAAAACGGTGCAATACCGTACGAGTACATCCATACGGTACCAAACCACACCAAAACGGTACAATACCTTACGAGTCCTTCGTTACGGTACCAAACCACACCAAAACGGTGCAATACCGTACGAGTACATCCATACGGTACCAAACCACACCAAAACGGTACAATACCTTACGAGTCCTTCGTTACAGTACCAAACCACACCAAAACGGTGCAATACCATACGAGTACATCCATACGGTATCAAACCACACCAAAACGGTACAATACCTTACGAGTCCTTCGTTACGGTACCAAACCACCCAAAAACGATGCAATACCGTACGAGTACGTCCATACGGTACCAAACCACACCAAAACGGTGCAATACCGTACGAGTACATCCATACAGTACCAAACCACACCAAAACGGTACAATACCTTACGAGTCCTTCGTTACGGTACCAAACCACACCAAAACAGTGCAATACCGTACGAGTACATCCATACGGTACCAAACGACACCAAAACGGTACAATACCTTACGAGTCCTTCGTTACGGTACCAAACCACACCAAAACGGTGCAATACCGTACGAGTACATCCATACGGTACCAAACCACACCAAAACGGTACAATACCTTACGAGTCCTTCGTTACGGTACCAAACCACACCAAAATGGTGCAATACCGTACGAGCACGTCCATACCGTACCAAACCACAACAAAATGGTGCAATACCGTACGAGTACATCCATACAGTTCCAAACCACACCAAAACGGTACAATACCTTACGAGTCCTTCGTTACGGTACCAAACCACACCAAAACAGTGCAATACCGTACGAGTACATCCATACGGTACCAAACCACACCAAAACGGTACAATACCTTACGAGTCCTTCGTTACGGTACCTAACCACACCAAAACAGTGCAATACCGTACGAGTACATCCATACGGTACCAAACCACACCAAAACGGTACAATACCTTACGAGTCCTTCGTTACGGTACCAAACCACACCAAAATAGTGCAACACCGTACGAGTACATCCATACGGTACCAAACCACACCAAAACGGTACAATACCTTACGAGTCCTTCGTTACGGTTCCAAATCACACCAAAACGGTGCAATACCGTACCAGTACATCGATACGGTACCAAACCACACCAAAATGGTGCAATACCGTACGAGTACATCCATACGGTACCAAACCACACCAAAACGGTACAATATCTTAGGAGTCCTTCGTTACAGTACCAAACCACACCAAAACGGTGCAATACCGTACGAGTACATCCATACGGTACCAAACCACACCAAAACGATACAATACCTTACGAGTCCTTCGTTACGGTACCAAACCACACCAAAACAGTGCAATACCGTACGAGTACATCCATACGGTACCAAACCACACCAAAACGGTACAATACCTTACGAGTCCTTCGTTACGGTACCAAACCACACCAAAACAGTGCAATACCGTACGAGTACATCCATACTGTACCAAACCACACCAAAACGGTACAATACCTTACGAGTCCTTCGTTACGGTACCAAGCCACACCAAAACAGTGCAACACCGTACGAGTACATCCATACGGTACCAAACCACACCAAAACGGTACAATACCTTACGAGTCCTTCGTTACGGTTCCAAATCACACCAAAACGGTGCAATACCGTACCAGTACATCGATACGGTACCAAACCACACCAAAACGGTACAATACCTTACGAGTCCTTCGTTACGGTACAAAACCACACCAAAACAGTGCAATACCGTACGAGTACATCCATACGGTACCAAACCACACCAAAACGGTACAATACCTTACGAGTCCTTCGTTACGGTACCAAACCACACCAAAACAGTGCAATACCGTACGAGTACATCCATACGGTACCAAACCACACCAAAACGGTACAATACCTTACGAGTCCTTCGTTACGGTACCAAACCACACCAAAACGGTGCAATACCGTACGAGTACATCCATACGGTACCAAACCACACCAAAACGGTACAATACCTTACGAGTCCTTCGTTACAGTACCAAACCACACCAAAACGGTGCAATACCATACGAGTACATCCATACGGTACCAAACCACACCAAAACGGTACAATACCTTACGAGTCCTTCGTTACGGTACCAAACCACCAAAAAACGATGCAATACCGTACGAGTACGTCCATACGGTACCAAACCACACCAAAACGGTGCAATACCGTACGAGTACATCCATACAGTACCAAACCACACCAAAACGGTACAATACCTTACGAGTCCTTCGTTACGGTACCAAACCACACCAAAACAGTGCAATACCGTACGAGTACATCCATACGGTACCAAACGACACCAAAACGGTACAATACCTTACGAGTCCTTCGTTACGGTACCAAACCACACCAAAACGGTGCAATACCGTACGAGTACATCCATACGGTACCAAACCACACCAAAACGGTACAATACCTTACGAGTCCTTCGTTACGGTACCAAACCACACCAAAATGGTGCAATACCGTACGAGCACGTCCATACCGTACCAAACCACAACAAAATGGTGCAATACCGTACGAGTACATCCATACAGTTCCAAACCACACCAAAACGGTACAATACCTTACGAGTCCTTCGTTACGGTACCAAACCACACCAAAACAGTGCAATACCGTACGAGTACATCCATACGGTACCAAACCACACCAAAACGGTACAATACCTTACGAGTCCTTCGTTACGGTACCTAACCACACCAAAACAGTGCAATACCGTACGAGTACATCCATACGGTACCAAACCACACCAAAACGGTACAATACCTTACGAGTCCTTCGTTACGGTACCAAACCACACCAAAATAGTGCAACACCGTACGAGTACATCCATACGGTACCAAACCACACCAAAACGGTACAATACCTTACGAGTCCTTCGTTACGGTTCCAAATCACACCAAAACGGTGCAATACCGTACCAGTACATCGATACGGTACCAAACCACACCAAAATGGTGCAATACCGTACGAGTACATCCATACGGTACCAAACCACACCAAAACGGTACAATATCTTAGGAGTCCTTCGTTACAGTACCAAACCACACCAAAACGGTGCAATACCGTACGAGTACATCCATACGGTACCAAACCACACCAAAACGATACAATACCTTACGAGTCCTTCGTTACGGTACCAAACCACACCAAAACAGTGCAATACCGTACGAGTACATCCATACGGTACCAAACCACACCAAAACGGTACAATACCTTACGAGTCCTTCGTTACGGTACCAAACCACACCAAAACAGTGCAATACCGTACGAGTACATCCATACTGTACCAAACCACACCAAAACGGTACAATACCTTACGAGTCCTTCGTTACGGTACCAAGCCACACCAAAACAGTGCAACACCGTACGAGTACATCCATACGGTACCAAACCACACCAAAACGGTACAATACCTTACGAGTCCTTCGTTACGGTTCCAAATCACACCAAAACGGTGCAATACCGTACCAGTACATCGATACGGTACCAAACCACACCAAAACGGTACAATACCTTACGAGTCCTTCGTTACGGTACAAAACCACACCAAAACAGTGCAATACCGTACGAGTACATCCATACGGTACCAAACCACACCAAAACGGTACAATACCTTACGAGTCCTTCGTTACGGTACCAAACCACACCAAAACAGTGCAATACCGTACGAGTACATCCATACGGTACCAAACCACACCAAAACGGTACAATACCTTACGAGTCCTTCGTTACGGTACCAAACCACACCAAAACAGTGCAACACCGTACGAGTACATCCATACGGTACCAAACCACACCAAAACGGTACAATACCTTACGAGTCCTTCGTTACGGTTCCAAATCACACCAAAACGGTGCAATACCGTACCAGTACATCGATACGGTACCAAACAACACCAAAATGGTGCAATACCGTACGAGTACATCCATACGGTACCAAACCACACCAAAACGGTACAATATCTTAGGAGTCCTTCGTTACAGTACCAAACCACACCAAAACGGTGCAATACCGTACGAGTACATCCATACGGTACCAAACCACACCAAAACGATACAATACCTTACGAGTCCTTCGTTACGGTACCAAACCACACCAAAACGGTGCAATACCGTACGAGTACATCCATACGGTACCAAACCACACCAAAACGGTGCAATACCGTACGAGTACATCCATACGGTACCAAACCACACCAAAACGGTACAATACCTTACGAGTCCTTCGTTACGGTACCAAACCACACCAAAACGGTGTAATACCGTACGAGTACATCCATACGGTACCAAACCACACCAAAACGGTACAATACCTTACGAGTCCTTCGTTACGGTACCAAACCACACCAAAATGGTGCAATACCGTACGAGTACGTCCATACGGTACCAAACCACAACAAAACGGTGCAATACCGTACGAGTACATCCATACAGTTCGAAACCACACCAAAACGGTACAATACCTTACGAGTCCTTCGTTACGGTTCCAAACCACACCAAAACGGTGCAATACCGTACAAGTACATCCATACGGTACCAGACCACACCAAAATGGTGCAATACCGTACGAGTACATCCATACGGTACCAAACCCCACCAAAACGGTACAATATCTTAGGAGTCCTTCGTTACGGTACCAAACCACACCAAAACGGTGCAATACCGTACGAGTACATCCATACGGTACCAAACCACACGAAAACGGTACAATATCTTAGGAGTCCTTCGTTACGGTACCAAACCACACCAAAACGGTGCAATACCGTACGAGTACATCCATACGGTACCAAACCACACCAAAACGGTACAATACCTTACGAGTCCTTCGTTACGGTACCAAACCACACCAAAACGGTGCAATACCGTACGAGTACATCCATACGGTACCAAACCACACCAAAACGGTACAATACCTTACGAGTCCTTCGTTACGGTACCAAACCACACCAAAACGGTGCAATACCGTACGAGTACATCCATACGGTACCAAACCACACCAAAACGGTACAATACCTTACGAGTCCTTCGTTACAGTACCAAACCACACCAAAACGGTGCAATACCATACGAGTACATCCATACGGTACCAAACCACACCAAAACGGTACAATACCTTACGAGTCCTTCGTTACGGTACCAAACCACCCAAAAACGATGCAATACCGTACGAGTACGTCCATACGGTACCAAACCACACCAAAACGGTGCAATACCGTACGAGTACATCCATACAGTACCAAACCACACCAAAACAGTACAACACCTTACGAGTCCTTCGTTACGGTACCAAACCACACCAAAACAGTGCAATACCGTACGAGTACATCCATACGGTACCAAACGACACCAAAACGGTACAATACCTTACGAGTCCTTCGTTACGGTACCAAACCAAGCCAAAACGGTGCAATACCGTACGAGTACATCCATACGGTACCAAACCACACCAAAACGGTACAATACCTTACGAGTCCTTCGTTACGGTACCAAACACAACCAAAATGGTGCAATACCGTACGAGCACGTCCATACGGTACCAAACCACAACAAAATGGTGCAATACCGTACGAGTACATCCATACAGTTCCAAACCACACCAAAACGGTACAATACCTTACGAGTCCTTCGTTACGGTACCAAACCACACCAAAACAGTGCAATACCGTACGAGTACATCCATACGGTACCAAACCACACCAAAACGGTACAATACCTTACGAGTCCTTCGTTACGGTACCAAACCACACCAAAACAGTGCAATACCGTACGAGTACATCCATACGGTACCAAACCACACCAAAACGGTACAATACCTTACGAGTCCTTCGTTACGGTACCAAACCACACCAAAACAGTGCAACACCGTACGAGTACATCCATACGGTACCAAACCACACCAAAACGGTACAATACCTTACGAGTCCTTCGTTACGGTTCCAAATCACACCAAAACGGTGCAATACCGTACCAGTACATCGATACGGTACCAAACCACACCAAAATGGTGCAATACCGTACGAGTACATCCATACGGTACCAAACCACACCAAAACGGTACAATATCTTAGGAGTCCTTCGTTACAGTACCAAACCACACCAAAACGGTGCAATACCGTACGAGTACATCCATACGGTACCAAACCACACCAAAACGATACAATACCTTAGGAGTCCTTCGTTACGGTACCAAACCACACCAAAACAGTGCAATACCGTACGAGTACATCCATACGGTACCAAAACCACACCAAAACGGTACAATACCTTACGAGTCCTTCGTTACGGTACCAAACCACACCAAAACAGTGCAATACCGTACGAGTACATCCATACTGTACCAAACCACACCAAAACGGTACAATACCTTACGAGTCCTTCGTTACGGTACCAAACCACACCAAAACAGTGCAACACCGTACGAGTACATCCATACGATACCAAACCACACCAAAACGGTACAATACCTTACGAGTCCTTCGTTACGGTTCCAAATCACACCAAAACGGTGCAATACCGTACCAGTACATCGATACGGTACCAAACCACACCAAAACGGTACAATACCTTACGAGTCCTTCGTTACGGTACCAAACCACACCAAAACAGTGCAATACCGTACGAGTACATCCATACGGTACCAAACCACACCAAAACGGTACAATACCTTACGAGTCCTTCGTTACGGTACCAAACCACACCAAAACAGTGCAATACCGTACGAGTACATCCATACGGTACCAAACCACACCAAAACGGAACAATACCTTACGAGTCCTTCGTTACGGTACCAAACCACACCAAAACAGTGCAACACCGTACGAGTACATCCATACGGTACCAAACCACACCAAAACGGTACAATACCTTACGAGTCCTTCGTTACGGTTCCAAATCACACCAAAACGGTGCAATACCGTACCAGTACATCGATACGGTACCAAACCACACCAAAATGGTGCAATACCGTACGAGTACATCCATACGGTACCAAACCACACCAAAACGGTACAATATCTTAGGAGTCCTTCGTTACAGTACCAAACCACACCAAAACGGTGCAATACCGTACGAGTACATCCATACGGTACCAAACCACACCAAAACGATACAATACCTTACGAGTCCTTCGTTACGGTACCAAACCACACCAAAACGGTGCAATACCGTACGAGTACATCCATACGGTACCAAACCACACCAAAACGGTGCAATACCGTACGAGTACATCCATACGGTACCAAACCACACCAAAACGGTACAATACCTTACGAGTCCTTCGTTACGGTACCAAACCACACCAAAACGGTGTAATACCGTACGAGTACATCCATACGGTACCAAACCACACCAAAACGGTACAATACCTTACGAGTCCTTCGTTACGGTACAAAACCACACCAAAACGGTGCAATACCGTACGAGTACGTCCATACGGTACCAAACCACAACAAAACGGTGCAATACCGTACGAGTACATCCATACAGTTCCAAACCACACCAAAACGGTACAATACCTTACGAGTCCTTCGTTACGGTTCCAAACCACACCAAAACGGTGCAATACCGTACAAGTACATCCATACAGTACCAAACCACACCAAAATGGTGCAATACCGTACGAGTACATCCATACGGTACCAAACCACACCAAAACGGTACAATATCTTAGGAGTCCTTCGTTACGGTACCAAACCACACCAAAACGGTGCAATACCGTACGAGTACATCCATACGGTACCAAACCACACCAAAACGGTACAATACCTTACGAGTCCCTCGTTACGGTACCAAACCACACCAAAACGGTGCAATACCGTACGAGTACATCCCTACGGTACCAAACCACACCAAAACGGTACAATACCTTACGAGTCCTTCGTTACGGTACCAAACCACACCAAAACGGTGCAATACCGTACGAGTACATCCATACGGTACCAAACCACACCAAAACGATACAATACCTTACGAGTCCTTCGTTACGGTACCAAACCACACCAAAACGGTGCAATACCGTACGAGTACGTCCATACGGTACCAAACCACAACAAAACGGTGCAATACCGTACGAGTACATCCATACAGTTCCAAACCACACCAAAACGGTACAATACCTTACGAGTCCTTCGTGACGGTTCCAAACCACACCAAAACGGTGCAATACCGTACAAGTACATCCATACGGTACCAAACCACACCAAAATGGTGCAATACCGTACGAGTACATCCATACGGTACCAAACCACACCAAAACGGTACAATATCTTAGGAGTCCTTCGTTACGGTACCAAACCACATTAAAACGGTGCAATACCGTACGAGTATATCCATACGGTACCAAACCACACCAAAACGGTACAATATCTTAGGAGTCCTTCGTTACGGTACCAAACCACACCAAAACGGTGCAATACCGTACGAGTACATCCATACGGTACCAAACCACACCAAAACGGTACAATACCTTACGAGTCCTTCGTTACGGTACCAAACCACACCAAAACGGTGCAATACCGTACGAGTACATCCATACGGTACCAAACCACACCCAAACGGTGCAATACCGTACGAGTACATCCATACGGTACCAAACCACACCAAAACGGTACAATACCTTACGAGTCCTTCGTTACGGTACCAAACCACACCAAAACGGTGCAATACCGTACGAGTACATCCATACGGTACCAAACCACACCAAAACGGTACAATACCTTACGAGTCCTTCGTTACGGTACCAAACCACACCAAAACAGTGCAATACCGTACGAGTACATCCATACGGTACCAAACCACACCAAAACGGTACAATACCTTACGAGTCCTTCGTTACGGTACCAAACCACACCAAAACAGTGCAACACCGTACGAGTACATCCATACGGTACCAAACCACACCAAAACGGTACAATACCTTACGAGTCCTTCGTTACGGTTCTAAACCACACCAAAACGGTGCAATACCGTACCAGTACATCCATACGGTACCAAACCACACCAAAATGGTGCAATACCGTACGAGTACATCCATACGGTACCAAACCACACCAAAACGGTACAATATCTTAGGAGTCCTTCGTTACGGTACCAAACCACACCAAAACGGTGCAATACCGTACGAGTACATCCATACGGTACCAAACCACACCAAAACGATACAATACCTTACGAGTCCTTCGTTACGGTACCAAACCACACCAAAACGGTGCAATACCGTACGAGTACATCCATACGGTACCAAACCACACCAAAACGGTGCAATACCGTACGAGTACATCCATACGGTACCAAACCACACCAAAACGGTACAATACCTTACGAGTCCTTCGTTACGGTACCAAACCACACCAAAACGGTGCAATACCGTACGAGTACATCCATACGGTACCAAACCACACCAAAACGGTACAATACCTTACGAGTCCTTCGTTACGGTACCAAACAACACCAAAACAGTGCAATACCGTACGAGTACATCCATACGGTACCAAACCACACCAAAACGGTACAATACCTTACGAGTCCTTCGTTACGGTACCAAACCACACCAAAACAGTGCAATACCGTACGAGTACATCCATACGGTACCAAACCACACCAAAACGGTACAATACCTTACGAGTCCTTCGTTACGGTACCAAACCACACCAAAACAGTGCAACACCGTACGAGTACATCCATACGGTACCAAACCACACCAAAACGGTACAATACCTTACGAGTCCTTCGTTACGGTTCCAAACCACACCAAAACGGTGCAATACCGTACCAGTACATCCATACGGTACCAAACCACACCAAAATGGTGCAATACCGTACGAGTACATCCATACGGTACCAAACCACACCAAAACGGTACAATATCTTAGGAGTCCTTCGTTACGGTACCAAACCACACCAAAACGGTGCAATACCGTACGAGTACATCCATACGGTACCAAACCACACCAAAATGATACATACCTTACGAGTCCTTCGTTACGGTACCAAACCACACCAAAACGGTGCAACCGTACGAGTACATCCATACGGTACCAAACCACACCAAATTGGTGCAATACCGTACGAGTACGTCCATACGGTACCAAACCAAAACAAAACGGTGCAATACCGTACGAGTACATCCATAGAGTTCCAAACCACACCAAAACGGTACAATACCTTACGAGTCCTTCGTTACGGTTCCAAACCACACCAAAACGGTGCAATACCGTACAAGTACATCCATACGGTACCAAACCACACCAAAATGGTGCAATACCGTACGAGTACATCCATACGGTACCAAACCACACAAAAACGGTACAATATCTTAGGAGTCCTTCGTTACGGTAGCAAACCACACCAAAACGGTGCAATACCGTACGAGTATATCCATACGGTACCAAACCACACCAAAACGGTACAATATCTTAGGAGTCCTTCGTTACGGTACCAAACCACACCAAAACGGTGCAATACCGTATGAGTACATCCATACGGTACCAAACCACACCGAAACGGTACAATACCTTACGAGTCCTTCGTTACGGTACCAAACCACACCAAAACGGTGCAATACCGTACGAGTACATCCCTACGGTACCAAACCACACCAAAACGGTGCAATACCGTAAGAGTACATCCATACGGTACCAAACCACACCAAAACGGTACAATACCTTACGAGTCCTTCGTTAAGGTACCAAACCACACCAAAACGGTGCAATACCGTACGAGTACATCCATACGGTACCAAACCACACCAAAACGGTACAATACCTTACGAGTCCTTCGTTACGGTACCAAACCACACCAAAACAGAGCAATACCGTACGAGTACATCCATACGGTACCAAACCACACCAAAACGGTACAATACCTTACGAGTCCTTCGTTACGGTACCAAACCACACCAAAACAGTGCAACACCGTACGAGTACATCCATACGGTACCAAACCACACCAAAACGGTACAATACCTTACGAGTCCTTCGTTACGGTTCCAAACCACACCAAAACGGTGCAATACCGTACCAGTACATCCATACGGTACCAAACCACACCAAAATGGTGCAATACCGTACGAGTACATCCATACTGTACCAAACCACACCAAAACGGTACAATATCTTAGGAGTCCTTCGTTACGGTACCAAACCACACCAAAACAGTGCAACACCGTACGAGTACATCCATACGGTACCAAACCACACCAAAACGGTACAATACCTTACGAGTCCTTCGTTACGGTTCCAAACCACACCAAAACGGTGCAATACCGTACCAGTACATCCATACGGTACCAAACCACACCAAAATGGTGCAATACCGTACGAGAACATCCATACTGTACCAAACCACACCAAAACGGTACAATATCTTAGGAGTCCTTCGTTAAGGTACCAAACCACACCAAAACGGTGCAATACCGTACGAGTACATCCATACGGTACCAAACCACACCAAAATGATACATACCTTACGAGTCCTTCGTTACGGTACCAAACCACACCAAAACGGTGCAATACCGTACGAGTACATCCATACGGTACCAAACCACACCAAAACGGTGCAATACCGTACGAGTACATCCATACGGTACCAAACCACACCAAAACGGTACAATACCATACGAGTCCTTCGTTACGGTACCAAACCACACCAAAACGGTGCAATACCGTACGAGTACGTCCATACGGTACCAAACCACAACAAAACGGTGCAATACCGTACGAGTACATCCATAGAGTTCCAAACCACACCAAAACGGTACAATACCTTGCGAGTCCTTCGTTACGGTTCCAAACCACACCAAAACGGTGCAATACCGTACAAGTACATCCATACGGTACCAAACCACACCAAAATGGTGCAATACCGTACGAGTACATCCATACGGTAACAAACCACACCAAAACGGTACAATATCTTAGGAGTCCTTCGTTACGGTAGCAAACCACACCAAAACGGTGCAATACCGTACGAGTATATCCATACGGTACCAAACCACACCAAAACGGTACAATATCTTAGGAGTCCTTCGTTACGGTACCAAACCACACCAAAACGGTGCAATACCGTACGAGTACATCCATACGGTACCAAACCACACCAAAACGGTACAATACCTTACGAGTCCTTCGTTACGGTACCAAACCACACCAAAACGGTGCAATACCGTACGAGTACATCCCTACGGTACCAAACCACACCAAAACGGTGCAATACCGTAAGAGTACATCCATACGGTACCAAACCACACAAAAACGGTACAATACCTTACGAGTCCTTCGTTAAGGTACCAAACCACACCAAAACGGTGCAATACCGTACGAGTACATCCATACGGTACCAAACCACACCAAAACGGTACAATACCTTACGAGTACTTCGTTACGGTACCAAACCACACCAAAACAGAGCAATACCGTACGAGTACATCCATACGGTACCAAACCACACCAAAACGGTACAATACCTTACGAGTCCTTCGTTACGGTACCAAACCACACCAAAACAGTGCAATACCGTACGAGTACATCCATACGGTACCAAACCACACCAAAACGGTACAATACCTTACGAGTCCTTCGTTACGGTTCCAAACCACACCAAAACGGTGCAATACCGTACGAGTCATCCATACGGTACCAAACCACACCAAAACGGTACAATACCTTACGAGTCCTTCGTTACGGTACTAAACAACACCAAAACAGTGCAATACCGTACGAGTACATCCATACGGTACCAAACCACACCAAAACGGTACAATACCTTACGAGTCCTTCGTTACGGTACCAAACCACACCAAAACGATGCAATACCGTACGAGTACATCGATACGGTACCAAACCACACCCAAACGGTGCAATACCGTACGAGTACATCCATACGGTACCAAACCACACCAAAACGGTACAATACCTTACGAGTCCTTCGTTACGGTACCAAACCACACCAAAACGGTGCAATACCGTACGAGTACATCCATACGGTACCAAACCACACCAAAACGGTACAATACCTTACGAGTCCTTCGTTACGGTACCAAACCACACCAAAACAGTGCAATACCGTACGAGTACATCCATACGGTACCAAACCACACCAAAACGGTACAATACCTTACGAGTCCTTCGTTACGGTACCAAACCACACCAAAACCGTGCAACACCGTACGAGTACATCCATACGGTACCAAACCACACCAAAACGGTACAATACCTTACGAGTCCTTCGTTACGGTTCCAAACCACACCAAAACGGTGCAATACCGTACCAGTACATCAATACGGTACCAAACCACACCAAAATGGTGCAATACCGTACGAGTACATCCATACTGTACCAAACCACACCAAAACGGTACAATATCTTAGGAGTCCTTCGTTACGGTACCAAACCACACCAAAACGGTGCAATACCGTACGAGTACATCCATACGGTACCAAACCACACCAAAATGATACATACCTTACGAGTCCTTCGTTACGGTACCAAACCACACCAAAACGGTGCAATACCGTACGAGTACATCCATACGGTACCAAACCACACCAAAACGGTGCAATACCGTACGAGTACATCCATACGGTACCAAACCACACCAAAACGGTACAATACCATACGAGTCCTTCGTTACGGTACCAAACCACACCAAAACGGTGCAATACCGTACGAGTACGTCCATACGGTACCAAACCACAACAAAACGGTGCAATACCGTACGAGTACATCCATAGAGTTCCAAACCACACCAAAACGGTACAATACCTTACGAGTCCTTCGTTACGGTTCCAAACCACACCAAAACGGTGCAATACCGTACAAGTACATCCATACGGTACCAAACCACACCAAAATGGTGCAATACCGTACGAGTACATCCATACGGTAACAAACCACACCAAAACGGTACAATATCTTAGGAGTCCTTCGTTACGGTAGCAAACCACACCAAAACGGTGCAATACCGTACGAGTATATCCATACGGTACCAAACCACACCAAAACGGTACAATATCTTAGGAGTCCTTCGTTACGGTACCAAACCACACCAAAACGGTGCAATACCGTACGAGTACATCCATACGGTACCAAACCACACCAAAACGGTACAATACCTTACGAGTCCTTCGTTACGGTACCAAACCACACCAAAACGGTGCAATACCGTACGAGTACATCCCTACGGTACCAAACCACACCAAAACGGTGCAATACCGTAAGAGTACATCCATACGGTACCAAACCACACCAAAACGGTACAATACCTTACGAGTCCTTCGTTAAGGTACCAAACCACACCAAAACGGTGCAATACCGTACGAGTACATCCATACGGTACCAAACCACACCAAAACGGTACAATACCTTACGAGTCCTTCGTTACGGTACCAAACCACACCAAAACAGTGCAATACCGTACGAGTACATCCATACGGTACCAAACCACACCAAAACGGTACAATACCTTACGAGTCCTTCGTTACGGTACCAAACCACACCAAAACAGTGCAATACCGTACGAGTACATCCATACGGTACCAAACCACACCAAAACGGTACAATACCTTACGAGTCCTTCGTTACGGTACCAAACCACACCAAAACAGTGCAACACCGTACGAGTACATCCATACGGTACAAAACCACACCAAAACGGTGCAATACCGTACGAGTACGTCCATACGGTACCAAACCACAGCAAAACGGTGCAATACCGTACGAGTACATCCATACAGTTCCAAACCACACCAAAACGGTACAATACCTTACGAGTCCTTCGTGACGGTTCCAAACCACACCAAAACGGTGCAATACCGTACAAGTACATCCATACGGTACCAAACCACACCAAAATGGTGCAATACCGTACGAGTACATCCATACGGTACCAAACCACACCAAAACGGTACAATATCTTAGGAGTCCTTCGTTACGGTACCAAACCACACCAAAACGGTGCAATACCGTACGAGTATATCCATACGGTACCAAACCACACCAAAACGGTACAATATCTTAGGAGTCCTTCGTTACGGTACCAAACCACACCAAAACGGTGCAATACCGTACGAGTACATCCATACGATACCAAACCACACCAAAACGGTGCAATACCGTACGAGTACATCCATACGGTACCAAACCACACCAAAACGGTACAATACCTTACGAGTCCTTCGTTACGGTACCAAACCACACCAAAACGGTGCAATACCGTACGAGTACATCCATACGGTACCAAACCACACCAAAACGGTACAATACCTTACGAGTCCTTCGTTACGGTACCAAACCACACCAAAACCGTGCAATACCGTACGAGTACATCCATACGGTACCAAACCACACCAAAACGGTACAATACCTTACGAGTCCTTCGTTACGGTACCAAACCACACCAAAACAGTGCAACACCGTACGAGTACATCCATACGGTACCAAACCACACCAAAACGGTACAATACCTTACGAGTCCTTCGTTACGGTACCAAACCACACCAAAACAGTGCAACACCGTACGAGTACATCCATACGGTACAAAACCACACCAAAACGGTGCAATACCGTACGAGTACGTCCATACGGTACCAAACCACAGCAAAACGGTGCAATACCGTACGAGTACATCCATACAGTTCCAAACCACACCAAAACGGTACAATACCTTACGAGTCCTTCGTGACGGTTCCAAACCACACCAAAACGGTGCAATACCGTACAAGTACATCCATACGGTACCAAACCACACCAAAATGGTGCAATACCGTACGAGTACATCCATACGGTAACAAACCACACCAAAACGGTACAATATCTTAGGAGTCCTTCGTTACGGTAGCAAACCACACCAAAACGGTGCAATACCGTACGAGTATATCCATACGGTACCAAACCACACCAAAACGGTACAATATCTTAGGAGTCCTTCGTTACGGTACCAAACCACACCAAAACGGTGCAATACCGTACGAGTACATCCATACGGTACCAAACCACACCAAAACGGTACAATACCTTACGAGTCCTTCGTTACGGTACCAAACCACACCAAAACGGTGCAATACCGTACGAGTACATCCCTACGGTACCAAACCACACCAAAACGGTGCAATACCGTAAGAGTACATCCATACGGTACCAAACCACACCAAAACGGTACAATACCTTACGAGTCCTTCGTTAAGGTACCAAACCACACCAAAACGGTGCAATACCGTACGAGTACATCCATACGGTACCAAACCACACCAAAACGGTACAATACCTTACGAGTCCTTCGTTACGGTACCAAACCACACCAAAACAGTGCAATACCGTACGAGTACATCCATACGGTACCAAACCACACCAAAACGGTACAATACCTTACGAGTCCTTCGTTACGGTACCAAACCACACCAAAACAGTGCAATACCGTACGAGTACATCCATACGGTACCAAACCACACCAAAACGGTACAATACCTTACGAGTCCTTCGTTACGGTACCAAACCACACCAAAACAGTGCAACACCGTACGAGTACATCCATACGGTACAAAACCACACCAAAACGGTGCAATACCGTACGAGTACGTCCATACGGTACCAAACCACAGCAAAACGGTGCAATACCGTACGAGTACATCCATACAGTTCCAAACCACACCAAAACGGTACAATACCTTACGAGTCCTTCGTGACGGTTCCAAACCACACCAAAACGGTGCAATACCGTACAAGTACATCCATACGGTACCAAACCACACCAAAATGGTGCAATACCGTACGAGTACATCCATACGGTACCAAACCACACCAAAACGGTACAATATCTTAGGAGTCCTTCGTTACGGTACCAAACCACACCAAAACGGTGCAATACCGTACGAGTATATCCATACGGTACCAAACCACACCAAAACGGTACAATATCTTAGGAGTCCTTCGTTACGGTACCAAACCACACCAAAACGGTGCAATACCGTACGAGTACATCCATACGATACCAAACCACACCAAAACGGTGCAATACCGTACGAGTACATCCATACGGTACCAAACCACACCAAAACGGTACAATACCTTACGAGTCCTTCGTTACGGTACCAAACCACACCAAAACGGTGCAATACCGTACGAGTACATCCATACGGTACCAAACCACACCAAAACGGTACAATACCTTACGAGTCCTTCGTTACGGTACCAAACCACACCAAAACCGTGCAATACCGTACGAGTACATCCATACGGTACCAAACCACACCAAAACGGTACAATACCTTACGAGTCCTTCGTTACGGTACCAAACCACACCAAAACAGTGCAACACCGTACGAGTACATCCATACGGTACCAAACCACACCAAAACGGTACAATACCTTACGAGTCCTTCGTTACGGTTCCAAACCACACCAAAACGGTGCAATACCGTACCAGTACATCCATACGGTCCCAAACCACACCAAAATGGTGCAATACCGTACGAGTACATCCATACGGTACCAAACCACACCAAAACGGTACAATATCTTAGGAGTCCTTCGTTACGGTACCAAACCACACCAAAACGGTGCAATACCGTACGAGTACGTCCATACGGTATCAAACCACACCAAAACGGTACATTATCTTAGGAGTCCTTCGTTACGGTACCAAACCACACCAAAATGGTGCAATACCGTACGAGTACATCCATACGGTACCAAACCACACCAAAACGATACAATACCTTACGAGTCCTTCGTTACAGTACCAAACCACACCAAAACGGTGCAATACCGTACGAGTACATCCATACGGTACCAAACCACACCAAAACGGAGCAATACCGTACGAGTACATCCATACGGTACCAAACCACACCAAAACGGTACAATACCTTACGAGTCCTTCGTTACGGTACCAAACCACACCAAAACGGTGCAATACCGTACGAGTACATCCATACGGTACCAAACCACACCAAAACGATACAATACCTTACGAGTCCTTCGTTACGGTACCAAACCACACCAAAACAGTGCAACACCGTACGAGTACATCCATACGGTACCAAACCACACCAAAACGGTACAATACCTTACGAGTCCTTCGTTACGGTACCAAACCACACCAAAACAGTGCAACACCGTACGAGTACATCCATACGGTACAAAACCACACCAAAACGGTGCAATACCGTACGAGTACGTCCATACGGTACCAAACCACAGCAAAACGGTGCAATACCGTACGAGTACATCCATACAGTTCCAAACCACACCAAAACGGTACAATACCTTACGAGTCCTTCGTGACGGTTCCAAACCACACCAAAACGGTGCAATACCGTACAAGTACATCCATACGGTACCAAACCACACCAAAATGGTGCAATACCGTACGAGTACATCCATACGGTACCAAACCACACCAAAACGGTACAATATCTTAGGAGTCCTTCGTTACGGTACCAAACCACACCAAAACGGTGCAATACCGTACGAGTATATCCATACGGTACCAAACCACACCAAAACGGTACAATATCTTAGGAGTCCTTCGTTACGGTACCAAACCACACCAAAACGGTGCAATACCGTACGAGTACATCCATACGATACCAAACCACACCAAAACGGTGCAATACCGTACGAGTACATCCATACGGTACCAAACCACACCAAAACGGTACAATACCTTACGAGTCCTTCGTTACGGTACCAAACCACACCAAAACGGTGCAATACCGTACGAGTACATCCATACGGTACCAAACCACACCAAAACGGTACAATACCTTACGAGTCCTTCGTTACGGTACCAAACCACACCAAAACCGTGCAATACCGTACGAGTACATCCATACGGTACCAAACCACACCAAAACGGTACAATACCTTACGAGTCCTTCGTTACGGTACCAAACCACACCAAAACAGTGCAACACCGTACGAGTACATCCATACGGTACCAAACCACACCAAAACGGTACAATATCTTAGGAGTCCTTCGTTACGGTACCAAACCACACCAAAACGGTGCAATACCGTACGAGTATATCCATACGGTACCAAACCACACCAAAACGGTACAATATCTTAGGAGTCCTTCGTTACGGTACCAAACCACACCAAAACGGTGCAATACCGTACGAGTACGTCCATACGGTACCAAACCACAGCAAAACGGTGCAATACCGTACGAGTACATCCATACAGTTCCAAACCACACCAAAACGGTACAATACCTTACGAGTCCTTCGTGACGGTTCCAAACCACACCAAAACGGTGCAATACCGTACAAGTACATCCATACGGTACCAAACCACACCAAAATGGTGCAATACCGTACGAGTACATCCATACGGTACCAAACCACACCAAAACGGTACAATATCTTAGGAGTCCTTCGTTACGGTACCAAACCACACCAAAACGGTGCAATACCGTACGAGTATATCCATACGGTACCAAACCACACCAAAACGGTACAATATCTTAGGAGTCCTTCGTTACGGTACCAAACCACACCAAAACGGTGCAATACCGTACGAGTACATCCATACGATACCAAACCACACCAAAACGGTGCAATACCGTACGAGTACATCCATACGGTACCAAACCACACCAAAACGGTACAATACCTTACGAGTCCTTCGTTACGGTACCAAACCACACCAAAACGGTGCAATACCGTACGAGTACATCCATACGGTACCAAACCACACCAAAACGGTACAATACCTTACGAGTCCTTCGTTACGGTACCAAACCACACCAAAACCGTGCAATACCGTACGAGTACATCCATACGGTACCAAACCACACCAAAACGGTACAATACCTTACGAGTCCTTCGTTACGGTACCAAACCACACCAAAACAGTGCAACACCGTACGAGTACATCCATACGGTACCAAACCACACCAAAACGGTACAATACCTTACGAGTCCTTCGTTACGGTTCCAAACCACACCAAAACGGTGCAATACCGTACCAGTACATCCATACGGTCCCAAACCACACCAAAATGGTGCAATACCGTACGAGTACATCCATACGGTACCAAACCACACCAAAACGGTACAATATCTTAGGAGTCCTTCGTTACGGTACCAAACCACACCAAAACGGTGCAATACCGTACGAGTACGTCCATACGGTATCAAACCACACCAAAACGGTACATTATCTTAGGAGTCCTTCGTTACGGTACCAAACCACACCAAAATGGTGCAATACCGTACGAGTACATCCATACGGTACCAAACCACACCAAAACGATACAATACCTTACGAGTCCTTCGTTACAGTACCAAACCACACCAAAACGGTGCAATACCGTACGAGTACATCCATACGGTACCAAACCACACCAAAACGGAGCAATACCGTACGAGTACATCCATACGGTACCAAACCACACCAAAACGGTACAATACCTTACGAGTCCTTCGTTACGGTACCAAACCACACCAAAACGGTGCAATACCGTACGAGTACATCCATACGGTACCAAACCACACCAAAACGATACAATACCTTACGAGTCCTTCGTTACGGTACCAAACCACACCAAAACGGTGCAATACCGTACGAGTACGTCCATACGGTACCAAACCACAACAAAACGGTGCAATACCGTACGAGTACATCCATACAGTTCCAAACCACACCAAAACGGTACAATACCTTACGAGTCCTTCGTGACGGTTCCAAACCACACCAAAACGGTGCAATACCGTACAAGTACATCCATACCGTACCAAACCACACCAAAATGGTGCAATACCGTACGAGTACATCCGTACGGTACCAAACCACACCAAAACGGTACAATATCTTAGGAGTCCTTCGTTACGGTACCAAACCACACCAAAACGATGCAATACCGTACGAGTATATCCATACGGTACCAAACCACACCAAAACGGTACAATATCTTAGGAGTCCTTCGTTACGGTACCAAACCACACCAAAATGGTGCAATACCGTACGAGTACATCCATACGGTACCAAACCACACCAAAACGGTACAATACCTTACGAGTCCTTCGTTACGGTACCAAACCACACCAAAACGGTGCAATACCGTACGAGTACATCCATACGGTACCAAACCACACCCAAACGGTGCAATACCGTACGAGTACATCCATACGGTACCAAACCACACCAAAACGGTACAATACCTTACGAGTCCTTCGTTACGGTACCAAACCACACCAAAACGGTGCAATACCGTACGAGTACATCCATACGGTACCAAACCACACCAAAACGGTACAATACCTTACGAGTCCTTCGTCACGGTACCAAACCACACCAAAACAGTGCAATACCGTACGAGTACATCCATACGGTACCAAACCACACCAAAACGGTACAATACCTTACGAGTCCTTCGTTACGGTACCAAACCACACCAAAACAGTGCAACACCGTACGAGTACATCCATACGGTACCAAACCACACCAAAACGGTACAATACCTTACGAGTCCTTCGTTACGGTTCCAAACCACACCAAAACGGTGCAATACCGTACCAGTACATCCATAGAGTTCCAAACCACACCAAAACGGTACAATACCTTACGAGTCCTTCGTTACGGTTCCAAACCACACCAAAACGGTGCAATACCGTACAAGTACATCCATACGGTACCAAACCACACCAAAATGGTGCAATACCGTACGAGTACATCCATACGGTACCAAACCACACCAAAACGGTACAATACCTTACGAGTCCTTCGTTACGGTACAAAACCACACCAAAACGGTGCAATACCGTACGAGTACATCCATACGGTACCAAACCACACCAAAACGGTACAATACCTTACGAGTCCTTCGTTACGGTACCAAACCACACCAAAACGGTGCAATACCGTACGAGTACATCCATACGGTACCAAACCACACCAAAACGGTGCAATATCGTACGAGTATATCCATACGGTACCAAACCACACCAAAACGGTACAATACCGTACGAGTCCTTCGTTACGGTACCAAACCACACCAAAACGGTGCAATACCGTACGAGTACATCCATACGGTACCAAACCACACCAAAACGGTACAATACCTTACGAATCCTTCGTTACGGTTCCAAACCACACCAAAACGGGTCAATACCGTACGAGTACATCCATACGGTACCAAACCACCCCAAAACGGTACAATACCTTACGAGTCCTTCGTTACGGTACCAAACCACACCAAAACGGTGCAATACCGTACGAGTACATCCATACGGTACCAAACCACACCAAAACGGTACAATATCTTAGGAGTCCTTCGTTACGGTACCAAACCACACCAAAACGGTGCAATACCGTACGAGTACATCCATACGGTACAAAACCACACCAAAACGGTGCAATACCGTACGAGTACATCCATACGGTACCAAACCACACCAAAACGGTGCAATATCGTACGAGTACATCCATACGGTACCAAACCACACCAAAACGGTACAATACCTTACGAGTCCTTCGTTACGGTACCAAACCACACCAAAACAGTGCAATACCGTACGAGTACATCCATACGGTACCAAACCACACCAAAACGGTACAATACCTTACGAGTCCTTCGTTACGGTACCAAACCACACCAAAACAGTGAAATACCGTACGAGTACATCCATACGGTACCAAACCAGACCAAAACGGTACAATACCTTACGAGTCCTTCGTTACGGTACCAAACCACACCAAAACGGTGCAATACCGTACGAGTACATCCATACGGTACCAAACCACACCAAAACGGTGCAATATCGTACGAGTATATCCATACGGTACCAAACCACACCAAAACGGTACAATACCGTACGAGTCCTTCGTTACGGTACCAAACCACACCAAAACGGTGCAATACCGTACGAGTACATCCATACGGTACCAAACCACACCAAAACGGTACAATACCTTACGAATCCTTCGTTACGGTTCCAAACCACACCAAAACGGGTCAATACCGTACGAGTACATCCATACGGTACCAAACCACCCCAAAACGGTACAATACCTTACGAGTCCTTCGTTACGGTACCAAACCACACCAAAACGGTGCAATACCGTACGAGTACATCCATACGGTACCAAACCACACCAAAACGGTACAATATCTTAGGAGTCCTTCGTTACGGTACCAAACCACACCAAAACGGTGCAATACCGTACGAGTACATCCATACGGTACAAAACCACACCAAAACGGTGCAATACCGTACGAGTACATCCATACGGTACCAAACCACACCAAAACGGTGCAATATCGTACGAGTACATCCATACGGTACCAAACCACACCAAAACGGTACAATACCTTACGAGTCCTTCGTTACGGTACCAAACCACACCAAAACAGTGCAATACCGTACGAGTACATCCATACGGTACCAAACCACACCAAAACGGTACAATACCTTACGAGTCCTTCGTTACGGTACCAAACCACACCAAAACAGTGAAATACCGTACGAGTACATCCATACGGTACCAAACCAGACCAAAACGGTACAATACCTTACGAGTCCTTCGTTACGGTTCCAAACCACACCAAAACGGTGCAATACCGTACCAGTACATCCATACGGTACCAAACAACACCAAAATGGTGCAATACCGTACGAGTACATCCATACGGTACCAAACCACACCAAAATGGTACAATATCTTAGGAGTCCTTCGTTACGGTACCAAACCACACCAAAACGGTGCAATACCGTACGAGTACATCCATACGGTACCAAACCACACCAAAACGGTACAATACCTTACGAGTCCATCGTTACGGTACCAAACCACACCAAAACGGTGCAATACCGTACGAGTACATCCATACGGTACCAAACCACACCAAAACGGTACAATACCTTACGAGTCCTTCGTTACGGTACCAAACCACACCAAAACGGTGCAATACCGTACGAGTACATCCATACGGTACCAAACCACACCAAAACGGTACGATACCTTACGAGTCCTTCGTTACGGTACCAAACAACACCAAAACCGTGCAATACCGTACGAGTACATCCATACGGTACCAAACCACACCAAAACGGTACAATACCTTACGAGTCCTTCGTTACGGTACCAAACCACACCAAAACAGTGCAATACCGTACGAGTACATCCATACAGTACCAAACCACACCAAAACGGTACAATACCTTACGAGTACTTCATTACGGTACCAAACCACAGCAAAACGGTGCAATACCGTACGAGTACATCCATACGGTACCAAACCACACCAAAACGGTGCAATATCGTACGAGTACATCCATACGGTACCAAACCACACCAAAACGGTACAATACCGTACGAGTCCTTCGTTACGGTACCAAACCACACCAAAACGGTGCAATACCGTACGAGTACATCCATACGGTACCAAACCACACCAAAACGGTACAATACCTTACGAATCCTTCGTTACGGTACCAAACCACACCAAAACGGTGCAATACCGTACGAGTACATCCATACGGTACCAAACCACACCAAAACGGTACAATACCTTACGAGTCCTTCGTTACGGTACCAAACCACACCAAAACGGTGCAATACCGTACGAGTACATCCATACGGTACCAAACCACACCAAAACGGTGCAGTACCGTACGAGTACATCCATACGGTACCAAACCACACCAAAACGGTACGATACCTTACGAGTCCTTCGTTACGGTACCAAACCACACCAAAACGGTGCAATACCGTACGAGTACATCCATACGGTACCAAACCACACCAAAACGGTGCAATATCGTACGAGTACATCCATACGGTACCAAACCACACCAAAACGGTACAATACCGTACGAGTCCTTCGTTACGGTACCAAACCACACCAAAACGGTGCAATACCGTACGAGTACATCCATACGGTACCAAACCACACCAAAACGGTACAATACCTTACGAATCCTTCGTTACGGTACCAAACCACACCAAAACGGTGCAATACCGTACGAGTACATCCATACGGTACCAAACCACCCCAAAACGGTACAATACCTTACGAGTCCTTCGTTACGGTTCCAAACCACACCAAAACGGTGCAATACCGTACGAGTACATCCATACGGTACCAAACCACACCAAAACGGTGCAGTACCGTACGAGTACATCCATACGGTACCAAACCACACCAAAACGGTACAATACCTTACGAGTCCTTCGTTACGGTACCAAACCACACCAAAACGGTGCAATACCGTACGAGTACATCCATACGGTACCAAACCACACGAAAACGGTACAATACCTTACGTGTCCTTCGTTACGGTACCAAACCACAGCAAAACGGTGCAATACCGTACGAGTACATCCATACGGTACCAAACCACACCAAAACGGTACAATACCTTACGAGTCCTTCGTTACGGTACCAAACCACACCAAAACGGTGCAATACCGTACGAGTACGTCCATACGGTACCAAACCACAACAAAACGGTGCAATACCGTACGAGTACATCCATACGGTACCAAACCACACCAAAACGGTACAATACCTGACGAGTCCTTCGTTACGGTACCAAACCACACCAAAACAGTGCAATACCGTACGAGTACATCCATACGGTACCAAACAACACCAAAACGGTACAATAACTCACGAGTCCTTCGTTATGGTACCAAACCACACCAAAACGGTGCAATACCGTACGAGTACATCCATACGGTACCAAACCACACCAAAACGGTGCAATATCGTACGAGTACATCCATACGGTACCAAACCACACCAAAACGGTACAATACCGTACGAGTCCTTCGTTACGGTACCAAACCACACCAAAACGGTGCAATACCGTACGAGTACATCCATACGGTACCAAACCACACCAAAACGGTACAATACCTTACGAATCCTTCGTTACGGTACCAAACCACACCAAAACGGTGCAATACCGTACGAGTACATCCATACGGTACCAAACCACACCAAAACGGTGAAATACCGTACGAGTACATCCATACGGTACCAAACCACACCAAAACGGTACAATACCTTACGAGTCCTTCGTTACGGTACCAAACCACACCAAAACGGTGCAATACCGTACGAGTACATCCATACGGAACCAAACCACACCAAAACGGTTCGATACCTTACGAGTCCTTCGTTACGGTACCAAACAACACCAAAACAGTGCAATACCGTGCGAGTACATCCATACGGTACCAAACCACACCAAAACGGTACAATACCTTACGAGTCCTTCGTTACGGTACCAAACCACACCAAAACAGTGCAACACCGTACGAGTACATCCATACGGTACCAAACCGCACCAAAACGGTACAATACCTTACGAGTCCTTCGTCACGGTTCCAAACCACACCAAAACGGTGCAATACCGTACCAGTACATCCATACGGTACCAAACCACACCAAAATGGTGCAATACCGTACGAGTACATCCATACGGTACCAAACCACACCAAAACGGTACAATATCTTAGGAGTCCTTCGTTACGGTACCAAACCACACCAAAACGGTGCAATACCGTACGAGTACATCCATACGGTACCAAACCACACAAAAACGGTAGAATATCTTAGGAGTCCTTCGTTACGGTACCAAACCACACCAAAACGGTGCAATACCGTACGAGTACATCCATACGGTACCAAACCACACCAAAACGGTACAATAGCTTAGGAGTCCTTCGTTACGGTACCAAACCACACCAAAACGGTGCAATACCGTACGAGTACATCCATACGGTACCAAACCACACCAAAACGGTACAATACCTTACGAGTCCTTCGTTACGGTACCAAACCACACCAAAACGGTGCAATACCGTACGAGTACATCCATACGGTACCAAACCACACCAAAACGGTTCGATACCGTACGAGTCCTTCGTTACGGTACCAAACAACACCAAAACAGTGCAATACCGTACGAGTACATCCATACGGTACCAAACCACACCAAAACGGTACAATACCTTACGAGTCCTTCGTTACGGTACCAAACCACACCAAAACAGTGCAACACCGTACGAGTACATCCATACGGTACCAAACCGCACCAAAACGGTACAATACCTTACGAGTCCTTCGTTACGGTTCCAAACCACACCAAAACGGTGCAATACCGTACCAGTACATCCATACGGTACCAAACCACACCAAAATGGTGCAATACCGTACGAGTACATCCATACGGTACCAAACCACACCAAAACGGTACAATATCTTAGGAGTCCTTCGTTACGGTACCAAACCACACCAAAACGGTGCAATACCGTACGAGTACATCCATACGGTACCAAACCACACCAAAACGATACAATACCTTACGAGTCCTTCGTTACAGTACCAAACCACACCAAAACGGTGCAATACCGTACGAGTACATCCATACGGTACCAAACCACACGAAAACGGTGCAATACCGTACGAGTACAACCATACGGTACCAAACCACACCAAAACGGTACAGTACCTTACGAGTCCTTCGTTACGGTACCAAGCCACACCAAAACGGTGCAATACCGTACGAGTACATCCATACGGTACCAAACCACACCAAAACGATACAATACCTTACGAGTCCTTCGTTACGGTACCAAACCACACCAAAACGGTGCAATACCGTACGAGTACGTCCATACAGTACCAAACCACAACAAAACGGTGCAATACCGTACGAGTACATCCATACAGTTCCAAACCACACCAAAACGGTACAATACCTTACGAGTCCTTCGTTACGGTTCCAAACCACACCAAAACGGTGCAATACCGTACAAGTACATCCATACGGTACCAAACCACACCAAAATGGTGCAATACCGTACGAGTACATCCATACGGTACCAAACCACACCAAAACGGTAGAATATCTTAGGAGTCCTTCGTTACGGTACCAAACCACACCAAAACGGTGCAATACCGTACGAGTACATCCATACGGTACCAAACCACACCAAAACGGTACAATAGCTTAGGAGTCCTTCGTTACGGTACCAAACCACACCAAAACGGTGCAATACCGTACGAGTACATCCATACGGTACCAAACCACACCAAAACGGTACAATACCTTACGAGTCCTTCGTTACGGTACCAAACCACACCAAAACGGTGCAATACCGTACGAGTACATCCATACGGTACCAAACCACACCAAAACGGTGCAATACCGTACGAGTACATCCATACGGTACCAAACCACACCAAAACGGTACAATACCTTACGAGTCCTTCGTTACGGTACCAAACCACACCAAAACGGTGCAATACCGTACGAGTACGTCAACACGGTACCAAACAACAACAAAACGGTGCAATACCGTACGAATACATCCATAGAGTTCCAAACCACACCAAAACGGTACAATACCTTACGAGTCCTTCTTTACGGTTCCAAACCACACCAAAACGGTGCAATACCGTACAAGTACATCCATACGGTACCAAACCACACCAAAATGGTGCAATACCGTACGAGTACATCCATACGGTACCAAACCACACCAAAACGGTACAATATCTTAGGAGTCCTTCGTTACGGTAGCAAACCACACCAAAACGGTGCAATACCGTACGAGTACATCCATACGGTACCAAACCACACCAAAACGGTACAATACCTTACGAGTCCTTCGTTACGGTACCAAACCACACCAAAACGGTGCAATACCGTACGAGTACATCCCTACGATACCAAACCACACCAAAACGGTAAAATACCGTACGAGTACATCCATACGGTACCAAACCACACCAAAACGGTACAATACCTTACGAGTCCTTCGTTACGGTACAAAACCACACCAAAAACGGTGCAATACCGTACGAGTACATCCATACGGTACCAAACCACACCAAAACGGTACAATACCTTACGAGTCCTTCGTTACGGTACCAAACCACACCAAAACAGTGCAATACCGTACGAGTACATCCATACGGTACCAAACCACACCAAAACGGTACAATACCTTACGAGTCCTTCGTTACGGTACCAAACCACACCAAAACAGTGCAATACCGTACGAGTACATCCATACGGTACCAAACCAGACCAAAACGGTACAATACCTTACGAGTCCTTCGTTACGGTTCCAAACCACACCAAAACGGTGCAATACCGTACCAGTACATCCATATGGTACCAAACCACACCAAAATGGTGCAATACCGTACGAGTACATCCATACGGTACCAAACCACACCAAAATGGTACAATATCTCAGGAGTCCTTCGTTACGGTACCAAACCACACCAAAACCGTGCAATACCGTACGAGTACATCCATACGGTACCAAACCACACCAAAACGGTACAATACCTTACGAGTCCATCGTTACGGTACCAAACCACACCAAAACGGTGCAATACCGTACGAGTACATCCATACGGTACCAAACCACACCAAAACGGTGCAATACCGTACGAGTACATCCATACGGTACCAAACCACACCAAAACGGTACAATACCTTACGAGTCCTTCGTTACGGTACCAAACCACACCAAAACGGTGCAATACCGTACGAGTACATCCATACGGAACCAAACCACACCAAAACGGTACAATACCTTGCGAGTCCTTCGTTACGGTACCAAACCACACCAAAACAGTGCAATACCGTACGAGTACATCCATACGGTACCAAACCACACCAAAACGGTACAATACCTTACGAGTCCTTCGTTACGGTACCAAAGCACACCAAAACAGTGCAATACCGTACGAGTACATCCATACGGTACCAAACCACACCAAAATGGTACAATACCTTCCGAGTCCTTCGTTTCGGTGCCAAACCATTCCAAAACGGTGCAATACCGTACGAGTACATCCATACGGTACCAAACCAGAACAAAACGTTGCAATACCGTACGAGTACATCCATACGGTACCAAACCACACCAAAACGGTACAATACCTTACGAGTCCTTCGTTACGGTACCAAACTACACCAAAACGGTGCAATACCGTACGAGTACATCCATACGGTACCAAACCACACCAAAACGGTGCAATATCGTACGAGTACATCCATACGGTACCAAACCACACCAAAACGGTACAATACCGTACGAGTCCTTCGTTACGGTACCAAACCACACCAAAACGGTGCCATACCGTACGAGTACATCCATACGGTACCAAACCACACCAAAACGGTACCATACCTTACGAGTCCTTCGTTACGGTACCAAACCACACCAAAACGGTGCAATACCGTACGAGTACATCCATACGGTACCAAACCACACCAAAACGGTACAATACCTTACGAGTCCTTCGTGACGGTACCAAACCACACCAAAACGGTGCAATACCGTACGAGTACATCCATACGGTACCAAACCACACCAAAACGGTGCAATACCGTACGAGTACATCCATACGGTACCAAACCACACCAAAACGGTACAATACCTTACGAGTCCTTCGTTATGGTACCAAACCACACCAAAATGGTGCAATACCGTACGAGTACATCCATACGGTACCAAACCACACCGAAACGGTACAATACCTTCGTTACGGTACCAAACCACACCAAAACAGTGCAATACCGTACGAGTACATCCATACGGTACCAAACCACACCAAAACGGTACAATACCTTACGAGTCCTTCGTTACGGTACCAAACCGCACCAAAACGGTGCAATACCGTACGAGTACATCCATACGGTACCAAACCACACCAAAATGGTACAATACCTTACGAGTCCTTCGTTACGGTACCAAACCAGAACAAAACGTTGTAATACCGTACGAGTACATCCATACGGTACCAAACCAGAACAAAACGTTGCAATACCGTACGAGTACATCCATACGGTACAAAACCACACCAAAACGGTACAATACCTTACGAGTCCTTCGTTGAGGTACCAAACCACACCAAAACGGTGCAATACCGTACGAGTACATCCATACGGTACCAAACCACACCAAAACGGTGCAATACCGTACGAGTACATCCATACGGTACCAAACCACACCAAAACGGTACAATACCTTACGAGTCCTTCGTTACGGTACCAAACCACACCAAAACGGTGGAATACCGTACGAGTACATCCATACGGTACCAAACCACACCAAAACGGTACAATACCTTACGAGTCCTTCGTTACGGTACCAAACAACACCAAAACAGTGCAATACCGTACGAGTACATCCATACGGTACCAAACCACACCAAAACGGTACAATACCTTACGAGTCCTTCGTTACGGTACCAAACCACACGAAAACAGTGCAACACCGTACGAGTACATCCATACGGTACCAAACCGCACCAAAACGGTACAATACCTTACGAGTCCTTCGTTACGGTTCCAAACCACACCAAAACGGTGCAATACCGTACAAGTACATCCATACGGTACCAAACCACACCAAAATGGTGCAATACCGTACGAGTACATCCATACGGTACCAAACCACACCAAAACGGTACAATATCTTAGGTGTCCTTCGTTACGGTACCGAACCACACCAAAACGGTGCAATACCGTACGAGTACATCCATACGGTACCAAACCACACCAAAACGATACAATACCTTACGAGTCCTTCGTTACAGTACCAAACCACACCAAAACGGTGCAATACCGTACGAGTACATCCATACGGTACCAAACCACACGAAAACGGTGCAATACCGTACGAGTACATCCATACGGTACCAAACCACACCAAAACGGTACAGTACCTTACGAGTCCTTCGTTACGGTACCAAGCCACACCAAAACGGTGCAATACCGTACGAGTACATCCATACGGTACCAAACCACACCAAAACGATACAATACCTTACGAGTCCTTCGTTACGGTACCAAACCACACCAAAATGGTGCAATACCGTACGAGTACGTCCATACGGTACCAAACCACAACAAAACGGTGCAATACCGTACGAGTACATCCATACAGTTCCAAACCACACCAAAACGGTACAATACCTTACGAGTCCTTCGTTACGGTTCCAAACCACACCAAAACGGTGCAATACCGTACAAGTACATCCATACGGTACCAAACCACACCAAAATGGTGCAATGCCGTACGAGTACATCCATACGGTACCAAACCACACCAAAACGGTACAATATCTTAGGAGTCCTTCGTTACGGTACCAAACCACACCAAAACGGTGCAATAACGTACGAGTACATCCATACGATACCAAACCACACCAAAACGGTACAATAGCTTAGGAGTCCTTCGTTACGGTACCAAACCACACCAAAACGGTGCAATACCGTACGAGTACATCCATACGGTACCAAACCACACCAAAACGGTACAATACCTTACGAGTCCTTCGTTACGGTACCAAACCACACCAAAACGGTGCAATACCGTACGAGTACATCCGTACGGTACCAAACCACACCAAAACGGTGCAATACCGTACGAGTACATCCATACGGTACCAAACCAAACCAAAACGGTACAATACCTTACGAGTCCTTCGTTACGGTACCAAACCACACCAAAACGGTGCAATACCGTACGAGTACGTCCATACGGTACCAAACCACAACAAAACGGTGCAATACCGTACGAGTACATCCATAGAGTTCCAAACCACACCAAAACGGTACAATACCTTACGAGTCCTTCGTTACGGTTCCAAACCACACCAAAACGGTGCAATACCGTACCAGTACATCCATACGGTACCAAACCACACCAAAACGGTGCAATACCGTACGAGTACATCCATACGGTACCAAACCACACCAAAATGGTACAATATCTTAGGAGTCCTTCGTTACGGTACCAAACCACACCAAAACGGTGCAATAACGTACGAGTACATCCATACGGTACCAAACCACACCAAAACGGTACAATACCTTACGAGTCCATCGTTACGGTACCAAACCACACCAAAACGGTGCAATACCGTACGAGTACATCCATACGGTACCAAACCACACCAAAACGGTACAATACCTTACGAGTCCTTCGTTACGGTACCAAACCACAGCAAAACGGTGCAATACCGTACGAGTACATCCATACGGTACCAAACCACACCAAAACGGTACAATACCTTACGAGTCCTTCGTTACGGTACCAAACCACACCAAAACGGTGCAATACCGTACGAGTACATCCGTACGGTACCAAACCACACCAAAACGGTGCAATACCGTACGAGTACATCCATACGGTACCAAACCAAACCAAAACGGTACAATACCTTACGAGTCCTTCGTTACGGTACCAAACCACACCAAAACGGTGCAATACCGTACGAGTACGTCCATACGGTACCAAACCACAACAAAACGGTGCAATACCGTACGAGTACATCCATAGAGTTCCAAACCACACCAAAACGGTACAATACCTTACGAGTCCTTCGTTACGGTTCCAAACCACACCAAAACGGTGCAATACCGTACCAGTACATCCATACGGTACCAAACCACACCAAAATGGTACAATATCTTAGGAGTCCTTCGTTACGGTACCAAACCACACCAAAACGGTGCAATACCGTACGAGTACATCCATACGGTACCAAACCACACCAAAACGGTACAATACCTTACGAGTCCATCGTTACGGTACCAAACCACACCAAAACGGTGCAATACCGTACGAGTACATCCATACGGTACCAAACCACACCAAAACGGTACAATACCTTACGAGTCCTTCGTTACGGTACCAAACCACAGCAAAACGGTGCAATACCGTACGAGTACATCCATACGGTACCAAACCTCACCAAAACGGTACAATACCTTACGAGTCCTTCGTTACGGTACCAAACCACACCAAAACGGTGCAATACCGTACGAGTACATCCATACGGTACCAAACCACACCAAAACGGTACAATACCTTACGAGTCCTTCGTTACGGTACCAAACCACACCAAAACAGTGCAATACCGTACGAGTACATCCATACGGTACCAAACCACACCAAAACGGTACAATACCTTACGAGTCCTTCGTTACGGTACCAAACCACACCAAAACAGTGCAATACCGTACGAGTACATCCATACGGTACCAAACCACACCAAAATGGTACAATACCTTCCGAGTCCTTCGTTACGGTGCCAAACTATTCCAAAACGGTGCAATACCGTACGAGTACATCCATACGGTACCAAACCAGAACAAAACGTTGCAATACCGTTCGAGTACATCCATACGGTACCAAACCACACCAAAACGGTACAATACCTTACGAGTCCTTCGTTACGGTACCAAACTACACCAAAACGGTGCAATACCGTACGAGTACATCCATACGGTACCAAACCACACCAAAACGGTGCAATATCGTACGAGTACATCCATACGGTACCAAACGAAACCAAAACGGTACAATACCGTACGAGTCCTTCGTTACGGTACCAAACCACACCAAAACGGTGCAATACCGTACGAGTACATCCATACGGTACCAAACATCACCAAAACGGTACAATACCTTACGAGTCCTTCGTTACGGTACCAAACCACACCAAAACGGTGCAATACCGTACGAGTACATCCATACGGTACCAAACCACACCAAAACGGTACAATACCTTACGAGTCCTTCGTTACGGTACCAAACCACACCAAAACGGTGCAATACCGTACGAGTACATCCATACGGTACCAAACCACACCAAAACGGTGCAGTACCGTACGAGTACATCCATACGGTACCAAACCACACCAAAACGGTACAATACCTTACGAGTCCTTCGTTACGGTACCAAACCACACCAAAACGGTGCAATACCGTACGAGTACATCCGTACGGTACCAAACCACACCAAAACGGTGCAATACCGTACGAGTACATCCATACGGTACCAAACCAAACCAAAACGGTACAATACCTTACGAGTCCTTCGTTACGGTACCAAACCACACCAAAACGGTGCAATACCGTACGAGTACGTCCATACGGTACCAAACCACAACAAAACGGTGCAATACCGTACGAGTACATCCATAGAGTTCCAAACCACACCAAAACGGTACAATACCTTACGAGTCCTTCGTTACGGTTCCAAACCACACCAAAACGGTGCAATACCGTACCAGTACATCCATACGGTACCAAACCACACCAAAATGGTACAATATCTTAGGAGTCCTTCGTTACGGTACCAAACCACACCAAAACAGTGCAATACCGTACGAGTACATCCATACGGTACCAAACCACACCAAAATGGTACAATACCTTCCGAGTCCTTCGTTACGGTGCCAAACTATTCCAAAACGGTGCAATACCGTACGAGTACATCCATACGGTACCAAACCAGAACAAAACGTTGCAATACCGTTCGAGTACATCCATACGGTACCAAACCACACCAAAACGGTACAATACCTTACGAGTCCTTCGTTACGGTACCAAACTACACCAAAACGGTGCAATACCGTACGAGTACATCCATACGGTACCAAACCACACCAAAACGGTGCAGAATCGTACGAGTACATCCATACGGTACCAAACGAAACCAAAACGGTACAATACCGTACGAGTCCTTCGTTACGGTACCAAACCACACCAAAACGGTGCAATACCGTACGAGTACATCCATACGGTACCAAACATCACCAAAACGGTACAATACCTTACGAGTCCTTCGTTACGGTACCAAACCACACCAAAACGGTGCAATACCGTACGAGTACATCCATACGGTACCAAACCACACCAAAACGGTACAATACCTTACGAGTCCTTCGTTACGGTACCAAACCACACCAAAACGGTACAATACCTTACGAGTCCTTCGTTACGGTACCAAACCACAGCAAAACGGTGCAATACCGTACGAGTACATCCATACGGTACCAAACCACACCAAAACGGTACAATACCTTACGAGTCCTTCGTTACGGTACCAAACCACACCAAAACGGTGCAATACCGTACGAGTACATCCGTACGGTACCAAACCACACCAAAACGGTGCAATACCGTACGAGTACATCCATACGGTACCAAACCAAACCAAAACGGTACAATACCTTACGAGTCCTTCGTTACGGTACCAAACCACACCAAAACCGTGCAATACCGTACGAGTACGTCCATACGGTACCAAACCACAACAAAACGGTGCAATACCGTACGAGTACATCCATAGAGTTCCAAACCACACCAAAACGGTACAATACCTTACGAGTCCTTCGTTACGGTTCCAAACCACACCAAAACGGTGCAATACCGTACCAGTACATCCATACGGTACCAAACCACACCAAAATGGTACAATATCTTAGGAGTCCTTCGTTACGGTACCAAACCACACCAAAACGGTGCAATACCGTACGAGTACATCCATACGGTACCAAACCACACCAAAACGGTACAATACCTTACGAGTCCATCGTTACGGTACCAAACCACACCAAAACGGTGCAATACCGTACGAGTACATCCATACGGTACCAAACCACACCAAAACGGTACAATACCTTACGAGTCCTTCGTTACGGTACCAAACCACAGCAAAACGGTGCAATACCGTACGAGTACATCCATACGGTACCAAACCACACCAAAACGGTACAATACCTTACGAGTCCTTCGTTACGGTACCAAACCACACCAAAACGGTGCAATACCGTACGAGTACATCCATACGGTACCAAACCACACCAAAACGGTACAATACCTTACGAGTCCTTCGTTACGGTACCAAACCACACCAAAACAGTGCAATACCGTACGAGTACATCCATACGGTACCAAACCACACCAAAACGGTACAATACCTTACGAGTCCTTCGTTACGGTACCAAACCACACCAAAACAGTGCAATACCGTACGAGTACATCCATACGGTACCAAACCACACCAAAATGGTACAATACCTTCCGAGTCCTTCGTTACGGTGCCAAACTATTCCAAAACGGTGCAATACCGTACGAGTACATCCATACGGTACCAAACCAGAACAAAACGTTGCAATACCGTTCGAGTACATCCATACGGTACCAAACCACACCAAAACGGTACAATACCTTACGAGTCCTTCGTTACGGTACCAAACTACACCAAAACGGTGCAATACCGTACGAGTACATCCATACGGTACCAAACCACACCAAAACGGTGCAATATCGTACGAGTACATCCATACGGTACCAAACGAAACCAAAACGGTACAATACCGTACGAGTCCTTCGTTACGGTACCAAACCACACCAAAACGGTGCAATACCGTACGAGTACATCCATACGGTACCAAACATCACCAAAACGGTACAATACCTTACGAGTCCTTCGTTACGGTACCAAACCACACCAAAACGGTGCAATACCGTACGAGTACATCCATACGGTACCAAACCACACCAAAACGGTACAATACCTTACGAGTCCTTCGTTACGGTACCAAACCACACCAAAACGGTGCAATACCGTACGAGTACATCCATACGGTACCAAACCACACCAAAACGGTGCAGTACCGTACGAGTACATCCATACGGTACCAAACCACACCAAAACGGTACAATACCTTACGAGTCCTTCGTTACGGTACCAAACCACACCAAAACGGTGCAATACCGTACGAGTACATCCATACGGTACCAAACCACACCAAAACGGTACAATACCTTACGAGTCCTTCGTTACGGTACCAAACCACAGCAAAACGGTGCAATACCGTACGAGTACATCCATACGGTACCAAACCACACCAAAACGGTACAATACCTTACGAGTCCTTCGTTACGGTACCAAACCACACCAAAACGGTCCAATACCGTACGAGTACGTCCATACGGTACCAAACCACACCAAAACGGTACAATACCGTACGAGTACATCCATACGGTACCAAACCACACCAAAACGGTACAATACCTTACGAGTCCTTCGTTACGGTACCAAACCACACCAAAACAGTGCAATACCGTACGAGTACATCCATACGGTACCAAACCACACGAAAACGGTACAATACCTTACGAGTCCTTCGTTATGGTACCAAACCACACCAAAACGGTGCAATACCGTACGAGTACATCCATACGGTACCAAACCACACCAAAACGGTACAATACCTTACGAGTCCTTCGTTACGGTACCAAACCACACCAAAACGGTGCAATACCGTACGAGTACATCCATACGGTACCAAACCACACCAAAACGGTACAATACCTTACGAGTCCTTCGTTACGGTACCAAACCACACCAAAACAGTGCAATACCGTACGAGTACATCCATACGGTACCAAACCATACCAAAACGGTACAATACCTTACGAGTCCTTCGTTACGGTACCAAACCACACCAAAACAGTGCAATACCGTACGAGTACATCCATACGGTACCAAACCACACCAAAATGGTACAATACCTTCCGAGTCCTTCGTTACGGTGCCAAACTATTCCAAAACGGTGCAATACCGTACGAGTACATCCATACGGTACCAAACCAGAACAAAACGTTGCAATACCGTTCGAGTACATCCATACGGTACCAAACCACACCAAAACGGTACAATACCTTACGAGTACTTCGTTACGGTACCAAACTACACCAAAACGGTGCAATACCGTACGAGTACATCCATACGGTACCAAACCACACCAAAACGGTGCAATATCGTACGAGTACATCCATACGGTACCAAACCACACCAAAACGGTACAATACCGTACGAGTCCTTCGTTACGGTACCAAACCACACCAAAACGGTGCAATACCGTACGAGTACATCCATACGGTACCAAACCACACCAAAACGGTACAATACCTTACGAGTCCTTCGTTACGGTACCAAACCACACCAAAACGGTGCAATACCGTACGAGTACATCCATACGGTACCAAACCACACCAAAACGGTACAATACCTTACGAGTCCTTCGTTACGGTACCAAACCACACCAAAACGGTGCAATACCGTACGAGTACATCCATACGGTACCAAACCACACAAAAACGGTGCAGTACCGTACGAGTACATCCATACGGTACCAAACCACACCAAAACGGTACAATACCTTACGAGTCCTTCGTTACGGTACCAAACCACACCAAAACGGTGCAATACCGTACGAGTACATCCATACGGTACCAAACCACACCAAAACGGTACAATACCTTACGAGTCCTTCGTTACGGTACCAAACCACAGCAAAACGGTGCAATACCGTACGAGTACATCCATACGGTACCAAACCACACCAAAACGGTACAATACCTTACGAGTCCTTCGTTACGGTACCAAACCACACCAAAACGGTCCAATACCGTACGAGTACGTCCATACGGTACCAAACCACACCAAAACGGTACAATACCGTACGAGTACATCCATACGGTACCAAACAACACCAAAACGGTACAATACCTTACGAGTCCTTCGTTACGGTACCAAACCACACCAAAACAGTGCAATACCGTACGAGTACATCCATACGGTACCAAACCACACGAAAACGGTACAATACCTTACGAGTCCTTCGTTATGGTACCAAACCACACCAAAACGGTGCAATACCGTACGAGTACATCCATACGGTACCAAACCACACGAAAACGGTACAATACCTTACGAGTCCTTCGTTATGGTACCAAACCACACCAAAACGGTGATATACCGTACGAGTACATCCATACGGTACCAAACCACACCAAAACGGTACAATACCTTACGAGTCCTTCGTTACGGTACCAAACCACACCAAAACGGTGCAATACCGTACGAGTACATCCATACGGTACCAAACCACACCAAAACGGTACAATACCTTACGAGTCCTTCGTTACGGTACCAAACCACACCAAAACAGTGCAATACCGTACGAGTACATCCATACGGTACCAAACCACACCAAAACGGTACAATACCTTACGAGTACTTCGTTACGGTACCAAACTACACCAAAACGGTGCAATACGGTACGAGTACATCCATACGGTACCAAACCACACCAAAACGGTGCAATACCTTACGAGTACTTCGTTACGGTACCAAACTACACCAAAACGGTGCAATACCGTACGAGTACATCCATACGGTACCAAACCACACCAAAACGGTGCAATATCGTACGAGTACATCCATACGGTACCAAACCACACCAAAACGGTACAATACCGTACGAGTCCTTCGTTACGGTACCAAACCACACCAAAACGGTGCAATACCGTACGAGTACATCCATACGGTACCAAACCACACCAAAACGGTACAATACCTTACGAGTCCTTCGTTACGGTACCAAACCACACCAAAACGGTGCAATACCGTACGAGTACATCCATACGGTACCAAACCACACCAAAACGGTACAATACCTTACGAGTCCTTCGTTACGGTACCAAACCACAGCAAAACGGTGCAATACCGTACGAGTACATCCATACGGTACCAAACCACACCAAAACGGTACAATACCTTACGAGTCCTTCGTTACGGTACCAAACCACACCAAAACGGTACAATACCTTACGAGTCCTTCGTTACGGTACCAAACCACAGCAAAACGGTGCAATACCGTACGAGTACATCCATACGGTACCAAACCACACCAAAACGGTACAATACCTTACGAGTCCTTCGTTACGGTACCAAACCACACCAAAACGGTGCAATACCGTACGAGTACATCCGTACGGTACCAAACCACACCAAAACGGTGCAATACCGTACGAGTACATCCATACGGTACCAAACCAAAATAAAACGGTACAATACCTTACGAGTCCTTCGTTACGGTACCAAACCACACCAAAACGGTGCAATACCGTACGAGTACGTCCATACGGTACCAAACCACAACAAAACGGTGCAATACCGTACGAGTACATCCATAGAGTTCCAAACCACACCAAAACGGTACAATACCTTACGAGTCCTTCGTTACGGTTCCAAACCACACCAAAACGGTGCAATACCGTACCAGTACATCCATACGGTACCAAACCACACCAAAATGGTACAATATCTTAGGAGTCCTTCGTTACGGTACCAAACCACACCAAAACGGTGCAATACCGTACGAGTACATCCATACGGTACCAAACCACACCAAAACGGTACAATACCTTACGAGTCCATCGTTACGGTACCAAACCACACCAAAACGGTGCAATACCGTACGAGTACATCCATACGGTACCAAACCACACCAAAACGGTACAATACCTTACGAGTCCTTCGTTACGGTACCAAACCACAGCAAAACGGTGCAATACCGTACGAGTACATCCATACGGTACCAAACCACACCAAAACGGTACAATACCTTACGAGTCCTTCGTTACGGTACCAAACCACACCAAAACGGTGCAATACCGTACGAGTACATCCATACGGTACCAAACCACACCAAAACGGTACAATACCTTACGAGTCCTTCGTTACGGTACCAAACCACACCAAAACAGTGCAATACCGTACGAGTACATCCATACGGTACCAAACCACACCAAAACGGTACAATACCTTACGAGTCCTTCGTTACGGTACCAAACCACACCAAAACAGTGCAATACCGTACGAGTACATCCATACGGTACCAAACCACACCAAAATGGTACAATACCTTCCGAGTCCTTCGTTACGGTGCCAAACTATTCCAAAACGGTGCAATACCGTACGAGTACATCCATACGGTACCAAACCAGAACAAAACGTTGCAATACCGTTCGAGTACATCCATACGGTACCAAACCACACCAAAACGGTACAATACCTTACGAGTCCTTCGTTACGGTACCAAACTACACCAAAACGGTGCAATACCGTACGAGTACATCCATACGGTACCAAACCACACCAAAACGGTGCAATATCGTACGAGTACATCCATACGGTACCAAACGAAACCAAAACGGTACAATACCGTACGAGTCCTTCGTTACGGTACCAAACCACACCAAAACGGTGCAATACCGTACGAGTACATCCATACGGTACCAAACATCACCAAAACGGTACAATACCTTACGAGTCCTTCGTTACGGTACCAAACCACACCAAAACGGTGCAATACCGTACGAGTACATCCATACGGTACCAAACCACACCAAAACGGTACAATACCTTACGAGTCCTTCGTTACGGTACCAAACCACACCAAAACGGTGCAATACCGTACGAGTACATCCATACGGTACCAAACCACACCAAAACGGTGCAGTACCGTACGAGTACATCCATACGGTACCAAACCACACCAAAACGGTACAATACCTTACGAGTCCTTCGTTACGGTACCAAACCACACCAAAACGGTGCAATACCGTACGAGTACATCCATACGGTACCAAACCACACCAAAACGGTACAATACCTTACGAGTCCTTCGTTACGGTACCAAACCACAGCAAAACGGTGCAATACCGTACGAGTACATCCATACGGTACCAAACCACACCAAAACGGTACAATACCTTACGAGTCCTTCGTTACGGTACCAAACCACACCAAAACGGTCCAATACCGTACGAGTACGTCCATACGGTACCAAACCACACCAAAACGGTACAATACCGTACGAGTACATCCATACGGTACCAAACCACACCAAAACGGTACAATACCTTACGAGTCCTTCGTTACGGTACCAAACCACACCAAAACAGTGCAATACCGTACGAGTACATCCATACGGTACCAAACCACACGAAAACGGTACAATACCTTACGAGTCCTTCGTTATGGTACCAAACCACACCAAAACGGTGCAATACCGTACGAGTACATCCATACGGTACCAAACCACACCAAAACGGTACAATACCTTACGAGTCCTTCGTTACGGTACCAAACCACACCAAAACGGTGCAATACCGTACGAGTACATCCATACGGTACCAAACCACACCAAAACGGTACAATACCTTACGAGTCCTTCGTTACGGTACCAAACCACACCAAAACAGTGCAATACCGTACGAGTACATCCATACGGTACCAAACCACACCAAAACGGTACAATACCTTACGAGTCCTTCGTTACGGTACCAAACCACACCAAAACAGTGCAATACCGTACGAGTACATCCATACGGTACCAAACCACACCAAAATGGTACAATACCTTCCGAGTCCTTCGTTACGGTGCCAAACTATTCCAAAACGGTGCAATACCGTACGAGTACATCCATACGGTACCAAACCAGAACAAAACGTTGCAATACCGTTCGAGTACATCCATACGGTACCAAACCACACCAAAACGGTACAATACCTTACGAGTACTTCGTTACGGTACCAAACTACACCAAAACGGTGCAATACCGTACGAGTACATCCATACGGTACCAAACCACACCAAAACGGTGCAATATCGTACGAGTACATCCATACGGTACCAAACCACACCAAAACGGTACAATACCGTACGAGTCCTTCGTTACGGTACCAAACCACACCAAAACGGTGCAATACCGTACGAGTACATCCATACGGTACCAAACCACACCAAAACGGTACAATACCTTACGAGTCCTTCGTTACGGTACCAAACCACACCAAAACGGTGCAATACCGTCCGAGTACATCCATACGGTACCAAACCACACCAAAACGGTACAATACCTTACGAGTCCTTCGTTACGGTACCAAACCACACCAAAACGGTGCAATACCGTACGAGTACATCCATACGGTACCAAACCACACAAAAACGGTGCAGTACCGTACGAGTACATCCATACGGTACCAAACCACACCAAAACGGTACAATACCTTACGAGTCCTTCGTTACGGTACCAAACCACACCAAAACGGTGCAATACCGTACGAGTACATCCATACGGTACCAAACCACACCAAAACGGTACAATACCTTACGAGTCCTTCGTTACGGTACCAAACCACAGCAAAACGGTGCAATACCGTACGAGTACATCCATACGGTACCAAACCACACCAAAACGGTACAATACCTTACGAGTCCTTCGTTACGGTACCAAACCACACCAAAACGGTCCAATACCGTACGAGTACGTCCATACGGTACCAAACCACACCAAAACGGTACAATACCGTACGAGTACATCCATACGGTACCAAACAACACCAAAACGGTACAATACCTTACGAGTCCTTCGTTACGGTACCAAACCACACCAAAACAGTGCAATACCGTACGAGTACATCCATACGGTACCAAACCACACGAAAACGGTACAATACCTTACGAGTCCTTCGTTATGGTACCAAACCACACCAAAACGGTGCAATACCGTACGAGTACATCCATACGGTACCAAACCACACGAAAACGGTACAATACCTTACGAGTCCTTCGTTATGGTACCAAACCACACCAAAACGGTGATATACCGTACGAGTACATCCATACGGTACCAAACCACACCAAAACGGTACAATACCTTACGAGTCCTTCGTTACGGTACCAAACCACACCAAAACGGTGCAATACCGTACGAGTACATCCATACGGTACCAAACCACACCAAAACGGTACAATACCTTACGAGTCCTTCGTTACGGTACCAAACCACACCAAAACGGTGCAATACCGTACGAGTACATCCATACGGTACCAAACCACACCAAAACGGTACAATACCTTACGAGTACTTCGTTACGGTACCAAACTACACCAAAACGGTGCAATACGGTACGAGTACATCCATACGGTACCAAACCACACCAAAACGGTGCAATACCTTACGAGTACTTCGTTACGGTACCAAACTACACCAAAACGGTGCAATACCGTACGAGTACATCCATACGGTACCAAACCACACCAAAACGGTGCAATATCGTACGAGTACATCCATACGGTACCAAACCACACCAAAACGGTACAATACCGTACGAGTCCTTCGTTACGGTACCAAACCACACCAAAACGGTGCAATACCGTACGAGTACATCCATACGGTACCAAACCACACCAAAACGGTACAATACCTTACGAGTCCTTCGTTACGGTACCAAACCACACCAAAACGGTGCAATACCGTACGAGTACATCCATACGGTACCAAACCACACCAAAACGGTACAATACCTTACGAGTCCTTCGTTACGGTACCAAACCACACCAAAACGGTGCAATACCGTACGAGTACATCCATACGGTACCAAACCACACCAAAACGGTGCAGTACCGTACGAGTACATCCATACGGTACCAAACATCACCAAAACGGTACAATACCTTACGAGTCCTTCGTTACGGTACCAAACCACACCAAAACGGTGCAATACCGTACGAGTACATCCATACGGTACCAAACCACACCAAAACGGTACAATACCTTACGAGTCCTTCGTTACGGTACCAAACCACAGCAAAACGGTGCAATACCGTACGAGTACATCCATACGGTACCAAACCACACCAAAACGGTACAATACCTTACGAGTCCTTCGTTACGGTACCAAACCACACCAAAACGGTGCAATACCGTACGAGTACATCCATACGGTACCAAACCACACCAAAACGGTACAATACCTTACGAGTACATCCATACGGTACCAAACCACACCAAAACGGTACAATACCGTACGAGTACATCCATACGGTACCAAACCACACCAAAACGGTACAATACCTTACGAGTCCTTCGTTACGGTACCAAACCACACCAAAACAGTGCAATACCGTACGAGTACATCCATACGGTACCAAACCACACGAAAACGGTACAATACCTTACGAGTCCTTCGTTATGGTACCAAACCACACCAAAACGGTGCAATACCGTACGAGTACATCCATACGGTACCAAACCACACCAAAACGGTACAATACCTTACGAGTCCTTCGTTACGGTACCAAACCACACCAAAACAGTGCAATACCGTACGAGTACATCCATACGGTACCAAACCACACCAAAACGGTACAATACCTTACGAGTCCTTCGTTACGGTACCAAACCACACCAAAACGGTGCAATACCGTACGAGTACATCCATACGGTACCAAACCACACCAAAACGGTACAATACCTTACGAGTCCTTCGTTACGGTTCCAAACCACACCAAAACGGTGCAATACCGTACCAGTACATCCATACGGTACCAAACCACACCAAAATGGTACAATATCTTAGGAGTCCTTCGTTACGGTACCAAACCACACCAAAACGGTGCAATACCGTACGAGTACATCCATACGGTACCAAACCACACCAAAACGGTACAATACCTTACGAGTCCATCGTTACGGTACCAAACCACACCAAAACGGTGCAATACCGTACGAGTACATCCATACGGTACCAAACCACACCAAAACGGTACAATACCTTACGAGTCCTTCGTTACGGTACCAAACCACACCAAAACGGTGCAATACCGTACGAGTACATCCATACGGTACCAAACCACACCAAAACGGTACAATACCTTACGAGTCCTTCGTTACGGTTCCAAACCACACCAAAACGGTGCAATACCGTACCAGTACATCCATACGGTACCAAACCACACCAAAATGGTACAATATCTTAGGAGTCCTTCGTTACGGTACCAAACCACACCAAAACGGTGCAATACCGTACGAGTACATCCATACGGTACCAAACCACACCAAAACGGTACAATACCTTACGAGTCCATCGTTACGGTACCAAACCACACCAAAACGGTGCAATACCGTACGAGTACATCCATACGGTACCAAACCACACCAAAACGGTACAATACCTTACGAGTCCTTCGTTACGGTACCAAACCACAGCAAAACGGTGCAATACCGTACGAGTACATCCATACGGTACCAAACCACACCAAAACGGTACAATACCTTACGAGTCCTTCGTTACGGTACCAAACCACACCAAAACGGTGCAATACCGTACGAGTACATCCATACGGTACCAAACCACACCAAAACGGTACAATACCTTACGAGTCCTTCGTTACGGTACCAAACCACACCAAAACAGTGCAATACCGTACGAGTACATCCATACGGTACCAAACCACACCAAAACGGTACAATACCTTACGAGTCCTTCGTTACGGTACCAAACCACACCAAAACAGTGCAATACCGTACGAGTACATCCATACGGTACCAAACCACACCAAAATGGTACAATACCTTCCGAGTCCTTCGTTACGGTGCCAAACTATTCCAAAACGGTGCAATACCGTACGAGTACATCCATACGGTACCAAACCAGAACAAAACGTTGCAATACCGTTCGAGTACATCCATACGGTACCAAACCACACCAAAACGGTACAATACCTTACGAGTCCTTCGTTACGGTACCAAACTACACCAAAACGGTGCAATACCGTACGAGTACATCCATACGGTACCAAACCACACCAAAACGGTGCAATATCGTACGAGTACATCCATACGGTACCAAACCACACCAAAACGGTACAATACCGTACGAGTCCTTCGTTACGGTACCAAACCACACCAAAACGGTGCAATACCGTACGAGTACATCCATACGGTACCAAACATCACCAAAACGGTACAATACCTTACGAGTCCTTCGTTACGGTACCAAACCACACCAAAACGGTGCAATACCGTACGAGTACATCCATACGGTACCAAACCACACCAAAACGGTACAATACCTTACGAGTCCTTCGTTACGGTACCAAACCACACCAAAACGGTGCAATACCGTACGAGTACATCCATACGGTACCAAACCACACCAAAACGGTGCAGTACCGTACGAGTACATCCATACGGTACCAAACCACACCAAAACGGTACAATACCTTACGAGTCCTTCGTTACGGTACCAAACCACACCAAAACGGTGCAATACCGTACGAGTACATCCATACGGTACCAAACCACACCAAAACGGTACAATACCTTACGAGTCCTTCGTTACGGTACCAAACCACAGCAAAACGGTGCAATACCGTACGAGTACATCCATACGGTACCAAACCACACCAAAACGGTACAATACCTTACGAGTCCTTCGTTACGGTACCAAACCACACCAAAACGGTCCAATACCGTACGAGTACGTCCATACGGTACCAAACCACACCAAAACGGTACAATACCGTACGAGTACATCCATACGGTACCAAACCACACCAAAACGGTACAATACCTTACGAGTCCTTCGTTACGGTACCAAACCACACCAAAACAGTGCAATACCGTACGAGTACATCCATACGGTACCAAACCACACGAAAACGGTACAATACCTTACGAGTCCTTCGTTATGGTACCAAACCACACCAAAACGGTGCAATACCGTACGAGTACATCCATACGGTACCAAACCACACCAAAACGGTACAATACCTTACGAGTCCTTCGTTACGGTACCAAACCACACCAAAACGGTGCAATACCGTACGAGTACATCCATACGGTACCAAACCACACCAAAACGGTACAATACCTTACGAGTCCTTCGTTACGGTACCAAACCACACCAAAACAGTGCAATACCGTACGAGTACATCCATACGGTACCAAACCACACCAAAACGGTACAATACCTTACGAGTCCTTCGTTACGGTACCAAACCACACCAAAACAGTGCAATACCGTACGAGTACATCCATACGGTACCAAACCACACCAAAATGGTACAATACCTTCCGAGTCCTTCGTTACGGTGCAAAACTATTCCAAAACGGTGCAATACCGTACGAGTACATCCACACGGTACCAAACCAGAACAAAACGTTGCAATACCGTTCGAGTACATCCATACGGTACCAAACCACACCAAAACGGTACAATACCTTACGAGTACTTCGTTACGGTACCAAACTACACCAAAACGGTGCAATACCGTACGAGTACATCCATACGGTACCAAACCACACCAAAACGGTGCAATATCGTACGAGTACATCCATACGGTACCAAACCACACCAAAACGGTACAATACCGTACGAGTCCTTCGTTACGGTACCAAACCACACCAAAACGGTGCAATACCGTACGAGTACATCCATACGGTACCAAACCACACCAAAACGGTACAATACCTTACGAGTCCTTCGTTACGGTACCAAACCACACCAAAACGGTGCAATACCGTACGAGTACATCCATACGGTACCAAACCACACCAAAACGGTACAATACCTTACGAGTCCTTCGTTACGGTACCAAACCACACCAAAACGGTGCAATACCGTACGAGTACATCCATACGGTACCAAACCACACCAAAACGGTGCAGTACCGTACGAGTACATCCATACGGTACCAAACCACACCAAAACGGTACAATACCTTACGAGTCCTTCGTTACGGTACCAAACCACACCAAAACGGTGCAATACCGTACGAGTACATCCATACGGTACCAAACCACACCAAAACGGTACAATACCTTACGAGTCCTTCGTTACGGTACCAAACCACAGCAAAACGGTGCAATACCGTACGAGTACATCCATACGGTACCAAACCACACCAAAACGGTACAATACCTTACGAGTCCTTCGTTACGGTACCAAACCACACCAAAACGGTCCAATACCGTACGAGTACGTCCATACGGTACCAAACCACACCAAAACGGTACAATACCGTACGAGTACATCCATACGGTACCAAACCACACCAAAACGGTACAATACCTTACGAGTCCTTCGTTACGGTACCAAACCACACCAAAACAGTGCAATACCGTACGAGTACATCCATACGGTACCAAACCACACGAAAACGGTACAATACCTTACGAGTCCTTCGTTATGGTACCAAACCACACCAAAACGGTGCAATACCGTACGAGTACATCCATACGGTACCAAACCACACGAAAACGGTACAATACCTTACGAGTCCTTCGTTATGGTACCAAACCACACCAAAACGGTGATATACCGTACGAGTACATCCATACGGTACCAAACCACACCAAAACGGTACAATACCTTACGAGTCCTTCGTTACGGTACCAAACCACACCAAAACGGTGCAATACCGTACGAGTACATCCATACGGTACCAAACCACACCAAAACGGTACAATACCTTACGAGTCCTTCGTTACGGTACCAAACCACACCAAAACAGTGCAATACCGTACGAGTACATCCATACGGTACCAAACCACACCAAAACGGTACAATACCTTACGAGTCCTTCGTTACGGTACCAAACCACACCAAAACAGTGCAATACCGTACGAGTACATCCATACGGTACCAAACCACACGAAAACGGTACAATACCTTACGAGTCCTTCGTTATGGTACCAAACCACACCAAAACGGTGCAATACCGTACGAGTACATCCATACGGTACCAAACCACACCAAAACGGTACAATACCTTACGAGTCCTTCGTTACGGTACCAAACCACACCAAAACAGTGCAATACCGTACGAGTACATCCATACGGTACCAAACCACACCAAAACGGTACAATACCTTACGAGTCCTTCGTTACGGTACCAAACCACACCAAAACGGTGCAATACCGTACGAGTACATCCATACGGTACCAAACCACACCAAAATGGTACAATACCTTACGAGTCCTTCGTTACGGTACCAAACCAGAACAAAACGTTGCAATACCGTACGAGTACATCCATACGGTACCAAACAAGAACAAAACGTTGCAATACCGTACGAGTACATCCATACGGTACCAAACCAGAACAAAACGTTGCAATACCTTACGAGTCCTTCGTTAAGGTACCAAACCACAACAAAACGGTGCAATACCGTACGAGTACATCCATACGGTACCAAACCACACCAAAACGGTACAATACCTTACGAGTCCTTCGTTACGGTACCAAACCACACCAAAACAGTGCAATACCGTACGAGTACATCCATACGGTACCAAACCACACCAAAACGGTACAATACCTTACGAGTCCTTCGTTACGGTACCAAACCACACCAAAACGGTGCAATACCGTACGAGTACATCCATACGGTACCAAACCACACCCAAACGGTGCAATACCGTACGAGTACATCCATACGGTACCAAACCACACCAAAACGGTACAATACATTACGAGTCCTTCGTTACGGTACCAAACCACACAAAAACGGTGCAATACCGTACGAGTACATCCATACGGTACCAAACCACACCAAAACGGTACAATACCTTACAAGTCCTTCGTTACGGTACCAAACCACACCAAAACAGTGCAATACCGTACGAGTACATCCATACGGTACCAAACCACACCAAAATGGTACAATACCTTACGAGTCCTTCGTTACGGTACCAAACCAGAACAAAACGTTGCAATACCGTACGAGTACATCCATACGGTACCAAACCACACCAAAACGGTACAGTACCTTACGAGTCCTTCGTTACGGTACCAAATCACACCAAAACGGTGCAATACCGTACGAGTACATCCATACGGTACCAAACCACACCAAAACGGTACAATACCTTACGAGTCCTTCGTTACGGTACCAAACCACACCAAAACGGTGCAATACCGTACGAGTACATCCATACGGTACCAAACCACACCAAAACGGTACAATACCTTACGAGTCCTTCGTTACGGTACCAAACAACACCAAAACAGTGCAATACCGTACGAGTACATCCATACGGTACCAAACCACACCAAAACGGTACAATACCTTACGAGTCCTTCGTTACGGTACCAAACCACACCAAAACAGTGCAACACCGTACGAGTACATCCATACGGTACCAAACCGCACCAAAACGGTACAATACCTTACGAGTCCTTCGTTACGGTTCCAAACCACACCAAAACGGTGCAATACCGTACCAGTACATCCATACGGTACCAAACCACACCAAAATGGTGCAATACCGTATGAGTACATCCATACAGTACCAAACCACACCAAAACGGTACAATATCTTAGGAGTCCTTAGTTACGGTACCAAACCACACCAAAACGGTGCAATACCGTACGAGTACATCCATACGGTACCAAACCACACCAAAACGATACAATACCTTACGAGTCCTTCGTTACAGTACCAAACCACACCAAAACGGTGCAATACCGTACGAGTACATCCATACGGTACCAAACAACACGAAAACGGTGCAATACCGTACGAGTACATCCATACGGTACCAAACCACACCAAAACGGTACAATACCTTACGAGTCCTTCGTTACGGTACCAAGCCACACCAAAACGGTGCAATACCGTACGAGTACATCCATACGGTACGAAATCACACCAAAACGATACAATACCTTACGAGTCCTTCGTTACGGTACCAAACCACACCAAAACGGTGCAATACCGTACGAGTACGTCCATACGGTACCAAACCACAACAAAACGGTGCAATACCGTACGAGTACATCCATACAGTTCCAAACCACACCAAAACGGTACAATACCTTACGAGTCCTTCGTTACGGTTCCAAACCACACCAAAACGGTGCAATACCGTACAAGTACATCCATACGGTACCAAACCACACCAAAATGGTGCAATACCGTACGAGTACATCCATACGGTACCAAACCACACCAAAACGGTACAATATCTTAGGAGTCCTTCGTTACGGTACCAAACCACACCAAAACGGTGCAATATCGTACGAGTACATCCATACGGTACCAAACCACACCAAAACGGTACAATAGCTTAGGAGTCCTTCGTTACGGTACCAAACCACACCAAAACGGTGCAATACCGTACGAGTACATCCATACGGTACCAAACCACACCAAAACGGTACAATACCTTACGAGTCCTTCGTTACGGTACCAAACCACACCAAAACGGTGCAATACCGTACGAGTACATCCATACGGTACCAAACCACACCCAAACGGTGCAATACCGTACGAGTACATCCATACGGTACCAAACCACACCAAAACGGTACAATACCTTACGAGTCCTTCGTTACGGTACCAAACCACACAAAAACGGTGCAATACCGTACGAGTACATCCATACGGTACCAAACCACACCAAAACGGTACAATACCTTACGAGTCCTTCGTTACGGTACCAAACCACACCAAAACAGTGCAATACCGTACGAGTACATCCATACGGTACCAAACCACACCAAAATGGTACAATACCTTACGAGTCCTTCGTTACGGTACCAAACCAGAACAAAACGTTGCAATACCGTACGAGTACATCCATACGGTACCAAACCACACCAAAACGGTACAGTACCTTACGAGTCCTTCGTTACGGTACCAAATCACACCAAAACGGTGCAATACCGTACGAGTACATCCATACGGTACCAAACCACACCAAAACGGTACAATACCTTACGAGTCCTTCGTTACGGTACCAAACCACACCAAAACGGTGCAATACCGTACGACTACATCCATACGGTACCAAACCACACCAAAACGGTACAATACCTTACGAGTCCTTCGTTACGGTACCAAACCACACCAAAACGGTGCAATACCGTACGAGTACATCCATACGGTACCAAACCACACCAAAACGGTACAATACCTTACGAGTCCTTCGTTACGGTACCAAACCACACCAAAACGGTGCAATACCGTACGAGTACATCCATACGGTACCAAACCACACAACAACGGTGCAATACCGTACGAGTACATCCATACGGTACCAAACCAGAACAAAACGTTGCAATACCTTACGAGTCCTTCGTTAAGGTACCAAACCACACCAAAACGGTGCAATACCGTACGAGTACATCCATACGGTACCAAACCACACCAAAACGGTACAATACCTTACGAGTCCTTCGTTACGGTACCAAACCACACCAAAACAGTGCAATACCGTACGAGTACATCCATACGGTACCAAACCACACCAAAACGGTACAATACCTTACGAGTCCTTCGTTACGGTACCAAACCACACCAAAACAGTGCAATACCGTACGAGTACATCCATACGGTACCAAACCACACCAAAACGGTACAATACCTTACGAGTCCTTCGTTACGGTTCCAAACCACACCAAAACGGAGCAATACGGTACGAGTACATCCATACGGTACCAAACCACACCAAAACGGTGCAATACCGTACGAGTACATCCATACGGTACCAAACCACACCAAAACGGTACAATACCTTACGAGTCCTTCGTTACGGTACCAAACCACACCAAAACGGTGCAATACCGTACGAGTACATCCATACGGTACCAAACCACACCAAAACGGTACAATACCTTACGAGTCCTTCGTTACGGTACCAAACCACACCAAAACAGTGCAACACCGTACGAGTACATCCATACGGTACCAAACCGCACCAAAACGGTACAATACCTTACGAGTCCTTCGTTACAGGTTCCAAACCACACCAAAACGGTGCAATACCGTTCCAGTACATCCATACGGTACCAAACCACACCAAAATGGTGCAATACCGTATGAGTACATCCATACAGTACCAAACCACACCAAAACGGTACAATATCTTAGGAGTCCTTAGTTACGGTACCAAACCACACCAAAACGGTGCAATACCGTACGAGTACATCCATACGGTACCAAACCACACCAAAACGATACAATACCTTACGAGTCCTTCGTTACAGTACCAAACCACACCAAAACGGTGCAATACCGTACGAGTACATCCATACGGTACCAAACAACACGAAAACGGTGCAATACCGTACGAGTACATCCATACGGTACCAAACCACACCAAAACGGTACAATACCTTACGAGTCCTTCGTTACGGTACCAAGCCACACCAAAACAGTGCAATACCGTACGAGTACATCCATACGGTACGAAACCACACCAAAACGATACAATACCTTACGAGTCCTTCGTTACGGTACCAAACCACACCAAAACGGTGCAATACCGTACGAGTACGTCCATACGGTACCAAACCACAACAAAACGGTGCAATACCGTACGAGTACATCCATACAGTTCCAAACCACACCAAAACGGTACAATACCTTACGAGTCCTTCGTTACGGTTCCAAACCACACCAAAACGGTGCAATACCGTACAAGTACATCCATACGGTACCAAACCACTCCAAAATGGTGCAATACCGTACGAGTACATCCATACGGTACCAAACCACACCAAAACGGTACAATATCTTAGGAGTCCTTCGTTACGGTACCAAACCACACCAAAACGGTGCAATATCGTACGAGTACATCCATACGGTACCAAACCACACCAAAACGGTACAATAGCTTAGGAGTCCTTCGTTACGGTACCAAACCACACCAAAACGGTGCAATACCGTACGAGTACATCCATACGGTACCAAACCACACCAAAACGGTACAATACCTTACGAGTCCTTCGTTACGGTACCAAACCACACCAAAACGGTTCAATACCGTACGAGTACATCCATACGGTACCAAACCACACCCAAACGGTGCAATACCGTACGAGTACATCCATACGGTACCAAACCACACCAAAACGGTACAATACCTTACGAGTCCTTCGTTACGGTACCAAACCACACAAAAACGGTGCAATACCGTACGAGTACATCCATACGGTACCAAACCACACCAAAACGGTACAATACCTTACGAGTCCTTCGTTACGGTACCAAACCACACCAAAACAGTGCAATACCGTACGAGTACATCCATACGGTACCAAACCACACCAAAATGGTACAATACCTTACGAGTCCTTCGTTACGGTACCAAACCAGAACAAAACGTTGCAATACCGTACGAGTACATCCATACGGTACCAAACCACACCAAAACGGTACAGTACCTTACGAGTCCTTCGTTACGGTACCAAATCACACCAAAACGGTGCAATACCGTACGAGTACATCCATACGGTACCAAACCACACCAAAACGGTACAATACCTTACGAGTCCTTCGTTACGGTACCAAACCACACCAAAACGGTGCAATACCGTACGAGTACATCCATACGGTACCAAACCACACCAAAACGGTACAATACCTTACGAGTCCTTCGTTACGGTACCAAACCACACCAAAACGGTGCAATACCGTACGAGTACATCCATACGGTACCAAACCACACCAAAACGGTACAATACCTTACGAGTCCTTCGTTACGGTACCAAACCACACCAAAACGGTGCAATACCGTACGAGTACATCCATACGGTACCAAACCACACAAAAACGGTGCAATACCGTACGAGTACATCCATACGGTACCAAACCACACCAAAACGGTACAATACCTTACGAGTCCTTCGTTACGGTACCAAACCACACCAAAACGGTGCAATACCGTACGAGTACATCCATACGGTACCAAACCACACCAAAACGGTACAATAGCTTAGGAGTCCTTCGTTACGGTACCAAACCACACCAAAACGGTGCAATACCGTACGAGTACATCCATACGGTACCAAACCACACCAAAACGGTACAATACCTTACGAGTCCTTCGTTACGGTACCAAACCACACCAAAACGGTGCAATACCGTACGAGTACATCCATACGGTACCAAACCACACCCAAACGGTGCAATACCGTACGAGTACATCCATACGGTACCAAACCACACCAAAACGGTACAATACCTTACGAGTCCTTCGTTACGGTACCAAACCACACAAAAACGGTGCAATACCGTACGAGTACATCCATACGGTACCAAACCACACCAAAACGGTACAATACCTTACGAGTCCTTCGTTACGGTACCAAACCACACCAAAACAGTGCAATACCGTACGAGTACATCCATACGGTACCAAACCACACCAAAATGGTACAATACCTTACGAGTCCTTCGTTACGGTACAAAACCAGAACAAAACGTTGCAATACCGTACGAGTACATCCATACGGTACCAAACCACACCAAAACGGTACAGTACCTTACGAGTCCTTCGTTACGGTACCAAATCACACCAAAACGGTGCAATACCGTACGAGTACATCCATACGGTACCAAACCACACCAAAACGGTACAATACCTTACGAGTCCTTCGTTACGGTACCAAACCACACCAAAACGGTGCAATACCGTACGAGTACATCCATACGGTACCAAACCACACCAAAACGGTACAATACCTTACGAGTCCTTCGTTACGGTACCAAACCACACCAAAACGGTGCAATACCGTACGAGTACATCCATACGGTACCAAACCACACCAAAACGGTACAATACCTTACGAGTCCTTCGTTACGGTACCAAACCACACCAAAACGGTGCAATACCGTACGAGTACATCCATACGGTACCAAACCACACCAAAACGGTACAATACCTTACGAGTCCTTCGTTACGGTACCAAACCAGAACAAAACGTTGCAATACCGTACGAGTACATCCATACGGTACCAAACCAGAACAAAACGTTGCAATACCGTACGAGTACATCCATACGGTACCAAACCACACCAAAACGGTACAATACCTTACGAGTCCTTCGTTACGGTACCAAACCACACCAAAACGGTGCAATACCGTACGAGTACATCCATACGGTACCAAACCACACAAAAACGGTGCAATACCGTACGAGTACATCCATACGGTACCAAACCACACCAAAACGGTACAATACCTTACGAGTCCTTCGTTACGGTACCAAACCACACCAAAACGGTGCAATACCGTACGAGTACATCCATACGGTACCAAACCACACCAAAACGGTACAATACCTTACGAGTCCTTCGTTACGGTACCAAACCAGAACAAAACGTTGCAATACCGTACGAGTACATCCATACGGTACCAAACCAGAACAAAACGTTGCAATACCGTACGAGTACATCCATACGGTACCAAACCACACCAAAACGGTACAATACCTTACGAGTCCTTCGTTACGGTACCAAACCACACAAAAACGGTACAATACCGTACGAGTACATCCATACGGTACCAAACCACACCAAAACGGTACAATACCTTACGAGTCCTTCGTTACGGTACCAAACCACACCAAAACAGTTCAACACCGTACGAGTACATCCATACGGTACCAAACCACACCAAAACGGTACAATACCTTACGAGTCCTTCGTTACGGTACCAAACCACACCAAAACAGTGCAATACCGTACGAGTACATCCATACGGTACCAAACCACACCAAAACGGTACAATACCTTACGAGTCCTTCGTTACGGTACCAAACCACACCAAAACAGTGCAATACCGTACGAGTACATCCATACGGTACCAAACCACACCAAAACGGTACAATACCTTACGAGTCCTTCGTTACGGTTCCAAACCACACCAAAACGGAGCAATACCGTACGAGTACATCCATACGGTACCAAACCACACCAAAACGGTGCAATACCGTACGAGTACATCCGTACGGTACCAAACCACACCAAAACGGTACAATACCTTACGAGTCCTTCGTTACGGTACCAAACCACACCAAAACGGTGCAATACCGTACGAGTACATCCATACGGTACCAAACCACACCAAAACGGTACAATACCTTACGAGTCCTTCGTTACGGTACCAAACAACACCAAAACAGTGCCAGACCGTACGAGTACATCCATACGGTACCAAACCACACCAAAACGGTACAATACCTTACGAGTCCTTCGTTACGGTACCAAACCACACCAAAACAGTTCAACACCGTACGAGTACATCCATACGGTACCAAACCGCACCAAAACGGTACAATACCTTACGAGTCCTTCGTTACGGTTCCAAACCACACCAAAACGGTGCAATACCGTACCAGTACATCCATACGGTACCAAACCACACCAAAATGGTGCAATACCGTATGAGTACATCCATACAGTACCAAACCACACCAAAACGGTACAATATCTTAGGAGTCCTTCGTTACGGTACCAAACCACACCAAAACGGTGCAATACCGTACGAGTACATCCATACGGTACCAAACCACACCAAAACGATACAATACCTTACGAGTCCTTCGTTACAGTACCAAACCACACCAAAACGGTGCAATACCGTACGAGTACATCCATACGGTACCAAAACAACACGAAAACGGTGCAATACCGTACGAGTACATCCATACGGTACCAAACCACACCAAAACGGTACAATACCTTACGAGTCCTTCGTTACGGTACCAAGCCACACCAAAACGGTGCAATACCGTACGAGTACATCCATACGGTACCAAACCACACCAAAACGATACAATACCTTACGAGTCCTTCGTTACGGTACAAAACCACACCAAAACGGTGCAATACCGTACGAGTACGTCCATACGGTACCAAACCACAACAAAACGGTGCAATACCGTACGAGTACATCCATACAGTTCCAAACCACACCAAAACGGTACAATACCTTACGAGTCCTTCGTTACGGTTCCAAACCACACCAAACGGTGCAATACCGTACAAGTACATCCATACGGTACCAAACCACACCAAAATGGTGCAATACCGTACGAGTACATCCATACGGTACCAAACCACACCAAAACGGTACAATATCTTAGGAGTCCTTCGTTACGGTACCAAACCACACCAAAACGGTGCAATATCGTACGAGTACATCCATACGGTACCAAACCACACCAAAACGGTACAATAGCTTAGAAGTCCTTCGTTACGGTACCAAACCACACCAAAACGGTGCAATATCGTACGAGTACATCCATACGGTACCAAACCACACCAAAACGGTACAATACCTTACGAGTCCTTCGTTACGGTACCAAACCACACCAAAACGGTGCAATACCGTACGAGTACATCCATACGGTACCAAACCACACCCAAACGGTGCAATACCGTACGAGTACATCCATACGGTACCAAACCACACCAAAACGGTACAATACCTTACGAGTCCTTCGTTACGGTACCAAACCACACCAAAACGGTGCAATACCGTACGAGTACATCCATACGGTACCAAACCACACCAAAACGGTACAATACCTTACGAGTCCTTCGTTACGGTACCAAACCATACCAAAACAGTGCAATACCGTACGAGTACATCCATACAATACCGTACGAGTACATCCATACGGTACCAAACCACACAAAAACGGTGCAATACCGTACGAGTACATCCATACGGTACCAAACCACACCAAAACGGTACAATACCTTACGAGTCCTTCGTTACGGTACCAAAGCACACCAAAACGGTGCAATACCGTACGAGTACATCCATACGGTACCAAACCACACCAAAACGGTACAATACCTTACGAGTCCTTCGTTACGGTACCAAACCAGAACAAAACGTTGCAATACCGTACGAGTACATCCATACGGTACCAAACCAGAACAAAACGTTGCAATACCGTACGAGTACATCCATACGGTACCAAACCACACCAAAACGGTACAATACCTTACGAGTCCTTCGTTACGGTACCAAACCACACAAAAACGGTGCAATACCGTACGAGTACATCCATACGGTACCAAACCACACCAAAACGGTACAATACCTTACGAGTCCTTCGTTATGGTACCAAACCACACCAAAACGGTGCAATACCGTACGAGTACATCCATACGGTACCAAACTACACCAAAACGGTACAATACCTTACGAGTCCTTCGTTACGGTACCAAACCACACCAAAACGGCGCAATACCGTACGAGTACGTCCATACGGTACCAAACCACACCAAAACGGTGCAATACCGTACGAGTACGTCCATACGGTACCAAACCACAACAAAACGGTGCAATACCGTACGAGTACATCCATACAGTTCCAAACCACACCAAAACGGTACAATACCTTACGAGTCCTTCGTTACGGTTCCAAACCACACCAAACGGTGCAATACCGTACAAGTACATCCATACGGTACCAAACCACACCAAAATGGTGCAATACCGTACGAGTACATCCATACGGTACCAAACCACACCAAAACGGTACAATATCTTAGGAGTCCTTCGTTACGGTACCAAACCACACCAAAACGGTGCAATATCGTACGAGTACATCCATACGGTACCAAACCACACCAAAACGGTACAATAGCTTAGGAGTCCTTCGTTACGGTACCAAACCACACCAAAACGGTGCAATACCGTACGAGTACATCCATACGGTACCAAACCACACCAAAACGGTACAATACCTTACGAGTCCTTCGTTACGGTACCAAACCACACCAAAACGGTGCAATACCGTACGAGTACATCCATACGGTACCAAACCACACCCAAACGGTGCAATACCGTACGAGTACATCCATACGGTACCAAACCACACCAAAACGGTACAATACCTTACGAGTCCTTCGTTACGGTACCAAACCACACCAAAACGGTGCAATACCGTACGAGTACATCCATACGGTACCAAACCACACCAAAACGGTACAATACCTTACGAGTCCTTCGTTACGGTACCAAACCATACCAAAACAGTGCAATACCGTACGAGTACATCCATACAATACCGTACGAGTACATCCATACGGTACCAAACCACACAAAAACGGTGCAATACCGTACGAGTACATCCATACGGTACCAAACCACACCAAAACGGTACAATACCTTACGAGTCCTTCGTTACGGTACCAAAGCACACCAAAACGGTGCAATACCGTACGAGTACATCCATACGGTACCAAACCACACCAAAACGGTACAATACCTTACGAGTCCTTCGTTACGGTACCAAACCAGAACAAAACGTTGCAATACCGTACGAGTACATCCATACGGTACCAAACAAGAACAAAACGTTGCAATACCGTACGAGTACATCCATACGGTACCAAACCACACCAAAACGGTACAATACCTTACGAGTTCTTTCGTTACGGTACCAAACCACACAAAAACGGTGCAATACCGTACGAGTACATCCATACGGTACCAAACCACACCAAAACGGTACAATACCTTACGAGTCCTTTGTTATGGTACCAAACCACACCAAAACGGTGCAATACCGTACGAGTACATCCATACGGTACCAAACTACACCAAAACGGTACAATACCTTACGAGTCCTTCGTTACGGTACCAAACCACACCAAAACGGCGCAATACCGTACGAGTACGTCCATACGGTACCAAACCACACCAAAACGGTGCAATACCGTACGAGTACGTCCATACGGTACCAAACCACACCAAAACGGTACAATACCTTACGAGTCCTTCGTTACGGTACCAAACCACGCCAAAACAGTGCAATACCGTACGAGTACATCCATACGGTACCAAACCACACCAAAACGGTACAATACCTTACGAGTCCTTCGTTATGGTACCAAACCACACCAAAACGGTGCAATACCGTACGAGTACATCCATACGGTACCAAACCACACCAAAACGGTACAATACCTTACGAGTCCTTCGTTACGGTACCAAACCATACCAAAACGGTGCAATACCGTACGAGTACATCCATACGGTACCAAACCACACCCAAACGGTGCAATACCTTACGAGTCCTTCGTTACGGTACCAAACCACACCAAAACGGTGCAATACCGTACGAGTACATCCATACGGTACCAAACCACACCCAAACGGTGCAATACCGTACGAGTACATCCATACGGTACCAAACCACACCAAAACGGTACAATACCTTACGAGTCCTTCGTTACGGTACCAAACCACACCAAAACGGTGCAATACCGTACGAGTACATCCATACGGTACCAAACCACACCAAAACGGTACAATACCTTACGAGTCCTTCGTTACGGTACCAAACCACACCAAAACGGTGCAATACCGTACGAGTACATCCATACGGTACCAAACCACACCAAAACGGTACAATACCTTACGAGTCCTTCGTTACGGTACCAAACCACACCAAAACGGTGCAATACCGTACGAGTACATCCATACGGTACCAAACCACACCAAAACAGTACAATACCTTACGAGTCCTTCGTTACGGTACCAAACCACACCAAAACGGTGCAATACCGTACGAGTACATCCATGCGGTACCAAACCACACCAAAACGGTACAATACCTTACGAGTCCTTCGTTACGGTACAAAACCACAGCAAAACGGTGCAATACCGTACGAGTACATCCATACGGTACCAAACCACACCAAAACGGTACAATACCTTACGAGTCCTTCGTTACGGTACCAAACCACACCAAAACGGCGCAATACCGTACGAGTACGTCCATACGGTACCAAACCACACCAAAACGGTGCAATACCGTACGAGTACGTCCATACGGTACCAAACCACACCAAAACGGTACAATACCTTACGAGTCCTTCGTTACGGTACCAAACCACGCCAAAACAGTGCAATACCGTACGAGTACATCCATACGGTACCAAACCACACCAAAACGGTACAATACCTTACGAGTCCTTCGTTATGGTACCAAACCACACCAAAACGGTGCAATACCGTACGAGTAGATCCATACGGTACCAAACCACACCAAAACGGTACAATACCTTACGAGTCCTTCGTTACGGTACCAAACCACACCAAAACAGTGCAATACCGTACGAGTACATCCATACGGTACCAAACCACACCAAAACGGTACAATACCTTACGAGTCCTTCGTTACGGTACCAAACCACACCAAAACAGTGCAATACCGTACGAGTACATCCATACGGTACCAAACCACACCAAAACGGTACAATACCTTACGAGTCCATCGTTACGGTTCCAAACCACACCAAAACGGTGCAATACCGTACGAGTACATCCATACGGTACCAAACCACACCAAAACGGTACAATACCTTACGAGTCCATCGTTACGGTTCCAAACCACACCAAAACGGTGCAATACCGTACGAGTACATCCATACGGTACCAAACCACACCAAAATGGTGCAATACCGTACGAGTACATCCATACGGTACCAAACCACACCAAAACGGTGCAATACCGTACGAGTACATCCATACGGTACCAAACCACACCAAAACGGTACAATACCTTACGAGTCCTTCGTTACGGTACCAAACCACACCAAAACGGTGCAATACCGTACGAGTACATCCATACGGTACCAAACCACACCAAAACAGTACAATACCTTACGAGTCCATCGTTACGGTACCAAACCACACCAAAACGGTGCAATACCGTACGAGTACATCCATGCGGTACCAAACCACACCAAAACGGTACATACCTTACGAGTCCTTCGTTACGGTACAAAACCACAGCAAAACGGTGCAATACCGTACGAGTACATCCATACGGTACCAAACCACACCAAAACGGTACAATACCTTACGAGTCCTTCGTTACGGTACCAAACCACACCAAAACGGCGCAATACCGTACGAGTACGTCCATACGGTACCAAACCACACCAAAACGGTGCAATACCGTACGAGTACGTCCATACGGTACCAAACCACACCAAAACGGTACAATACCTTACGAGTCCTTCGTTACGGTACCAAACCACGCCAAAACAGTGCAATACCGTACGAGTTCATCCATACGGTACCAAACCACACCAAAACGGTACAATACCTTACGAGTCCTTCGTTATGGTACCAAACCACACCAAAACGGTGCAATACCGTACGAGTACATCCATACGGTACCAAACCACACCAAAACGGTACAATACCTTACGAGTCCTTCGTTACGGTACCAAACCACACCAAAACAGTGCAATACCGTACGAGTACATCCATACGGTACCAAACCACACCAAAACGGTACAATACCTTACGAGTCCTTCGTTACGGTACCAAACCACACCAAAACAGTGCAATACCGTACGAGTACATCCATACGGTACCAAACCACACCAAAACGGTACAATACCTTACGAGTCCATCGTTACGGTTCCAAACCACACCAAAACGGTGCAATACCGTACGAGTACATCCATACGGTACCAAACCACACCAAAATGGTGCAATACCGTACGAGTACATCCATACGGTACCAAACAACACCAAAACGGTACAATACCTTACGAGTCCTTCGTTACGGTACCAAACCACACCAAAACGGTGCAATACCGTACGAGTACATCCATACGGTACCAAACCACACCAAAACGGTACAATACCTTACGAGTCCTTCGTTACGGTACCAAACCACACCAAAACGGTGCAACACCGTACGAGTACATCCATACGGTACCAAACCGCATACGAGTCCTTCGTTACGGTTCCAAACCACACCAAAACGGTGCAATACCGTACGAGTACATCCATACGGTACCAAACCGCACCAAAACGGTACAATAGCTTAGGAGTCCTTCGTTACGGTACCAAACCACACCAAAACGGTGCAATACCGTACGAGTACATCCATACGGTACCAAACCACACCAAAACGGTACAATACCTTACGAGTCCTTCGTTACGGTACCAAACCACACCAAAACGGTGCAATACCGTACGAGTACATCCATACGGTACCAAACCACACCCAAACGGTGCAATACCGTACGAGTACATCCATACGGTACCAAACCACACCAAAACGGTACAATACCTTACGAGTCCTTCGTTACGGTACCAAACCACACCAAAACGGTGCAATACCGTACGAGTACATCCATACGGTACCAAACCACACCAAAACGGTACAATACCTTACGAGTCCTTCGTTACGGTACCAAACCACACCAAAACGGTGCAATACCGTACGAGTACATCCATGCGGTACCAAACCACACCAAAACGGTACAATACCTTACGAGTCCTTCGTTACGGTACAAAACCACAGCAAAACGGTGCAATACCGTACGAGTACATCCATACGGTACCAAACCACACCAAAACGGTACAATACCTTACGAGTCCTTCGTTACGGTACCAAACCACACCAAAACGGCGCAATACCGTACGAGTACGTCCATACGGTACCAAACCACACCAAAACGGTGCAATACCGTACGAGTACATCCATACAGTACCAAACCACACCAAAACGGTACAATACCTTACGAGTCCTTCGTTACGGTACCAAACCACACCAAAACGGTGCAATACCGTACGAGTACATCCATACGGTACCAAACCACACCCAAACGGTGCAATACCGTACGAGTACATCCATACGGTACCAAACCACACCAAAACGGTACAATACCTTACGAGTCCTTCGTTACGGTACCAAACCACACCAAAACGGTGCAATACCGTACGAGTACATCCATACGGTACCAAACCACACCAAAACGGTACAATACCTTACGAGTCCTTCGTTACGGTACCAAACCACACCAAAACGGTGCAATACCGTACGAGTACATCCATGCGGTACCAAACCACACCAAAACGGTACAATACCTTACGAGTCCTTCGTTACGGTACAAAACCACAGCAAAACGGTGCAATACCGTACGAGTACATCCATACGGTACCAAACCACACAAAAACGGTACAATACCTTACGAGTCCTTCGTTACGGTACCAAACCACACCAAAACGGCGCAATACCGTACGAGTACGTCCATACGGTACCAAACCACACCAAAACGGTGCAATACCGTACGAGTACATCCATACAGTACCAAACCACACCAAAACGGTACAATACCTTACGAGTCCTTCGTTACGGTACCAAACCACACCAAAACGGTGCAACACCGTACGAGTACATCCATACGGTACCAAATCGCACCAAAACGGTACAATACCTTACGAGTCCTTCGTTACGGTACCAAACCACACCAAAACGGTGCAATACCGTACGAGTACATCCATACGGTACCAAACCACACCCAAACGGTGCAATACCGTACGAGTACATCCAAACGGTACCAAACCACACCAAAACGGTACAATACCTTACGAGTCCTTCGTTACGGTACCAAACCACACCAAAACGGTGCAATACCGTAGGAGTACATCCATACGGTACCAAACCACACCAAAACGGTACAATACCTTACGAGTCCTTCGTTACGGTACCAAACCACAGCAAAACGGTGCAATACCGTACGAGTAGATCCATACGGTACCAAACCACACCAAAACGGTACAATACCTTACGAGTCCTTCGTTACGGTACCAAACCATACCAAAACGGTGCAATACCGTACGAGTACGTCCATACGGTACCAAACCACACCAAAACGGTGCAATACCGTACGAGTACATCCATACGGTACCAAACCACACCAAAACGGTACAATACCTTACGAGTCCTTCGTTACGGTACCAAACCACACCAAAACAGTGCAATACCGTACGAGTACATCCATACGGTACCAAACCACACCAAAACGGTACAATACCTTACGAGTCCTTCGTTATGGTACCAAACCACACCAAAACGGTGCAATACCGTACGAGTACATCCATACGGTACCAAACTACACCAAAACGGTACAATACCTTACGAGTCCATCGTTACGGTACCAAACCACACCAAAACAGTGCAATACCGTACGAGTACATCCATACGGTACCAAACCACACCAAAACGGTACAATACCTTACGAGTCCTTCGTTACGGTACCAAACCACACCAAAACAGTGCAATACCGTACGAGTACATCCATACGGTACCAAACCACACCAAAACGGTACAATACCTTACGAGTCCTTCGTTACGGTACCAAACCACACCAAAACAGTGCAATACCGTACGAGTACATCCATACGGTACCAAACCACACCAAAACGGTACAATACCTTACGAGTCCTTTGTTACGGTTCCAAACCACACCAAAACGGTGCAATACCGTACGAGTACATCCATACGGTACCAAACCACACCAAAATGGTGCAATACCGTACGAGTACATCCATACGGTACCAAACCACACCAAAACGGTACAATACCTTACGAGTCCTTCGTTACGGTACCAAACCACACCAAAACGGTGCAATACCGTACGAGTACATCCATACGGTACCAAACCACACCAAAACGGTACAATACCTTACGAGTCCTTCGTTACGGTACCAAACCACACCAAAACAGTGCAACACCGTACGAGTACATCCATACGGTACCAAACCGCACCAAAACGGTACAATACCTTACGAGTCCTTCGTTACGGTTCCAAACCACACCAAAACGGTGCAATACCGTACCAGTACATCCATACGGTACCAAACCACACCAAAATGGTGCAATACCGTACGAGTACATCCATACGGTACCAAACCACACCAAAACGGTACAATATCTTAGGAGTCCTTCGTTACGGTACCAAACCACACCAAAACGGTGCAATACCGTACGAGTACATCCATACGGTAACAAACCACACCAAAACGATACAATACCTTACGAGTCCTTCGTTACAGTACCAAACCACACCAAAACGGTGCAATACCGTACGAGTACATCCATACGGTACCAAACCACACCAAAATGGTGCAATACCGTACGAGTACATCCATACGGTACCAAACCACACCCAAACGGTGCAATACCGTACGAGTACATCCATACGGTATCAAACCACACCAAAACGGTACAATACCTTACGAGTCCTTCGTTACGGTACCAAACCACACCAAAACGGTGCAATACCGTACGAGTACATCCATACGGTACCAAACCACACCAAAACGGTACAATACCTTACGAGTCCTTCGTTACGGTACCAAACCACACCAAAACGGTGCAATACCGTACGAGTACATCCATGCGGTACCAAACCACACCAAAACGGTACAATACCTTACGAGTCCTTCGTTACGGTACCAAACCACAGCAAAACGGTGCAATACCGTACGAGTACATCCATACGGTACAAAACCACACCAAAACGGTACAATACCTTACGAGTCCTTCGTTACGGTACCAAACCACAGCAAAACGGTGCAATACCGTACGAGTACGTCCATACGGTACCAAACCACACCAAAACGGTGCAATACCGTACGAGTACATCCATACGGTACCAAACCACACCAAAACGGTACAATACCTTACGAGTCCTTCGTTACGGTACCAAACCACACCAAAACAGTGCAATACCGTACGAGTACATCCATACGGTACCAAACCACACCAAAACGGTACAATACCTTACGAGTCCTTCGTTATGGTACCAAACCACACCAAAACGGTGCAATACCGTACGAGTACATCCATACGGTACCAAACTACACCAAAACGGTACAATACCTTACGAGTCCATCGTTACGGTACCAAACCACACCAAAACAGTGCAATACCGTACGAGTACATCCATACGGTACCAAACCACACCAAAACGGTACAATACCTTACGAGTCCTTCGTTACGGTACCAAACCACACCAAAACAGTGCAATACCGTACGAGTACATCCATACGGTACCAAACCACACCAAAACGGTACAATACCTTACGAGTCCTTCGTTACGGTACCAAACCACACCAAAAAAGTGCAATACCGTACGAGTACATCCATACGGTACCAAACCACACCAAAACGGTACAATACCTTACGAGTCCTTTGTTACGGTTCCAAACCACACCAAAACGGTGCAATACCGTACGAGTACATCCATACGGTACCAAACCACACCAAAATGGTGCAATACCGTACGAGTACATCCATATGGTACCAAACCACACCAAAACGGTACAATACCTTACGAGTCCTTCGTTACGGTACCAAACCACACCAAAACGGTGCAATACCGTACGAGTACATCCATACGGTACCAAACCACACCAAAACGGTACAATACCTTACGAGTCCTTCGTTACGGTACCAAACCACACCAAAACAGTGCAACACCGTACGAGTACATCCATACGGTACCAAACCGCACCAAAACGGTACAATACCTTACGAGTCCTTCGTTACGGTTCCAAACCACACCAAAACGGTGCAATACCGTACCAGTACATCCATACGGTACCAAACCACACCAAAATGGTGCAATACCGTACGAGTACATCCATACGGTACCAAACCACACCAAAACGGTACAATATCTTAGGAGTCCTTCGTTACGGTACCAAACCACACCAAAACGGTGCAATACCGTACGAGTACATCCATACGGTAACAAACCACACCAAAACGATACAATACCTTACGAGTCCTTCGTTACAGTACCAAACCACACCAAAACGGTGCAATACCGTACGAGTACATCCATACGGTACCAAACCACACCAAAACGGTGCAATACCGTATGAGTACATCCATACGGTCCCAAACCACACCAAAACGGTACAATACCTTACGAGTCCTTCGTTACGGTACCAAGCCACACCAAAACGGTGCAATACCGTACGAGTACATCCATACGGTACCAAACCACACCAAAACGATACAATACCTTACGAGTCCTTCGTTACGGTACCAAACCACACCAAAACGGTGCAATACCGTACGAGTACGTCCATACGGTACCAAACCACAACAAAACGGTGCAATACCGTACGAGTACATCCATACAGTTCCAAACCACACCAAAACGGTACAATACCTTACGAGTCCTTCGTTACGGTTCCAAACCACACCAAAACGGTGCAATACCGTACAAGTACATCCATACGGTACAAAACCACACCAAAATGGTGCAATACCGTACGAGTACATCCATACGGTACCAAACCACACAAAAACGGTACAATATCTTAGGAGTCCTTCGTTACGGTACCAAACCACACCAAACGGTGCAATACCGTACGAGTACATCCATACGGTACCAAACCACGCCAAAACGGTACAATAGCTTAGGAGTCCTTCGTTACGGTACCAAACCACACCAAAACGGTGCAATACCGTACGAGTACTTCCATACGGTACCAAACCACACCAAAACGGTACAATACCTTACGAGTCCTTCGTTACGGTACCAAACCACACCAAAACGGTGCAATACCGTACGAGTACATCCTTACGGTACCAAACCACACCCAAACGGTGCAATACCGTACGAGTACATCCATACGGTACCAAACCACACCAAAACGGTACAATACCTTACGAGTCCTTCATTACGGTACCAAACCACACCAAAACGGTGCAATACCGTACGAGTACATCCATACGGTACCAAACCACACCAAAACGGTACAATACCTTACGAGTCCTTCGTTACGGTACCAAACCACACCAAAACAGTGCAATACCGTACGAGTACATCCATACGGTACCAAACCACACCAAAACGGTACAATACCTTACGAGTCCTTTGTTACGGTTCCAAACCACACCAAAACGGTGCAATACCGTACGAGTACATCCATACGGTACCAAACCACACCAAAATGGTGCAATACCGTACGAGTACATCCATACGGTACCAAACCACACCAAAACGGTACAATACCTTACGAGTCCTTCGTTACGGTACCAAACCACACCAAAACGGTGCAATACCGTACGAGTACATCCATACGGTACCAAACCACACCAAAACGGTACAATACCTTACGAGTCCTTCGTTACGGTACCAAACCACACCAAAACAGTGCAACACCGTACGAGTACATCCATACGGTACCAAACCGCACCAAAACGGTACAATACCTTACGAGTCCTTCGTTACGGTTCCAAACCACACCAAAACGGTGCAATACCGTACCAGTACATCCATACGGTACCAAACCACACCAAAATGGTGCAATACCGTACGAGTACATCCATACGGTACAAAACCACACCAAAACGGTACAATATCTTAGGAGTCCTTCGTTACGGTACCAAACCACACCAAAACGGTGCAATACCGTACGAGTACATCCATACGGTAACAAACCACACCAAAACGATACAATACCTTACGAGTCCTTCGTTACAGTACCAAACCACACCAAAACGGTGCAATACCGTACGAGTACATCCATACGGTACCAAACCACACCAAAATGGTGCAATACCGTACGAGTACATCCATACGGTACCAAACCACACCCAAACGGTGCAATACCGTACGAGTACATCCATACGGTACCAAACCACACCAAAACGGTACAATACCTTACGAGTCCTTCGTTACGGTACCAAACCACACCAAAACGGTGCAATACCGTACGAGTACATCCATACGGTACCAAACCACACCAAAACGGTACAATACCTTACGAGTCCTTCGTTACGGTACCAAACCACACCAAAACGGTGCAATACCGTACGAGTACATCCATGCGGTACCAAACCACACCAAAACGGTACAATACCTTACGAGTCCTTCGTTACGGTACCAAACCACAGCAAAACGGTGCAATACCGTACGAGTACATCCATACGGTACAAAACCACACCAAAACGGTACAATACCTTACGAGTCCTTCGTTACGGTACCAAACCACAGCAAAACGGTGCAATACCGTACGAGTACGTCCATACGGTACCAAACCACACCAAAACGGTGCAATACCGTACGAGTACATCCATACGGTACCAAACCACACCAAAACGGTACAATACCTTACGAGTCCTTCGTTACGGTACCAAACCACACCAAAACAGTGCAATACCGTACGAGTACATCCATACGGTACCAAACCACACCAAAACGGTACAATACCTTACGAGTCCTTCGTTATGGTACCAAACCACACCAAAACGGTGCAATACCGTACGAGTACATCCATACGGTACCAAACTACACCAAAACGGTACAATACCTTACGAGTCCATCGTTACGGTACCAAACCACACCAAAACAGTGCAATACCGTACGAGTACATCCATACGGTACCAAACCACACCAAAACGGTACAATACCTTACGAGTCCTTCGTTACGGTACCAAACCACACCAAAACAGTGCAATACCGTACGAGTACATCCATACGGTACCAAACCACACCAAAACGGTACAATACCTTACGAGTCCTTCGTTACGGTACCAAACCACACCAAAAAAGTGCAATACCGTACGAGTACATCCATACGGTACCAAACCACACCAAAACGGTACAATACCTTACGAGTCCTTTGTTACGGTTCCAAACCACACCAAAACGGTGCAATACCGTACGAGTACATCCATACGGTACCAAACCACACCAAAATGGTGCAATACCGTACGAGTACATCCATATGGTACCAAACCACACCAAAACGGTACAATACCTTACGAGTCCTTCGTTACGGTACCAAACCACACCAAAACGGTGCAATACCGTACGAGTACATCCATACGGTACCAAACCACACCAAAACGGTACAATACCTTACGAGTCCTTCGTTACGGTACCAAACCACACCAAAACAGTGCAACACCGTACGAGTACATCCATACGGTACCAAACCGCACCAAAACGGTACAATACCTTACGAGTCCTTCGTTACGGTTCCAAACCACACCAAAACGGTGCAATACCGTACCAGTACATCCATACGGTACCAAACCACACCAAAATGGTGCAATACCGTACGAGTACATCCATACGGTACCAAACCACACCAAAACGGTACAATATCTTAGGAGTCCTTCGTTACGGTACCAAACCACACCAAAACGGTGCAATACCGTACGAGTACATCCATACGGTAACAAACCACACCAAAACGATACAATACCTTACGAGTCCTTCGTTACAGTACCAAACCACACCAAAACGGTGCAATACCGTACGAGTACATCCATACGGTACCAAACCACACCAAAACGGTGCAATACCGTACGAGTACATCCATACGGTCCCAAACCACACCAAAACGGTACAATACCTTACGAGTCCTTCGTTACGGTACCAAGCCACACCAAAACGGTGCAATACCGTACGAGTACATCCATACGGTACCAAACCACACCAAAACGATACAATACCTTACGAGTCCTTCGTTACGGTACAAAACCACACCAAAACGGTGCAATACCGTACGAGTACGTCCATACGGTACCAAACCACAACAAAACGGTGCAATACCGTACGAGTACATCCATACAGTTCCAAACCACACCAAAACGGTACAATACCTTACGAGTCCTTCGTTACGGTTCCAAACCACACCAAAACGGTGCAATACCGTACAAGTACATCCATACGGTACAAAACCACACCAAAATGGTGCAATACCGTACGAGTACATCCATACGGTACCAAACCACACAAAAACGGTACAATATCTTAGGAGTCCTTCGTTACGGTACCAAACCACACCAAAACGGTGCAATACCGTACGAGTACATCCATACGGTACCAAACCACGCCAAAACGGTACAATAGCTTAGGAGTCCTTCGTTACGGTACCAAACCACACCAAAACGGTGCAATACCGTACGAGTACTTCCATACGGTACCAAACCACACCAAAACGGTACAATACCTTACGAGTCCTTCGTTACGGTACCAAACCACACCAAAACGGTGCAATACCGTACGAGTACATCCTTACGGTACCAAACCACACCCAAACGGTGCAATACCGTACGAGTACATCCATACGGTACCAAACCACACCAAAACGGTACAATACCTTACGAGTCCTTCATTACGGTACCAAACCACACCAAAACGGTGCAATACCGTACGAGTACATCCATACGGTACCAAACCACACCAAAACGGTACAATACCTTACGAGTCCTTCGTTACGGTACCAAACCACACCAAAACAGTGCAATACCGTACGAGTACATCCATACGGTACAAAACCACACCAAAAAGGTACAATACCTTACGAGTCCTTCGTTACGGTACCAAACCAGAACAAAACGTTGCAATACCGTACGAGTACATCCATACGGTACCAAACCACACCAAAACGGTACAATACCTTACGAGTCCTTCGTTACGGTACCAAACCACACCAAAACGGTGCAATACCGTACGAGTACATCCATACGGTACCAAACCACACCAAAACGGTACATTACCTTACGAGTCCATCGTTACGGTACCAAACCACAACAAAACGGTGCAATACCGTACGAGTACATCCATACGGTACCAAACCACACCAAAACGGTACAATACCTTACGAGTCCTTCGTTACGGTACCAAACCACACCAAAACGGTGCAATACCGTACGAGTACATCCATACGGTACCAAACCACACCAAAACGGTACAATACCTTACGAGTCCTTCGTTACGGTACCAAACTAGAACAAAACGTTGCAATACCGTACGAGTACATCCATACGGTACCAAACCACACCAAAACGGTACAATACCTTACGAGTCATTCGTTACGGTACCAAACCACACCAAAACGGTGCAATACCGTACGAGTACATCCACACGGTACCAAACCACACCAAAACGGTACAATACCTTACGAGTCCTTCGTTACGGTACCAAACCACACCAAACAGTGCAATACCGTACGAGTACATCCATACGGTACCAAACCACACCAAAACGGTACAATACCTTACGAGTCCTTCGTTACGGTACCAAACCACACCAAAACAGTGCAATACTGTACGAGTACATCCATACGGTACCAAACCACACCAAAACAGTACAATACCTTACGAGTCCTTCGTTACGGTTCCAAACCACACCAAAACGGTGCAATACCGTACGAGTACATCCATACGGTACCAAACCACACCAAAACGGTGCAATACCGTACGAGTACATCCATACGGTACCAAACCACACCAAAACGGTACAATACCTTACGAGTCCTTCGTTACGGTACCAAACCACACCAAAACGGTGCAATACCGTACGAGTACATCCATACGGTACCAAACCACACCAAAACGGTACAATACCTTACGAGTCCTTCGTTACGGTACCAAACAACACCAAAACAGTGCAATACCGTACGAGTACAACCATACGGTACCAAACCACACCAAAACGGTACATTACCTTACGAGTCCTTCATTACGGTACCAAACCACACCAAAACAGTGCAACACCGTACGAGTACATCCATACGGTACCAAACCGCACCAAAACGGTACAATACCTTACGAGTCCTTCGTTACGGTTCCAAACCACACCAAAACGGTGCAATACCGTACCAGTACATCCATACGGTACCAAACCACACCAAAATGGTGCAATACCGTACGAGTACATCCATACGGTACCAAACCACACCAAAACGGTACAATATCTTAGGAGTCCTTCGTTACGGTACCAAACCACACCAAAACGGTGCAATACCGTACGAGTACATCCGTACGGTACCAAACCACTCCAAAACGATACAATACCTTACGAGTCCTTCGTTACGGTACCAAACGACACCAAAACGGTGCAATACCGTACGAGTACATCCATACGGAACCAAACCACACCAAAACGGTGCAATACCGTACAAGTACATCCATACGGTACCAAACCACACCAAAATGGTGCAATACCGTACGAGTACATCCATACGGTACCAAACCACACCAAAACGGTACAATATCTTAGGAGTCCTTCGTTACGGTACCAAACAACACCAAAACGGTGCAATACCGTACGAGTACATCCATACGGTACCAAACCACACCAAAACGGTACAATACCTTACGAGTCCTTCGTTACGGTACCAAACAACACCAAAACGGTGCAATACCGTACGAGTACATCCATACGGTACCAAACCACACCAAAACGGTACAATACCTTACGAGTCCTTCGTTACGGTACCAAACCACACCAAAAAAGTGCAATACCGTACGAGTACATCCATACGGTACCAAACCACACCAAAACGGTACAATACCTTACGAGTCCTTCGTTACGGTACCAAACCACACCAAAACAGTGCAACACCGTACGAGTACATCCATACGGTACCAAACCACACCAAAACGGTACAATACCTTACGACTCCTTCGTTACGGTTCCAAACCACACCAAAACGGTGCAATACCGTACCAGTACATCCATACGGTACCAAACCACACCAAAATGGTGCAATACCGTACGAGTACATCCATACGGTACCAAACCACACCAAAACGGTACAATATCTTAGGAGTCCTTCGTTACGGTACCAAACGACACCAAAACGGTGCAATACCTTACGAGTACATCCATACGGTACCAAACCACACCAAAATGGTACAATACCTTACGAGTCCTTCGTTACGGTACCAGACCACATTAAAACGGTGAAATACCGTACGAGTACATCCATACGGTACCAAACCACACCAAAACGATACAATATCTTAGGAGTCCTTCGTTACGGTACCAAACCACACCAAAACGGTGCAATACTGTACGAGTACATCCATACGGAACCAAACCACACCAAAACGGTGCAATACCGTACGAGTACATCCATACGGTACCAAACCACACCAAAACGGTACAATACCTTACGAGTCCTTCGTTACGGTACCAAACCACACCAAAACGGTGCAATACCGTACGAGTACATCCATACGGTACCAAACCACACCAAAACGGTACAATACCTTACGAGTCCTTCGTTACGGTACCAGACCACACCAAAACGGTGAAATACCGTACGAGTACATCCATACGGTACCAAACAACACCAAAACGGTACATCCATACGGTACCAAACCACACCAAAACGGTACAATACCTTACGAGTCTTTCGTTACGGTACCAAACCACACCAAAACGGTGCAATACCGTACGAGTACATCCATACGGTACCAAACCACACCAAAACGGTACAATACCTTACGAGTCCTTCGTTACGGTACCAAACCACACCAAAACGGTGCAATACCGTACGAGTACATCCATACGGTACCAAACCACACCAAAACGGTACAATACCTTACGAGTCCTTCGTTACGGTACCAGACCACACCAAAACGGTGAAATACCGTACGAGTACATCCATACGGTACCAAACAACACCAAAACGGTACATCCATACGGTACCAAACCACACCAAAACGGTACAATACCTTACGAGTCTTTCGTTACGGTACCAAACCACACCAAAACGGTGCAATACCGTACGAGTACATCCATACGGTACCAAACCACACCAAAATGGTACAATACCTTACGAGTCCTTCGTTACGGTACCAAACCACACCAAAACAGTGCAATACCGTACGAGTACATCCATACGGTACCAAACCACACCAAAACAGTACAATACCTTACGAGTCCTTCGTTACGGTACGAAACCACACCAAAACGGTGCAATACCGTACGAGTACATCCATACGGTACCAAACCACACCAAAACGGTACAATACCTTACGAGTCCTTCGTTACGGTACCAAACCACACCAAAACAGTGCAATACCGTACGAGTACATCCATACGGTACCAAACCACACCAAAACGGAACAATACCTTACGAGTCCTTCGTTACGGTACCAAACCACACCAAAACGGTGCAATACCGTACGAGTACGTCCATACGGTACCAAACCACAACAAAACGGTGCAATACCGTACGAGTACATCCATAGAGTTCCAAACCACACCAAAACGGTACAATACCTTACGAGTCCTTCGTTACGGTTCCAAACCACACCAAAACGGTGTAATACCGTACAAGTACATCCATACGGTACCAAACCACACCAAAATGGTGCAATACCGTACGAGTACATCCATACGGTACCAAACCCCACCAAAACGGTACAATATCTTAGGAGTCCTTCGTTACGGTAGCAAACCACACCAAAACGGTGCAATACCGTACGAGTACATCCATACGGTACCAAACCACACAAAAACGGTACAATACCTTACGAGTCCTTCGTTACGGTACCAAACCACACCAAAACGGTGCAATACCGTACGAGTACATCCCTACGGTACCAAACCACACCAAAACGGTGCAATACCGTACGAGTACATCCATACGGTACCAAACCACACCAAAACGGTACAATACCTTACGAGTCCTTCGTTACGGTACCAAACCACACAAAAACGGTGCAATACCGTACGAGTACATCCATACGGTACCAAACCACACCAAAATGGTGCAATACCGTACGAGTACATCCATACGGTACCAAACCCCACCAAAACGGTACAATATCTTAGGAGTCCTTCGTTACGGTAGCAAACCACACCAAAACGGTGCAATACCATACGAGTACATCCATACGGTACCAAACCACACCAAAACGGTACAATACCTTACGAGTCCTTCGTTACGGTACCAAACCACACCAAAACGGTGCAATACCGTACGAGTACATCCCTACGGTACCAAACCACACCAAAACGGTGCAATACCGTACGAGTACATCCATACGGTACCAAACCACACCAAAACGGTACAATACCTTACGAGTCCTTCGTTACGGTACCAAACCACACCAAAACGGTGCAATACCGTACGAGTACATCCATACGGTACCAAACCACACCAAAACGGTACAATACCTTACGAGTCCTTCGTTACGGTACCAAACCACACCAAAATAGTGCAATACCGTACGAGTACATCCATACGGTACCAAACCACACCAAAACGATACAATACCTTACGAGTCCTTCGTGACGGTACCAAACCACACCAAAACGGTGCAATACCGTACGAGTACATACATACGGTACCAAACCACACAAAAACGGTGCAATACCGTACGAGTACATCCATACGGTACCAAACCACACCAAAACGGTACAATACGTTACGAGTCCTTCGTTACGGTACCAAACCACACCAAAACAGTGCAATACCGTTCGAGTACATCCATACGGTACCAAACCACACCAAAACGGTACAATACCTTACGAGTCCTTCGTTACGGTACCAAACCACACCAAAACGGTGCAATACCGTACGAGTACGTCCATACGGTACCAAACCACAACAAAACGGTGCAATACCGTACGAGTACATCCATAGAGTTCCAAACCACACCAAAACGGTACAATACCTTACGAGTCCTTCGTTACGGATCCAAACCACACCAAAACGGTGCAATACCGTACAAGTACTTCCATACGGTACCAAACCACACCAAAATGGTGCAATACCGTACGAGTACATCCATACGGTACCAAACCCCACCAAAACGGTACAATATCTTAGGAGTCCTTCGTTACGGTAGCAAACCACACCAAAACGGTGCAATACCGTACGAGTACATCCATACGGTACCAAACCACACCAAAACGGTACAATACGTTACGAGTCCTTCGTTACGGTACCAAACCACACCAAAACGGTGCAATACCGTACGAGTACATCCATACGGTACCAAACCACACCAAAACGGTACAATACCTTACGAGTCCTTCGTTACGGTACCAAACCACACCAAAACGGTGCAATACCGTACGAGTACGTCCATACGGTACCAAACCACAACAAAACGGTGCAATACCGTACGAGTACATCCATAGAGTTCCAAACCACACCAAAACGGTACAATACCTTACGAGTCCTTCGTTACGGATCCAAACCAAACCATAACGGTGCAATACCGTACAAGTACATCCATACGGTACCAAACCACACCAAAATGGTGCAATACCGTACGAGTACATCCATACGGTACCAAACCCCACCAAAACGGTACAATATCTTAGGAGTCCTTCGTTACGGTAGCAAACCAGACCAAAACGGTGCAATACCGTACGAGTACATCCATACGGTACCAAACCACAGCAAAACGGTACAATACCTTACGAGTTCCTCGTTACGGTACCAAACCACACCAAAACGGTGCAATACCGTATGAGTACATCCCTACGGTACCAAACCACACCAAAACGGTGCAATACCGTACGAGTACATCCATACGGTACCAAACCACACCAAAACGGTACAATACCTTACGAGTCCTTCGTTACGGTACCAAACCACACCAAAACTGTGCAATACCGTACGAGTACATCCATAAGGTACCAAACCACACCAAAACGGTACAATACCTTACGAGTCCTTCGTTACGGTACCAAACCCCACCAAAACAGTGCAATACCGTACGAGTACATCCATACGGTACCAAACCACACCAAAACGGTACAATACCTTACGAGTCCTTCGTTACGGTACCAAACCACACCAAAACAGTGCAATACTGTACGAGTACATCCATACGGTACCAAACCAGACCAAAACGGTACAATACCTTACGAGTCCTTCGTTACGGTTCCAAACCACACCAAAACGGTGCAATACCGTACCAGTACATCCATACGGTACCAAACCACACCAAAATGGTGCAATACCGTACGAGTACATCCATACGGTACCAAACCACACCAAAACGGTACAATATCTTAGGAGTCCTTCGTTACGGTACCAAACCACACCAAAACGGTGCAATACCGTACGAGTACATCCATACGGTACCAAACCCCACCAAAACGGTACAATATCTTAGGAGTCCTTCGTTACGGTAGCAAACCACACCAAAACGGTGCAATACCATACGAGTACATCCATACGGTACCAAACCACACCAAAACGGTACAATACCTTACGAGTCCTTCGTTACGGTACCAAACCACACCAAAACGGTGCAATACCGTACGAGTACATCCCTACGGTACCAAACCACACCAAAACGGTGCAATACCGTACGAGTACATCCATACGGTACCAAACCACACCAAAACGGTACAATACCTTACGAGTCCTTCGTTACGGTACCAAACCACACCAAAACGGTGCAATACCGTACGAGTACATCCATACGGTACCAAACCACACCAAAACGGTACAATACCTTACGAGTCCTTCGTTACGGTACCAAACCACACCAAAACAGTGCAATACCGTACGAGTACATCCATACGGTACCAAACCACACCAAAACGATACAATACCTTACGAGTCCTTCGTTACGGTACCAAACCACACCAAAACGGTGCAATACCGTACGAGTACATACATACGGTACCAAACCACAAAAAAACGGGGCAATACCGTACGAGTACATCCATACGGTACCAAACCACACCAAAACGGTACAATACGTTACGAGTCCCTCGTTACGGTACCAAACCACACCAAAACAGTGCAATACCGTACGAGTACTTCAATACGGTACCAAACCACACCAAAACGGTACAATACCTTACGAGTCCTTCGTTACGGTACCAAACCACACCAAAACGGTGCAATACCGTACGAGTACGTCCATACGGTACCAAACCACAACAAAACGGTGCAATACCGTACGAGTACATCCATACGGTACCAAACCACACCAAAACGGTACAATACCTTACGAGTCCTTCGTTACGGTACAAAACCACACCAAAACGGTGCAATACCGTACGAGTACATCCATACGGTACCAAACCACACCAAAACGGTACAATACCTTACGAGTCCTTCGTTACGGTACCAAACCACACCAAAAAAGTGCAATACCGTACGAGTACATCCATACGGTACCAAACCACACCAAAATGGTACAATACCTTACGAGTCCTTCGTTACGGTACCAAACCACACCAAAACAGTGCAACACCGTACGAGTACATCCATACGGTACCAAACCACACCAAAACGGTACAATACCTTACGAGTCCATCGTTACGGTTCCAAACCACACCAAAACGGTGCAATACCGTACAAGTACATCCATACGGTACCAAACCACACCAAAATGGTGCAATACCGTACGAGTACATCCATACGGTACCAAACCACACCAAAACGGTACAATATCTTAGGAGTCCTTCGTTACGGTACCAAACGACACCAAAACGGTGCAATACCTTACGAGTACATCCATACGGTACCAAACCACACCAAAACGGTACAATACCTTACGAGTCCTTCGTTACGGTACCAGACCACACCAAGACGGTGAAATACCGTACGAGTACATCCATACGGTACCAAACCACACCAAAACGGTACAATATCTTAGGAGTCCTTCGTTACGGTACCAAACCACACCAAAACGGTGCAATACCGTACGAGTACATCCATACGGTACCAAACCACACCAAAACGATACAATACCTTACGAGTCCTTCGTTACGGTACCAAACGACACCAAAACGGTGCAATACCGTACGAGTACATCCATACGGAACCAAACCACACCAAAACGGTGCAATACCGTACGAGTACATCCATACGGTACCAAACCACACCAAAACGGTACAATACCTTACGAGTCCTTCGTTACAGTACCAAACCACACCAAAACGGTGCAATACCGTACGAGTACATCCATACGGTACCAAACCACACTAAAACGGTACAATACCTTACGAGTCCTTCGTTACGGTACCAGACCACACCAAAACGGTGAAATACCGTACGAGTACATCCATACGGTACCAAACAACACCAAAACGGTACATCCATACGGTACCAAACCACACCAAAACGGTACAATACCTTACGAGTCTTTCGTTATGGTACCAAACCACACCAAAACGGTGCAATGCCGTACGAGTACATCCATACGGTACCAAACCACACCAAAATGGTACAATACCTTACGAGTCCTTCGTTACGGTACCAAACCACACCAAAACAGTGCAATACCGTATGAGTACATCCATACGGTACCAAACCACACCAAAACAGTACAATACCTTACGAGTCCTTCGTTACGGTACCAAACCACACCAAAACGGTGCAATACCGTACAAGTACATCCATACGGTACCAAACCACACCAAAACGGTACAATACCTTACGAGTCCTTCGTTACGGTACCAAACCACACCAAAACAGTGCAATACCGTACGAGTACTTCCATACGGTACCAAACCACACCAAAACGGTACAATACCTTACGAGTCCTTCGTTACGGTACCAAACCACACCAAAACGGTGCAATACCGTACGAGTACGTCCATACGGTACCAAACCACAACAAAACGGTGCAATACCGTACGAGTACATCCATAGAGTTCCAAACCACACCAAAACGGTACAATACCTTACGAGTCCATCGTTACGGTTCCAAACCACACCAAAACGGTGCAATACCGTACAAGTACATCCATACGGTACCAAACCACACCAAAATGGTGCAATACCGTACGAGTACATCCATACGGTACCAAACCACACCAAAACGGTACAATATCTTAGGAGTCCTTCGTTACGGTACCAAACGACACCAAAACGGTGCAATACCTTACGAGTACATCCATACGGTACCAAACCACACCAAAACGGTACAATACCTTACGAGTCCTTCGTTACGGTACCAGACCACACCAAGACGGTGAAATACCGTACGAGTACATCCATACGGTACCAAACCACACCAAAACGGTACAATATCTTAGGAGTCCTTCGTTACGGTACCAAACCACACCAAAACGGTGCAATACCGTACGAGTACATCCATACGGTACCAAACCACACCAAAACGATACAATACCTTACGAGTCCTTCGTTACGGTACCAAACGACACCAAAACGGTGCAATACCGTACGAGTACATCCATACGGAACCAAACCACACCAAAACGGTGCAATACCGTACGAGTACATCCATACGGTACCAAACCACACCAAAACGGTACAATACCTTACGAGTCCTTCGTTACAGTACCAAACCACACCAAAACGGTGCAATACCGTACGAGTACATCCATACGGTACCAAACCACACTAAAACGGTACAATACCTTACGAGTCCTTCGTTACGGTACCAGACCACACCAAAACGGTGAAATACCGTACGAGTACATCCATACGGTACCAAACAACACCAAAACGGTACATCCATACGGTACCAAACCACACCAAAACGGTACAATACCTTACGAGTCTTTCGTTATGGTACCAAACCACACCAAAACGGTGCAATGCCGTACGAGTACATCCATACGGTACCAAACCACACCAAAATGGTACAATACCTTACGAGTCCTTCGTTACGGTACCAAACCACACCAAAACAGTGCAATACCGTATGAGTACATCCATACGGCACCAAACCACACCAAAACAGTACAATACCTTACGAGTCCTTCGTTACGGTACCAAACCACACCAAAACGGTGCAATACCGTACAAGTACATCCATACGGTACCAAACCACACCAAAACGGTACAATACCTTACGAGTCCTTCGTTACGGTACCAAACCACACCAAAACAGTGCAATACCGTACGAGTACTTCCATACGGTACCAAACCACACCAAAACGGTACAATACCTTACGAGTCCTTCGTTACGGTACCAAACCACACCAAAACGGTGCAATACCGTACGAGTACGTCCATACGGTACCAAACCACAACAAAACGGTGCAATACCGTACGAGTACATCCATAGAGTTCCAAACCACACCAAAACGGTACAATACCTTACGAGTCCTTCGTTACGGTTCCAAACCACACAAAAACGGTGCAATACCGTACAAGTACATCCATACGGTACCAAACCACACCAAAATGGTGCAATACCGTACGAGTACATCCATACGGTACCAAACCCCACCAAAACGGTACAATATCTTAGGAGTCCTTCGTTACGGTAGCAAACCACACCAAAACGGTGCAATACCGTACGAGTACATCCATACGGTACCAAACCACACCAAAACGGTACAATACCTTACGAGTCCTTCGTTACGGTACCAAACCACACCAAAACGGTGCAATACCGTACGAGTACATCCCTACGGTACCAAACCACCCCAAAACGGTGCAATACCGTACGAGTACATCCATACGGTACCAAACCACACCAAAACGGTACAATACCTTACGAGTCCTTCGTTACGGTACCAAACCACACCAAAACGGTGCAATACCGTACGAGTACATCCATACGGTACCAAACCACACCAAAACGGTACAATACCTTACGAGTCCTTCGTTACGGTACCAAACCACACCAAAATAGTGCAATACCGTACGAGTACATCCATACGGTACCAAACCACACCAAAACGATACAATACCTTACGAGTCCTTCGTTACGGTACCAAACCACACCAAAACGGTGCAATACCGTACGAGTACATCCATACGGTACCAAACCACACAAAAACGGTGCAATACCGTACGAGTACATCCATACGGTACCAAACCACACCAAAACGGTACAATACGTTACGAGTCCTTCGTTACGGTACCAAACCACACCAAAACAGTGCAATACCGTTCGAGTACATCCATACGGTACCAAACCACACCAAAACGGTACAATACCTTACGAGTCCTTCGTTACGGTACCAAACCACACCAAAACGGTGCAATACCGTACGAGTACGTCCATACGGTACCAAACCACAACAAAACGGTGCAATACCGTACGAGTACATCCATAGAGTTCCAAACCACACCAAAACGGTACAATACCTTACGAGTCCTTCGTTACGGATCCAAACCACACCAAAACGGTGCAATACCGTACCAGTACATCCATACGGCACCAAACCACACCAAAATGGTGCAATACCGTACGAGTACATCCATACGGTACCAAACCCCACCAAAACGGTACAATATCTTAGGAGTCCTTCGTTACGGTAGCAAACCACACCAAAACGGTGCAATACCGTACGAGTACATCCATACGGTACCAAACCACACCAAAACGGTACAATACGTTACGAGTCCTTCGTTACGGTACCAAACCACACCAAAACGGTGCAATACCGTACGAGTACATCCATACGGTACCAAACCACACCAAAACAGTACAATACCTTACGAGTCCGTCGTTACGGTACCAAACCACACCAAAACGGTGCAATACCGTACGAGTACGTCCATACGGTACCAAACCACAACAAAACGGTGCAATACCGTACGAGTACATCCATAGAGTTCCAAACCACACCAAAACGGTACAATACCTTACGAGTCCTTCGTTACGGATCCAAACCACACCAAAACGGTGCAATACCGTACAAGTACATCCATACGGTACCAAACCACACCAAAATGGTGCAATACCGTACGAGTACATCCATACGGTACCAAACCCCACCAAAACGGTACAATATCTTAGGAGTCCTTCGTTACGGTAGCAAACCAGACCAAAACGGTGCAATACCGTACGAGTACATCCATACGGTACCAAACCACACCAAAACGGTACAATACCTTACGAGTTCTTCGTTACGGTACCAAACCACACCAAAACGGTGCAATACCGTATGAGTACATCCCTACGGTACCAAACCACACCAAAACGGTGCAATACCGTACGAGTACATCCATACGGTACCAAACCACACCAAAACGGTACAATACCTTACGAGTCCTTCGTTACGGTACCAAACCACACCAAAACTAAGCAATACCGTACGAGTACATCCATACGGTACCAAACCACACCAAAACGGTACAATACCTTACGAGTCCTTCGTTACGGTACCAAACCCCACCAAAACAGTGCAATACCGTACGAGTACATCCATACGGTACCAAACCACACCAAAACGGTACAATACCTTACGAGTCCTTCGTTACGGTACCAAACCACACCAAAACGGTGCAATACCGTACGAGTACATCCATACGGTACCAAACCACACCAAAACGGTACAATACCTTACGAGTCCTTCGTTACGGTACCAAACCACACCAAAATAGTGCAATACCGTACGAGTACATCCATACGGTACCAAACCACACCAAAACGATACAATACCTTACGAGTCCTTCGTTACGGTACCAAACCACACCAAAACGGTGCAATACCGTACGAGTACATCCATACGGTACCAAACCACACAAAAACGGTGCAATACCGTACGAGTACATCCATACGGTACCAAACCACACCAAAACGGTACAATACGTTACGAGTCCTTCGTTACGGTACCAAACCACACCAAAACAGTGCAATACCGTTCGAGTACATCCATACGGTACCAAACCACACCAAAACGGTACAATACCTTACGAGTCCTTCGTTACGGTACCAAACCACACCAAAACGGTGCAATACCGTACGAGTACGTCCATACGGTACCAAACCACAACAAAACGGTGCAATACCGTACGAGTACATCCATAGAGTTCCAAACCACACCAAAACGGTACAATACCTTACGAGTCCTTCGTTACGGATCCAAACCACACCAAAACGGGGCAATACCGTACCAGTACATCCATACGGTACCAAACCACACCAAAATGGTGCAATACCGTACGAGTACATCCATACGGTACCAAACCCCACCAAAACGGTACAATATCTTAGGAGTCCTTCGTTACGGTAGCAAACCACACCAAAACGGTGCAATACCGTACGAGTACATCCATACGGTACCAAACCACACCAAAACGGTACAATACGTTACGAGTCCTTCGTTACGGTACCAAACCACACCAAAACGGTGCAATACCGTACGAGTACATCCATACGGTACCAAACCACACCAAAACAGTACAATACCTTACGAGTCCGTCGTTACGGTACCAAACCACACCAAAACGGTGCAATACCGTACGAGTACGTCCATACGGTACCAAACCACAACAAAACGGTGCAATACCGTACGAGTACATCCATAGAGTTCCAAACCACACCAAAACGGTACAATACCTTACGAGTCCTTCGTTACGGATCCAAACCACACCAAAACGGTGCAATACCGTACAAGTACATCCATACGGTACCAAACCACACCAAAATGGTGCAATACCGTACGAGTACATCCATACGGTACCAAACCCCACCAAAACGGTACAATATCTTAGGAGTCCTTCGTTACGGTAGCAAACCAGACCAAAACGGTGCAATACCGTACGAGTAAATCCATACGGTACCAAACCACACCAAAACGGTACAATACCTTACGAGTTCTTCGTTACGGTACCAAACCACACCAAAACGGTGCAATACCGTATGAGTACATCCCTACGGTACCAAACCACACCAAAACGGTGCAATACCGTACGAGTACATCCATACGGTACCAAACCACACCAAAACGGTACAATACCTTACGAGTCCTTCGTTACGGTACCAAACCACACCAAAACTAAGCAATACCGTACGAGTACATCCATACGGTACCAAACCACACCAAAACGGTACAATACCTTACGAGTCCTTCGTTACGGTACCAAACCCCACCAAAACAGTGCAATACCGTACGAGTACATCCATACGGTACCAAACCACACCAAAACGGTACAATACCTTACGAGTCCTTCGTTACGGTACCAAACCACACCAAAACGGTGCAATACCGTACGAGTACATCCATACGGTACCAAACCACACCAAAACGGTACAATACCTTACGAGTCCTTCGTTACGGTACCAAACCACACCAAAATAGTGCAATACCGTACGAGTACATCCATACGGTACCAAACCACACCAAAACGATACAATACCTTACGAGTCCTTCGTTACGGTACCAAACCACACAAAAACGGTGCAATACCGTACGAGTACATCCATACGGTACCAAACCACACAAAAATGGTGCAATACCGTACGAGTACATCCATACGGTACCAAACCACACCAAAACGGTACAATACGTTACGAGTCCTTCGTTACGGTACCAAACCACACCAAAACAGTGCAATACCGTTCGAGTACATCCATACGGTACCAAACCACACCAAAACGGTACAATACCTTACGAGTCCTTCGTTACGGTACCAAACCACACCAAAACGGTGCAATACCGTACGAGTACGTCCATACGGTACCAAACCACAACAAAACGGTGCAATACCGTACGAGTACATCCATAGAGTTCCAAACCACACCAAAACGGTACAATACCTTACGAGTCCTTCGTTACGGATCCAAACCACACCAAAACGGTGCAATACCGTACCAGTACATCCATACGGTACCAAACCACACCAAAATGGTGCAATACCGTACGAGTACATCCATACGGTACCAAACCCCACCAAAACGGTACAATATCTTAGGAGTCCTTCGTTACGGTAGCAAACCACACCAAAACGGTGCAATACCGTACGAGTACATCCATACGGTACCAAACCACACCAAAACGGTACAATACGTTACGAGTCCTTCGTTACGGTACCAAACCACACCAAAACGGTGCAATACCGTACGAGTACATCCATACGGTACCAAACCACACCAAAACAGTACAATACCTTACGAGTCCGTCGTTACGGTACCAAACCACACCAAAACGGTGCAATACCGTACGAGTACGTCCATACGGTACCAAACCACAACAAAACGGTGCAATACCGTACGAGTACATCCATAGAGTTCCAAACCACACCAAAACGGTACAATACCTTACGAGTCCTTCGTTACGGATCCAAACCACACCAAAACGGTGCAATACCGTACAAGTACATCCATACGGTACCAAACCACACCAAAATGGTGCAATACCGTACGAGTACATCCATACGGTACCAAACCCCACCAAAACGGTACAATATCTTAGGAGTCCTTCGTTACGGTAGCAAACCAGACCAAAACGGTGCAATACCGTACGAGTACATCCATACGGTACCAAACCACACCAAAACGGTACAATACCTTACGAGTTCTTCGTTACGGTACCAAACCACACCAAAACGGTGCAATACCGTATGAGTACATCCCTACGGTACCAAACCACACCAAAACGGTGCAATACCGTATGAGTACATCCCTACGGTACCAAACCACACCAAAATGGTGCAATACCGTACGAGTACATCCATACGGTACCAAACCCCACCAAAACGGTACAATATCTTAGGAGTCCTTCGTTACGGTAGCAAACCAGACCAAAACGGTGCAATACCGTACGAGTACATCCATACGGTACCAAACCACACCAAAACGGTACAATACCTTACGAGTCCTTCGTTACGGTACCAAACCACACCAAAACTAAGCAATACCGTACGAGTACATCCATACGGTACCAAACCACACCAAAACGGTACAATACCTTACGAGTCCTTCGTTACGGTACGAAACCCCACCAAAACAGTGCAATACCGTACGAGTACATCCATACGGTACCAAACCACACCAAAACGGTACAATACCTTACGAGTCCTTCGTTACGGTACCAAACCACACCAAAACAGTGCAATACTGTACGAGTACATCCATACGGTACCAAACCAGACCAAAATGGTACAATACCTTACGAGTCCTTCGTTACGGTTCCAAACCACACCAAAACGGTGCAATACCGTACCAGTACATCCATACGGTACCAAACCACACCAAAACGGTGCAATACCGTACGAGTACATCCATACGGTACCAAACCACACCAAAACGGTACAATATCTTAGGAGTCCTTCGTTACGGTACCAAACCACACCAAAACGGTGCAATACCGTACGAGTACATCCATACGGTACCAAACCCCACCAAAACTGTACAATATCTTAGGAGTCCTTCGTTACGGTAGCAAACCACACCAAAACGGTGCAATACCATACGAGTACATCCATACGGTACCAAACCACACCAAAACGGTACAATACCTTACGAGTCCTTCGTTACGGTACCAAACCACACCAAAACGGTGCAATACCGTACGAGTACATCCCTACGGTACCAAACCACACCAAAACGGTGCAATACCGTACGAGTACATCCATACGGTACCAAACCACACCAAAACGGTACAATACCTTACGAGTCCTTCGTTACGGTACCAAACCACACCAAAACGGTGCAATACCGTACGAGTACATCCATACGGTACCAAACCACACCAAAACGGTACAATATCTTACGAGTCCTTCGTTACGGTACCAAACCACACCAAAACAGTGCAATACCGTACGAGTACATCCATACGGTACCAAACCACACCAAAACGATACAATACCTTACGAGTCCTTCGTTACGGTACCAAACCACACCAAAACGGTGCAATACCGTACGAGTACATACATACGGTACCAAACCACACAAAAACGGGGCAATACCGTACGAGTACATCCATACGGTACCAAACCACACCAAAACGGTACAATACGTTACGAGTCCCTCGTTACGGTACCAAACCACACCAAAACAGTGCAATACCGTACGAGTACATCCATACGGTACCAAACAACACCAAAACGGTACAATACCTTACGAGTCCTTCGTTATGGTACCAAACCACACCAAAACGGTTCAATACCGTACGAGTACGTCCATACGGTACCAAACCACAACAAAACGGTGCAATACCGTACGAGTACATCCATAGAGTTCCAAACCACACCAAAACGGTACAATACCTTACGAGTCCTTCGTTACGGTTCCAAACCACACCAAAACGGTGCAATACCGTACAAGTACATCCATACGGTACCAAACCACACCAAAATGGTGCAATACCGTAGGAGTACATCCATACGGTACCAAACCCCACCAAAACGGTACAATATCTTAGGAGTCCTTCGTTACGGTAGCAAACCACACCAAAACGGTGCAATACCGTACGAGTACATCCATACGGTACCAAACCACACCAAAACGGTACAATACCTTACGAGTCATTCGTTACGGTACCAAACCACACCAAAACGGTGCAATACCGTACGAGTACATCCCTACGGTACCAAACCACACCAAAACGGTGCAATACCGTACGAGTACATCCATACGGTACCAAACCACACCAAAACGGTACAATACCTTACGAGTCCTTCGTTACGGTACCAAACCACACCAAAACTGTGCAATACCGTACGAGTACATCCATACGGTACCAAACCACACCAAAACGGTACAATACCTTACGAGTCCTTCGTTACGGTACCAAACCACACCAAAACAGTGCAATACCGTACGAGTACATCCATACGGTACCAAACCACACCAAAACGGTACAATACCTTACGAGTCCTTCGTTACGGTACCAAACCACACCAAAACAGTGCAATACCGTACGAGTACTTCCATACGGTACCAAACCACACCAAAACGTTACAATACCTTACGAGTCCTTCGTTACGGTACCAAACCACACCAAAACGGTGCAATACCGTACGAGTACATCCATACGGTACCAAACCCCACCAAAACGGTACAATAACTTAGGAGTCCTTCGTTACGGTAGCAAACCACACCAAAACGGTGCAATACCATACGAGTACATCCATACGGTACCAAACCACACCAAAACGGTACAATACCTTACGAGTCCTTCGTTACGGTACCAAACCACACCAAAACGGTGCAATACCGTACGAGTACATCCCTACGGTACCAAACCACACCAAAACGGTGCAATACCGTACGAGTACATCCATACGGTACCAAACCACACCAAAACGGTACAATACCTTACGAGTCCTTCGTTACGGTACCAAACCACACCAAAACGGTGCAATACCGTACGAGTACATCCATACGGTACCAAACCACACCAAAATGGTACAATACCTTACGAGTCCTTCGTTACGGTACCAAACCACACCAAAACAGTGCAATACCGTACGAGTACATCCATACGGTACCAAACCACACCAAAACGATACAATACCTTACGAGTCCTTCGTTACGGTACCAAACCACACCAAAACGGTGCAATACCGTACGAGTACATACATACGGTACCAAACCACACAAAAACGGGGCAATACCGTACGAGTACATCCATACGGTACCAAACCACACCAAAACGGTACAATACGTTACGAGTCCTTCGTTATGGTACCAAACCACACCAAAACAGTGCAATACCGTACGAGTACATCCATACGGTACCAAACCACACCAAAACGGTACAATACCTTACGAGTCCTTCGTTACGGTACCAAACCACACCAAAACGGTGCAATACCTTACGAGTACGTCCATACGGTACCAAACCACAACAAAACGGTGCAATACCGTACGAGTACATCCATAGAGTTCCAAACCACACCAAAACGGTACAATACCTTACGAGTCCTTCGTTACGGTTCCAAACCACACCAAAACGGTGCAATACCGTACGAGTACATCCATACGGTACCAAACCACACCAAAATGGTGCAATACCGTACGAGTACATCCATACGGTACCAAACCCCACCAAAACGGTACAATATCTTAGGAGTCCTTCGTTACGGTAGCAAACCACACCAAAACGGTGCAATACCGTACGAGTACATCCATACGGTACCAAACCACACCAAAACGGTACAATACCTTACGAGTCCTTCGTTACGGTACCAAACCACACCAAAACGGTGCAATACCGTACGAGTACATCCCTACGGTACCAAACCACACCAAAACGGTGCAATACCGTACGAGTACATCCATACGGTACCAAACCACACCAAAACGGTACAATACCTTACGAGTCCTTCGTTACGGTACCAAACCACACCAAAACTGTGCAATACCGTACGAGTACATCCATACGGTACCAAACCACACCAAAACGGTACAATACCTTACGAGTCCTTCGTTACGGTACCAAACCACACCAAAACAGTGCAATACCGTACGAGTACATCCATACGGTACCAAACCACACCAAAACGGTACAATAACTTACGAGTCCTTCGTTACGGTACCAAACCACACCAAAACAGTGCAATACTGTACGAGTACATCCATACGGTACCAAACCAGACCAAAACGGTACAATACCTTACGAGTCCTTCGTTACGGTTCCAAACCACACCAAAACGGTGCAATACCGTACCAGTACATCCATACGGTACCAAACCACACCAAAATGGTGCAATACCGTACGAGTACATCCATACGGTACCAAACCAAACCAAAAAGGTACAATATCTTAGGAGTCCTTCGTTACGGTACCAAACCTCACCAAAACGGTGCAATACCGTACGAGTACATCCATACGGTACCAAACCACACCAAAACGGTACAATACCTTACGAGTCTTTCGTTACGGTACCAAACCACACCAAAACGGTGCAATACCGTACGAGTACATCCATACGGTACCAAACCACAACAAAACGTTGCAATACCGTACGAGTACATCCATACGGTACCAAACCACACCAAAACGGTACAATACCTTACGAGTCCTTCGTTACGGTACCAAATCACACCAAAACGGTGCAATACCGTACGAGTACATCCATACGGTACCAAACCACACCAAAATGGTACAATACCTTACGAGTCCTTCGTTACGGTACCAAACCAGAACAAAACGTTGCAATACCGTACGAGTACATCCATACGGTACCAAACCACACCAAAACGGTACAATACCTTACGAGTCCTTCGTTACGGTACCAAACCACACCAAAACAGTGCAATACCGTACGAGTACATCCATACGGTAACAAACCACACCAAAACGGTACAATACCTTACGAGTCCTTCGTTACGGTACCAAACCACACCAAAACGGTGCAATACCGTACGAGTACATCCATACGGTACCAAACCACACCAAAACGGTACAATACCTTACGAGTCATTCGTTACGGTACCAAACCACACCAAAACGGTGCAATACCGTACGAGTACATCCCTACGGTACCAAACCACACCAAAACGGTGCAATACCGTACGAGTACATCCATACGGTACCAAACCACACCAAAACGGTACAATACCTTACGAGTCCTTCGTTACGGTACCAAACCACACCAAAACTGTGCAATACCGTACGAGTACATCCATACGGTACCAAACCACACCAAAACGGTACAATACCTTACGAGTCCTTCGTTACGGTACCAAACCACACCAAAACAGTGCAATACCGTACGAGTACATCCATACGGTACCAAACCACACCAAAACGGTACAATAACTTACGAGTCCTTCGTTACGGTACCAAACCACACCAAAACAGTGCAATACTGTACGAGTACATCCATACGGTACCAAACCAGACCAAAACGGTACAATACCTTACGAGTCCTTCGTTACGGTTCCAAACCACACCAAAACGGTGCAATACCGTACCAGTACATCCATACGGTACCAAACCACACCAAAATGGTGCAATACCGTACGAGTACATCCATACGGTACCAAACCACACCAAAACGGTACAATATCTTAGGAGTCCTTCGTTACGGTACCAAACCTCACCAAAACGGTGCAATACCGTACGAGTACATCCATACGGTACCAAACCACACCAAAACGGTACAATACCTTACGAGTCTTTCGTTACGGTACCAAACCACACCAAAACGGTGCAATACCGTACGAGTACATCCATACGGTACCAAACCAGAACAAAACGTTGCAATACCGTACGAGTACATCCATACGGTACCAAACCACACCAAAACGGTACAATACCTTACGAGTCCTTCATTACGGTACCAAATCACACCAAAACGGTGCAATACCGTACGAGTACATCCATACGGTACCAAACCACACCAAAATGGTACAATACCTTACGAGTCCTTCGTTACGGTACCAAACCAGAACAAAACGTTGCAATACCGTACGAGTACATCCATACGGTACCAAACCACACCAAAACGGTACAATACCTTACGAGTCCTTCGTTACGGTACCAAACCACACCAAAACAGTGCAATACCGTACGAGTACATCCATACGGTAACAAACCACACCAAAACGGTACAATACCTTACGAGTCTTTCGTTACGGTACCAAACCACACCAAAACGGTGCAATACCGTACGAGTACATCCATACGGTACCAAACCACACCAAAACGGTACAATACCTTACGAGTCATTCGTTACGGTACCAAACCACACCAAAACGGTGCAATACCGTACGAGTACATCCATACGGTACCAAACCACACCAAAACGGTACAATACCTTATGAGTCCTTCGTTACGGTACATAACCACACCAAAACGGTGCAATACCGTACGAGTACATCCATACGGTACCAAACCACACCAAAACGGTACAATACCTTACGAGTCATTCGTTACGGTACCAAACCACACCAAAACGGTGCAATACCGTACGAGTACATCCATACGGTACCAAACCACACCAAAACGGTACAATACCTTATGAGTCCTTCGTTACGGTACCAAACCACACCAAAACGGTGCAATACCGTACGAGTACATCCATACGGTACCAAACCACACCAAAACGGTACAATACCTTACGAGTCCATCGTTACGTTAGCAAACCACACCAAAACGGTGCAATACCGTACGAGTCCTTCGTTACGGTACCAAACCACACCAAAACGGTGCAATACCGTACGAGTACATCCATACGGTACCAAACCACACCAAAACGGTACAATACCTTATGAGTCCTTCGTTACGGTACCAAACCACACCAAAACGATGCAATACCGTACGAGTACATCCATACGGTACCAAACGACACCAAAACGGTACAATACCTTACGAGTCCTTCGTTACGGTACCAAACCACACCAAAACAGTGCAATACCGTACGAGTACTTCCATACGGTACCAAACCACACCAAAACGGTACAATACCTTACGAGTCCTTCGTTACGGTACCAAACCACACCAAAACGGTGCAATACCGTACGAGTACATCAATACGGTACCAAACCCCACCAAAACGGTACAATATCTTAGGAGTCCTTCGTTACGGTAGCAAACCACACCAAAACGGTGCAATACCATACGAGTACATCCATACGGTACCAAACCACACCAAAACGATACAATACCTTACGAGTCCTTCGTTACGGTACCAAACCACACCAAAACGGTGCAATACCGTACGAGTACATACATACGGTACCAAACCACACAAAAACGGGGCAATACCGTACGAGTACATCCATACGGTACCAAACCACACCAAAACGGTACAATATCTTAGGAGTCCTTCGTTACGGTACTAAACCACACCAAAACGGTGCAATACCGTACAAGTACATCCATACGGTACCAAACCACACCAAAACGGTACAATACCTTACGAGTCTTTCGTTACGGTACCAAACCACACCAAAACGGTGCAATACCGTACGAGTACATCCAGACGGTACCAAACCAGAACAAAACGTTGCAATACCGTACGAGTACATCCATACGGTACCAAACCACACCAAAACGGTACAATACCTTACGAGTCCTTCGTTACGGTACCAAACCACACCAAAACGGTGCAATACCGTACGAGTACATCCATACGGTACCAAACCACACCAAAACGGTACAATACCTTACGAGTCCATCGTTACGTTAGCAAACCACACCAAAACGGTGCAATACCGTACGAGTATTTCCATACGGTACCAAACCACACCAAAACGGTACAATACCTTACGAGTCCTTCGTTACGGTACCAAACCACACCAAAACGGTGCAATACCGTACGAGTACATCCATACGGTACCAAACCACACCAAAACGGTACAATACCTTACGAGTCCTTCGTTACGGTACCAAACCACACCAAAACGGTGCAATACCGTACGAGTACATCCATACGGTACCAAACCACACCAAAACGGTACAATACCTTATGAGTCCTTCGTTACGGTACCAAACCACACCAAAACGATGCAATACCGTACGAGTACATCCATACGGTACCAAACGACACCAAAACGGTACAATACCTTACGAGTCCTTCGTTACGGTACCAAACCACACCAAAACAGTGCAATACCGTACGAGTACTTCCATACGGTACCAAACCACACCAAAACGGTACAATACCTTACGAGTCCTTCGTTACGGTACCAAACCACACCAAAACGGTGCAATACCGTACGAGTACATCCATACGGTACCAAACCCCACCAAAACGGTACAATATCTTAGGAGTCCTTCGTTACGGTAGCAAACCACACCAAAACGGTGCAATACCATACGAGTACATCCATACGGTACCAAACCACACCAAAACGATACAATACCTTACGAGTCCTTCGTTACGGTACCAAACCACACCAAAACGGTGCAATACCGTACGAGTACATACATACGGTACCAAACCACACAAAAACGGGGCAATACCGTACGAGTACATCCATACGGTACCAAACCACACAAAAACGGTACAATATCTTAGGAGTCCTTCGTTACGGTACTAAACCACACCAAAACGGTGCAATACCGTACAAGTACATCCATACGGTACCAAACCACACCAAAACGGTACAATACCTTACGAGTCTTTCGTTACGGTACCAAACCACACCAAAACGGTGCAATACCGTACGAGTACATCCAGACGGTACCAAACCAGAACAAAACGTTGCAATACCGTACGAGTACATCCATACAGTACCAAACCACACCAAAACGGTACAATACCTTACGAGTCCTTCGTTACGGTACCAAACCACACCAAAACGGTGCAATACCGTACGAGTACATCCACACGGTACCAAACCACACCAAAATGGTACAATACCTTAGGAGTCCTTCGTTACGGTACCAAACCACACCAAAACGATGCAATACCGTACGAGTACATCCATACGGTACGAAACCACACCAAAACGGTACAATACCTTACGAGTCCTTCGTTACGGTACCGAACCACACCAAAACAGTGCAATACCGTACGAGTACTTCCATACGGTACCAAACCACACCAAAACGGTACAATACCTTACGAGTCCTTCGTTACGGTACCTAACCACACCAAAACGGTGCAATACCGTACGAGTACATCCCTACGGTACCAAACCACACCAAAACGGTGCAATACCGTACGAGTACATCCATACGGTACCAAACCACACCAAAACGGTACAATACCTTACGAGTCCTTCGTTACGGTACCAAACCACACCAAAACGGTGCAATACCGTACGAGTACATCCATACGGTACCAAACCACACCAAAACGGTACAATACCTTACGAGTTCTTCGTTACGGTACCAAACCACACCAAAACAGTGCAATACCGTACGAGTACATCCATACGGTACCAAACCACACCAAAATGATACAATACCTTAAGAGTCCTTCGTGACGGTACCAAACCACACCAAAACGGTGCAATACCGTACGAGTACATACATACGGTACCAAACCACACAAAAACGGGGCAATACCGTACGAGTACATCCATACGGTACCAAACCACACCAAAACGGTACAATACGTTACGAGTCCCTCGTTACGGTACCAAACCACACCAAAACAGTGCAATACCGTACGAGTACATCCATACGGTACCAAACCACACCAAAACGGTACAATACCTTACGAGTCCTTCGTTACGGTACCAAACCACACCAAAACGGTGCAATACCGTACGAGTACGTCCATACGGTACCAAACCACAACAAAACGTTGCAATACCGTACGAGTACATCCATAGAGTTCCAAACCACACCAAAACGGTACAATACCTTACGAGTCCTTCGTTACGGTTCCAAACCACACCAAAACGGTGCAATACCGTACAAGTACATCCATACGGTACCAAACCACACCAAAACGGTACAATACCTTACGAGTCATTCGTTACGGTACCAAACCACACCAAAACGGTGCAATACCGTACGAGTACATCCATACGGTACTAAACCACACCAAAACGGTACAATACCTTACGAGTCATTCGTTACGGTACCAAACCACACCAAAACGGTGCAATACCGTACGAGTACATCCATACGGTACCAAACCACACCAAAACGGTACAATACCTTATGAGTCCTTCGTTACGGTACCAAACCACACCAAAACGGTGCAATACCGTACGAGTACATCCATACGGTACCAAACCACACCAAAACGGTACAATACCTTACGAGTCCATCGTTACGTTAGCAAACCACACCAAAACGGTGCAATACCGTACGAGTCCTTCGTTACGGTACCAAACCACACCAAAACGGTGCAATACCGTACGAGTACATCCATACGGTACCAAACCACACCAAAACGGTACAATACCTTATGAGTCCTTCGTTACGGTACCAAACCACACCAAAACGATGCAATACCGTACGAGTACATCCATACGGTACCAAACGACACCAAAACGGTACAATACCTTACGAGTCCTTCGTTACGGTACCAAACCACACCAAAACAGTGCAATACTGTACGAGTACTTCCATACGGTACCAAACCACACCAAAACGGTACAATACCTTACGAGTCCTTCGTTACGGTACCAAACCACACCAAAACGGTGCAATACCGTACGAGTACATCAATACGGTACCAAACCCCACCAAAACGGTACAATATCTTTGGAGTCCTTCGTTACGGTAGCAAACCACACCAAAACGGTGCAATACCATACGAGTACATCCATACGGTACCAAACCACACCAAAACGATACAATACCTTACGAGTCCTTCGTTACGGTACCAAACCACACCAAAACGGTGCAATACCGTACGAGTACATACATACGGTACCAAACCACACAAAAACGGGGCAATACCGTACGAGTACATCCATACGTTACCAAACCACACCAAAACGGTACAATATCTTAGGAGTCCTTCGTTACGGTACTAAACCACACCAAAACGGTGCAATACCGTACAAGTACATCCATACGGTACCAAACCACACCAAAACGGTACAATACCTTACGAGTCTTTCGTTACGGTACCAAACCACACCAAAACGGTGCAATACCGTACGAGTACATCCAGACGGTACCAAACCAGAACAAAACGTTGCAATACCGTACGAGTACATCCATACGGTACCAAACCACACCAAAACGGTACAATACCTTACGAGTCCTTCGTTACGGTACCAAACCACACCAAAACGGTGCAATACCGTACGAGTACATCCATACGGTACCAAACCACACCAAAACGGTACAATACCTTACGAGTCCATCGTTACGTTAGCAAACCACACCAAAACGGTGCAATACCGTACGAGTATTTCCATACGGTACCAAACCACACCAAAACGGTACAATACCTTACGAGTCCTTCGTTACGGTACCAAACCACACCAAAACGGTGCAATACCGTACGAGTACATCCATACGGTACCAAACCACACCAAAACGGTACAATACCTTACGAGTCCTTCGTTACGGTACCAAACCACACCAAAACGGTGCAATACCGTACGAGTACATCCATACGGTACCAAACCACACCAAAACGGTACAATACCTTATGAGTCCTTCGTTACGGTACCAAACCACACCAAAACGATGCAATACCGTACGAGTACATCAATACGGTACCAAACGACACCAAAACGGTACAATACCTTACGAGTCCTTCGTTACGGTACCAAACCACACCAAAACAGTGCAATACCGTACGAGTACTTCCATACGGTACCAAACCACACCAAAACGGTACAATACCTTACGAGTCCTTCGTTACGGTACCAAACCACACCAAAACGGTGCAATACCGTACGAGTACATCCATACGGTACCAAACCCCACCAAAACGGTACAATATCTTAGGAGTCCTTCGTTACGGTAGCAAACCACACCAAAACGGTGCAATACCATACGAGTACATCCATACGGTACCAAACCACACCAAAACGATACAATACCTTACGAGTCCTTCGTTACGGTACCAAACCACACCAAAACGGTGCAATACCGTACGAGTACATACATACGGTACCAAACCACACAAAAACGGGGCAATACCGTACGAGTACATCCATACGGTACCAAACCACACAAAAACGGTACAATATCTTAGGAGTCCTTCGTTACGGTACTAAACCACACCAAAACGGTGCAATACCGTACAAGTACATCCATACGGTACCAAACCACACCAAAACGGTACAATACCTTACGAGTCTTTCGTTACGGTACCAAACCACACCAAAACGGTGCAATACCGTACGAGTACATCCAGACGGTACCAAACCAGAACAAAACGTTGCAATACCGTACGAGTACATCCATACGGTACCAAACCACACCAAAACGGTACAATACCTTACGAGTCCTTCGTTACGGTACCAAACCACACCAAAACGGTGCAATACCGTACGAGTACATCCATACGGTACCAAACCACACCAAAATGGTACAATACCTTAGGAGTCCTTCGTTACGGTACCAAACCACACCAAAACGATGCAATACCGTACGAGTACATCCATACGGTACCAAACCACACCAAAACGGTACAATACCTTACGAGTCCTTCGTTACGGTACCAAACCACACCAAAACAGTGCAATACCGTACGAGTACTTCCATACGGTACCAAACCACACCAAAACGGTACAATACCTTACGAGTCCTTCGTTACGGTACCAAACCACACCAAAACGGTGCAATACCGTACGAGTACATCCCTACGGTACCAAACCACACCAAAACGGTGCAATACCGTACGAGTACATCCATACGGTACCAAACCACACCAAAACGGTACAATACCTTACGAGTCCTTCGTTACGGTACCAAACCACACCAAAACGGTGCAATACCGTACGAGTACATCCATACGGTACCAAACCACACCAAAATGGTACAATACCTTACGAGTTCTTCGTTACGGTACCAAACCACACCAAAACAGTGCAATACCGTACGAGTACATCCATACGGTACCAAACCACACCAAAATGATACAATACCTTAAGAGTCCTTCGTGACGGTACCAAACCACACCAAAACGGTGCAATACCGTACGAGTACATACATACGGTACCAAACCACACAAAAACGGGGCAATACCGTACGAGTACATCCATACGGTACCAAACCACACCAAAACGGTACAATACGTTACGAGTCCCTCGTTACGGTACCAAACCACACCAAAACAGTGCAATACCGTACGAGTACATCCATACGGTACCAAACCACACCAAAACGGTACAATACCTTACGAGTCCTTCGTTACGGTACCAAACCACACCAAAACGGTGCAATACCGTACGAGTACGTCCATACGGTACCAAACCACAACAAAACGTTGCAATACCGTACGAGTACATCCATAGAGTTCCAAACCACACCAAAACGGTACAATACCTTACGAGTCCTTCGTTACGGTTCCAAACCACACCAAAACGGTGCAATACCGTACAAGTACATCCATACGGTACCAAACCACACCAAAACGGTACAATACCTTACGAGTCATTCGTTACGGTACCAAACCACACCAAAACGGTGCAATACCGTACGAGTACATCCATACGGTACCAAACCACACCAAAACGGTACAATACCTTACGAGTCATTCGTTACGGTACCAAACCACACCAAAACGGTGCAATACCGTACGAGTACATCCATACGGTACCAAACCACACCAAAACGGTACAATACCTTATGAGTCCTTCGTTACGGTACCAAACCACACCAAAACGGTGCAATACCGTACGAGTACATCCATACGGTACCAAACCACACCAAAACGGTACAATACCTTACGAGTCCATCGTTACGTTAGCAAACCACACCAAAACGGTGCAATACCGTACGAGTCCTTCGTTACGGTACCAAACCACACCAAAACGGTGCAATACCGTACGAGTACATCCATACGGTACCAAACCACACCAAAACGGTACAATACCTTATGAGTCCTTCGTTACGGTACCAAACCACACCAAAACGATGCAATACCGTACGAGTACATCCATACGGTACCAAACGACACCAAAACGGTACAATACCTTACGAGTCCTTCGTTACGGTACCAAACCACACCAAAACAGTGCAATACCGTACGAGTACTTCCATACGGTACCAAACCACACCAAAACGGTACAATACCTTACGAGTCCTTCGTTACGGTACCAAACCACACCAAAACGGTGCAATACCGTACGAGTACATCAATACGGTACCAAACCCCACCAAAACGGTACAATATCTTAGGAGTCCTTCGTTACGGTAGCAAACCACACCAAAACGGTGCAATACCATACGAGTACATCCATACGGTACCAAACCACACCAAAACGATACAATACCTTACGAGTCCTTCGTTACGGTACCAAACCACACCAAAACGGTGCAATACCGTACGAGTACATACATACGGTACCAAACCACACAAAAACGGGGCAATACCGTACGAGTACATCCATACGGTACCAAACCACACCAAAACGGTACAATATCTTAGGAGTCCTTCGTTACGGTACTAAACCACACCAAAACGGTGCAATACCGTACAAGTACATCCATACGGCACCAAACCACACCAAAACGGTACAATACCTTACGAGTCTTTCGTTACGGTACCAAACCACACCAAAACGGTGCAATACCGTACGAGTACATCCAGACGGTACCAAACCAGAACAAAACGTTGCAATACCGTACGAGTACATCCATACGGTACCAAACCACACCAAAACGGTACAATACCTTACGAGTCCTTCGTTACGGTACCAAACCACACCAAAACGGTGCAATACCGTACGAGTACATCCATACGGTACCAAACCACACCAAAACGGTACAATACCTTACGAGTCCATCGTTACGTTAGCAAACCACACCAAAACGGTGCAATACCGTACGAGTATTTCCATACGGTACCAAACCACACCAAAACGGTACAATACCTTACGAGTCCTTCGTTACGGTACCAAACCACACCAAAACGGTGCAATACCGTACGAGTACATCCATACGGTACCAAACCACACCAAAACGGTACAATACCTTACGAGTCCTTCGTTACGGTACCAAACCACACCAAAACGGTGCAATACCGTACGAGTACATCCATACGGTACCAAACCACACCAAAACGGTACAATACCTTATGAGTCCTTCGTTACGGTACCAAACCACACCAAAACGATGCAATACCGTACGAGTACATCCATACGGTACCAAACGACACCAAAACGGTACAATACCTTACGAGTCCTTCGTTACGGTACCAAACCACACCAAAACAGTGCAATACCGTACGAGTACTTCCATACGGTACCAAACCACACCAAAACGGTACAATACCTTACGAGTCCTTCGTTACGGTACCAAACCACACCAAAACGGTGCAATACCGTACGAGTACATCCATACGGTACCAAACCCCACCAAAACGGTACAATATCTTAGGAGTCCTTCGTTACGGTAGCAAACCACACCAAAACGGTGCAATACCATACGAGTACATCCATACGGTACCAAACCACACCAAAACGATACAATACCTTACGAGTCCTTCGTTACGGTACCAAACCACACCAAAACGGTGCAATACCGTACGAGTACATACATACGGTACCAAACCACACAAAAACGGGGCAATACCGTACGAGTACATCCATACGGTACCAAACCACACAAAAACGGTACAATATCTTAGGAGTCCTTCGTTACGGTACTAAACCACACCAAAACGGTGCAATACCGTACAAGTACATCCATACGGTACCGAACCACACCAAAACGGTACAATACCTTACGAGTCTTTCGTTACGGTACCAAACCACACCAAAACGGTGCAATACCGTACGAGTACATCAAGACGGTACCAAACCAGAACAAAACGTTGCAATACCGTACGAGTACATCCATACGGTACCAAACCACACCAAAACGGTACAATACCTTACGAGTCCTTCGTTACGGTACCAAACCACACCAAAACGGTGCAATACCGTACGAGTACATCCATACGGTACCAAACCACACCAAAATGGTACAATACCTTAGGAGTCCTTCGTTACGGTACCAAACCACACCAAAACGATGCAATACCGTACGAGTACATCCATACGGTACCAAACCACACCAAAACGGTACAATACCTTACGAGTCCTTCGTTACGGTACCAAACCACACCAAAACAGTGCAATACCGTACGAGTACTTCCATACGGTACCAAACCACACCAAAACGGTACAATACCTTACGAGTCCTTCGTTACGGTACCAAACCACACCAAAACGGTGCAATACCGTACGAGTACATCCCTACGGTACCAAACCACACCAAAACGGTGCAATACCGTACGAGTACATCCATACGGTACCAAACCACACCAAAACGGTACAATACCTTACGAGTCCTTCGTTACGGTACCAAACAACACCAAAACGGTGCAATACCGTACGAGTACATCCATACGGTACCAAACCACACCAAAACGGTACAATACCTTACGAGTTCTTCGTTACGGTACCAAACCTTACCAAAACAGTGCAATACCGTACGAGTACATCCATACGGTACCAAACCACACCAAAATGATACAATACCTTAAGAGTCCTTCGTGACGGTACCAAACCACACCAAAACGGTGCAATACCGTACGAGTACATACATACGGTACCAAACCACACAAAAACGGGGCAATACCGTACGAGTACATCCATACGGTACCAAACCACACCAAAACGGTACAATACGTTACGAGTCCCTCGTTACGGTACCAAACCACACCAAAACAGTGCAATACCGTACGAGTACATCCATACGGTACCAAACCACACCAAAACGGTACAATACCTTACGAGTCCTTCGTTACGGTACCAAACCACACCAAAACGGTGCAATACCGTACGAGTACGTCCATACGGTACCAAACCACAACAAAACGTTGCAATACCGTACGAGTACATCCATAGAGTTCCAAACCACACCAAAACGGTACAATACCTTACGAGTCCTTCGTTACGGTTCCAAACCACACCAAAACGGTGCAATACCGTACAAGTACATCCATACGGTACGAAACCACACCAAAATGGTGCAATACCGTACGAGTACATCCATACGGTACCAAACCCCACCAAAACGGTACAATATCTTAGGAGTCCTTCGTTACGGTAGCAAACCACACCAAAACGGTGCAATACCGTACGAGTACATCCATACGGTACCAAACCACACCAAAACGGTACAATACCTTACGAGTCCTTCGTTACGGTACCAAACCACACCAAAACGGTGCAATACCGTACGAGTACATCCCTACGGTACCAAACCACACCAAAACGGTGCAATACCGTACGAGTACATCCATACGGTACCAAACCACACCAAAACGGTACAATACCTTACGAGTCCTTCGTTACGGTACCAAACCACACCAAAACTGTGCAATACCGTACGAGTACATCCATACGGTACCAAACCACACCAAAACGGTACAATACCTTACGAGTCTTTCGTTACGGTACCAAACCACACCAAAACAGTGCAATACCGTACGAGTACATCCATACGGTACCAAACCACACCAAAACGGTACAATACCTTACGAGTCCTTCGTTACGGTACCAAACCACACCAAAACAGTGCAATACTGTACGAGTACATCCATACGGTACCAAACCAGACCAAAACGGTACAATACCTTACGAGTCCTTCGTTACGGTTCCAAACCACACCAAAACGGTGCAATACCGTACCAGTACATCCATACGGTACCAAACCACACTAAAATGGTGCAATACCGTACGAGTACATCCATACGGTACCAAACCACACCAAAACGGTACAATATCTTAGGAGTCCTTCGTTACGGTACTAAACCACACCAAAACGGTGCAATACCGTACAAGTACATCCATACGGTACCAAACCACACCAAAACGGTACAATACCTTACGAGTCTTTCGTTACGGTACCAAACCACACCAAAACGGTGCAATACCGTACGAGTACATCCAGACGGTACCAAACCAGAACAAAACGTTGCAATACCGTACGAGTACATCCATACGGTACCAAACCACACCAAAACGGTACAATACCTTACGAGTCCTTCGTTACGGTACCAAACCACACCAAAACGGTGCAATACCGTACGAGTACATCCATACGGTACCAAACCACACCAAAATGGTACAATACCTTACGAGTCCTTCGTTACGGTACCAAACCAGAACAAAACGTTGCAATACCGTACGAGTACATCCATACGGTACCAAACCACACCAAAACGGTACAATACCTTACGAGTCCTTCGTTACGGTACCAAACCACACCAAAACAGTGCAATACCGTACGAGTACATCCATACGGTACCAAACCACACCAAAACGATACAATACCTTACGAGTCCTTCGTTACGGTACCAAACCACACCAAAACGGTGCAATACCGTACGAGTACATACATACGGTACCAAACAACACAAAAACGGGGCAATACCGTACGAGTACATCCATACGGTACCAAACCACACCAAAACGGTACAATACGTTACGAGTCCTTCGTTACGGTACAAAACCACACCAAAACAGTGCAATACCGTACGAGTACATCCATACGGTACCAAACCACACCAAAACGGTACAATACCTTACGAGTCCTTCGTTACGGTACCAAACCACACAAAAACGGTGCAATACCGTACGAGTACGTCCATACGGTACCAAACCACAACAAAACGGTGCAATACCGTACGAGTACATCCATAGAGTTCCAAACCACACCAAAACGGTACAATACCTTACGAGTCCTTCGTTACGGATCCAAACCACACCAAAACGGTGCAATACCGTACAAGTACATCCATACGGTACCAAACCACACCAAAACGGTGCAATACCGTACGAGTACATCCATACGGTACCAAACCACACCAAAACGGTACAATACCTTACGAGTCCTTCGTTACGGTACCAAACCACACCAAAACGGTGCAATACCGTACGAGTACATCCCTACGGTACCAAACCACACCAAAACGGTGCAATACCGTACGAGTACATCCATACGGTACCAAACCACACCAAAACGGTACAATACCTTACGAGTTCTTCGTTACGGTACCAAACCACACCAAAACAGTGCAATACCGTACGAGTACATCCATACGGTACCAAACCACACCAAAATGATACAATACCTTACGAGTCCTTCGTGACGGTACCAAACCACACCAAAACGGTGCAATACCGTACGAGTACATACATACGGTACCAAACCACACAAAAACGGGGCAATACCGTACGAGTACATCCATACGGTACCAAACCACACCAAAACGGTACAATACGTTACGAGTCCCTCGTTACGGTACCAAACCACACCAAAACAGTGCAATACCGTACGAGTACATCCATACGGTACCAAACCACACCAAAACGGTACAATACCTTACGAGTCCTTCGTTACGGTACCAAACCACACCAAAACGGTGCAATACCGTACGAGTACGTCCATACGGTACCAAACCACAACAAAACGTTGCAATACCGTACGAGTACATCCATAGAGTTCCAAACCACACCAAAACGGTACAATACCTTACGAGTCCTTCGTTACGGTTCCAAACCACACCAAAACGGTGCAATACCGTACAAGTACATCCATACGGTACGAAACCACACCAAAATGGTGCAATACCGTACGAGTACATCCATACGGTACCAAACCCCACCAAAACGGTACAATATCTTAGGAGTCCTTCGTTACGGTAGCAAACCACACCAAAACGGTGCAATACCGTACGAGTACATCCATACGGTACCAAACCACACCAAAACGGTACAATACCTTACGAGTCCTTCGTTACGGTACCAAACCACACCAAAACGGTGCAATACCGTACGAGTACATCCCTACGGTACCAAACCACACCAAAACGGTGCAATACCGTACGAGTACATCCATACGGTACCAAACCACACCAAAACGGTACAATACCTTACGAGTCCTTCGTTACGGTACCAAACCACACCAAAACTGTGCAATACCGTACGAGTACATCCATACGGTACCAAACCACACCAAAACGGTACAATACCTTACGAGTCTTTCGTTACGGTACCAAACCACACCAAAACAGTGCAATACCGTACGAGTACATCCATACGGTACCAAACCACACCAAAACGGTACAATACCTTACGAGTCCTTCGTTACGGTACCAAACCACACCAAAACAGTGCAATACTGTACGAGTACATCCATACGGTACCAAACCAGACCAAAACGGTACAATACCTTACGAGTCCTTCGTTACGGTTCCAAACCACACCAAAACGGTGCAATACCGTACCAGTACATCCATACGGTACCAAACCACACTAAAATGGTGCAATACCGTACGAGTACATCCATACGGTACCAAACCACACCAAAACGGTACAATATCTTAGGAGTCCTTCGTTACGGTACTAAACCACACCAAAACGGTGCAATACCGTACAAGTACATCCATACGGTACCAAACCACACCAAAACGGTACAATACCTTACGAGTCTTTCGTTACGGTACCAAACCACACCAAAACGGTGCAATACCGTACGAGTACATCCAGACGGTACCAAACCAGAACAAAACGTTGCAATACCGTACGAGTACATCCATACGGTACCAAACCACACCAAAACGGTACAATACCTTACGAGTCCTTCGTTACGGTACCAAACCACACCAAAACGGTGCAATACCGTACGAGTACATCCATACGGTACCAAACCACACCAAAATGGTACAATACCTTACGAGTCCTTCGTTACGGTACCAAACCAGAACAAAACGTTGCAATACCGTACGAGTACATCCATACGGTACCAAACCACACCAAAACGGTACAATACCTTACGAGTCCTTCGTTACGGTACCAAACCACACCAAAACAGTGCAATACCGTACGAGTACATCCATACGGTACCAAACCACACCAAAACGATACAATACCTTACGAGTCCTTCGTTACGGTACCAAACCACACCAAAACGGTGCAATACCGTACGAGTACATACATACGGTACCAAACAACACAAAAACGGGGCAATACCGTACGAGTACATCCATACGGTACCAAACCACACCAAAACGGTACAATACGTTACGAGTCCTTCGTTACGGTACAAAACCACACCAAAACAGTGCAATACCGTACGAGTACATCCATACGGTACCAAACCACACCAAAACGGTACAATACCTTACGAGTCCTTCGTTACGGTACCAAACCACACAAAAACGGTGCAATACCGTACGAGTACGTCCATACGGTACCAAACCACAACAAAACGGTGCAATACCGTACGAGTACATCCATAGAGTTCCAAACCACACCAAAACGGTACAATACCTTACGAGTCCTTCGTTACGGTTCCAAACCACACCAAAACGGTGCAATACCGTACAAGTACATCCATACGGTACCAAACCACACCAAAATGGTGCAATACCGTACAAGTACATCCATACGGTACCAAACCCCACCAAAACGGTACAATATCTTAGGAGTCCTTCGTTACGGTAGCAAACCACACCAAAACGGTGCAATACCGTACGAGTACATCCATACGGTACCAAACCACACCAAAACAGTACAATACCTTACGAGTCCTTCGTTACGGTACCAAACCACACCAAAACGGTGCAATACCGTACGAGTACATCCCTACGGTACCAAACCACACCAAAACGGTGCAATACCGTACGAGTACATCCATACGTTACCAAACCACACCAAAACTGTACAATACCTTACGAGTCCTTCGTTACGGTACCAAACCACACCAAAACTGTGCAATACCGTACGAGTACATCCATACGGTACCAAACCACACCAAAACGGTACAATACCTTACGAGTCCTTCGTTACGGTACCAAACCACACCAAAACAGTGCAATACCGTACGAGTACATCCATACGGTACCAAACCACACCAAAACGGTACAATACCTTACGAGTCCTTCGTTACGGTACCAAACCACACCAAAACAGTGCAATACTGTACGAGTACATCCATACGGTACCAAACCAGACCAAAACGGTACAATACCTTACGAGTCCTTCGTTACGGTTCCAAACCACACCAAAACGGTGCAATACCGTACCAGTACATCCATACGGTACCAAACCACACCAAAATGGTGCAATACCGTACGAGTACATCCATACGGTACCAAACCACACCAAAATGGTACAATATCTTAGGAGTCCTTCGTTACGGTACCAAACCACACCAAAACGGTGCAATACCGTACAAGTACATCCATACGGTACCAAACCACACCAAAACGGTACAATACCTTACGAGTCTTTCGTTACGGTACCAAACCACACCAAAAAGGTGCAATACCGTACGAGTACATCCATACGGTACCAAACCAGAACAAAACGTTGCAATACCGTACGAGTACATCCATACGGTACCAAACCACACCAAAACGGTACAATACCTTACGAGTCCTTCGTTACGGTACCAAACCACACCAAAACGGTGCAATACCGTACGAGTACATCCATACGGTACCAAACCACACCAAAACGGTGCAATACCGTACGAGTACATCCATACGGTACCAAACCACACCAAAACGGTACAATACCTTATGAGTCCTTCGTTACGGTACCAAACCACACCAAAACGGTGCAATACCGTACGAGTACATCCATACGGTACCAAACCACACCAAAATGGTACAATACCTTACGAGTCCTTCGTTACGGTACCAAACCACACCAAAACGGTGCAATACCGTACGAGTACATCCATACGGTACCAAACCACACCAAAACGGTACAATACCTTACGAGTCCTTCGTTACGGTACCAAACCACACCAAAACGGTGCAATACCGTACGAGTACATCCATACGGTACCAAACCACACCAAAACGGTGCAATACCGTACGAGTACATCCATACGGTACCAAACCACACCAAAACGGTACAATACCTTATGAGTCCTTCGTTACGGTACCAAACCACACCAAAACGGTGCAATACCGTACGAGTACATCCATACGGTACCAAACCACACCAAAATGGTACAATACCTTACGAGTCCTTCGTTACGGTACCAAACCACACCAAAACGGTGCAATACCGTACGAGTACATCCATACGGTACCAAACCACACCAAAACGGTACAATACCTTACGAGTCCTTCGTTACGGTACCAAACCACACCAAAACGGTGCAATACCGTACGAGTACATCCATACGGTACCAAACCACACCAAAACGGTGCAATACCGTACGAGTACATCCATACGGTACCAAACCACACCAAAACGGTACAATACCTTATGAGTCCTTCGTTAAGGTACCAAACCACACCAAAACGGTGCAATACCGTACGAGTACATCCATACGGTACCAAACCACACCAAAACGGTACAATACCTTACGAGTCCTTCGTTACGGTACCAAACCACACCAAAACAGTGCAATACCGTACGAGTACTTCCATACGGTACCAAACCACACCAAAACGGTACAATACCTTACGAGTCCTTCGTTACGGTACCAAACCACACCAAAACGGTGCAATACCGTACGAGTACATCCATACGGTACCAAACCACACCAAAATGGTACAATACCTTACGAGTCCTTCGTTACGGTACCAAACCAGAACAAAACGTTGTAATACCGTACGAGTACATCCATACGGCACGAAACCAGAACAAAACGTTGCAATACCGTACGAGTACATCCATACGGTACCAAACCACACCAAAACGGTACAATACCGTACGAGTCCTTCGTTACGGTACGAAACTACACCACAACGGTGCAATACCGTACGAGTACATCCATACGGTACCAAACCACACCAAAATGGTGCAATACCGTACGAGTACATCCATACGGTACCAAACCACACCAAAACGGTACAATACCTTACGAGTCCTTCGTTACGGTACCAAACCACACCAAAACGGTGCAATACCGTACGAGTACATCCATACGGTACCAAACCACACCAGAACGGTACAATACCTTACGAGTCCTTCGTTACGGTACCAAACCACACCAAAACGGTGCAATACCGTACGAGTACATCCATACGGTACCAATCCACACCAAAACGGTCCAATACCTTACGAGTCCTTCGTTACGGTACCAAACCACACCAAAACGGTGCAATACCGTACGAGTACGTCCATACGGTACCAAACCACAACAAAACGGTGCAATACCGTACGAGTACATCCATAGAGTTCCAAACCACACCAAAACGGTACAATACCTTACGAGTCCTTCGTTACGGTTCCAAACCACACCAAAACGGTGCAATACCGTACAAGTACATCCATACGGTACCAAACCACACCAAAATGGTGCAATACCGTACGAGTACATCCATACGGTACCAAACCCCACCAAAACGGTACAATATCTTAGGAGTCCTTCGTTACGGTAGCAAACCACACCAAAACGGTGCAATACCGTACGAGTACATCCATACGGTACCAAACCACCCCAAAACGGTACAATACCTTACGAGTCCTTCGTTACGGTACCAAACCACACCAAAACGGTGCAATACCGTACGAGTACATCCCTACGGTACCAAACCACACCAAAACGGTGCAATACCGTACGAGTACATCCATACGGTACCAAACCACACCAAAACGGTACAATACCTTACGAGTCCTTCGTTACGGTACCAAACCACACCAAAACAGTGCAATACCGTACGAGTACATCCATACGGTACCAAACCACACCAAAACGGTACAATACCTTACGAGTCCTTCGTTACGGTACCAAACCACACCAAAACAGTGCAATACCGTACGAGTACATCCATACGGTACCAAACCAGACCAAAACGGTACAATACCTTACGAGTCCTTCGTTACGGTACCAAACCACACCAAAACAGTGCAATACTGTACGAGTACATCCATACGGTACCAAACCAGACCAAAACGGTACAATACCTTACGAGTCCTTCGTTACGGTTCCAAACCACACCAAAACGGTGCAATACCGTACCAGTACATCCATACGGTACCAAACCACACCAAAATGGTGCAATACCGTACGAGTACATCCATACGGTACCAAACCACACCAAAACGGTACAATATCTTAGGAGTCCTTCGTTACGGTACCAAACCACACCAAAACGGTGCAATACCGTACAAGTACATCCATACGGTACCAAACCACACCAAAACGGTACAATACCTTACGAGTCTTTCGTTACGGTACCAAACCACACCAAAACGGTGCAATACCGTACGAGTACATCCATACGGTACCAAACCAGAACAAAACGTTGCAATACCGTACGAGTACATCCATACGGTACCAAACCACACCAAAACGGTACAATACCTTACGAGTCCTTCGTTACGGTACCAAACCACACCAAAACGGTGCAATACCGTACGAGTACATCCATACGGTACCAAACCACACGAAAATGGTACAATACCTTACGAGTCCTTCGTTACGGTACCAAACCAGAACAAAACGTTGCAATACCGTACGAGTACATCCATACGGTACCAAACCACAGCAAAACGGTACAATACCTTACGAGTCCTTCGTTACGGTACCAAACCACACCAAAACAGTGCAATACCGTACGAGTACATCCATACGGTAACAAACCACACCAAAACGGTACAATACCTTACGAGTCCTTCGTTACGGTACCAAACCACACCAAAACGGTGCAATACCGTACGAGTACATCCATACGGTACCAAACCACACCAAAACGGTACAATACCTTACGAGTCCTTCGTTACGGTACCAAACCACACCAAAACGGTGCAATACCGTACGAGTACTTCCATACGGTACCAAACCACACCAAAACGGTACAATACCTTACGAGTCCTTCGTTACGGTACCAAACCACACCAAAACGGTGCAATACCGTACGAGTACATCCATACGGTACCAAACCACACCAAAATGGTACAATACCTTACGAGTCCTTCGTTACGGTACCAAACCAGAACAAAACGTTGCAATACCGTACGAGTACATCCATACGGTACCAAACCAGAACAAAACGTTGCAATACCGTACGAGTACATCCATACGGTACCAAACCACACCAAAACGGTACAATACCTTACGAGTCCTTCGTTACGGTACCAAACTACACCACAACGGTGCAATACCGTACGAGTACATCCATACGGTACCAAACCACACCAAAATGGTGCAATACCGTACGAGTACATCCATACGGTACCAAACCACACCAAAACGGTACAATACCTTACGAGTCCTTCGTTACGGTACCAAACCACACCAAAACGGTGCAATACCGTACGAGTACATCCATACGGTACCAAACCACACCAAAATGGTACAATACCTTACGAGTCCTTCGTTACGGTACCAAACCACACCAAAACGGTGCAATACCGTACGAGTACATCCATACGGTACCAAACCACACCAAAACGGTACAATACCTTACGAGTCCTTCGTTACGGTACCAAACCACACCAAAACGGTGCAATACCGTACGAGTACATCCATACGGTACCAAACCACACCAAAACGGTGCAATACCGTACGAGTACATCCATACGGTACCAAACCACACCAAAACGGTACAATACCTTATGAGTCCTTCGTTACGGTACCAAACCACACCAAAACGGTGCAATACCGTACGAGTACATCCATACGGTACCAAACCACACCAAAACGGTACAATACCTTACGAGTCCTTCGTTACGGTACCAAACCACACCAAAACAGTGCAATACCGTACGAGTACTTCCATACGGTACCAAACCACACCAAAACGGTACAATACCTTACGAGTCCTTCGTTACGGTACCAAACCACACCAAAACGGTGCAATACCGTACGAGTACATCCATACGGTACCAAACCACACCAAAATGGTACAATACCTTACGAGTCCTTCGTTACGGTACCAAACCAGAACAAAACGTTGCAATACCGTACGAGTACATCCATACGGTACCAAACCAGAACAAAACGTTGCAATACCGTACGAGTACATCCATACGGTACCAAACCACACCAAAACGGTACAATACCTTACGAGTCCTTCGTTACGGTACCAAACTACACCACAACGGTGCAATACCGTACGAGTACATCCATACGGTACCAAACCACACCAAAATGGTGCAATACCGTACGAGTACATCCATACGGTACCAAACCACACCAAAACGGTACAATACCTTACGAGTCCTTCGTTACGGTACCAAACCACACCAAAACGGTGCAATACCGTACGAGTACATCCATACGGTACCAAACCACACCAAAATGGTACAATACCTTACGAGTCCTTCGTTACGGTACCAAACCACACCAAAACAGTGCAATACCGTACGAGTACATCCATACGGTACCAAACCACACCAAAACGGTACAATACCTTACGAGTCCTTCGTTACGGTACCAAACCACACCAAAACGGTGCAATACCGTACGAGTACATCCATACGGTACCAAACCACACCAAAACGGTGCAATACCGTACGAGTACATCAATACGGTACCAAACCACACCAAAACGGTACAATACCTTATGAGTCCTTCGTTACGGTACCAAACCACACCAAAACGGTGCAATACCGTACGAGTACATCCATACGGTACCAAACCACACCAAAACGGTACAATACCTTACGAGTCCTTCGTTACGGTACCAAACCACACCAAAACAGTGCAATACCGTACGAGTACTTCCATACGGTACCAAACCACACCAAAACGGTACAATACCTTACGAGTCCTTCGTTACGGTACCAAACCACACCAAAACGGTGCAATACCGTACGAGTACATCCATACGGTACCAAACCACACCAAAATGGTACAATACCTTACGAGTCCTTCGTTACGGTACAAAACCAGAACAAAACGTTGTAATACCGTACGAGTACATCCATACGGTACCGAACCAGAACAAAACGTTGCAATACCGTACGAGTACATCCATACGGTACCAAACCACACCAAAACGGTACAATACCGTACGAGTCCTTCGTTACGGTACGAAACTACAGCACAACGGTGCAATACCGTACGAGTACATCCATACGGTACCAAACCACACCAAAATGGTGCAATACCGTACGAGTACATCCATACGGTACCAAACCACACCAAAACGGTACAATACCCTACGAGTCCTTCGTTACGGTACCAAACCACACCAAAACGGTGCAATACCGTACGAGTACATCCATACGGTACCAAACCACACCAAAACGGTACAATACCTTACGAGTCCTTCGTTACGGTACCAAACCACACCAAAACGGTGCAATACCGTACGAGTACATCCATACGGTACCAAACCACACCAAAACGGTACAATACCTTACGAGTCCTTCGTTACGGTACCAAACCACACCAAAACGGTGCAATACCGTACGAGTACGTCCATACGGTACCAAACCACAACAAAACGGTGCAATACCGTACGAGTACATCCATAGAGTTCCAAACCACACCAAAACGGTACAATACCTTACGAGTCCTTCGTTACGGTTCCAAACCACACCAAAACGGTGCAATACCGTACAAGTACATCCATACGGTACCAAACCACACCAAAATGGTGCAATACCGTACGAGTACATCCATACGGTACCAAACCCCACCAAAACGGTTCAATATCTTAGGAGTCCTTCGTTACGATAGCAAACCACACAAAAACGGTGCAATACCGTACGAGTACATCCATACGGTACCAAACCACACCAAAACGGTACAATACCTTACGAGTCCTTCGTTACGGTACCAAACCACACCAAAACGGTGCAATACCGTACGAGTACATCCCTACGGTACCAAACCACACCAAAACGGTGCAATACCGTACGAGTACATCCATACGGTACCAAACCACACCAAAATGGTACAATACCTTACGAGTCCTTCATTACGGTACCAAACCACACCAAAACTGTGCAATACCGTACGAGTACATCCATACGGTACCAAACCACACCAAAACGGTACAATACCTTACGAGTCCTTCGTTACGGTACCAAACCACACCAAAACAGTGCAATACCGTACGAGTACATCCATACGGTACCAAACCACACCAAAACGGTACAATACCTTACGAGTCCTTCGTTACGGTACCAAACCACACCAAAACAGTGCAATACCGTATGAGTACATCCATACGGTACCAAACCAGACCAAAACGGTACAATACCTTACGAGTCCTTCGTTACGGTACCAAACCACACCAAAACAGTGCAATACTGTACGAGTACATCCATACGGTACCAAACCAGACCAAAACGGTACAATACCTTACGAGTCCTTCGTTACGGTTCCAAACCACACCAAAACGGTGCACCGTACCAGTACATCCATACGGTACCAAACCACACCAAAATGGTGCAATACCGTACGAGTACATCCATACGGTACCAAACCACACCAAAACGGTACAATATCTTAGGAGTCCTTCGTTACGGTATTAAACCACACCAAAACGGTGCAATACCGTACAAGTACATCCATACGGTACCAAACAACACCAAAACGGTACAATACCTTACGAGTCTTTCGTTACGGTACCAAACCACACCAAAACGGTGCAATACCGTACGAGTACATCCATACGGTACCAAACCAGAACAAAACGTTGCAATACCGTACGAGTACATCCATACGGTACCAAACCACACAAAAACGGTACAATACCTTACGAGTCCTTCGTTACGGTACCAAACCACACCAAAACGGTGCAATACCGTACGAGTACATCCATACGGTACCAAACAACACGAAAATGGTACAATACCTTACGAGTCCTTCGTTACGGTACCAAACCAGAACAAAACGTTGCAATACCGTACGAGTACATCCATACGGTACCAAACCACACCAAAACGGTACAATACCTTACGAGTCCTTCGTTACGGTACCAAACCACACCAAAACAGTGCAATACCGTACGAGTACATCCATACGGTAACAAACCACACCAAAACGGTACAATACCTTACGAGTCCTTCGTTACGGTACCAAACCACACCAAAACGGTGCAATACCGTACGAGTACATCCATACGGTACCAAACCACACCAAAACGGTACAATACCTTACGAGTCCTTCGTTACGGTACCAAACCACACCAAAACGGTGCAATACCGTACGAGTACTTCCATACGGTACCAAACCACACCAAAACGGTACAATACCTTACGAGTCCTTCGTTACGGTACCAAACCACACCAAAACGGTGCAATACCGTACGAGTACATCCATACGGTACCAAACCACACCAAAATGGTACAATACCTTACGAGTCCTTCGTTACGGTACCAAACCAGAACAAAACGTTGCAATACCGTACGAGTACATCCATACGGTACCAAACCAGAACAAAACGTTGCAATACCGTACGAGTACATCCATACGGTACCAAACCACACCAAAACGGTACAATACCTTACGAGTCCTTCGTTACGGTACCAAACTACACCACAACGGTGCAATACCGTACGAGTACATCCATACGGTACCAAACCACACCAAAATGGTGCAATACCGTACGAGTACATCCATACGGTACCAAACCACACCAAAACGGTACAATACCTTACGAGTCCTTCGTTACGGTACCAAACCACACCAAAACGGTGCAATACCGTACGAGTACATCCATACGGTACCAAACCACACCAAAATGGTACAATACCTTACGAGTCCTTCGTTACGGTACCAAACCACACCAAAACGGTGCAATACCGTACGAGTACATCCATACGGTACCAAACCACACCAAAACGGTACAATACCTTACGAGTCCTTCGTTACGGTACCAAACCACACCAAAACGGTGCAATACCGTACGAGTACATCCATACGGTACCAAACCACACCAAAACGGTTCAATACCGTACGAGTACATCCATACGGTACCAAACCACACCAAAACGGTACAATACCTTATGAGTCCTTCGTTACGGTACCAAACCACACCAAAACGGTGCAATACCGTACGAGTACATCCATACGGTACCAAACCACACCAAAACGGTACAATACCTTACGAGTCCTTCGTTACGGTACCAAACCACACCAAAACAGTGCAATACCGTACGAGTACTTCCATACGGTACCAAACCACACCAAAACGGTACAATACCTTACGAGTCCTTCGTTACGGTACCAAACCACACCAAAACGGTGCAATACCGTACGAGTACATCCATACGGTACCAAACCACACCAAAATGGTACAATACCTTACGAGTCCTTCGTTACGGTACCAAACCAGAACAAAACGTTGCAATACCGTACGAGTACATCCATACGGTACCAAACCAGAACAAAACGTTGCAATACCGTACGAGTACATCCATACGGTACCAAACCACACCAAAACGGTACAATACCTTACAAGTCCTTCGTTACGGTACCAAACTACACCACAACGGTGCAATACCGTACGAGTACATCCATACGGTACCAAACCACACCAAAATGGTGCAATACCGTACGAGTACATCCATACGGTACCAAACCACACCAAAACGGTACAATACCTTACGAGTCCTTCGTTACGGTACCAAACCACACCAAAACGGTGCAATACCGTACGAGTACATCCATACGGTACCAAACCACACCAAAATGGTACAATACCTTACGAGTCCTTCGTTACGGTACCAAACCACACCAAAACGGTGCAATACCGTACGAGTACATCCATACGGTACCAAACCACACCAAAACGGTACAATACCTTACGAGTCCTTCGTTACGGTACCAAACCACACCAAAACGGTGCAATACCGTACGAGTACATCCATACGGTACCAAACCACACCAAAACGGTGCAATACCGTACGAGTACATCCATACGGTACCAAACCACACCAAAACGGTACAATACCTTATGAGTCCTTCGTTACGGTACCAAACCACACCAAAACGGTGCAATACCGTACGAGTACATCCATACGGTACCAAACCACACCAAAACGGTACAATACCTTACGAGTCCTTCGTTACGGTACCAAACCACACCAAAACAGTGCAATACCGTACGAGTACTTCCATACGGTACCAAACCACACCAAAACGGTACAATACCTTACGAGTCCTTCGTTACGGTACCAAACCACACCAAAACGGTGCAATACCGTACGAGTACATCCATACGGTACCAAACCACACCAAAATGGTACAATACCTTACGAGTCCTTCGTTACGGTACCAAACCAGAACAAAACGTTGTAATACCGTACGAGTACATCCATACGGTACCGAACCAGAACAAAACGTTGCAATACCGTACGAGTACATCCATACGGTACCAAACCACACCAAAACGGTACAATACCGTACGAGTCCTTCGTTACGGTACGAAACTACACCACAACGGTGCAATACCGTACGAGTACATCCATACGGTACCAAACCACACCAAAATGGTGCAATACCGTACGAGTACATCCATACGGTACCAAACCACACCAAAACGGTACAATACCTTACGAGTCCTTCGTTACGGTACCAAACCACACCAAAACGGTGCAATACCGTACGAGTACATCCATACGGTACCAAACCACACCAAAACGGTACAATACCTTACGAGTCCTTCGTTACTGTACCAAACCACACCAAAACGGTGCAATACCGTACGAGTACATCCATACGGTACCAAACCACACCAAAACGGTACAATACCTTACGAGTCCTTCGTTACGGTACCAAACCACACCAAAACGGTGCAATACCGTACGAGTACGTCCATACGGTACCAAACCACAACAAAACGGTGCAATACCGTACGAGTACATCCATAGAGTTCCAAACCACACCAAAACGGTACAATACCTTACGAGTCCTTCGTTACGGTTCCAAACCACACCAAAACGGTGCAATACCGTACAAGTACATCCATACGGTACCAAACCACAACAAAACGGTGCAATACCGTACGAGTACATCCATAGAGTTCCAAACCACACCAAAACGGTACAATACCTTACGAGTCCTTCGTTACGGTTCCAAACCACACCAAAACGGTGCAATACCGTACAAGTACATCCATACGGTACCAAACCACACCAAAATGGTGCAATACCGTACGAGTACATCCATACGGTACCAAACCCCACCAAAACGGTTCAATATCTTAGGAGTCCTTCGTTACGGTAGCAAACCACACCAAAACGGTGCAATACCGTACGAGTACATCCATACGGTACCAAACCACACCAAAACGGTACAATACCTTACGAGTCCTTCGTTACGGTACCAAACTACACCACAACGGTGCAATACCGTACGAGTACATCCATACGGTACCAAACCTCACCAAAATGGTGCAATACCGTACGAGTACATCCATACGGTACCAAACCACACCAAAACGGTACAATACCTTACGAGTCCTTCGTTACGGTACCAAACCACACCAAAACGGTGCAATACCGTACGAGTACATCCATACGGTACCAAACCACACCAAAATGGTACAATACCTTACGAGTCCTTCGTTACGGTACCAAACCACACCAAAACGGTGCAATACCGTACGAGTACATCCATACGGTACCAAACCAGACCAAAACGGTACAATACCTTACGAGTCCTTCGTTACGGTTCCAAACCACACCAAAACGGTGCAATACCATACCAGTACATCCATACGGTACCAAACCACACCAAAATGGTGCAATACCGTACGAGTACATCCATACGGTACCAAACCACACCAAAACGGTACAATAACTTAGGAGTCCTTCGTTACGGTACCAAACCACACCAAAACGGTGCAATACCGTACAAGTACATCCATACGGTACCAAACCACACCAAAACGGTACAATACCTTACGAGTCTTTCGTTACGGTACCAAACCACACCAAAACGGTGCAATACCGTACGAGTACATCCATACGGTACCAAACCAGAACAAAACGTTGCAATACCGTACGAGTACATCCATACGGTACCAAACCACACCAAAACGGTACAATACCTTACGAGTCCTTCGTTACGGTACCAAACCACACCAAAACGGTGCAATACCGTACGAGTACATCCATACGGTACCAAACCACACCAAAATGGTACAATACCTTACGAGTCCTTCGTTACGGTACCAAACCAGAACAAAACGTTGCAATACCGTACGAGTACATCCATACGGTACCAAACCACACCAAAACGGTACAATACCTTACGAGTCCTTCGTTACGGTACCAAACCACACCAAAACAGTGCAATACCGTACGAGTACATCCATACGGTAACAAACCACACCAAAACGGTACAATACCTTACGAGTCCTTCGTTACGGTACCAAACCACACCAAAACGGTGCAATACCGTACGAGTACATCCATACGGTACCAAACCACACCAAAACGGTACAATACCTTACGAGTCCTTCGTTACGGTACCAAACCACACCAAAACAGTGCAATACCGTACGAGTACTTCCATACGGTACCAAACCACACCAAAACGGTACAATACCTTACGAGTCCTTCGTTACGGTACCAAACCACACCAAAACGGTGCAATACCGTACGAGTACATCCATACGGTACATAACCACACCAAAATGGTACAATACCTTACGAGTCCTTCGTTACGGTACCAAACCAGAACAAAACGTTGCAATACCGTACGAGTACATCCATACGGTACCAAACCACACCAAAACGGTACAATACCTTACGAGTCCTTCGTTACGGTACCAAACTACACCACAACGGTGCAATACCGTACGAGTACATCCATACGGTACCAAACCACACCAAAATAGTGCAATACCGTACGAGTACATCCATACGGTACCAAACCACACCAAAACGGTACAATACCTTACGAGTCCTTCGTTACGGTACCAAACCACACCAAAACGGTGCAATACCGTACGAGTACATCCATACGGTACCAAACCACACCAAAACGGTACAATACCTTACGAGTCCTTCGTTACGGTACCAAACCACACCAAAACGGTGCAATACCGTACGAGTACATCCATACGGTACCAAACCACACAAAAAACGGTACAATACCTTACGAGTCCTTCGTTACGGTACCAAACCACACCAAAACGGTGCAATACCGTACGAGTACATCCATACGGTACCAAACCACACCAAAACGGTGCAATACCGTACGAGTACATCCATAAGGTACCAAACCACACCAAAACGGTACAATACCTTATGAGTCCTTCGTTACGGTACCAAACCACACCAAAACGGTGCAATACCGTACGAGTACATCCATACGGTACCAAACCACACCAAAACGGTACAATACCTTACGAGTCCTTCGTTACGGTACCAAACCACACCAAAACAGTGCAATACCGTACGAGTACTTCCATACGGTACCAAACCACACCAAAACGGTACAATACCTTACGAGTCCTTCGTTACGGTACCAAACCACACCAAAACGGTGCAATACCGTACGAGTACATCCATACGGTACCAAACCACACCAAAATGGTACAATACCTTACGAGTCCTTCGTTACGGTACCAAACCAGAACAAAACGTTGTAATACCGTACGAGTACATCCATACGGTACCAAACCAGAACAAAACGTTGCAATACCCTACGAGTACATCCATACGGTACCAAACCACACCAAAACGGTACAATACCGTACGAGTCCTTCGTTACGGTACGAAACTACACCACAACGGTGCAATACCGTACGAGTACATCCATACGGTACCAAACCACACCAAAATGGTGCAATACCGTACGAGTACATCCATACGGTACCAAACCACACTAAAACGGTACAATACCTTACGAGTCCTTCGTTACGGTACCAAACCACACCAAAACGGTGCAATACCGTACGAGTACATCCATACGGTACCAAACCACACCAAAACGGTACAATACCTTACGAGTCCTTCGTTACGGTACCAAACCACACCAAAACGGTGCAATACCGTACGAGTACATCCATACGGTACCAAACCACACCAAAACGGTACAATACCTTACGAGTCCTTCGTTACGGTACCAAACCACACCAAAACGGTGCAATACCGTACGAGTACATCCATACGGTACCAAACCACACCAAAACGGTGCAATACCGTACGAGTACATCCATACGGTACCAAACCACACCAAAACGGTACAATACCTTACGAGTCCTTCGTTACGGTACCAAACCACACCAAAACGGTGCAATACCGTACGAGTACATCCATACGGTACCAAACCACACCAAAACGGTACAATACTTTACGAGTCTTTCGTTACGGTACCAAACCACACCAAAACGGTGCAATACCGTACGAGTACATCCATACGGTACCAAACCACACCAAAACGGTACAATACCTTACGAGTCCTTCGTTACGGTACCAAACCACACCAAAACGGTGCAATACCGTACGAGTACGTCCATACGGTACCAAACCACACCAAAACGGTGCAATACCGTACGAGTGCATCCATACGGTACCAAACCACACCAAAACGGTCCAATACCTTACGAGTCCTTCGTTACGGTACCAAACCACACCAAAACAGTGCAATACCGTACGAGTACATCCATACGGTACCAAACCACACCAAAACGGTACAATACCTTACGAGTCCTTCGTTACGGTACCAAACGACACCAAAACGGTGCAATACCGTACGAGTACATCCATACGGTACCAAACCACACCAAAACGGTACAATACCTTACGAGTCCTTCGTTACGGTACCAAACCACACCAAAACAGTGCAATACCGTACGAGTACATCCATACGGTAACAAACCACACCAAAACGGTACAATACCTTACGAGTCCTTCGTTACGGTACCAAACCACACCAAAACGGTGCAATACCGTACGAGTACATCCATACGGTACCAAACCACACCAAAACGGTACAATACCTTACGAGTCCTTCGTTACGGTACCAAACCACACCAAAACAGTGCAATACCGTACGAGTACTTCCATACGGTACCAAACCACACCAAAACGGTACAATACCTTACGAGTCCTTCGTTACGGTACCAAACCACACCAAAACGGTGCAATACCGTACGAGTACATCCATACGGTACCAAACCACACCAAAATGGTACAATACCTTACGAGTCCTTCGTTACGGTACCAAACCAGAACAAAACGTTGCAATACCGTACGAGTACATCCATACGGTACCAAACCTGAACAAAACGTTGCAATACCGTACGAGTACATCCATACGGTACCAAACCACACCAAAACGGTACAATACCTTACGAGTCCTTCGTTACGGTACCAAACTACACCACAACGGTGCAATACCGTACGAGTACATCCATACGGTACCAAACCACACCAAAATGGTGCAATACCGTACGAGTACATCCATACGGTACCAAACCACACCAAAACGGTACAATACCTTACGAGTCCTTCGTTACGGTACCAAACCACACCAAAACGGTGCAATACCGTACGAGTACATCCATACGGTACCAAACCACACCAAAACGGTACAATACCTTACGAGTCCTTCGTTACGGTACCAAACCACACCAAAACGGTGCAATACCGTACGAGTACATCCATACGGTACCAAACCACACCAAAACGGTACAATACCTTACGAGTCCTTCGTTACGGTACCAAACCACACCAAAACGGTGCAATACCGTACGAGTACATCCATACGGTACCAAACCACACCAAAACGGTGCAATACCGTACGAGTACATCCATACGGTACCAAACCACACCAAAACGGTACAATACCTTATGAGTCCTTCGTTACGGTACCAAACCACACCAAAACGGTGCAATACCGTACGAGTACATCCATACGGTACCAAACCACACCAAAACGGTACAATACCTTACGAGTCCTTCGTTACGGTACCAAACCACACCAAAACAGTGCAATACCGTACGAGTACTTCCATACGGTACCAAACCACACCAAAACGGTACAATACCTTACGAGTCCTTCGTTACGGTACCAAACCACACCAAAACGGTGCAATACCGTACGAGTACATCCATACGGTACCAAACCACACCAAAATGGTACAATACCTTACGAGTCCTTCGTTACGGTACCAAACCAGAACAAAACGTTGTAATACCGTACGAGTACATCCATACGGTACCAAACCAGAACAAAACGTTCCAATACCGTATGAGTACATCCATACGGTACCAAACCACACCAAAACGGTACAATACCGTACGAGTCCTTCGTTACGGTACGAAACTACACCACAACGGTGCAATACCGTACGAGTACATCCATACGGTACCAAACCACACCAAAATGGTGCAATACCGTACGAGTACATCCATACGGTACCAAACCACACCAAAACGGTACAATACCTTACGAGTCCTTTGTTACGGTACCAAACCACACCAAAACAGTGCAATACCGTACGAGTACATCCATACGGTACCAAACCACACCAAAACGGTACAATACCTTACGAGTCCTTCGTTACGGTACCAAACCACACCAAAACGGTGCAATACCGTACGAGTACATCCATACGGTACCAAACCACACCAAAACGGTACAATACCTTACGAGTCCTTCGTTACGGTACCAAACCACACCAAAACGGTGCAATACCGTACGAGTACATCCATACGGTACCAAACCACACCAAAACGGTGCAATACCATACGAGTACATCCATACGGTACCAAACCACACCAAAACGGTACAATACCTTACGAGTCCTTCGTTACGGTACCAAACCACACCAAAACGGTGCAATACCGTACGAGTACATCCATACGGTACCAAACCACACCAAAACGGTACAATACTTTACGAGTCTTTCGTTACGGTACCAAACCACACCAAAACGGTGCAATACCGTACGAGTACATCCATACGGTACCAAACCACACCAAAACGGTACAATACCTTACGAGTCCTTCGTTACGGTACCAAACCACACCAAAACGGTGCAATACCGTACGAGTACGTCCATACGGTACCAAACCACACCAAAACGGTGCAATACCGTACGAGTGCATCCATACGGTACCAAACCACACGAAAACGGTCCAATACCTTACGAGTCCTTCGTTACGGTACCAAACCACACCAAAACAGTGCAATACCGTACGAGTACATCCATACGGTACCAAACCACACCAAAACGGTACAATACCTTACGAGTCCTTCGTTACGGTACCAAACGACACCAAAACGATGCAATACCGTACGAGTACATCCATACGGTACCAAACCACACCAAAATGGTACAATACCTTACGAGTCCTTCGTTACGGTACCAAACCAGAACAAAACGTTGTAATACCGTACGAGTACATCCATACGGTACCAAACCAGAACAAAACGTTGCAATACCGTACGAGTACATCCATACGGTACCAAACCACACCAAAACGGTACAATACCGTACGAGTCCTTCGTTACGGTACGAAACTACACCACAACGGTGCAATACCGTACGAGTACATCCATACGGTACCAAACCACACCAAAATGGTGCAATACCGTACGAGTACATCCATACGGTACCAAACCACACCAAAACGGTACAATACCTTACGAGTCCTTCGTTACGGTACCAAACCACACCAAAACGGTGCAATACCGTACGAGTACGTCCATACGGTACCAAACCACACCAAAACGGTGCAATACCGTACGAGTGCATCCATACGGTACCAAACCACACGAAAACGGTCCAATACCTTACGAGTCCTTCGTTACGGTACCAAACCACACCAAAACAGTGCAATACCGTACGAGTACATCCATACGGTACCAAACCACACCAAAACGGTACAATACCTTACGAGTCCTTCGTTACGGTACCAAACGACACCAAAACGGTGCAATACCGTACGAGTACATCCATACGGTACCAAACCACACCAAAACGGTACAATACCTTACGAGTCCTTCGTTACGGTACGAAACCACACCAAAACAGTGCAATACCGTACGAGTACATCCATACGGTACAAAACCACACCAAAATGATACAATACCTTACGAGTCCTTCGTTACGGTACCAAACCACACCAAAACGGTGCAATACCGTACGAGTACATACATACGGTACCAAACCACACAAAAACGGGGCAATACCGTACGAGTACATCCATACGGTACCAAACCACACCAAAACGGTACAATACGTTACGAGTCCTTCGTTACGGTACCAAACCACACCAAAACAGTGCAATACCGTACGAGTACATCCATACGGTACCGAACCACACCAAAACGGTACAATACCTTACGAGTCCTTCGTTACGGTACCAAACCACACCAAAACGGTGCAATACCGTACGAGTACGTCCATACGGTACCAAACCACAACAAAACGGAGCAATACCGTATGAGTACATCCATAGAGTTCCAAACCACACCAAAACGGTACAATACCTTACGAGTCCTTCGTTACGGTTCCAAACCACACCAAAACGGTGCAATACCGTACAAGTACATCCATACGGTACCAAACCACACCAAAATGGTGCAATACCGTACGAGTACATCCATACGGTACCAAACCCCACCAAAACGGTACAATATCTTAGGAGTCCTTCGTTACGGTAGCAAACCACACCAAAACGGTGCAATACCGTACGAGTACATCCATACGGTACCAAACCACACCAAAACGGTGCAATACCGTACGAGTACATCCATACGGTACCAAACCACACCAAAACGGTACAATACCTTACGAGTCCTTCAATACGGTACCAAACCACACCAAAACTGTGCAATACCGTACGATTACATCCATACGGTACCAAACCACACCAAAATGGTACAATACCTTACGAGTCCTTCGTTACGGTACCAAACCACACCAAAACAGTGCAATACCGTACGAGTACATCCATACGGTACCAAACCACACCAAAACGGTACAATACCTTACGAGTCCTTCGTTACGGTACCAAACCACACCAAAACAGTGCAATACTGTACGAGTACATCCATACGGTACCAAACCAGACCAAAACGGTACAATACCTTACGAGTCCTTCGTTACGGTTCCAAACCACACCAAAACGGTGCAATACCGTACCAGTACATCCATACGGTACCAAACCACACCAAAATGGTGCAATACCGTACGAGTACATCCATACGGTACCAAACCACACCAAAACGGTAAAATAGCTTAGGAGTCCTTCGTTACGGTACCAAACCACACCAAAACGGTGCAATACCGTACAAGTACATCCATACGGTACCAAACCACACCAAAACGGTACAATACCTTACGAGTCTTTCGTTACGGTACCAAACCACACCAAAACGGTGCAATACCGTACGAGTACATCCATACGGTACCAAACCAGAACAAAACGTTGCAATACCGTACGAGTACATCCATACGGTACCAAACCACACCAAAACGGTACAATACCTTACGAGTCCTTCGTTACGGTACCAAACCACACCAAAACGGTGCAATACCGTACGAGTACATCCATACGGTACCAAACCACACCAAAATGGTACAATACCTTACGAGTCCTTCGTTACGGTACCAAACCAGAACAAAACGTTGCAATACCGTACGAGTACATCCATACGGTACCAAACCACACCAAAACGGTACAATACCTTACGAGTCCTTCGTTACGGTACCAAACAACACCAAAACAGTGCAATACCGTACGAGTACATCCATACGGTAACAAACCACACCAAAACGGTACAATACCTTACGAGTCCTTCGTTACGGTACCAAACCACACCAAAACGGTGCAATACCGTACGAGTACATCCATACGGTACCAAACCACACCAAAACGGTACAATACCTTACGAGTCCTTCGTTACGGTACCAAACCACACCAAAACAGTGCAATACCGTACGAGTACTTCCATACGGTACCAAACCACACCAAAACGGTACAATACCTTACGAGTCCTTCGTTACGGTACCAAACCACACGAAAACGGTGCAATACCGTACGAGTACATCCATACGGTACCAAACCACACCAAAATGGTACAATACCTTACGAGTCCTTCGTTACGGTACCAAACCAGAACAAAACGTTGCAATACCGTACGAGTACATCCATACGGTACCAAACCAGAACAAAACGTTGCAATACCGTACGAGTACATCCATACGGTACCAAACCACACCAAAACGGTACAATACCTTACGAGTCCTTCGTTACGGTACCAAACTACACCACAACGGTGCAATACCGTACGAGTACATCCATACGGTACCAAACCACACCAAAATGGTGCAATACCGTACGAGTACATCCATACGGTACCAAACCACACCAAAACGGTACAATACCTTACGAGTCCTTCGTTACGGTACCAAACCACACCAAAACGGTGCAATACCGTACGAGTACATCCATACGGTACCAAACCACACCAAAACGGTACAATACCTTACGAGTCCTTCGTTACGGTACCAAACCACACCAAAACGGTGCAATACCGTACGAGTACATCCATACGGTACCAAACCACACCAAAACGGTACAATACCTTACGAGTCCTTCGTTACGGTACCAAACCACACCAAAACGGTGCAATACCGTACGAGTACATCCATACGGTACCAAACCACACCAAAACGGTGCAATACCGTACGAGTACATCCATACGGTACCAAACCACACCAAAACGGTACAATACCTTATGAGTCCTTCGTTACGGTACCAAACCACACCAAAACGGTGCAATACCGTACGAGTACATCCATACGGTACCAAACCACACCAAAACGGTACAATACCTTACGAGTCCTTCGTTACGGTACCAAACCACACCAAAACAGTGCAATACCGTACGAGTACTTCCATACGGTACCAAACCACACCAAAACGGTACAATACCTTACGAATCCTTCGTTACGGTACCAAACCACACCAAAACGGTGCAATACCGTACGAGTACATCCATACGGTACCAAACCACACCAAAATGGTACAATACCTTACGAGTCCTTCGTTACGGTACCAAACCAGAACAAAACGTTGTAATACCGTACGAGTACATCCATACGGTACCAAACCAGAACAAAACGTTGCAATACCGTACGAGTACATCCATACGGTACCAAACCACACCAAATTGGTACAATACCGTACGAGTCCTTCGTTACGGTACGAAACTACACCACAACGGTGCAATACCGTACGAGTACATCCATACGGTACCAAACCACACCAAAATGGTGCAATACCGTACGAGTACATCCATACGGTACCAAACCACACCAAAACGGTACAATACCTTACGAGTCCTTCGTTACGGTACCAGACCACACCAAAACGGTGCAATACCGTACGAGTACATCCATACGGTACCAAACCACACCAAAACGGTACAATACCTTACGAGTCCTTCGTTACGGTACCAAACCACACCAAAACGGTGCAATACCGTACGAGTACATCCATACGGTACCAAACCACACCAAAACGGTACAATACCTTACGAGTCCTTCGTTACGGTACCAAACCACACCAAAACGGTGCAATACCGTACGAGTACATCCATACGGTACCAAACCACACCAAAACGGTGCAATACCGTACGAGTACATCCATACGGTACCAAACCAGAACAAAACGTTGCAATACCGTACGAGTACATCCATACGGTACCAAACCACCCCAAAACGGTACAATACCTTACGAGTCCTTCGTTACGGTACCAAACTACAGCACAACGGTGCAATACCGTACGAGTACATCCATACGGTACCAAACCACACCAAAACGGTGCAATACCGTACGAGTACATCCATACGGTACCAAACCACACCAAAACGGTACAATACCTTACGAGTCCTTCGTTACGGTACCAAACCACACCAAAACGGTGCAATACCGTACGAGTACATCCATACGGTACCAAACCACACCAAAACGGTACAATACCTTACGAGTCCTTCGTTACGGTACGAAACCACACCAAAACAGTGCAATACCGTACGAGTACATCCATACGGTACCAAACCACACCAAAACGGTACAATACCTTACGAGTCCTTCGTTGCGGTACCAAACCACACCAAACCGGTGCAATACCGTACGAGTACATCCATACGGTACCAAACCACACCAAAACGGTACAATACCTTACGAGTCCTTCGTTACGGTACCAAACCACACCAAAACGGTGCAATACCGTACGAGTACATCCATACGGTACCAAACCACACCAAAACGGTACAATACCTTACGAGTCCTTCGTTACGGTACCAAACCACACCAAAACGGTGCAATACCGTACGAGTAAATCCATACGGTACCAAACCACACCAAAACGGTACAATACCTTACGAGTCCTTCGTTACGGTACCAAACCACACCAAAACGGTGCAATACCGTACGAGTACATCCATACGGTACCAAACCACACCAAAACGGTGCAATACCGTACGAGTACATCCATACGGTACCAAACCACACCAAAACGGTACAATACCTTACGAGTCCTTCGTTACGGTACCAAACCACACCAAAACGGTGCAATACCGTACGAGTACATCCATACGGTACCAAACCACACCAAAACGGTACAATACCTTACGAGTCCTTCGTTACGGTACCAAACCACACCAAAACGGTGCAATACCGTACGAGTACATCCATACGGTACCAAACCACACCAAAACGGTACAATACCTTACGAGTCCTTCGTTACGGTACCAAACCACACCAAAACGGTGCAATACCGTACGAGTACGTCCATACGGTACCAAACCACACCAAAACGGTGCAATACCGTACGAGTACATCCATACGGTACCGAACCACACCAAAACGGTACAATACCTTACGAGTCCTTCGTTACGGTACCAAACCACACCAAAACAGTGCAATACCGTACGAGTACATCCATACGGTACCAAACCACACCAAAACGGTACAATACCTTACGAGTCCTTCGTTGCGGTACCAAACCACACCAAAACGGTGCAATACCGTACGAGTACATCCATACGGTACCAAACCACACCAAAACGGTACAATACCTTACGAGTCCTTCGTTACGGTACCAAACCACACCAAAACGGTGCAATACCGTACGAGTACATCCATACGGTACCAAACCACACCAAAACGGTACAATACCTTACGAGTCCTTCGTTACGGTACCAAACCACACCAAAACGGTGCAATACCGTACGAGTACATCCATACGGTACCAAACCACACCAAAATGGTGCAATACCGTACGAGTACATCCATACGGTACCAAACCACACCAAAACGGTACAATACCTTACGAGTCCTTCGTTACGGTACCAAACCACACCAAAACGGTGCAATACCGTACGAGTACATCCATACGGTACCAAACCACATCAAAACGGTACAATACCTTACGAGTCCTTCGTTACGGTACCAAACCACACCAAAACGGTGCAATACCGTACGAGTACTTCCATACGGTACCAAACCACACCAAAACGGTACAATACCTTACGAGTCCTTCGTTACGGTACCAAACCACACCAAAACGGTGCAATACCGTACGAGTACGTCCATACGGTACCAAACCACACCAAAACGGTGCAATACCGTACGAGTACATCCATACGGTACCAAACCACACCAAAACGGTACAATACCTTACAAGTCCTTCGTTACGGTACCAAACCACCCCAAAACGGTGCAATACCGTACGAGTACATCCATACGGTACCAAACCACACCAAAACGGTACAATACCTTACGAGTCCTTCGTTACGGTACCAAACCACACCAAAACGGTGCAATACCGTACGAGTACATCCATACGGTACCTAACCACACCAAAACGGTACAATACCTTACGACTCCTTCGTTACGGTACCAAACCACACCAAAACGGTGCAATACCGTACGAGTACGTCCATACGTTACCAAACCACACCAAAACGGTGCAATACCGTACGAGTACATCCATACGGTACCAAACCACACCAAAACGGTACAATACCTTACGAGTCCTTCGTTACGGTACCAAACCACACCAAAACAGTGCAATACCGTACGAGTACATCCATACGGTACCAAACCACACCAAAACGGTACAATACCTTACGAGTCCTTCGTTACGGTACCAAACCACACCAAAACGGTGCAATACCGTACGAGTACATCCATACGGTACCAAACCACACCAAAACGGTACAATACCTTATGAGTCCTTCGTTACGGTACCAAACCACACCAAAATAGTGCAATACCGTACGAGTACTTCCATACGGTACCAAACCACACCAAAACGGTACAATACCTTACGAGTCCTTCGTTACGGTACCAAACCACACCAAAACGGTGCAATACCGTACGAGTACATCCATACGGTACCAAACCACACCAAAACGGTACAATACCTTACGAGTCCTTCGTTACGGTACCAAACCACACCAAAACGGTGCAATACCGTACGAGTACATCCATACGGTACCAAACCACACCGAAACGGTACAATACCTTACGAGTCCTTCGTTACGGTACCAAACCACACCAAAACGGTGCAATACCGTACGAGTACGTCCATACGGTACCAAACCACACCAAAACGGTGCAATACCGTACGAGTACATCCATACGGTACCAAACCACACCAAAACGGTACAATACCTTACGAGTCCTTCGTTACGGTACCAAACCACACCAAAACGGTGCAATACCGTACGAGTACATCCATACGGTACCAAACCACACCAAAACGGTACAATACCTTACGAGTCCTTCGTTACGGTACCAAACCACACCAAAACGGTGCAATACCGTACGAGTACATCCATACGGTACCAAACCACACCGAAACGGTACAATACCTTACGAGTCCTTCGTTACGGTACCAAACCACACCAAAACGGTGCAATACCGTACGAGTACGTCCACAAAGTACCAAACCACCCCAAAACGGTGCAATACCGTACGAGTAGATCCATACGGTACCAAACCACACCAAAACGGTACAATACCTTACGAGTCCTTCGTTACGGTACGAAACCACACCAAAACAGTGCAATACCGTACGAGTACATCCATACGGTACCAAACCACACCAAAACGGTACAATACCTTACGAGTCCTTCGTTGCGGTACCAAACCACACCAAACAGGTGCAATACCGTACGAGTACATCCATACGGTACCAAACCACACCAAAACGGTACAATACCTTACGAGTCCTTCGTTACGGTACCAAACCACACCAAAACGGTGCAATACCGTACGAGTACATCCATACGGTACCAAACCACACCAAAACGGTACAATACCTTACGAGTCCTTCGTTACGGTACCAAACCACACCAAAACGGTGCAATACCGTACGAGTACATCCATACGGTACCAAACCACACCAAAACGGTACAATACCTTTCGAGTCCTTCGTTACGGTACCAAACCACACCAAAACGGTGCAATACCTTACGAGTCCTTCGTTACGGTACCAAACCACACCAAAACGGTGCAATACCGTACGAGTACTTCCATACGGTACCAAACCACACCAAAACGGTACAATACCTTACGAGTCCTTCGTTACGGTACCAAACCACACCAAAACGGTGCAATACCGTACGAGTACGTCCATACGGTACCAAACCACACCAAAACGGTGCAATACCGTACGAGTACATCCATACGGTACCAAACCACACCAAAACGGTACAATACCTTACAAGACATTCGTTACGGTACCAAACCACCCCAAAACGGTGCAATACCGTACGAGTACATCCATACGGTACCAAACCACACCAAAACGGTACAATACCTTACGAGTCCTTCGTTACGGTACCAAACCACACCAAAACGGTGCAATACCGTACGAGTACATCCATACGGTACCTAACCACACCAAAACGGTACAATACCTTACGACTCCTTCGTTACGGTACCAAACCACACCAAAACGGTGCAATACCGTACGAGTACGTCCATACGTTACCAAACCACACCAAAACGGTGCAATACCGTACGAGTACATCCATACGGTACCAAACCACACCAAAACGGTACAATACCTTACGAGTCCTTCGTTACGGTACCAAACCACACCAAAACAGTGCAATACCGTACGAGTACATCCATACGGTACCAAACCACACCAAAACGGTACAATACCTTACGAGTCCTTCGTTACGGTACCAAACCACACCAAAACGGTGCAATACCGTACGAGTACATCCATACGGTACCAAACCACACCAAAACGGTACAATACCTTATGAGTCCTTCGTTACGGTACCAAACCACACCAAAATAGTGCAATACCGTACGAGTACTTCCATACGGTACCAAACCACACCAAAACGGTACAATACCTTACGAGTCCTTCGTTACGGTACCAAACCACACCAAAACGGTGCAATACCGTACGAGTACATCCATACGGTACCAAACCACACCAAAACGGTACAATACCTTACGAGTCCTTCGTTACGGTACCAAACCACACCAAAACGGTGCAATACCGTACGAGTACATCCATACGGTACCAAACCACACCGAAACGGTACAATACCTTACGAGTCCTTCGTTACGGTACCAAACCACACCAAAACGGTGCAATACCGTACGAGTACGTCCATACGGTACCAAACCACACCAAAACGGTGCAATACCGTACGAGTACATCCATACGGTACCAAACCACACCAAAACGGTACAATACCTTACGAGTCCTTCGTTACGGTACCAAACCACACCAAAACGGTGCAATACCGTACGAGTACATCCATACGGTACCAAACCACACCAAAACGGTACAATACCTTACGAGTCCTTCGTTACGGTACCAAACCACACCAAAACGGTGCAATACCGTACGAGTACATCCATACGGTACCAAACCACACCGAAACGGTACAATACCTTACGAGTCCTTCGTTACGGTACCAAACCACACCAAAACGGTGCAATACCGTACGAGTACGTCCACAAAGTACCAAACCACCCCAAAACGGTGCAATACCGTACGAGTAGATCCATACGGTACCAAACCACACCAAAACGGTACAATACCTTACGAGTCCTTCGTTACGGTACGAAACCACACCAAAACAGTGCAATACCGTACGAGTACATCCATACGGTACCAAACCACACCAAAACGGTACAATACCTTACGAGTCCTTCGTTGCGGTACCAAACCACACCAAACAGGTGCAATACCGTACGAGTACATCCATACGGTACCAAACCACACCAAAACGGTACAATACCTTACGAGTCCTTCGTTACGGTACCAAACCACACCAAAACGGTGCAATACCGTACGAGTACATCCATACGGTACCAAACCACACCAAAACGGTACAATACCTTACGAGTCCTTCGTTACGGTACCAAACCACACCAAAACGGTGCAATACCGTACGAGTACATCCATACGGTACCAAACCACACCAAAACGGTACAATACCTTTCGAGTCCTTCGTTACGGTACCAAACCACACCAAAACGGTGCAATACCGTAGGAGTACATCCATACGGTACCAAACCACACCAAAACGGTACAATACCTTACGAGTCCTTCGTTACGGTACCAAACCACACCAAAACGGTGCAATACCGTACGAGTACGTCCATACGGTACCAAACCACACCAAAACGGTGCAATACCGTACGAGTACATCCATACGGTACCAAACCACACCAAAACGGTACAATACCTTACAAGTCCTTCGTTACGGTACCAAACCACCCCAAAACGGTGCAATACCGTACGAGTACATCCATACGGTGCCAAACCACACCAAAACGGTACAATACCTTACGAGTCCTTCGTTACGGTACCAAACCACACCAAAACGGTGCAATACCGTACGAGTACATCCATACGGTACCAAACCACACCAAAACGGTACAATACCTTACGACTCCTTCGTTACGGTACCAAACCACACCAAAACGGTGCAATACCGTACGAGTACGTCCATACGTTACCAAACCACACCAAAACGGTGCAATACCGTACGAGTACATCCATACGGTACCAAACCACACCAAAACGGTACAATACCTTACGAGTCCTTCGTTACGGTACCAAACCACACCAAAACAGTGCAATACCGTACGAGTACATCCATACGGTACCAAACCACACCAAAACGGTACAATACCTTACGAGTCCTTCGTTACGGAACCAAACCACACCAAAACGGTGCAATACCGTACGAGTACATCCATACGGTACCAAACCACACCAAAACGGTACAATACCTTATGAGTCCTTCGTTACGGTACCAAACCACACCAAAATAGTGCAATACCGTACGAGTACTTCCATACGGTACCAAACCACACCAAAACGGTACAATACCTTACGAGTCCTTCGTTACGGTACCAAACCACACCAAAACGGTGCAATACCGTACGAGTACATCCATACGGTACCAAACCACACCAAAACGGTACAATACCTTACGAGTCCTTCGTTACGGTACCAAACCACACCAAAACGGTGCAATACCGTACGAGTACATCCATACGGTACCAAACCACACCGAAACGGTACAATACCTTACGAGTCCTTCGTTACGGTACCAAACCACACCAAAACGGTGCAATACCGTACGAGTACATCCATACGGTACCAAACCACACCAAAACGGTGCAATACCGTACGAGTACATCCATACGGTACCAAACCACACCAAAACGGTACAATACCTTACGAGTCCTTCGTTACGGTACCAAACCACACCAAAACGGTGCAATACCGTACGAGTACATCCATACGGTACCAAACCACACCAAAACGGTACAATACCTTACGAGTCCTTCGTTACGGTACCAAACCACACCAAAACGGTGCAATACCGTACGAGTACATCCATACGGTACCAAACCACACCGAAACGGTACAATACCTTACGAGTCCTTCGTTACGGTACCAAACCACACCAAAACGGTGCAATACCGTACGAGTACGTCCATAAAGTACCAAACCACCCCAAAACGGTGCAATACCGTACGAGTAGATCCATACGGTACCAAACCACACCAAAACGGTACAATACCTTACGAGTCCTTCGTTACGGTACGAAACCACACCAAAACAGTGCAATACCGTACGAGTACATCCATACGGTACCAAACCACACCAAAACGGTACAATACCTTACGAGTCCTTCGTTGCGGTACCAAACCACACCAAACAGGTGCAATACCGTACGAGTACATCCATACGGTACCAAACCACACCAAAACGGTACAATACCTTACGAGTCCTTCGTTACGGTACCAAACCACACCAAAACGGTGCAATACCGTACGAGTACATCCATACGGTACCAAACCACACCAAAACGGTACAATACCTTACGAGTCCTTCGTTACGGTACCAAACCACACCAAAACGGTGCAATACCGTACGAGTACATCCATACGGTACCAAACCACACCAAAACGGTACAATACCTTTCGAGTCCTTCGTTACGGTACCAAACCACACCAAAACGGTGCAATACCGTAGGAGTACATCCATACGGTACCAAACCACACCAAAACGGTACAATACCTTACGAGTCCTTCGTTACGGTACCAAACCACACCAAAACGGTGCAATACCGTACGAGTACGTCCATACGGTACCAAACCACACCAAAACGGTGCAATACCGTACGAGTACATCCATACGGTACCAAACCACACCAAAACGGTAAAATACCTTACGAGTCCTTCGTTACGGTACCAAACCACACCAAAACAGTGCAATACCGTACGAGTACATCCATACGGTACCAAACCACACCAAAACGGTACAATACCTTACGAGTCCTTCGTTGCGGTACCAAACCACACCAAAACGGTGCAATACCGTACGAGTACATCCATACGGTACCAAACCACACCAAAACGGTACAATACCTTACGAGTCCTTCGTTATGGTACCAAACCACACCAAAACGGTGCAATACCGTACGAGTACATCCATACGGTACCAAACCACACCAAAACGGTACAATACCTTACGAGTCCTTCGTTACGGTACCAAACCACACCAAAACGGTGCAATACCGTACGAGTACATCCATACGGTACCAAACCACACCAAAACGGTACAATACCTTACGAGTCCTTCGTTACGGTACCAAACCACACCAAAACGGTGCAATACCGTACGAGTACGTCCATACGGTACCAAACCACACCAAAACGGTGCAATACCGTACGAGTACATCCATACGGTACCAAACCACACCAAAACGGTACAATACCTTACAAGTCCTTCGTTACGGTACCAAACCACACCAAAACGGTGCAATACCGTGCGAGTACATCCATACGGTACCAAACCACACCAAAACGGTACAATACCTTACGAGTCCTTCGTTACGGTACCAAACCACACCAAAACGGTGCAATACCGTACGAGTACATCCATACGGTACCAAACCACACCAAAACGGTACAATACCTTACGAGTCCTTCGTTACGGTACCAAACCACACCAAAACGGTGCAATACCGTACGAGTACATCCATACGGTACCAAACCACACCAAAACGGTGCAATACCGTACGAGTACATCCATACGGTACCAAACCACACCAAAACGGTACAATACCTTACGAGTCCTTCGTTACGGTACCAAACCACACCAAAACAGTGCAATACCGTACGAGTACATCCATACGGTACCAAACCACACCAAAACGGTACAATACCTTACGAGTCCTTCGTTACGGTACCAAACCACACCAAAACGGTGCAATACCGTACGAGTACATCCATACGGTACCAAACCACACCAAAACGGTACAATACCTTACGAGTCCTTCGTTACGGTACCAAACCACACCAAAACAGTGCAATACCGTACGAGTACTTCCATACGGTACCAAACCACACCAAAACGGTACAATACCTTACGAGTCCTTCGTTACGGTACCAAACCACACCAAAACGGTGCAATACCGTACGAGTACATCCATACGGTACCAAACCACACCAAAATGGTACAATACCTTACGAGTCCTTCGTTACGGTACCAAACCAGAACAAAACGTTGCAATACCGTACGAGTACATCCATACGGTACCAAACCAGAACAAAACGTTGCAATACCGTACGAGTACATCCATACGGTACCAAACCACACCAAAACGGTACAATACCTTACGAGTCCTTCGTTACGGTACCAAACCACACCAAAACGGTGCAATACCTTACGAGTACGTCCATACGGTACCAAACCACACCAAAACGGTGCAATACCGTACTAGTACATCCATACGGTACCAAACCACACCAAAACGGTACAATACCTTACGAGTCCTTCGTTACGGTACCAAACCACACCAAAACGGTGCAATACCGTACGAGTACATCCATACGGTACCAAACCACACCAAAACGGTACAATACCTTACGAGTCCTTCGTTACGGTACCAAACCACACCAAAACGGTGCAATACCGTACGAGTACATCCATACGGTACCAAACCACACCAAAACGGTACAATACCTTACGAGTCCTTCGTTACGGTACCAAACCACACCAAAACGATGCAATACCGTACGAGTACATCCATACGGTACCAAACCACACCAAAACGGTGCAATACCGTACGACCACACCAAAACGGTGCAATACCGTACGAGTACATCCATACGGTACCAAACCACACCAAAACGGTACAATACCTTACGAGTCCTTCGTTACGGTACCAAACCACACCAAAACGGTGCAATACCGTACGAGTACATCCATACGGTACCAAACCACACCAAAACGGTACAATACCTTACGAGTCCTTCGTTACGGTACCAAACCACACCAAAACGGTGCAATACCGTACGAGTACATCCATACGGTACCAAACCACACCAAAACGGTACAATACCTTACGAGTCCTTCGTTACGGTACCAAACCACACCAAAACGGTGCAATACCGTACGAGTACATCCATACGGTACCAAACCACACCAAAACGGTGCAATACCGTACGAGTACATCCATACGGTACCAAACCACACCAAAACGGTACAATACCTTACGAGTCCTTCGTTACGGTACCAAACCACACCAAAACGGTGCAATACCGTACGAGTACATCCATACGGTACCAAACCACACCAAAACGGTACAATACCTTACGAGTCCTTCGTTACGGTACCAAACCACACCAAAACGGTGCAATACCGTACGAGTACATCCATACGGTACCAAACCACACCAAAACGGTACAATACCTTGCGAGTCCTTCGTTACGGTACCAAACCACACCAAAACGGTGCAATACCGTACGAGTACATCCATACGGTACAAAACCACACCAAAACGGTACAATACCTTACGAGTCCTTCGTTACGGTACCAAACCACACCAAAACAGTGCAATACCGTACGAGTACATCCATACGGTACCAAACCACACCAAAATGGTACAATACCTTACGAGTCCTTCGTTACGGTACCAAACCAGAACAAAACGTTGCAATACCGTACAAGTACATCCATACGGTTCCAAACCAAAACAAAACGTTGCAATACCTTACGAGTACATCCATACGGTACCAAACCACACCAAAACGGTACAATACCTTACGAGTCCTTCGTTACGGTACCAAACTACACCACAAAGGTGCAATACCGTACGAGTACATCCATACGGTACCAAACCACACCAAAACGGTACAATACCTTACGAGTCCTTCGTTACGGTACCAAACCACACCAAAACGGTGCAATACCGTACGAGTACATCCATACGGTACCAAACCACACCAAAACGGTACAATACCTTACGAGTCCTTCGTTACGGTACCAAACCACACCAAAACGGTGCAATACCGTACGAGTACATCCATACGGTACCAAACCACACCAAAACGGTACAATACCTTACGAGTCCTTCGTTACGGTACCAAACCACACCAAAACGGTGCAATACCGTACGAGTACATCCATACGGTACCAAACCACACCAAAACGGTACAATACCTTGCGAGTCCTTCGTTACGGTACCAAACCACACCAAAACGGTGCAATACCGTACGAGTACATCCATACGGTACAAAACCACACCAAAACGGTACAATACCTTACGAGTCCTTCGTTACGGTACCAAACCACACCAAAACAGTGCAATACCGTACGAGTACATCCATACGGTACCAAACCACACCAAAACGGTACAATACCTTACGAGTCCTTCGTTACGGTACCAAACCACACCAAAACAGTGCAATACCGTACGAGTACGTCCATACGGTACCAAATCACACCAAAACGGTGCAATACCGTACGAGTACATCCATACGGTACCAAACCACACCAAAACGGTACAATACCTTACGAGTCCTTCGTTACGGTACCAAACCACACCAAAACGGTGCAATACCGTACGAGTACATCCATACGGTACCAAACCACACCAAAACGGTACAATACCTTACGAATCCTTCGTTACGGTACCAAACCACACAAAAACAGTGCAATACCGTACGAGTACATCCATACGGTACCAAACCACACCAAAACGGTACAATACCTTACGAGTCCTTCGTTACGGTACCAAACCACACCAAAACGGTGCAATACCGTACGAGTACATCCATACGGTACCAAACCACACCAAAACGGTACAATACCTTACGAGTCCTTCGTTACGGTACCAAACCACACCAAAACGGTGCAATACCGTACGAGTACGTCCATACGGTACCAAACCACACCAAAACGGTGCAATACCGTACGAGTACATCCATACGGTACCAAACCACACCAAAACGGTACAATACCTTACAAGTCCTTCGTTACGGTACCAAACCACACCAAAACGGTGCAATACCGTGCGAGTACATCCATACGGTACCAAACCACACCAAAACGGTACAATACCTTACGAGTCCTTCGATACGGTACCAAACCACACCAAAACGGTGCAATACCGTACGAGTACATCCATACGGTACCAAACCACACCAAAACGGTACAATACCTTACGAGTCCTTCGTTACGGTACCAAACCACACCAAAACGGTGCAATACCGTACGAGTACGTCCATACGGTACCAAACCACACCAAAACGGTGCAATACCGTACGAGTACATCCATACGGTACCAAACCACACCAAAAAGGTACAATACCTTACGAGTCCTTCGTTACGGTACCAAACCACACCAAAACAGTGCAATACCGTACGAGTACATCCATACGGTACCAAACCACACCAAAACGGTACAATACCTTACGAGTCCTTCGTTACGGTACCAAACCACACCAAAACGGTGCAATACCGTACGAGTACATCCATACGGTACCAAACCACACCAAAACGGTACAATACCTTACGAGTCCTTCGTTACGGTACCAAACCACACCAAAACAGTGCAATACCGTACGAGTACTTCCATACGGTACCAAACCACACCAAAACGGTACAATACCTTACGAGTCCTTCGTTACGGTACCAAACCACACCAAAACGGTGCAATACCGTACGAGTACATCCATACGGTACCAAACCACACCAAAATGGTACAATACCTTACGAGTCCTTCGTTACGGTACCAAACCAGAACAAAACGTTGCAATACCGTACGAGTACATCCATACGGTACCAAACCAGAACAAAACGTTGCAATACCGTACGAGTACATCCATACGGTACCAAACCACACCAAAACGGTACAATACCTTACGAGTCCTTCGTTACGGTACCAAACCACACCAAAACGGTGCAATACCTTACGAGTACGTCCATACGGTACCAAACCACACCAAAACGGTGCAATACCGTACTAGTACATCCATACGGTACCAAACCACACCAAAACGGTACAATACCTTACGAGTCCTTCGTTACGGTACCAAACCACACCAAAACGGTGCAATACCGTACGAGTACATCCATACGGTACCAAACCACACCAAAACGGTACAATACCTTACGAGTCCTTCGTTACGGTACCAAACCACACCAAAACGGTGCAATACCGTACGAGTACATCCATACGGTACCAAACCACACCAAAACGGTACAATACCTTACGAGTCCTTCGTTACGGTACCAAACCACACCAAAACGATGCAATACCGTACGAGTACATCCATACGGTACCAAACCACACCAAAACGGTGCAATACCGTACGACCACACCAAAACGGTGCAATACCGTACGAGTACATCCATACGGTACCAAACCACACCAAAACGGTACAATACCTTACGAGTCCTTCGTTACGGTACCAAACCACACCAAAACGGTGCAATATTGTACGAGTACATCCATACGGTACCAAACCACACCAAAACGGTACAATACCTTACGAGTCCTTCGTTACGGTACCAAACCACACCAAAACGGTGCAATACCGTACGAGTACATCCATACGGTACCAAACCACACCAAAACGGTACAATACCTTACGAGTCCTTCGTTACGGTACCAAACCACACCAAAACGGTGCAATACCGTACGAGTACATCCATACGGTACCAAACCACACCAAAACGGTACAATACCTTACGAGTCCTTCGTTACGGTACCAAACCACACCAAAACGGTGCAATACCGTACGAGTACATCCATACGGTACCAAACCACACCAAAACGGTGCAATACCGTACGAGTACATCCATACGGTACCAAACCACACCAAAACGGTACAATACCTTACGAGTCCTTCGTTACGGTACCAAACCACACCAAAACGGTGCAATACCGTACGAGTACATCCATACGGTACCAAACCACACCAAAACGGTACAATACCTTACGAGTCCTTCGTTACGGTACCAAACCACACCAAAACGGTGCAATACCGTACGAGTACATCCATACGGTACCAAACCACACCAAAACGGTACAATACCTTGCGAGTCCTTCGTTACGGTACCAAACCACACCAAAACGGTGCAATACCGTACGAGTACATCCATACGGTACAAAACCACACCAAAACGGTACAATACCTTACGAGTCCTTCGTTACGGTACCAAACCACACCAAAACAGTGCAATACCGTACGAGTACATCCATACGGTACCAAACCACACCAAAATGGTACAATACCTTACGAGTCCTTCGTTACGGTACCAAACCAGAACAAAACGTTGCAATACCGTACAAGTACATCCATACGGTTCCAAACCAGAACAAAACGTTGCAATACCTTACGAGTACATCCATACGGTACCAAACCACACCAAAACGGTACAATACCTTACGAGTCCTTCGTTACGGTACCAAACTACACCACAAAGGTGCAATACCGTACGAGTACATCCATACGGTACCAAACCACACCAAAACGGTACAATACCTTACGAGTCCTTCGTTACGGTACCAAACCACACCAAAACGGTGCAATACCGTACGAGTACATCCATACGGTACCAAACCACACCAAAACGGTACAATACCTTACGAGTCCTTCGTTACGGTACCAAACCACACCAAAACGGTGCAATACCGTACGAGTACATCCATACGGTACCAAACCACACCAAAACGGTACAATACCTTACGAGTCCTTCGTTACGGTACCAAACCACACCAAAACGGTGCAATACCGTACGAGTACATCCATACGGTACCAAACCACACCAAAACGGTACAATACCTTGCGAGTCCTTCGTTACGGTACCAAACCACACCAAAACGGTGCAATACCGTACGAGTACATCCATACGGTACAAAACCACACCAAAACGGTACAATACCTTACGAGTCCTTCGTTACGGTACCAAACCACACCAAAACAGTGCAATACCGTACGAGTACATCCATACGGTACCAAACCACACCAAAACGGTACAATACCTTACGAGTCCTTCGTTACGGTACCAAACCACACCAAAACAGTGCAATACCGTACGAGTACGTCCATACGGTACCAAATCACACCAAAACGGTGCAATACCGTACGAGTACATCCATACGGTACCAAACCACACCAAAACGGTACAATACCTTACGAGTCCTTCGTTACGGTACCAAACCACACCAAAACGGTGCAATACCGTACGAGTACATCCATACGGTACCAAACCACACCAAAACGGTACAATACCTTACGAATCCTTCGTTACGGTACCAAACCACACAAAAACAGTGCAATACCGTACGAGTACATCCATACGGTACCAAACCACACCAAAACGGTACAATACCTTACGAGTCCTTCGTTACGGTACCAAACCACACCAAAACGGTGCAATACCGTACGAGTACATCCATACGGTACCAAACCACACCAAAACGGTACAATACCTTACGAGTCCTTCGTTACGGTACCAAACCACACCAAAACGGTGCAATACCGTACGAGTACATCCATACGGTACCAAACCACACCAAAACGGTGCGATACCGTACGAGTACATCCATACGGTACCAAACCACACAAAAATGGTACAATACCTTACGAGTCCTTCGTTACGGTACCAAACCACACCATAACGGTGCAATACCGTACGAGTACATCCATACGGTACCAAACCACACCAAAACGGTACAATACCTTACGAGTCCTTCGTTACGGTACCAAACCACACCAAAACGGTGCAATACCGTAAGAGTACATCCATACGGTACCAAACCACACCAAAACGGTACAATACCTTACGAGTCCTTCGTTACGGTACCAAACCACACCAAAACGGTGCAATACCGTACGAGTACATCCATACGGTACCAAACCACACCAAAACGGTGCAATACCGTACGAGTACATCCATACGGTACCAAACCACACCAAAACGGTACAATACCTTACGAGTCCTTCGTTACGGTACCAAACCACACCAAAACAGTGCAATACCGTACGAGTACATCCATACGGTACCAAACCTCACCAAAACGGTACAATACCTTACGAGTCCTTCGTTACGGTACCAAACCACACCAAAACGGTGCAATACCGTACGAGTACATCCATACGGTACCAAACCACACCAAAACGGTACAATACCTTACGAGTCCTTCGTTACGGTTCCAAACCACACCAAAACGGTGCAATACCGTACCAGTACATCCATACGGTACCAAACCACACCAAAATGGTGCAATACCGTACGAGTACATCCATACGGTACCAAACCACACCAAAACGGTACAATACCTTACGAGTCCTTCGTTACGGTACCAAACCACACCAAAACAGTGCAATACCGTACGAGTACGTCCATACGGTACCAAATCACACCAAAACGGTGCAATACCGTACGAGTACATCCATACGGTACAAAACCACACCAAAACGGTACAATACCTTACGAGTCCTTCGTTACGGTACCAAACCACACCAAAACGGTGCAATACCGTACGAGTACATCCATACGGTACCAAACCACACCAAAACAGTGCAATACCGTACGAGTACATCCATACGGTACCAAACCACACCAAAACGGTACAATACCTTACGAGTCCTTCGTTACGGTACCAAACCACACCAAAACGGTGCAATACCGTACGAGTACATCCATACGGTACCAAACCACACCAAAACGGTACAATACCTTACGAGTCCTTCGTTGCGGTACCAAACCACACCAAAACAGTGCAATACCGTACGAGTACATCCATACGGTACCAAACCACACCAAAACGGTACAATACCTTACGAGTCCTTCGTTACGGTTCCAAACCACACCAAAACGGTGCAATACCGTACGAGTACATCCATACGGTACAAAACCACACCAAAACGGTACAATACCTTACGAGTCCTTCGTTACGGTACCAAACCACACCAAAACGGTGCAATACCGTACGAGTACATCCATACGGTACCAAACCACACCAAAACGGTACAATACCTTACGAGTCCTTCGTTACGGTACAGAACCACACCAAAACAGTGCAATACCGTACGAGTACATCCATACGGTACCAAACCACACCAAAACGGTACAATACCTTACGAGTCCTTCGTTACGGTACAAAACCACACCAAAACGGTGCAATACCGTACGAGTACATCCATACGGTACCAAACCACACCAAAACGGTACAATACCTTACGAGTCCTTCGTTACGGTACCAAACCACACCAAAACGGTGCAATACCGTACGAGTACATCCATACGGTACCAAACCACACCAAAACGGTGCGATACCGTACGAGTACATCCATACGGTACCAAACCACACAAAAATGGTACAATACCTTACGAGTCCTTCGTTACGGTACCAAACCACACCATAACGGTGCAATACCGTACGAGTACATCCATACGGTACCAAACCACACCAAAACGGTACAATACCTTACGAGTCCTTCGTTACGGTACCAAACCACACCAAAACGGTGCAATACCGTACGAGTACATCCATACGGTACCAAACCACACCAAAACGGTACAATACCTTACGAGTCCTTCGTTACGGTACCAAACAACACCAAAACGGTTCAATACCGTACGAGTACATCCATACGGTACCAAACCACACCAAAACGGTGCAAAACCGTACGAGTACATCCATACGGTACCAAACCACACCAAAATGGTACAATACCTTACGAGTCCTTCGTTACGGTACCAAACCACACCAAAACAGTGCAATACCGTACGAGTACATCCATACGGTACCAAACCTCACCAAAACAGTACAATACCTTACGAGTCCTTCGTTACGGTACCAAACCACACCAAAACGGTGCAATACCGTACGAGTACATCCATACGGTACCAAACCACACCAAAACGGTACAATACCTTACGAGTCCTTCGTTACGGTTCCAAACCACACCAAAACGGTGCAATACCGTACGAGTACATCCATACGGTACCAAACCACACCAAAACGGTACAATACCTTACGAGTCCTTCGTTACGGTACCAAACCACACCAAAACGGTGCAATACCGTACGAGTACATCCATACGGTACCAAACCACACCAAAACGGTACAATACCTTACGAGTCCTTCGTTACGGTACAAAACCACACCAAAACAGTGCAATACCGTACGAGTACATCCATACGGTACCAAACCACACCAAAACGGTACAATACCTTACGAGTCCTTCGTTACGGTACCAAACCACACCAAAACGGTGCAATACCGTACGAGTACATCCATACGGTACCAAACCACACCAAAACGGTACAATACCTTACGAGTCCTTCGTTACGGTACCAAACCACACCAAAACGGTGCAATACCGTACGAGTACATCCATACGGTACCAAACCACACCAAAACGGTGCAATACCGTACGAGTACATCCATACGGTACCAAACCACACCAAAACGGTACAATACCTTACGAGTCCTTCGTTACGGTACCAAACCACACCAAAACAGTGCAATACCGTACGAGTACATCCATACGGTACCAAACCTCACCAAAACGGTACAATACCTTACGAGTCCTTCGTTACGGTACCAAACCACACCAAAACGGTGCAATACCGTACGAGTACATCCATACGGTACCAAACCACACCAAAACGGTACAATACCTTACGAGTCCTTCGTTACGGTTCCAAACCACACAAAAATGGTGCAATACCGTACCAGTACATCCATACGGTACCAAACCAAACCAAAATGGTGCAATACCGTACGAGTACATCCATACGGTACCAAACCACACCAAAACGGTACAATACCTTACGAGTCCTTCGTTACGGTACCAAACCACACCAAAACAGTGCAATACCGTACGAGTACGTCCATACGGTACCAAATCACACCAAAACGGTGCAATACCGTACGAGTACATCCATACGGTACCAAACCACACCAAAACGGTACAATACCTTACGAGTCCTTCGTTACGGTACCAAACCACACCAAAACGGTGCAATACCGTACGAGTACATCCATACGGTACCAAACCACACCAAAACAGTGCAATACCGTACGAGTACATCCATACGGTACCAAACCACACCAAAACGGTACAATACCTTACGAGTCCTTCGTTACGGTACCAAACCACACCAAAACGGTGCAATACCGTACGAGTACATCCATACGGTACCAAACCACACCAAAACGGTACAATACCTTACGAGTCCTTCGTTACGGTTCCAAACCACACCAAAACGGTGCAATACCGTACGAGTACATCCATACGGTACCAAACCACACCAAAACGGTACAATACCTTACGAGTCCTTCGTTACGGTACCAAACCACACCAAAACAGTGCAATACCGTACGAGTACATCCATACGGTACCAAACCTCACCAAAATGGTACAATACCTTACGAGTCCTTCGTTACGGTACCAAACCACACCAAAACGGTGCAATACCGTACGAGTACATCCATACGGTACCAAACCACACCAAAACGGTACAATACCTTACGAGTCCTTCGTTACGGTTCCAAACCACACCAAAACGGTGCAATACCGTACCAGTACATCCATACGGTACCAAACCACACCAAAATGGTGCAATACCGTACGAGTACATCCATACGGTACCAAACCACACCAAAACGGTACAATACCTTACGAGTCCTTCGTTACGGTACCAAACCACACCAAAACAGTGCAATACCGTACGAGTACGTCCATACGGTACCAAATCACACCAAAACGGTGCAATACCGTACGAGTACATCCATACGGTACCAAACCACACCAAAACGGTACAATACCTTACGAGTCCTTCGTTACGGTACCAAACCACACCAAAACGGTGCAATACCGTACGAGTACATCCATACGGTACCAAACCACACCAAAACAGTGCAATACCGTACGAGTACATCCATACGGTACCAAACCACACCAAAACGGTACAATACCTTACGAGTCCTTCGTTACGGTACCAAACCACACCAAAACGGTGCAATACCGTACGAGTACATCCATACGGTACCAAACCACACCAAAACGGTACAATACCTTACGAGTCCTTCGTTACGGTTCCAAACCACACCAAAACGGTGCAATACCGTACGAGTACATCCATACGGTACCAAACCACACCAAAACGGTACAATACCTTACGAGTCCTTCGTTACGGTACCAAACCACACCAAAACAGTGCAATACCGTACGAGTACATCCATACGGTACCAAACCTCACCAAAATGGTACAATACCTTACGAGTCCTTCGTTACGGTACCAAACCACACCAAAACGGTGCAATACCGTACGAGTACATCCATACGGTACCAAACCACACCAAAACGGTACAATACCTTACGAGTCCTTCGTTACGGTTCCAAACCACACCAAAACGGTGCAATACCGTACCAGTACATCCATACGGTACCAAACCACACCAAAATGGTGCAATACCGTACGAGTACATCCATACGGTACCAAACCACACCAAAACGGTACAATACCTTACGAGTCCTTCGTTACGGTACCAAACCACACCAAAACAGTGCAATACCGTACGAGTACGTCCATACGGTACCAAATCACACCAAAACGGTGCAATACCGTACGAGTACATCCATACGGTACCAAACCACACCAAAACGGTACAATACCTTACGAGTCCTTCGTTACGGTACCAAACCACACCAAAACGGTGCAATACCGTACGAGTACATCCATACGGTACCAAACCACACCAAAACAGTGCAATACCGTACGAGTACATCCATACGGTACCAAACCACACCAAAACGGTACAATACCTTACGAGTCCTTCGTTACGGTACCAAACCACACCAAAACGGTGCAATACCGTACGAGTACATCCATACGGTACCAAACCACACCAAAACGGTACAATACCTTACGAGTCCTTCGTTACGGTTCCAAACCACACCAAAACGGTGCAATACCGTACGAGTACATCCATACGGTACCAAACCACACCAAAACGGTACAATACCTTACGAGTCCTTCGTTACGGTACCAAACCACACCAAAACAGTGCAATACCGTACGAGTACATCCATACGGTACCAAACCTCACCAAAATGGTACAATACCTTACGAGTCCTTCGTTACGGTACCAAACCACACCAAAACGGTGCAATACCGTACGAGTACATCCATACGGTACCAAACCACACCAAAACGGTACAATACCTTACGAGTCCTTCGTTACGGTTCCAAACCACACCAAAACGGTGCAATACCGTACCAGTACATCCATACGGTACCAAACCACACCAAAATGGTGCAATACCGTACGAGTACATCCATACGGTACCAAACCACACCAAAACGGTACAATACCTTACGAGTCCTTCGTTACGGTACCAAACCACACCAAAACAGTGCAATACCGTACGAGTACGTCCATACGGTACCAAATCACACCAAAACGGTGCAATACCGTACGAGTACATCCATACGGTACCAAACCACACCAAAACGGTACAATACCTTACGAGTCCTTCGTTACGGTACCAAACCACACCAAAACGGTGCAATACCGTACGAGTACATCCATACGGTACCAAACCACACCAAAACAGTGCAATACCGTACGAGTACATCCATACGGTACCAAACCACACCAAAACGGTACAATACCTTACGAGTCCTTCGTTACGGTACCAAACCACACCAAAACGGTGCAATACCGTACGAGTACATCCATACGGTACCAAACCACACCAAAACGGTACAATACCTTACGAGTCCTTCGTTACGGTTCCAAACCACACCAAAACGGTGCAATACCGTACGAGTACATCCATACGGTACCAAACCACACCAAAACGGTACAATACCTTACGAGTCCTTCGTTACGGTACCAAACCACACCAAAACAGTGCAATACCGTACGAGTACATCCATACGGTACCAAACCTCACCAAAATGGTACAATACCTTACGAGTCCTTCGTTACGGTACCAAACCACACCAAAACGGTGCAATACCGTACGAGTACATCCATACGGTACCAAACCACACCAAAACGGTACAATACCTTACGAGTCCTTCGTTACGGTTCCAAACCACACCAAAACGGTGCAATACCGTACCAGTACATCCATACGGTACCAAACCACACCAAAATGGTGCAATACCGTACGAGTACTTCCATACGGTACCAAACCACACCAAAACGGTACAATACCTTACGAGTCCTTCGTTACGGTACCAAACCACACCAAAACAGTGCAATACCGTACGAGTACGTCCATACGGTACCAAATCACACCAAAACGGTGCAATACCGTACGAGTACATCCATACGGTACCAAACCACACCAAAACGGTACAATACCTTACGAGTCCTTCGTTACGGTACCAAACCACACCAAAACGGTGCAATACCGTACGAGTACATCCATACGGTACCAAACCACACCAAAACAGTGCAATACCGTACGAGTACATCCATACGGTACCAAACCACACCAAAACGGTACAATACCTTACGAGTCCTTCGTTACGGTACCAAACCACACCAAAACGGTGCAAAACCGTACGAGTACATCCATACGGTACCAAACCACACCAAAATGGTACAATACCTTACGAGTCCTTCGTTACGGTACCAAACCACACCAAAACAGTGCAATACCGTACGAGTACATCCATACGGTACCAAACCTCACCAAAACGGTACAATACCTTACGAGTCCTTCGTTACGGTACCAAACCACACCAAAACGGTGCAATACCGTACGAGTACATCCATACGGTACCAAACCACACCAAAACGGTACAATACCTTACGAGTCCTTCGTTACGGTACCAAACCACACCAAAACAGTGCAATACCGTACGAGTACATCCATACGGTACCAAACCTCACCAAAATGGTACAATACCTTACGAGTCCTTCGTTACGGTACCAAACCACACCAAAACGGTGCAATACCGTACGAGTACATCCATACGGTACCAAACCACACCAAAACGGTACAATACCTTACGAGTCCTTCGTTACGGTTCCAAACCACACCAAAACGGTGCAATACCGTACCAGTACATCCATACGGTACCAAACCACACCAAAATGGTGCAATACCGTACGAGTACATCCATACGGTACCAAACCACACCAAAACGGTACAATACCTTACGAGTCCTTCGTTACGGTACCAAACCACACCAAAACAGTGCAATACCGTACGAGTACGTCCATACGGTACCAAATCACACCAAAACGGTGCAATACCGTACGAGTACATCCATACGGTACCAAACCACACCAAAACGGTACAATACCTTACGAGTCCTTCGTTACGGTACCAAACCACACCAAAACGGTGCAATACCGTACGAGTACATCCATACGGTACCAAACCACACCAAAACAGTGCAATACCGTACGAGTACATCCATACGGTACCAAACCACACCAAAACGGTACAATACCTTACGAGTCCTTCGTTACGGTACCAAACCACACCAAAACGGTGCAATACCGTACGAGTACATCCATACGGTACCAAACCACACCAAAACGGTACAATACCTTACGAGTCCTTCGTTACGGTTCCAAACCACACCAAAACGGTGCAATACCGTACGAGTACATCCATACGGTACCAAACCACACCAAAACGGTACAATACCTTACGAGTCCTTCGTTACGGTACCAAACCACACCAAAACAGTGCAATACCGTACGAGTACATCCATACGGTACCAAACCTCACCAAAATGGTACAATACCTTACGAGTCCTTCGTTACGGTACCAAACCACACCAAAACGGTGCAATACCGTACGAGTACATCCATACGGTACCAAACCACACCAAAACGGTACAATACCTTACGAGTCCTTCGTTACGGTTCCAAACCACACCAAAACGGTGCAATACCGTACCAGTACATCCATACGGTACCAAACCACACCAAAATGGTGCAATACCGTACGAGTACATCCATACGGTACCAAACCACACCAAAACGGTACAATACCTTACGAGTCCTTCGTTACGGTACCAAACCACACCAAAACAGTGCAATACCGTACGAGTACGTCCATACGGTACCAAATCACACCAAAACGGTGCAATACCGTACGAGTACATCCATACGGTACCAAACCACACCAAAACGGTACAATACCTTACGAGTCCTTCGTTACGGTACCAAACCACACCAAAACGGTGCAATACCGTACGAGTACATCCATACGGTACCAAACCACACCAAAACAGTGCAATACCGTACGAGTACATCCATACGGTACCAAACCACACCAAAACGGTACAATACCTTACGAGTCCTTCGTTACGGTACCAAACCACACCAAAACGGTGCAATACCGTACGAGTACATCCATACGGTACCAAACCACACCAAAACGGTACAATACCTTACGAGTCCTTCGTTACGGTTCCAAACCACACCAAAACGGTGCAATACCGTACGAGTACATCCATACGGTACCAAACCACACCAAAACGGTACAATACCTTACGAGTCCTTCGTTACGGTACCAAACCACACCAAAACAGTGCAATACCGTACGAGTACATCCATACGGTACCAAACCTCACCAAAATGGTACAATACCTTACGAGTCCTTCGTTACGGTACCAAACCACACCAAAACGGTGCAATACCGTACGAGTACATCCATACGGTACCAAACCACACCAAAACGGTACAATACCTTACGAGTCCTTCGTTACGGTTCCAAACCACACCAAAACGGTGCAATACCGTACCAGTACATCCATACGGTACCAAACCACACCAAAATGGTGCAATACCGTACGAGTACATCCATACGGTACCAAACCACACCAAAACGGTACAATACCTTACGAGTCCTTCGTTACGGTACCAAACCACACCAAAACAGTGCAATACCGTACGAGTACGTCCATACGGTACCAAATCACACCAAAACGGTGCAATACCGTACGAGTACATCCATACGGTACCAAACCACACCAAAACGGTACAATACCTTACGAGTCCTTCGTTACGGTACCAAACCACACCAAAACGGTGCAATACCGTACGAGTACATCCATACGGTACCAAACCACACCAAAACAGTGCAATACCGTACGAGTACATCCATACGGTACCAAACCACACCAAAACGGTACAATACCTTACGAGTCCTTCGTTACGGTACCAAACCACACCAAAACGGTGCAAAACCGTACGAGTACATCCATACGGTACCAAACCACACCAAAATGGTACAATACCTTACGAGTCCTTCGTTACGGTACCAAACCACACCAAAACAGTGCAATACCGTACGAGTACATCCATACGGTACCAAACCTCACCAAAACGGTACAATACCTTACGAGTCCTTCGTTACGGTACCAAACCACACCAAAACGGTGCAATACCGTACGAGTACATCCATACGGTACCAAACCACACCAAAACGGTACAATACCTTACGAGTCCTTCGTTACGGTTCCAAACCACACCAAAACGGTGCAATACCGTACCAGTACATCCATACGGTACCAAACCACACCAAAATGGTGCAATACCGTACGAGTACATCCATACGGTACCAAACCACACCAAAACGGTACAATATCTTAGGAGTCCTTCGTTACGGTACCAAACCACACCAAAACGGTGCAATACCGTACGAGTACATCCATACGGTACCAAACCACACCAAAACGGTACAATACCTTACGAGTCCTTCGTTACGGTACCAAACCACACCAAAACGGTGCAATACTGTACGAGTACATCCATACGGTGCCAAACCACACCAAAACGGTGCAATACCGTACGAGTACATCCATACGGTACCAAACCACACCAAAACGGTACAATACCTTACGAGTCCTTCGTTACGGTACCAAACCACACCAAAACGGTGCAATACCGTACGAGTACATCCATACGGTACCAAACCACACCAAAACGGTACAATACCTTACGAGTCCTTCGTTACGGTACCAAACCACAGCAAAACAGTGCATTACCGTACGAGTACAACCATACGGTACCAAACCACACCAAAACGGTACAATTCCTTACGAGTCCTTCGTTACGGTACCAAACCACACCAAAACAGTGCAATACCGTACGAGTACGTCCATACGGTACCAAATCACACCAAAACGGTGCAATACCGTACGAGTACATCCATACGGTACCAAACCACACCAAAACGGTACAATACCTTACGAGTCCTTCGTTACGGTACCAAACCACAGCAAAACAGTGCATTACCGTACGAGTACAACCATACGGTACCAAACCACACCAAAACGGTACAATACCTTACGAGTCCTTCGTTACGGTTCCAAACCACACCAAAACGGTGCAATACCGTACCAGTACATCCATACGGTACAAAACCACACCAAAATGGTGCAATACCGTACGAGTACATCCATACGGTACCAAACCACACCAAAACGGTACAATATCTTAGGAGTCCTTCGTTACGGTACCAAACCACACCAAAACGGTGCAATACCGTACGAGTACATCCATACGGTACCAAACCACACCAAAACGGTACAATACCTTACGAGTCCTTCGTTACGGTACCAAACCACACCAAAACAGTGCAATACCGTACGAGTACATCCATACGGTACCAAACCACACCAAAACGGTACAATACCTTACGAGTCCTTCGTTACGGTACCAAACCACACCAAAACGGTGCAATACCGTACGAGTACATCCATACGGTACCAAACCACACCAAAACGGTGCAATACCGTACGAGTACATCCGTACGGTACCAAACCACACAAAAACGGTACAATACCTTACGAGTCCTTCGTTACGGTACCAAGCCACACCAAAACGGTGCAATACCGTACGAGTACATCCATACGGTACCAAACCACACCAAAACAGTGCAATACCGTACGAGTACATCCATACGGTACCAAACCACACCAAAACGGTACAATACCTTACGAGTCCTTCGTTACGGTACCAAACCACACCAAAACGGTGCAATACCGTACGAGTACATCCATAAGGTACCAAACCACACCAAAACGGTACAATACCTTACGAGTCCTTCGTTACGGTTCCAAACCACACCAAAACGGTGCAATACCGTACCAGTACATCCATACGGTACCAAACCACACCAAAATGGTGCAATACCGTACGAGTACATCCATACGGTACCAAACCACACCAAAACGGTACAATATCTTAGGAGTCCTTCGTTACGGTACCAAACCACACCAAAACGGTGCAATACCGTACGAGTACGTCCATACGGTACCAAACCACACCAAAACGGTACAATACCTTACGAGCCCTTCGTTACGGTACCAAACCACACAAAAACGGTGCAATACCGTACGAGTACATCCATACGGTACCAAACCACACCAAAACGGTGCAATACCGTACGAGTACATCCATACGGTACCAAACCACACCAAAACGGTACAATACCTTACGAGTCCTTCGTTACGGTACCAAACCACACCAAAACGGTACAATACCTTACGAGTCCTTCGTTACGGTACCAAACCACACCAAAACGGTGCAATACCGTACGAGTACATCCATACGGTACCAAACCACACCAAAACGGTGCAATACCGTACGAGTACATCCGTACGGTACCAAACCACACAAAAACGGTACAATACCTTACGAGTCCTTCGTTACGGTACCAAACCACACCAAAACGGTGCAATACCGTACGAGTACATCCATACGGTACCAAACCACACCAAAACGGTACAATACCTTACGAGCCCTTCGTTACGGTACCAAACCACACCAAAACGGTGCAATACCGTACGAGTACATCCATACGGTACCAAACCACACCAAAACGGTGCAATACCGTACGAGTACATCCATACGGTACCAAACCACACCAAAACGGTACAATACCTTACGAGTCCTTCGTTACGGTACCAAACCACACCAAAACGGTGCAATACCGTACGAGTACATCCATACGGTACCAAACCAAACCAAAACGGTGCAATACCGTACGAGTACATCCGTACGGTACCAAACCACACAAAAACGGTACAATACCTTACGAGTCCTTCGTTACGGTACCAAACCACACCAAAACGGTGCAATACCGTACGAGTACATCCATACGGTACCAAACCACACCAAAACGGTGCAATACCGTACGAGTACATCCATACGGTACCAAACCACACCAAAACGGTACAATACCTTACGAGTCCTTCGTTACGGTACCAAACCACACCAAAACAGTGCAATACCGTACGAGTACATCCATACGGTACCAAACCTCACCAAAACGGTACAATACCTTACGAGTCCTTCGTTACGGTACCAAACCACACCAAAACAGTGCAATACCGTACGAGTACATCCATACGGTACCAAACCACACCAAAATGGTACAATACCTTACGAGTCCTTCGTTACGGTACCAAACCACACCAAAACGGTGCAATACCGTACGAGTACATCCATACGGTACCAAACCACACCAAAACGGTGCAATACCGTACGAGTACATCCGTACGGTACCAAACCACACAAAAACGGTACAATACCTTACGAGTCCTTCGTTACGGTACCAAACCACACCAAAACGGTGCAATACCGTACGAGTACATCCATACGGTACCAAACCACACCAAAACGGTAAAATACCTTGCGAGTCCTTCGTTACGGTACCAAACCACACCAAAACGGTGCAATACCGTACGAGTACATCCATACGGTACCAAACCACACCAAACCGGTACAATACCTTACGAGTCCTTCGTTACGGTACCAAACCACACCAAAACGGTGCAATACCGTACGAGTACATCCATACGGTACCAAACCACACCAAAACGGTACAATACCTTACGAGTCCTTCGTTACGGTTCCAAACCACACCAAAACGGTGCAATACCGTACGAGTACATCCATACGGTACCAAACCACACCAAAACGGTACAATACCTTACGAGTCCTTCGTTACGGTACCAAACCACACCAAAACAGTGCAATACCGTACGAGTACATCCATACGGTACCAAACCTCACCAAAATGGTACAATACCTTACGAGTCCTTCGTTACGGTACCAAACCACACCAAAACGGTGCAATACCGTACGAGTACATCCATACGGTACCAAACCACACCAAAACGGTACAATACCTTACGAGTCCTTCGTTACGGTTCCAAACCACACCAAAACGGTGCAATACCGTACCAGTACATCCATACGGTACCAAACCACACCAAAATGGTGCAATACCGTACGAGTACATCCATACGGTACCAAACCACACCAAAACGGTACAATACCTTACGAGTCCTTCGTTACGGTACCAAACCACACCAAAACAGTGCAATACCGTACGAGTACGTCCATACGGTACCAAATCACACCAAAACGGTGCAATACCGTACGAGTACATCCATACGGTACCAAACCACACCAAAACGGTACAATACCTTACGAGTCCTTCGTTACGGTACCAAACCACACCAAAACGGTGCAATACCGTACGAGTACATCCATACGGTACCAAACCACACCAAAACAGTGCAATACCGTACGAGTACATCCATACGGTACCAAACCACACCAAAACGGTACAATACCTTACGAGTCCTTCGTTACGGTACCAAACCACACCAAAACGGTGCAATACCGTACGAGTACATCCATACGGTACCAAACCACACCAAAACGGTACAATACCTTACGAGTCCTTCGTTACGGTTCCAAACCACACCAAAACGGTGCAATACCGTACGAGTACATCCATACGGTACCAAACCACACCAAAACGGTACAATACCTTACGAGTCCTTCGTTACGGTACCAAACCACACCAAAACAGTGCAATACCGTACGAGTACATCCATACGGTACCAAACCTCACCAAAATGGTACAATACCTTACGAGTCCTTCGTTACGGTACCAAACCACACCAAAACGGTGCAATACCGTACGAGTACATCCATACGGTACCAAACCACACCAAAACGGTACAATACCTTACGAGTCCTTCGTTACGGTTCCAAACCACACCAAAACGGTGCAATACCGTACCAGTACATCCATACGGTACCAAACCACACCAAAATGGTGCAATACCGTACGAGTACATCCATACGGTACCAAACCACACCAAAACGGTACAATACCTTACGAGTCCTTCGTTACGGTACCAAACCACACCAAAACAGTGCAATACCGTACGAGTACGTCCATACGGTACCAAATCACACCAAAACGGTGCAATACCGTACGAGTACATCCATACGGTACCAAACCACACCAAAACGGTACAATACCTTACGAGTCCTTCGTTACGGTACCAAACCACACCAAAACGGTGCAATACCGTACGAGTACATCCATACGGTACCAAACCACACCAAAACAGTGCAATACCGTACGAGTACATCCATACGGTACCAAACCACACCAAAACGGTACAATACCTTACGAGTCCTTCGTTACGGTACCAAACCACACCAAAACGGTGCAATACCGTACGAGTACATCCATACGGTACCAAACCACACCAAAACGGTACAATACCTTACGAGTCCTTCGTTACGGTTCCAAACCACACCAAAACGGTGCAATACCGTACGAGTACATCCATACGGTACCAAACCACACCAAAACGGTACAATACCTTACGAGTCCTTCGTTACGGTACCAAACCACACCAAAACAGTGCAATACCGTACGAGTACATCCATACGGTACCAAACCTCACCAAAATGGTACAATACCTTACGAGTCCTTCGTTACGGTACCAAACCACACCAAAACGGTGCAATACCGTACGAGTACATCCATACGGTACCAAACCACACCAAAACGGTACAATACCTTACGAGTCCTTCGTTACGGTTCCAAACCACACCAAAACGGTGCAATACCGTACCAGTACATCCATACGGTACCAAACCACACCAAAATGGTGCAATACCGTACGAGTACATCCATACGGTACCAAACCACACCAAAACGGTACAATACCTTACGAGTCCTTCGTTACGGTACCAAACCACACCAAAACAGTGCAATACCGTACGAGTACGTCCATACGGTACCAAATCACACCAAAACGGTGCAATACCGTACGAGTACATCCATACGGTACCAAACCACACCAAAACGGTACAATACCTTACGAGTCCTTCGTTACGGTACCAAACCACACCAAAACGGTGCAATACCGTACGAGTACATCCATACGGTACCAAACCACACCAAAACAGTGCAATACCGTACGAGTACATCCATACGGTACCAAACCACACCAAAACGGTACAATACCTTACGAGTCCTTCGTTACGGTACCAAACCACACCAAAACGGTGCAAAACCGTACGAGTACATCCATACGGTACCAAACCACACCAAAATGGTACAATACCTTACGAGTCCTTCGTTACGGTACCAAACCACACCAAAACAGTGCAATACCGTACGAGTACATCCATACGGTACCAAACCTCACCAAAACGGTACAATACCTTACGAGTCCTTCGTTACGGTACCAAACCACACCAAAACGGTGCAATACCGTACGAGTACATCCATACGGTACCAAACCACACCAAAACGGTACAATACCTTACGAGTCCTTCGTTACGGTTCCAAACCACACCAAAACGGTGCAATACCGTACCAGTACATCCATACGGTACCAAACCACACCAAAATGGTGCAATACCGTACGAGTACATCCATACGGTACCAAACCACACCAAAACGGTACAATATCTTAGGAGTCCTTCGTTACGGTACCAAACCACACCAAAACGGTGCAATACCGTACGAGTACATCCATACGGTACCAAACCACACCAAAACGGTACAATACCTTACGAGTCCTTCGTTACGGTACCAAACCACACCAAAACGGTGCAATACCGTACGAGTACATCCATACGGTACCAAACCACACCAAAACGGTACAATACCTTACGAGTCCTTCGTTACGGTACCAAACCACAGCAAAACAGTGCATTACCGTACGAGTACAACCATACGGTACCAAACCACACCAAAACGGTACAATTCCTTACGAGTCCTTCGTTACGGTACCAAACCACACCAAAACAGTGCAATACCGTACGAGTACGTCCATACGGTACCAAATCACACCAAAACGGTGCAATACCGTACGAGTACATCCATACGGTACCAAACCACACCAAAACGGTACAATACCTTACGAGTCCTTCGTTACGGTACCAAACCACAGCAAAACAGTGCATTACCGTACGAGTACAACCATACGGTACCAAACCACACCAAAACGGTACAATACCTTACGAGTCCTTCGTTACGGTTCCAAACCACACCAAAACGGTGCAATACCGTACCAGTACATCCATACGGTACCAAACCACACCAAAATGGTGCAATACCGTACGAGTACATCCATACGGTACCAAACCACACCAAAACGGTACAATATCTTAGGAGTCCTTCGTTACGGTACCAAACCACACCAAAACGGTGCAATACCGTACGAGTACATCCATACGGTACCAAACCACACCAAAACGGTACAATACCTTACGAGTCCTTCGTTACGGTACCAAACCACACCAAAACAGTGCAATACCGTACGAGTACATCCATACGGTACCAAACCACACCAAAACGGTACAATACCTTACGAGTCCTTCGTTACGGTACCAAACCACACCAAAACGGTGCAATACCGTACGAGTACATCCATACGGTACCAAACCACACCAAAACGGTGCAATACCGTACGAGTACATCCGTACGGTACCAAACCACACAAAAACGGTACAATACCTTACGAGTCCTTCGTTACGGTACCAAGCCACACCAAAACGGTGCAATACCGTACGAGTACATCCATACGGTACCAAACCACACCAAAACAGTGCAATACCGTACGAGTACATCCATACGGTACCAAACCACACCAAAACGGTACAATACCTTACGAGTCCTTCGTTACGGTACCAAACCACACCAAAACGGTGCAATACCGTACGAGTACATCCATAAGGTACCAAACCACACCAAAACGGTACAATACCTTACGAGTCCTTCGTTACGGTTCCAAACCACACCAAAACGGTGCAATACCGTACCAGTACATCCATACGGTACCAAACCACACCAAAATGGTGCAATACCGTACGAGTACATCCATACGGTACCAAACCACACCAAAACGGTACAATATCTTAGGAGTCCTTCGTTACGGTACCAAACCACACCAAAACGGTGCAATACCGTACGAGTACGTCCATACGGTACCAAACCACACCAAAACGGTACAATACCTTACGAGCCCTTCGTTACGGTACCAAACCACACAAAAACGGTGCAATACCGTACGAGTACATCCATACGGTACCAAACCACACCAAAACGGTGCAATACCGTACGAGTACATCCATACGGTACCAAACCACACCAAAACGGTACAATACCTTACGAGTCCTTCGTTACGGTACCAAACCACACCAAAACGGTACAATACCTTACGAGTCCTTCGTTACGGTACCAAACCACACCAAAACGGTGCAATACCGTACGAGTACATCCATACGGTACCAAACCACACCAAAACGGTGCAATACCGTACGAGTACATCCGTACGGTACCAAACCACACAAAAACGGTACAATACCTTACGAGTCCTTCGTTACGGTACCAAACCACACCAAAACGGTGCAATACCGTACGAGTACATCCATACGGTACCAAACCACACCAAAACGGTACAATACCTTACGAGCCCTTCGTTACGGTACCAAACCACACCAAAACGGTGCAATACCGTACGAGTACATCCATACGGTACCAAACCACACCAAAACGGTGCAATACCGTACGAGTACATCAATACGGTACCAAACCACACCAAAACGGTACAATACCTTACGAGTCCTTCGTTACGGTACCAAACCACACCAAAACGGTGCAATACCGTACGAGTACATCCATACGGTACCAAACCAAACCAAAACGGTGCAATACCGTACGAGTACATCCGTACGGTACCAAACCACACAAAAACGGTACAATACCTTACGAGTCCTTCGTTACGGTACCAAACCACACCAAAACGGTGCAATACCGTACGAGTACATCCATACGGTACCAAACCACACCAAAACGGTGCAATACCGTACGAGTACATCCATACGGTACCAAACCACACCAAAACGGTACAATACCTTACGAGTCCTTCGTTACGGTACCAAACCACACCAAAACAGTGCAATACCGTACGAGTACATCCATACGGTACCAAACCTCACCAAAACGGTACAATACCTTACGAGTCCTTCGTTACGGTACCAAACCACACCAAAACAGTGCAATACCGTACGAGTACATCCATACGGTACCAAACCACACCAAAATGGTACAATACCTTACGAGTCCTTCGTTACGGTACCAAACCACACCAAAACGGTGCAATACCGTACGAGTACATCCATACGGTACCAAACCACACCAAAACGGTGCAATACCGTACGAGTACATCCGTACGGTACCAAACCACACAAAAACGGTACAATACCTTACGAGTCCTTCGTTACGGTACCAAACCACACCAAAACGGTGCAATACCGTACGAGTACATCCATATGGTACCAAACCACACCAAAACGGTAAAATACCTTGCGAGTCCTTCGTTACGGTACCAAACCACACCAAAACGGTGCAATACCGTACGAGTACATCCATACGGTACCAAACCACACCAAACCGGTACAATACCTTACGAGTCCTTCGTTACGGTACCAAACCACACCAAAACAGTGCAATACCGTACGAGTACATCCATACGGTACCAAACCACACCAAAACGGTACAATACCTTACGAGTCCTTCGTTACGGTACCAAACCACACCAAAACAAGGCAATACCGTACGAGTACGTCCATACGGTACCAAATCACACCAAAACGGTGCAATACCGTACGAGTACATCCATACGGTACCAAACCACACCAAAACGGTACAATACCTTACGAGTCCTTCGTTACGGTACCAAACCACACCAAAACGGTGCAATACCGTACGAGTACATCCATACGGTACCAAACCACACCAAAACAGTGCAATACCGTACGAGTACATCCATACGGTACCAAACCACACCAAAATGGTACAATACCTTACGAGTCCTTCGTTACGGTACCAAACCACACCAAAACGGTGCAATACCGTACGAGTACATCCATACGGTACCAAACCACACCAAAACGGTACAATACCTTACGAGTCCTTCGTTACGGTTCCAAACCACACTAAAACGGCGCAATACCGTACCAGTACATCCATACGGTACCAAACCACACCAAAATGGTGCAATACCGTACAAGTACATCCATACGGTACCAAACCACGCCAAAACGGTACAATATCTTAGGAGTCCTTCGTTACGGTACCAAACCACACCAAAACGGTGCAATACCGTACGAGTACGTCCATACGGTACCAAACCACACCAAAACGGTACAATACCTTACGAGCCATTCGTTACGGTACCAAACCACACCAAAACGGTGCAATACCGTACGAGTACATCCATACGGTACCAAACCACACCAAAACGGTACAATACCTTACGAGTCCTTCGTTACGGTACCAAACCACACCAAAACAGTGCAATACCGTACGAGTACATCCATACGGTACCAAACCACACCAAAACGGTACAATACCTTACGAGTCCTTCGTTACGGTACCAAACCACACCAAAACGGTGCAATACCGTACGAGTACATCCATACGGTACCAAACCACACCAAAACGGTGCAATACCGTACGAGTACATCCGTACGGTACCAAACCACACAAAAACGGTACAATACCTTACGAGTCCTTCGTTACGGTACCAAGCCACACCAAAACGGTGCAATACCGTACGAGTACATCCATACGGTACCAAACCACACCAAAACAGTGCAATACCGTACGAGTACATCCATACGGTACCAAACCACACCAAAACGGTACAATACCTTACGAGTCCTTCGTTACGGTACCAAACCACACCAAAACGGTGCAATACCGTACGAGTACATCCATAAGGTACCAAACCACACCAAAACGGTACAATACCTTACGAGTCCCTCATTACGGTTCCAAACCACACCAAAACGGTGCAATACCGTACCAGTACATCCATACGATACCAAACCACACCAAAATGGTGCAATACCGTACGAGTACATCCATACGGTACCAAACCACACCAAAACGGTACAATATCTTAGGAGTCCTTCGTTACGGTACCAAACCACACCAAAACGGTGCAATACCGTACGAGTACGTCCATACGGTACCAAACCACACCAAAACGGTACAATACCTTACGAGCCCTTCGTTACGGTACCAAACCACACCAAAACGGTGCAATACCGTACGAGTACATCCATACGGTACCAAACCACACCAAAACGGTGCAATACCGTACGAGTACATCCATACGGTACCAAACCACACCAAAACGGTACAATACCTTACGAGTCCTTCGTTACGGTACCAAACCACACCAAAACGGTACAATACCTTACGAGTCCTTCGTTACGGTACCAAACCACACCAAAACGGTGCAATACCGTACGAGTACATCCATACGGTACCAAACCACACCAAAACGGTGCAATACCGTACGAGTACATCCGTACGGTACCAAACCACACAAAAACGGTACAATACCTTACGAGTCCTTCGTTACGGTACCAAACCACACCAAAACGGTGCAATACCGTACGAGTACATCCATACGGTACCAAACCACACCAAAACGGTAAAATACCTTGCGAGTCCTTCGTTACGGTACCAAACCACACCAAAACGGTGCAATACCGTACGAGTACATCCATACGGTACCAAACCACACCAAACCGGTACAATACCTTACGAGTCCTTCGTTACGGTACCAAACCACACCAAAACAGTGCAATACCGTACGAGTACATCCATACGGTACCAAACCACACCAAAACGGTACAATACCTTACGAGTCCTTCGTTACGGTACCAAACCACACCAAAACAGTGCAATACCGTACGAGTACGTCCATACGGTACCAAATCACACCAAAACGGTGCAATACCGTACGAGTACATCCATACGGTACCAAACCACACCAAAACGGTACAATACCTTACGAGTCCTTCGTTACGGTACCAAACCACACCAAAACGGTGCAATACCGTACGAGTACATCCATACGGTACCAAACCACACCAAAACAGTGCAATACCGTACGAGTACATCCATACGGTACCAAACCACACCAAAATGGTACAATACCTTACGAGTCCTTCGTTACGGTACCAAACCACACCAAAACGGTGCAATACCGTACGAGTACATCCATACGGTACCAAACCACACCAAAACGGTACAATACCTTACGAGTCCTTCGTTACGGTTCCAAACCACACTAAAACGGCGCAATACCGTACCAGTACATCCATACGGTACCAAACCACACCAAAATGGTGCAATACCGTACGAGTACATCCATACGGTACCAAACCACGCCAAAACGGTACAATATTTTAGGAGTCCTTCGTTACGGTACCAAACCACACCAAAACGGTGCAATACCGTACGAGTACGTCCATACGGTACCAAACCACACCAAAACGGTACAATACCTTACGAGCCATTCGTTACGGTACCAAACCACACCAAAACGGTGCAATACCGTACGAGTACATCCATACGGTACCAAACCACACCAGAACGGTGCAATACCGTACGAGTACATCCATACGGTACCAAACCACACCAAAACGGTACAATACCTTACGAGTCTTTCGTTACGGTACCAAACCACACCAAAACAGTGCAATACCGTACGAGTACGTCCATACGGTACCAAATCACACCAAAACGGTGCAATACCGTACGAGTACATCCATACGGTACCAAACCACACCAAAACGGTACAATACCTTACGAGTCCTTCGTTACGGTACCAAACCACACCAAAACGGTGCAATACCGTACGAGTACATCCATACGGTACCAAACCACACCAAAACAGTGCAATACCGTACGAGTACATCCATACGGTACCAAACCACACCAAAACGGTACAATACCTTACGAGTCCTTCGTTACGGTACCAAACCACACCAAAACGGTGCAATACCGTACGAGTACATCCATACGGTACCAAACCACACCAAAACGGTACAATACCTTACGAGTCCTTCGTTACGGTTCCAAACCACACTAAAACGGTGCAATACCGTACCAGTACATCCATACGGTACCAAACCACACCAAAATGGTGCAATACCGTACGAGTACATCCATACGGTACCAAACCACGCCAAAACGGTACAATATCTTAGGAGTCCTTCGTTACGGTACCAAACCACACCAAAACGGTGCAATACCGTACGAGTACGTCCATACGGTACCAAACCACACCAAAACGGTACAATACCTTACGAGCCATTCGTTACGGTACCAAACCACACCAAAACGGTGCAATACCGTACGAGTACATCCATACGGTACCAAACCACACCAGAACGGTGCAATACCGTACGAGTACATCCATACGGTACCAAACCACACCAAAACGGTACAATACCTTACGAGTCCTTCGTTACGGTACCAAACCACACCAAAACGGTGCAATACCGTACGAGTACATCCATACGGTACCAAACCACACCAAAACGGTGCAATACCGTACGAGTACATCCATACGGTACCAAACCACACCAAAACGGTACAATACCTTACGAGTCCTTCGTTACGGTACCAAACCACACCAAAACGGTGCAATACCGTACGAGTACATCCATACGGTACCAAACCACACCAAAACGGTACAATACCTTACGAGTCCTTCGTTACGGTACCAAACCACACCAAAACAGTGCAATACCGTACGAGTACATCCATACGGTACCAAACCACACCAAAACGGGACAATACCTTACGAGTCCTTCGTTACGGTTCCAAACCACACTAAAACGGTGCAATACCGTACCAGTACATCCATACGGTACCAAACCACACCAAAATGGTGCAATACCGTACGAGTACATCCATACGGTACCAAACCACGCCAAAACGGTACAATATCTTAGGAGTCCTTCGTTACGGTACCAAACCACACCAAAACGGTGCAATACCGTACGAGTACGTCCATACGGTACCAAACCACACCAAAACGGTACAATACCTTACGAGCCATTCGTTACGGTACCAAACCACACCAAAACGGTGCAATACCGTACGAGTACATCCATACGGTACCAAACCACACCAGAACGGTGCAATACCGTACGAGTACATCCATACGGTACCAAACCACACCAAAACGGTACAATACCTTACGAGTCCTTCGTTACGGTACCAAACCACACCAAAACGGTGCAATACCGTACGAGTACATCCATACGGTACCAAACCACACCAAAACGGTGCAATACCGTACGAGTACATCCATACGGTACCAAACCACACCAAAACGGTACAATACCTTACGAGTCCTTCGTTACGGTACCAAACCACACCAAAACGGTGCAATACCGTACGAGTACATCCATACGGTACCAAACCACACCAAAACGGTACAATACCTTACGAGTCCTTCGTTACGGTACCAAACCACACCAAAACAGTGCAATACCGTACGAGTACATCCATACGGTACCAAACCACACCAAAACGGGACAATACCTTACGAGTCCTTCGTTACGGTTCCAAACCACACTAAAACGGCGCAATACCGTACCAGTACATCCATACGGTACCAAACCACATCAAAATGGTGCAATACCGTACGAGTACATCCATACGGTACCAAACCACACCAAAACGGTACAATATCTTAGGAGTCCTTCGTTACGGTACCAAACCACACCAAAACGGTGCAATACGTACGAGTACGTCCATACGGTACCAAACCACACCAAAACGGTACAATACCTTACGAGCCCTTCGTTACGGTACCAAACCACACCAAAACGGTGCAATACCGTACGAGTACATCCATACGGTACCAAACCACACCAAAACGGTGCAATACCGTACGAGTACATCCATACGGTACCAAACCACACCAAAACGGTACAATACCTTACGAGTCCTTCGTTACGGTACCAAACCACACCAAAACGGTGCAATACCGTACGAGTACATCCATACGGTACCAAACCACACCAAAACGGTGCAATACCGTACGAGTACATCCATACGGTACCAAACCACACCAAAACGGTACAATACCTTACGAGTCCTTCGTTACGGTTCCAAACCACACTAAAACGGCGCAATACCGTACCAGTACATCCATACGGTACCAAACCACACCAAAATGGTGCAATACCGTACGAGTACATCCATACGGTACCAAACCACGCCAAAACGGTACAATATCTTAGGAGTCCTTCGTTACGGTACCAAACCACACCAAAACGGTGCAATACCGTACGAGTACGTCCATACGGTACCAAACCACACCAAAACGGTACAATACCTTACGAGCCATTCGTTACGGTACCAAACCACACCAAAACGGTGCAATACCGTACGAGTACATCCATACGGTACCAAACCACACCAAAACGGTACAATACCTTACGAGTCCTTCGTTACGGTACCAAACCACACCAAAACAGTGCAATACCGTACGAGTACATCCATACGGTACCAAACCACACCAAAACGGTACAATACCTTACGAGTCCTTCGTTACGGTACCAAACCACACCAAAACGGTGCAATACCGTACGAGTACATCCATACGGTACCAAACCACACCAAAACGGTGCAATACCGTACGAGTACATCCGTACGGTACCAAACCACACAAAAACGGTACAATACCTTACGAGTCCTTCGTTACGGTACCAAGCCACACCAAAACGGTGCAATACCGTACGAGTACATCCATACGGTACCAAACCACACCAAAACAGTGCAATACCGTACGAGTACATCCATACGGTACCAAACCACACCAAAACGGTACAATACCTTACGAGTCCTTCGTTACGGTACCAAACCACACCAAAACGGTGCAATACCGTACGAGTACATCCATAAGGTACCAAACCACACCAAAACGGTACAATACCTTACGAGTCCCTCATTACGGTTCCAAACCACACCAAAACGGTGCAATACCGTACCAGTACATCCATACGATACCAAACCACACCAAAATGGTGCAATACCGTACGAGTACATCCATACGGTACCAAACCACACCAAAACGGTACAATATCTTAGGAGTCCTTCGTTACGGTACCAAACCACACCAAAACGGTGCAATACCGTACGAGTACGTCCATACGGTACCAAACCACACCAAAACGGTACAATACCTTACGAGCCCTTCGTTACGGTACCAAACCACACCAAAACGGTGCAATACCGTACGAGTACATCCATACGGTACCAAACCACACCAAAACGGTGCAATACCGTACGAGTACATCCATACGGTACCAAACCACACCAAAACGGTACAATACCTTACGAGTCCTTCGTTACGGTACCAAACCACACCAAAACGGTACAATACCTTACGAGTCCTTCGTTACGGTACCAAACCACACCAAAACGGTGCAATACCGTACGAGTACATCCATACGGTACCAAACCACACCAAAACGGTGCAATACCGTACGAGTACATCCGTACGGTACCAAACCACACAAAAACGGTACAATACCTTACGAGTCCTTCGTTACGGTACCAAACCACACCAAAACGGTGCAATACCGTACGAGTACATCCATACGGTACCAAACCACACCAAAACGGTGCAATACCGTACGAGTACATCCGTACGGTACCAAACCACACAAAAACGGTACAATACCTTACGAGTCCTTCGTTACGGTACCAAGCCACACCAAAACGGTGCAATACCGTACGAGTACATCCATACGGTACCAAACCACACCAAAACAGTGCAATACCGTACGAGTACATCCATACGGTACCAAACCACACCAAAACGGTACAATACCTTACGAGTCCTTCGTTACGGTACCAAACCACACCAAAACGGTGCAATACCGTACGAGTACATCCATAAGGTACCAAACCACACCAAAACGGTACAATACCTTACGAGTCCCTCATTACGGTTCCAAACCACACCAAAACGGTGCAATACCGTACCAGTACATCCATACGATACCAAACCACACCAAAATGGTGCAATACCGTACGAGTACATCCATACGGTACCAAACCACACCAAAACGGTACAATATCTTAGGAGTCCTTCGTTACGGTACCAAACCACACAAAAACGGTGCAATACCGTACGAGTACGTCCATACGGTACCAAACCACACCAAAACGGTACAATACCTTACGAGCCCTTCGTTACGGTACCAAACCACACCAAAACGGTGCAATACCGTACGAGTACATCCATACGGTACCAAACCACACCAAAACGGTGCAATACCGTACGAGTACATCCATACGGTACCAAACCACACCAAAACGGTACAATACCTTACGAGTCCTTCGTTACGGTACCAAACCACACCAAAACGGTACAATACCTTACGAGTCCTTCGTTACGGTACCAAACCACACCAAAACGGTGCAATACCGTACGAGTACATCCATACGGTACCAAACCACACCAAAACGGTGCAATACCGTACGAGTACATCCGTACGGTACCAAACCACACAAAAACGGTACAATACCTTACGAGTCCTTCGTTACGGTACCAAACCACACCAAAACGGTGCAATACCGTACGAGTACATCCATACGGTACCAAACCACACCAAAACGGTAAAATACCTTGCGAGTCCTTCGTTACGGTACAAAACCACACCAAAACGGTGCAATACCGTACGAGTACATCCATACGGTACCAAACCACACCAAACCGGTACAATACCTTACGAGTCCTTCGTTACGGTACCAAACCACACCAAAACAGTGCAATACCGTACGAGTACATCCATACGGTACCAAACCACACCAAAACGGTACAATACCTTACGAGTCCTTCGTTACGGTACCAAACCACACCAAAACAGTGCAATACCGTACGAGTACGTCCATACGGTACCAAATCACACCAAAACGGTGCAATACCGTACGAGTACATCCATACGGTACCAAACCACACCAAAACGGTACAATACCTTACGAGTCCTTCGTTACGGTACCAAACCACACCAAAACGGTGCAATACCGTACGAGTACATCCATACGGTACCAAACCACACCAAAACAGTGCAATACCGTACGAGTACATCCATACGGTACCAAACCACACCAAAATGGTACAATACCTTACGAGTCCTTCGTTACGGTACCAAACCACACCAAAACGGTGCAATACCGTACGAGTACATCCATACGGTACCAAACCACACCAAAACGGTACAATACCTTACGAGTCCTTCGTTACGGTTCCAAACCACACTAAAACGGCGCAATACCGTACCAGTACATCCATACGGTACCAAACCACACCAAAATGGTGCAATACCGTACGAGTACATCCATACGGTACCAAACCACGCCAAAACGGTACAATATCTTAGGAGTCCTTCGTTACGGTACCAAACCACACCAAAACGGTGCAATACCGTACGAGTACGTCCATACGGTACCAAACCACACCAAAACGGTACAATACCTTACGAGCCATTCGTTACGGTACCAAACCACACCAAAACGGTGCAATACCGTACGAGTACATCCATACGGTACCAAACCACACCAGAACGGTGCAATACCGTACGAGTACATCCATACGGTACCAAACCACACCAAAACGGTACAATACCTTACGAGTCTTTCGTTACGGTACCAAACCACACCAAAACAGTGCAATACCGTACGAGTACGTCCATACAGTACCAAATCACACCAAAACGGTGCAATACCGTACGAGTACATCCATACGGTACCAAACCACACCAAAACGGTACAATACCTTACGAGTCCTTCGTTACGGTACCAAACCACACCAAAACGGTGCAATACCGTACGAGTACATCCATACGGTACCAAACCACACCAAAACAGTGCAATACCGTACGAGTACATCCATACGGTACCAAACCACACCAAAACGGTACAATACCTTACGAGTCCTTCGTTACGGTACCAAACCACACCAAAACGGTGCAATACCGTACGAGTACATCCATACGGTACCAAACCACACCAAAACGGTACAATACCTTACGAGTCCTTCGTTACGGTTCCAAACCACACTAAAACGGTGCAATACCGTACCAGTACATCCATACGGTACCAAACCACACCAAAATGGTGCAATACCGTACGAGTACATCCATACGGTACCAAACCACGCCAAAACGGTACAATATCTTAGGAGTCCTTCGTTACGGTACCAAACCACACCAAAACGGTGCAATACCGTACGAGTACGTCCATACGGTACCAAACCACACCAAAACGGTACAATACCTTACGAGCCATTCGTTACGGTACCAAACCACACCAAAACGGTGCAATACCGTACGAGTACATCCATACGGTACCAAACCACACCAGAACGGTGCAATACCGTACGAGTACATCCATACGGTACCAAACCACACCAAAACGGTACAATACCTTACGAGTCCTTCGTTACGGTACCAAACCACACCAAAACGGTGCAATACCGTACGAGTACATCCATACGGTACCAAACCACACCAAAACGGTGCAATACCGTACGAGTACATCCATACGGTACCAAACCACACCAAAACGGTACAATACCTTACGAGTCCTTCGTTACGGTACCAAACCACACCAAAACGGTGCAATACCGTACGAGTACATCCATACGGTACCAAACCACACCAAAACGGTACAATACCTTACGAGTCCTTCGTTACGGTACCAAACCACACCAAAACAGTGCAATACCGTACGAGTACATCCATACGGTACCAAACCACACCAAAACGGGACAATACCTTACGAGTCCTTCGTTACGGTTCCAAACCACACTAAAACGGCGCAATACCGTACCAGTACATCCATACGGTACCAAACCACATCAAAATGGTGCAATACCGTACGAGTACATCCATACGGTACCAAACCACACCAAAACGGTACAATATCTTAGGAGTCCTTCGTTACGGTACCAAACCACACCAAAACGGTGCAATACGTACGAGTACGTCCATACGGTACCAAACCACACCAAAACGGTACAATACCTTACGAGCCCTTCGTTACGGTACCAAACCACACCAAAACGGTGCAATACCGTACGAGTACATCCATACGGTACCAAACCACACCAAAACGGTGCAATACCGTACGAGTACATCCATACGGTACCAAACCACACCAAAACGGTACAATACCTTACGAGTCCTTCGTTACGGTACCAAACCACACCAAAACGGTGCAATACCGTACGAGTACATCCATACGGTACCAAACCACACCAAAACGGTGCAATACCGTACGAGTACATCCATACGGTACCAAACCACACCAAAACGGTACAATACCTTACGAGTCCTTCGTTACGGTACCAAACCACACCAAAACGGTGCAATACCGTACGAGTACATCCATACGGTACCAAACCACACCAAAACGGTACAATACCTTACGATTCCTTCGTTACGGTACCAAACCACACCAAAACAGTGCAATACCGTACGAGTACATCCATACGGTACCAAACCACACCAAAACGGGACAATACCTTACGAGTCCTTCGTTACGGTACCAAACCACACCAAAACGGTGCAATACCGTACGAGTACATCCATACGGTACCAAACCACACCAAAACGGTACAATACCTTACGAGTCCTTCGTTACGGTACCAAACCACACCAAAACGGTGCAATACCGTACGAGTAAATCCATACGGTACCAAACCACACCAAAACGGGACAATACCTTACGAGTCCTTCGTTACAGTACCAAACCACACCAAAACGGTGCAATACCGTACGAGTACATCCATACGGTACCAAACCACACCAAAACGGTACAATACCTTACGAGTCCTTCGTTACGGTACCAAACCACACCAAAACGGTGCAATACCGTACGAGTACATCCATACGGTACCAAACCACACCAAAACGGTACAATACCTTACGAGTCCTTCGTTACGGTACCAAACCACACCAAAACGGTGCAATACCGTACGAGTACATCCATACGGTACCAAACCACACCAAAACGGTACAATACCTAACGAGTCCTTCGTTACGGTACCAAACCACACCAAAACGGTGCAATACCGTACGAGTACATCCATACGGTACCAAACCACACCAAAACGGTACAATACCTTACGAGTCCTACGTTACGGTACCAAACCACACCAAAACAGTGCAATACCGTACGAGTACGTCCATACGGTACCAAATCACACCAAAACGGTGCAATACCGTACGAGTACATCCATACGGTACCAAACCACACCAAAACGGTACAATACCTTACGAGTCCTTCGTTACGGTACCAAACCACACCAAAACGGTGCAATACCGTACGAGTACATCCATACGGTACCAAACCACACCAAAACAGTGCAATACCGTACGAGTACATCCATACGGTACCAAACCACACCAAAACGGTACAATACCTTACGAGTCCTTCGTTACGGTACCAAACCACACCAAAACGGTGCAATACCGTACGAGTACATCCATACGGTACCAAACCACACCAAAACGGGACAATACCTTACGAGTCCTTCGTTACGGTACCAAACCACACCAAAACGGTGCAATACCGTACGAGTACATCCATACGGTACCAAACCACACCAAAACGGTACAATACCTTACGAGTCCTTCGTTACGGTACCAAACCACACCAAAACGGTGCAATACCGTACGAGTACATCCATACGGTACCAAACCACACCAAAACGGTACAATACCTTACGAGTCCTTCGTTACGGTACCAAACCACACCAAAACGGTGCAATACCGTACGAGTACATCCATACGGTACCAAACCACACCAAAACGGTACAATACCTTACGAGTCCTTCGTTACGGTACCAAACCACACCAAAACGGTGGAATACCGTACGAGTACATCCATACGGTATCAAACAACACCAAAACGGTACAATACCTTACGAGTCCTTCGTTACGGTACCAAACCACACCAAAACGGTGCAATACCGTACGAGTACATCCATACGGTACCAAACCACACCAAAACGGTGCAATACCGTACGAGTACATCCATACGGTACCAAACCACACAAAAACGGTACAATACCTTACGAGTCCTTCGTTACGGTACCAAACCACACCAAAACGGTGCAATACCGTACGAGTACATCCATACGGTACTAAACCACACCAAAACGGTACAATACCTTGCGAGTCCTTCGTTACGGTACCAAACCACACCAAAACGGTGCAATACCGTACGAGTACATCCATACGGTACCAAACCACACCAAAACGGTACAATACCTTACGAGTCCTTCGTTACGGTACCAAACCACACCAAAACAGTGCAATACCGTACGAGTACATCCATACGGTACCAAACCACACCAAAACGGTACAATACCTTACGAGTCCTACGTTACGGTACCAAACCACACCAAAACAGTGCAATACCGTACGAGTACGTCCATACGGTACCAAATCACACCAAAACGGTGCAATACCGTACGAGTACATCCATACGGTACAAAACCACACCAAAACGGTACAATACCTTACGAGTCCTTCGTTACGGTACCAAACCACACCAAAACGGTGCAATACCGTACGAGTACATCCATACGGTACCAAACCACACCAAAACAGTGCAATACCGTACGAGTACATCCATACGGTACCAAACCACACCAAAACGGTACAATACCTTACGAGTCCTTCGTTACGGTACCAAACCACACCAAAACGGTGCAATACCGTACGAGTACATCCATACGGTACCAAACCACACCAAAACGGTACAATACCTTACGAGTCCTTCGTTACGGTTCCAAACCACACCAAAACGGTGCAATACCGTACCAGTACATCCATACGGTACAAAACCACACCAAAATGGTGCAAGACCGTACGAGTACATCCATACGGTACCAAACCACACCAAAACGGTACAATATCTTAGGAGTCCTTCGTTACGGTACCAAACCACACCAAAACGGTGCAATACCGTACGAGTACGTCAATACGGTACCAAACCACACCAAAACGGTACAATACCTTACGAGCCCTTCGTTACGGTACCAAACCACACCAAAACGGTGCAATACCGTACGAGTACATCCATACGGTACCAAACCACACCAAAACGGTGCAATACCGTACGAGTACATCCATACGGTACCAAACCACACCAAAACGGTACAATACCTTACGAGTCCTTCGTTACGGTACCAAACCACACCAAAACGGTGCAATACCGTACGAGTACATCCATACGGTACCAAACCACACCAAAACGGTGCAATACCGTACGAGTACATCCATACGGTACCAAACCACACCAAAACGGTATAATACCTTACGAGTCCTTCGTTACGGTACCAAACCACACCAAAACGGTGCAATACCGTACGAGTACATCCATACGGTACCAAACCAAACCAAAACGGTACAATACCTTACGAGTCCTTCGTTACGGTACCAAACCACACCAAAACCGTGCAATACCGTACGAGTACATCCATACGGTACCAAACCACACCAAAACGGGACAATACCTTACGAGTCCTTCGTTACGGTACCAAACCACACCAAAACGGTGCAATACCGTACGAGTACATCCATACGGTACCAAACCACACCAAAACAGTGCAATACCGTACGAGTACATCCATACGGTACCAAACCACACCAAAACGGTACAATACCTTACGAGTCCTTCGTTACGGTACCAAACCACACCAAAACGGTGCAATACCGTACGAGTACATCCATACGGTACCAAACCACGCCAAAACGGTACAATATCTTAGGAGTCCTTCGTTACGGTACCAAACCACACCAAAACGGTGCAATACCGTACGAGTACGTCCATACGGTACCAAACCACACCAAAACGGTACAATACCTTACGAGTCCTTCGTTACGGTACCAAACCACACCAAAACGGTGCAATACCGTACGAGTACATCCATACGGTACCAAACCACACCAAAACGGTACAATACCTTACGAGTCCTTCGTTACGGTACCAAACCACACCAAAACAGTGCAATACCGTACGAGTACATCCATACGGTACAAAACCACACCAAAACGGGACAATACCTTACGAGTCCTTCGTTACGGTACCAAACCACACCAAAACGGTGCAATACCGTACGAGTACATCCATACGGTACCAAACCACACCAAAACGGTACAATACCTTACGAGTCCTTCGTTATGGTACCAAACCACACCAAAACGGTGCAATACCGTACGAGTACATCCATACGGTACCAAACCACACCAAAACGGTGCAATACCGTACGAGTACATCCATACGGTACCAAACCACCCCAAAACGGTGCAATACCGTACGAGTACATCCATACGGTACCAAACCACACCAAAATGGTACAATACCTTACGAGTCCTTCGTTACGGTACCAAACCACACCAAAACGGTGCAATACCGTACGAGTACATCCATACGGTACCAAACCACACCAAAACGGTACAATACCTTACGAGTCCTTCGTTACGGTACCAAACCACACCAAAACGGTGCAATACCGTACGAGTACATCCATACGGTACCAAACCACACCAAAACGGTGCAATACCGTACGAGTACATCCATACGGTACCAAACCACACCAAAACGGTACAATACCTTACGAGTCCTTCGTTACGGTACCAAACCACACCAAAACGGTGCAATACCGTACGAGTACATCCATACGGTACCAAACCACACCAAAACGGTACAATACCTTACGAGTCCTTCGTTACGGTACCAAACCACACCAAAACAGTGCAATACCGTACGAGTACATCCATAGGGTACCAAACCACACCAAAACGGTGGAATACCGTACGAGTACATCCATACGGTATCAAACCACACCAAAACGGTACAATACCTTACGAGTCCTTCGTTACGGTACCAAACCACACCAAAACGGTGCAATACCGTACGAGTACATCCATACGGTACCAAACCACACCAAAACGGTGCAATACCGTACGAGTACATCCATACGGTACCAAACCACACAAAAACGGTACAATACCTTACGAGTCCTTCGTTACGGTACCAAACCACACCAAAACGGTGCAATACCGTACGAGTACATCCATACGGTACCAAACCACACCAAAACGGTACAATACCTTGCGAGTCCTTCGTTACGGTAACAAACCACACCAAAACGGTGCAATACCGTACGAGTACATCCATACGGTACCAAACCACACCAAAACGGTACAATACCTTACGAGTCCTTCGTTACGGTACCAAACCACACCAAAACAGTGCAATACCGTACGAGTACATCCATACGGTACCAAACCACACCAAAACGGTACAATACCTTACGAGTCCTTCGTTACGGTACCAAACCACACCAAAACAGTGCAATACCGTACGAGTACGTCCATACGGTACCAAATCACACCAAAACGGTGCAATACCGTACGAGTACATCCATACGGTACCAAACCACACCAAAACGGTACAATACCTTACGAGTCCTTCGTTACGGTACCAAACCAAACCAAAACGGTGCAATACCGTACGAGTACATCCATACGGTACCAAACCACACCAAAACAGTGCAATACCGTACGAGTACATCCATACGGTACCAAACCACACCAAAACGGTACAATACCTTACGAGTCCTTCGTTACGGTACCAAACCACACCAAAACGGTGCAATACCGTACGAGTACATCCATACGGTACCAAACCACACCAAAACGGTACAATACCTTACGAGTCCTTCGTTACGGTTCCAAACCACACCAAAACGGTGCAATACCGTACCAGTACATCCATACGGTACCAAACCACACCAAAATGGTGCAATACCGTACGAGTACATCCATACGGTACCAAACCACACCAAAACGGTACAATATCTTAGGAGTCCTTCGTTACGGTACCAAACCACACCAAAACGGTGCAATACCGTACGAGTACGTCCATACGGTACCAAACCACACCAAAACGGTACAATACCTTACGAGCCATTCGTTACGGTACCAAACAACACCAAAACGGTGCAATACCGTACGAGTACATCCATACGGTACCAAACCACACCAGAACGGTGCAATACCGTACGAGTACATCCATACGGTACCAAACCACACCAAAACGGTACAATACCTTACGAGTCCTTCGTTACGGTACCAAACCACACCAAAACGGTGCAATACCGTACGAGTACATCCATACGGTACCAAACCACACCAAAACGGTACAATACCTTGCGAGTCCTTCGTTACGGTACCAAACCACACCAAAACGGTGCAATACCGTACGAGTACATCCATACGGTACCAAACCACACCAAAACGGTACAATACCTTACGAGTCCTTCGTTACGGTACCAAACCACACCAAAACCGTGCAATACTGTACGAGTACATCCATACGGTACCAAACCACACCAAAACGGGACAATACCTTACGAGTCCTTCGTTACGGTACCAAACCACACCAAAACGGTGCAATACCGTACGAGTACATCCATACGGTACCAAACCACACCAAAACGGTACAATACCTTACGAGTCCTTCGTTATGGTACCAAACCACACCAAAACGGTGCAATACCGTACGAGTACATCCATACGGTACCAAACCACACCAAAACGGTGCAATACCGTACGAGTACATCCATACGGTACCAAACCACCCCAAAACGGTGCAATACCGTACGAGTACATCCATACGGTACCAAACCACACCAAAACGGTACAATACCTTACGAGTCCTTCGTTACGGTACCAAACCACACCAAAACAGTGCAATACCGTACGAGTACATCCATACGGTACCAAACCACACAAAAACGGTACAATACCTTACGAGTCCTTCGTTACGGTACCAAACCACACCAAAACGGTGCAATACCGTACGAGTACATCCATACGGTACCAAACCACACCAAAACGGTACAATACCTTGCGAGTCCTTCGTTACGGTACCAAACCACACCAAAACGGTGCAATACCGTACGAGTACATCCATACGGTACCAAACCACACCAAAACGGTACAATACCTTACGAGTCCTTCGTTACGGTACCAAACCACACCAAAACAGTGCAATACCGTACGAGTACATCCATACGGTACCAAACCACACCAAAACGGTACAATACCTTACGAGTCCTACGTTACGGTACCAAACCACACCAAAACAGTGCAATACCGTACGAGTACGTCCATACGGTACCAAATCACACCAAAACGGTGCAATACCGTACGAGTACATCCATAGGGTACCAAACCACACCAAAACGGTACAATACCTTACGAGTCCTTCGTTACGGTACCAAACCACACCAAAACGGTGCAATACCGTACGAGTACATCCATACGGTACCAAACCACACCAAAACAGTGCAATACCGTACGAGTACATCCATACGGTACCAAACCACACCAAAACGGTACAATACCTTACGAGTCCTTCGTTACGGTACCAAACCACACCAAAACGGTGCAATACCGTACGAGTACATCCATACGGTACCAAACCACACCAAAACGGTACAATACCTTACGAGTCCTTCGTTACGGTTCCAAACCACACCAAAACGGTGCAATACCGTACCAGTACATCCATACGGTACCAAACCACACCAAAATGGTGCAATACCGTACGAGTACATCCATACGGTACCAAACCACACCAAAACGGTACAATATCTTAGGAGTCCTTCGTTACGGTACCAAACCACACCAAAACGGTGCAATACCGTACGAGTACGTCCATACGGTACCAAACCACACCAAAACGGTACAATACCTTACGAGCCCTTCGTTACGGTACCAAACCACACCAAAACGGTGCAATACCGTACGAGTACATCCATACGGTACCAAACCACACCAAAACGGTGCAATACCGTACGAGTACATCCATACGGTACCAAACCACACCAAAACGGTACAATACCTTACGAGTCCTTCGTTACGGTACCAAACCACACCAAAACGGTGCAATACCGTACGAGTACATCCATACGGTACCAAACCACACCAAAACGGTGCAATACCGTACGAGTACATCCATACGGTACCAAACCACACCAAAACGGTATAATACCTTACGAGTCCTTCGTTACGGTACCAAACCACACCAAAACGGTGCAATACCGTACGAGTACATCCATACGGTACCAAACCAAACCAAAACGGTACAATACCTTACGAGTCCTTCGTTACGGTACCAAACCACACCAAAACAGTGCAATACCGTACGAGTACATCCATACGGTACAAAACCACACCAAAACGGGACAATACCTTACGAGTCCTTCGTTACGGTACCAAACCACACCAAAACGGTGCAATACCGTACGAGTACATCCATACGGTACCAAACCACACCAAAACAGTGCAATACCGTACGAGTACATCCATACGGTACCAAACCACACCAAAACGGTACAATACCTTACGAGTCCTTCGTTACGGTACCAAACCACACCAAAACGGTGCAATACCGTACGAGTACATCCATACGGTACCAAACCACGCCAAAACGGTACAATATCTTAGGAGTCCTTCGTTACGGTACCAAACAACACCAAAACGGTGCAATACCGTACGAGTACGTCCATACGGTACCAAACCACACCAAAACGGTACAATACCTTACGAGTCCTTCGTTACGGTACCAAACCACACCAAAACGGTGCAATACCGTACGAGTACATCCATACGGTACCAAACCACACCAAAACGGTACAATACCTTACGAGTCCTTCGTTACGGTACCAAACCACACCAAAACAGTGCAATACCGTACGAGTACATCCATACGGTACCAAACCACACCAAAACGGGACAATACCTTACGAGTCCTTCGTTACGGTACCAAACCACACCAAAACGGTGCAATACCGTACGAGTACATCCATACGGTACCAAACCACACCAAAACGGTACAATACCTTACGAGTCCTTCGTTATGGTACCAAACCACACCAAAACGGTGCAATACCGTACGAGTACATCCATATAGTACCAAACCACACCAAAACGGTGCAATACCGTACGAGTACATCCATACGGTACCAAACCACCCCAAAACGGTGCAATACCGTACGAGTACATCCATACGGTACCAAACCACACCAAAACGGTACAATACCTTACGAGTCCTTCGTTACGGTACCAAACCACACCAAAACAGTGCAATACCGTACGAGTACATCCATACGGTACCAAACCACACCAAAATGGTACAATACCTTACGAGTCCTTCGTTACGGTACCAAACCACACCAAAACGGTGCAATACCGTACGAGTACATCCATACGGTACCAAACCACACCAAAACGGTGCAATACCGTACGAGTACATCCATACGGTACCAAACCACACCAAAACGGTACAATACCTTACGAGTCCTTCGTTACGGTACCAAACCACACCAAAACGGTGCAATACCGTACGAGTACATCCATACGGTACCAAACCACACCAAAACGGTACAATACCTTACGAGTCCTTCGTTACGGTACCAAACCACACCAAAACAGTGCAATACCGTACGAGTACATCCATACGGTACCAAACCACACCAAAACGGTGGAATACCGTACGAGTACATCCATACGGTATCAAACCACACCAAAACGGTACAATACCTTACGAGTCCTTCGTTACGGTACCAAACCACACCAAAACGGTGCAATACCGTACGAGTACATCCATACGGTACCAAACCACACCAAAACGGTGCAATACCGTACGAGTACATCCATACGGTACCAAACCACACAAAAACGGTACAATACCTTACGAGTCCTTCGTTACGGTACCAAACCACACCAAAACGGTGCAATACCGTACGAGTACATCCATACGGTACCAAACCACACCAAAACGGTACAATACCTTGCGAGTCCTTCGTTACGGTAACAAACCACACCAAAACGGTGCAATACCGTACGAGTACATCCATACGGTACCAAACCACACCAAAACGGAACAATACCTTACGAGTCCTTCGTTACGGTACCAAACCACACCAAAACAGTGCAATACCGTACGAGTACATCCATACGGTACCAAACCACACCAAAACGGTACAATACCTTACGAGTCCTTCGTTACGGTACCAAACCACACCAAAACAGTGCAATACCGTACGAGTACGTCCATACGGTACCAAATCGCACCAAAACGGTGCAATACCGTACGAGTACATCCATACGGTACCAAACCACACCAAAACGGTACAATACCTTACGAGTCCTTCGTTACGGTACCAAACCACACCAAAACGGTGCAATACCGTACGAGTACATCCATACGGTACCAAACCACACCAAAACAGTGCAATACCGTACGAGTACATCCATACGGTACCAAACCACACCAAAACGGTACAATACCTTACGAGTCCTTCGTTACGGTACCAAACCACACCAAAACGGTGCAATACCGTACGAGTACATCCATACGGTACCAAACCACACCAAAACGGTACAATACCTTACGAGTCCTTCGTTACGGTTCCAAACCACACCAAAACGGTGCAATACCGTACCAGTACATCCATACGGTACCAAACCACACCAAAATGGTGCAATACCGTACGAGTACATCCATACGGTACCAAACCACACCAAAACGGTACAATATCTTAGGAGTCCTTCGTTACGGTACCAAACCACACCAAAACGGTGCAATACCGTACGAGTACGTCCATACGGTACCAAACCACACCAAAACGGTACAATACCTTACGAGCCATTCGTTACGGTACCAAACCACACAAAAACGGTGAAATACCGTACGAGTACATCCATACGGTACCAAACCACACCAGAACGGTGCAATACCGTACGAGTACATCCATACGGTACCAAACCACACCAAAACGGTACAATACCTTACGAGTCCTTCGTTACGGTACCAAACCACACCAAAACGGTGCAATACCGTACGAGTACATCCATACGGTACCAAACCACACCAAAACGGTGCAATACCGTACGAGTACATCCATACGGTACCAAACCACACCAAAACGGTACAATACCTTACGAGTCCTTCGTTACGGTACCAAACCACACCAAAACGGTGCAATACCGTACGAGTACATCCATACGGTACCAAACCACACCAAAACGGTACAATACCTTACGAGTCCTTCGTTACGGTACCAAACCACACCAAAACGGTGCAATACCGTACGAGTACATCCATACGGTACAAAACCACACCAAAACGGGACAATACCTTACGAGTCCTTCGTTACGGTACCAAACCACACCAAAACGGTGCAATACCGTACGAGTACATCCATACGATACCAAACCACACCAAAACGGTACAATACCTTACGAGTCCTTCGTTACGGTACCAAACCACACCAAAACAGTGCAATACCGTACGAGTACGTCCATACGGTACCAAATCACACCAAAACGGTGCAATACCGTACGAGTACATCCATACGGTACCAAACCACACCAAAACGGTACAATACCTTACGAGTCCTTCGTTACGGTACCAAACCACACCAAAACGGTGCAATACCGTACGAGTACATCCATACGGTACCAAACCACACCAAAACGGTACAATACCTTACGAGTCCTTCGTTACGGTACCAAACCACACCAAAACGGTGCAATACCGTACGAGTACATCCATACGGTACCAAACCACACCAAAACGGTGCAATACCGTACGAGTACATCCATACGGTACCAAACAACACCAAAACGGTACAATACCTTACGAGTCCTTCGTTACGGTACCAAACCACACCAAAACGGTGCAATACCGTACGAGTACATCCATACGGTACCAAACCACACCAAAACGGTACAATACCTTACGAGTCCTTCGTTACGGTACCAAACCACACCAAAACAGTGCAATACCGTACGAGTACATCCATACGGTACCAAACCACACCAAAACGGGACAATACCTTAGGAGTCCTTCGTTACGGAACCAAACCACACCAAAACGGTGCAATACCGTACGAGTACATCCATACGGTACCAAACCACACCAAAACGGTACAATACCTTACGAGTCCTTCGTTACGGTACCAAACCACACCAAAACGGTGCAATACCGTACGAGTACATCCATACGGTACCAAACCACACCAAAACGGTACAATACCTTGCGAGTCCTTCGTTACGGTACCAAACCACACCAAAACGGTGCAATACCGTACGAGTACATCCATACGGTACCAAACCACACCAAAACGGTACAATACCTTACGAGTCCTTCATTACGGTACCAAACCACACCAAAACCGTGCAATACCGTACGAGTACATCCATACGGTACCAAACCACACCAAAACGGTACAATACCTTACGAGTCCTTCGTTACGGTACCAAACCACACCAAAACAGTGCAATACCGTACGAGTACGTCCATACGGTACCAAATCACACCAAAACGGTGCAATACCGTACGAGTACATCCATACGGTACCAAACCACAGCAAAACGGAACAATACCTTACGAGTCCTTCGTTACGGTACCAAGCCACACCAAAACGGTGCAATACCGTACGAGTACATCCATACGGTACCAAACCACACCAAAACAGTGCAATACCGTACGAGTACATCCATACGGTACCAAACCACACCAAAACGGTACAATACCTTACGAGTCCTTCGTTACGGTACCAAACCACACCAAAACGGTGCAATACCGTACGAGTACATCCATACGGTACCAAACCACACCAAAACGGTACAATACCTTGCGAGTCCTTCGTTACGGTAACAAACCACACCAAAACGGTGCAATACCGTACGAGTACATCCATACGGTACCAAACCACACCAAAACGGAACAATACCTTACGAGTCCTTCGTTACGGTACCAAACCACACCAAAACAGTGCAATACCGTACGAGTACATCCATACGGTACCAAACCACACCAAAACGGTACAATACCTTACGAGTCCTTCGTTACGGTACCAAACCACACCAAAACAGTGCAATACCGTACGAGTACGTCCATACGGTACCAAATCGCACCAAAACGGTGCAATACCGTACGAGTACATCCATACGGTACCAAACCACACCAAAACGGTACAATACCTTACGAGTCCTTCGTTACGGTACCAAACCACACCAAAACGGTGCAATACCGTACGAGTACATCCATACGGTACCAAACCACACCAAAACAGTGCAATACCGTACGAGTACATCCATACGGTACCAAACCACACCAAAACGGTACAATACCTTACGAGTCCTTCGTTACGGTACCAAACCACACCAAAACGGTGCAATACCGTACGAGTACATCCATACGGTACCAAACCACACCAAAACGGTACAATACCTTACGAGTCCTTCGTTACGGTTCCAAACCACACCAAAACGGTGCAATACCGTACCAGTACATCCATACGGTACCAAACCACACCAAAATGGTGCAATACCGTACGAGTACATCCATACGGTACCAAACCACACCAAAACGGTACAATATCTTAGGAGTCCTTCGTTACGGTACCAAACCACACCAAAACGGTGCAATACCGTACGAGTACGTCCATACGGTACCAAACCACACCAAAACGGTACAATACCTTACGAGCCATTCGTTACGGTACCAAACCACACAAAAACGGTGAAATACCGTACGAGTACATCCATACGGTACCAAACCACACCAGAACGGTGCAATACCGTACGAGTACATCCATACGGTACCAAACCACACCAAAACGGTACAATACCTTACGAGTCCTTCGTTACGGTACCAAACCACACCAAAACGGTGCAATACCGTACGAGTACATCCATACGGTACCAAACCACACCAAAACGGTGCAATACCGTACGAGTACATCCATACGGTACCAAACCACACCAAAACGGTACAATACCTTACGAGTCCTTCGTTACGGTACCAAACCACACCAAAACGGTGCAATACCGTACGAGTACATCCATACGGTACCAAACCACACCAAAACGGTACAATACCTTACGAGTCCTTCGTTACGGTACCAAACCACACCAAAACGGTGCAATACCGTACGAGTACATCCATACGGTACAAAACCACACCAAAACGGGACAATACCTTACGAGTCCTTCGTTACGGTACCAAACCACACCAAAACGGTGCAATACCGTACGAGTACATCCATACGATACCAAACCACACCAAAACGGTACAATACCTTACGAGTCCTTCGTTACGGTACCAAACCACACCAAAACAGTGCAATACCGTACGAGTACGTCCATACGGTACCAAATCACACCAAAACGGTGCAATACCGTACGAGTACATCCATACGGTACCAAACCACACCAAAACGGTACAATACCTTACGAGTCCTTCGTTACGGTACCAAACCACACCAAAACGGTGCAATACCGTACGAGTACATCCATACGGTACCAAACCACACCAAAACGGTACAATACCTTACGAGTCCTTCGTTACGGTACCAAACCACACCAAAACGGTGCAATACCGTACGAGTACATCCATACGGTACCAAACCACACCAAAACGGTGCAATACCGTACGAGTACATCCATACGGTACCAAACAACACCAAAACGGTACAATACCTTACGAGTCCTTCGTTACGGTACCAAACCACACCAAAACGGTGCAATACCGTACGAGTACATCCATACGGTACCAAACCACACCAAAACGGTACAATACCTTACGAGTCCTTCGTTACGGTACCAAACCACACCAAAACAGTGCAATACCGTACGAGTACATCCATACGGTACCAAACCACACCAAAACGGGACAATACCTTAGGAGTCCTTCGTTACGGAACCAAACCACACCAAAACGGTGCAATACCGTACGAGTACATCCATACGGTACCAAACCACACCAAAACGGTACAATACCTTACGAGTCCTTCGTTACGGTACCAAACCACACCAAAACGGTGCAATACCGTACGAGTACATCCATACGGTACCAAACCACACCAAAACGGTACAATACCTTGCGAGTCCTTCGTTACGGTACCAAACCACACCAAAACGGTGCAATACCGTACGAGTACATCCATACGGTACCAAACCACACCAAAACGGTACAATACCTTACGAGTCCTTCATTACGGTACCAAACCACACCAAAACCGTGCAATACCGTACGAGTACATCCATACGGTACCAAACCACACCAAAACGGTACAATACCTTACGAGTCCTTCGTTACGGTACCAAACCACACCAAAACAGTGCAATACCGTACGAGTACGTCCATACGGTACCAAATCACACCAAAACGGTGCAATACCGTACGAGTACATCCATACGGTACCAAACCACAGCAAAACGGAACAATACCTTACGAGTCCTTCGTTACGGTACCAAGCCACACCAAAACGGTGCAATACCGTACGAGTACATCCATACGGTACCAAACCACACCAAAACAGTGCAATACCGTACGAGTACATCCATACGGTACCAAACCACACCAAAACGGTACAATACCTTACGAGTCCTTCGTTACGGTACCAAACCACACCAAAACGGTGCAATACCGTACGAGTACATCCATACGGTACCAAACCACACCAAAACGGTACAATACCTTACGAGTCCTTCGTTACGGTTCCAAACCACACCAAAACGGTGCAATACCGTACCAGTACATCCATACGGTACCAAACCACACCAAAATGGTGCAATACCGTACGAGTACATCCATACGGTACCAAACCACACCAAAACGGTACAATATCTTAGGAGTCCTTCGTTACGGTACCAAACCACACCAAAACGGTGCAATACCATACGAGTACGTCCATACGGTACCAAACCACACCAAAACGGTACAATACCTTACGAGCCCTTCGTTACGGTACCAAACCACACCAAAACGGTGCAATACCGTACGAGTACATCCATACGGTACCAAACCACACCAAAACGGTGCAATACCGTACGAGTACATCCATACGGTACCAAACCACACCAAAACGGTACAATACCTTACGAGTCCTTCGTTACGGTACCAAACCACACCAAAACGGTGCAATACCGTACGAGTACATCCATACGGTACCAAACCACACCAAAACGGTGCAATACCGTACGAGTACATCCATACGGTACCAAACAACACCAAAACGGTACAATACCTTACGAGTCCTTCGTTACGGTACCAAACCACACCAAAACGGTGCAATACCGTACGAGTACATCCATACGGTACCAAACCACACCAAAACGGTACAATACCTTACGAGTCCTTCGTTACGGTACCAAACCAAACCAAAACAGTGCAATACCGTACGAGTACATCCATACGGTACCAAACCACACCAAAACGGTACAATACCTTACGAGTCCTTCGTTACGGTACCAAACCACACCAAAACAGTGCAATACCGTACGAGTACGTCCATACGGTACCAAATCACACCAAAACGGTGCAATACCGTACGAGTACATCCATACGGTACCAAACCACAGCAAAACGGTACAATACCTTACGAGTCCTTCGTTACGGTACCAAGCCACACCAAAACGGTGCAATACCGTACGAGTACATCCATACGGTACCAAACCACACCAAAACAGTGCAATACCGTACGAGTACATCCATACGGTACCAAACCACACCAAAACGGTACAATACCTTACGAGTCCTTCGTTACGGTACCAAACCACACCAAAACGGTGCAATACCGTACGAGTACATCCATACGGTACCAAACCACACCAAAACGGTACAATACCTTACGAGTCCTTCGTTACGGTTCCAAACCACACCAAAACGGTGCAATACCGTACCAGTACATCCATACGGTACCAAACCACACCAAAATGGTGCAATACCGTACGAGTACATCCATACGGTACCAAACCACACCAAAACGGTACAATATCTTAGGAGTCCTTCGTTACGGTACCAAACCACACCAAAACGGTGCAATACCGTACGAGTACGTCCATACGGTACCAAACAACACCAAAACGGTACAATACCTTACGAGCCCTTCGTTACGCTACCAAACCACACCAAAACGGTGCAATACCGTACGAGTACATCCATACGGTACCAAACCACACCAAAACGGTGCAATACCGTACGAGTACATCCATACGGTACCAAACCACACCAAAACGGTACAATACCTTACGAGTCCTTCGTTACGGTACCAAACCACACCAAAACGGTGCAATACCGTACGAGTACATCCATACGGTACCAAACCACACCAAAACGGTGCAATACCGTACGAGTACATCCATACGGTACCAAATAACACCAAAACGGTACAATACCTTACGAGTCCTTCGTTACGGTACCAAACCACACCAAAACGGTGCAATACCGTACGAGTACATCCATACGGTACCAAACCACACCAAAACGGTACAATACCTTACGAGTCCTTCGTTACGGTACCAAACCACACCAAAACAGTGCAATACCGTACGAGTACATCCATACGGTACCAAACCACACCAAAACGGGACAATACCTTAGGAGTCCTTCGTTACGGAACCAAACCACACCAAAACGGTGCAATACCGTACGAGTACATCCATACGGTACCAAACCACACCAAAACGGTACAATACCTTACGAGTCCTTCGTTACGGTACCAAACCACACCAAAACGGTGCAATACCGTACGAGTACATCCATACGGTACCAAACCACACCAAAACGGTACAATACCTTACGAGTCCTTCGTTACGGTACCAAACCACACCAAAACGGTGCAATACCGTACGAGTACATCCATACGGTACCAAACCACACCAAAACGGTACAATACCTTACGAGTCCTTCGTTACGGTACCAAACCACACCAAAACGGTGGAATACCGTACGAGTACATCCATACGGTATCAAACCACACCAAAACGGTACAATACCTTACGAGTCCTTCGTTACGGTACCAAACCACACCAAAACGGTGCAATACCGTACGAGTACATCCATACGGTACCAAACCACACCAAAACGGTGCAATACCGTACGAGTACATCCATACGGTACATAACCACACAAAAACGGTACAATACCTTACGAGTCCTTCGTTACGGTACCAAACCACACCAAAACGGTGCAATACCGTACGAGTACATCCATACGGTACCAAACCACACCAAAACGGTACAATACCTTGCGAGTCCTTCGTTACGGTACCAAACCACACCAAAACGGTGCAATACCGTACGAGTACATCCATACGGTACCAAACCACACCAAAACGGTACAATACCTTACGAGTCCTTCGTTACGGTACCAAACCAAACCAAAACAGTGCAATACCGTACGAGTACATCCATACGGTACCAAACCACACCAAAACGGTACAATACCTTACGAGTCCTTCGTTACGGTACCAAACCACACCAAAACAGTGCAATACCGTACGAGTACGTCCATACGGTACCAAATCACACCAAAACGGTGCAATACCGTACGAGTACATCCATACGGTACCAAACCACACCAAAACGGTACAATACCTTACGAGTCCTTCGTTACGGTACCAAACCACACCAAAACGGTGCAATACCGTACGAGTACATCCCTACGGTACCAAACCACACCAAAACAGTGCAATACCGTACGAGTACATCCATACGGTACCAAACCACACCAAAACGGTACAATACCTTACGAGTCCTTCGTTACGGTACCAAACCACACCAAAACGGTGCAATACCGTACGAGTACATCCATACGGTACCAAACCACACCAAAACGGTACAATACCTTACGAGTCCTTCGTTACGGTTCCAAACCACACCAAAACGGTGCAATACCGTACCAGTACATCCATACGGTACCAAACCACACCAAAATGGTGCAATACCGTACGAGTACATCCATACGGTACCAAACCACACCAAAACGGTGCAATACCGTACGAGTACATCCATACGGTACCAAATAACACCAAAACGGTACAATACCTTACGAGTCCTTCGTTACGGTACCAAACCACACCAAAACGGTGCAATACCGTACGAGTACATCCATACGGTACCAAACCACACCAAAACGGTACAATACCTTACGAGTCCTTCGTTACGGTACCAAACCACACCAAAACAGTGCAATACCGTACGAGTACATCCATACGGTACCAAACCACACCAAAACGGGACAATACCTTAGGAGTCCTTCGTTACGGAACCAAACCACACCAAAACGGTGCAATACCGTACGAGTACATCCATACGGTACCAAACCACACCAAAACGGTACAATACCTTACGAGTCCTTCGTTACGGTACCAAACCACACCAAAACGGTGCAATACCGTACGAGTACATCCATACGGTACCAAACCACACCAAAACGGTACAATACCTTACGAGTCCTTCGTTACGGTACCAAACCACACCAAAACGGTGCAATACCGTACGAGTACATCCATACGGTACCAAACCACACCAAAACGGTACAATACCTTACGAGTCCTTCGTTACGGTACCAAACCACACCAAAACGGTGGAATACCGTACGAGTACATCCATACGGTATCAAACCACACCAAAACGGTACAATACCTTACGAGTCCTTCGTTACGGTACCAAACCACACCAAAACGGTGCAATACCGTACGAGTACATCCATACGGTACCAAACCACACCAAAACGGTGCAATACCGTACGAGTACATCCATACGGTACATAACCACACAAAAACGGTACAATACCTTACGAGTCCTTCGTTACGGTACCAAACCACACCAAAACGGTGCAATACCGTACGAGTACATCCATACGGTACCAAACCACACCAAAACGGTACAATACCTTGCGAGTCCTTCGTTACGGTACCAAACCACACCAAAACGGTGCAATACCGTACGAGTACATCCATACGGTACCAAACCACACCAAAACGGTACAATACCTTACGAGTCCTTCGTTACGGTACCAAACCAAACCAAAACAGTGCAATACCGTACGAGTACATCCATACGGTACCAAACCACACCAAAACGGTACAATACCTTACGAGTCCTTCGTTACGGTACCAAACCACACCAAAACAGTGCAATACCGTACGAGTACGTCCATACGGTACCAAATCACACCAAAACGGTGCAATACCGTACGAGTACATCCATACGGTACCAAACCACACCAAAACGGTACAATACCTTACGAGTCCTTCGTTACGGTACCAAACCACACCAAAACGGTGCAATACCGTACGAGTACATCCCTACGGTACCAAACCACACCAAAACAGTGCAATACCGTACGAGTACATCCATACGGTACCAAACCACACCAAAACGGTACAATACCTTACGAGTCCTTCGTTACGGTACCAAACCACACCAAAACGGTGCAATACCGTACGAGTACATCCATACGGTACCAAACCACACCAAAACGGTACAATACCTTACGAGTCCTTCGTTACGGTTCCAAACCACACCAAAACGGTGCAATACCGTACCAGTACATCCATACGGTACCAAACCACACCAAAATGGTGCAATACCGTACGAGTACATCCATACGGTACCAAACCACACCAAAACGGTACAATATCTTAGGAGTCCTTCGTTACGGTACCAAACCACACCAAAACGGTGCAATACCGTACGAGTACGTCCATACGGTACCAAACCACACCAAAACGGTACAATACCTTACGAGCCCTTCGTTACGGTACCAAACCACACCAAAACGGTGCAATACCGTACGAGTACATCCATACGGTACCAAACCACACCAAAACGGTGCAATACCGTACGAGTACATCCATACGGTACCAAACCACACCAAAACGGTACAATACCTTACGAGTCCTTCGTTACGGTACCACACCACACCAAAACGGTGCAATACCGTACGAGTACATCCATACGGTACCAAACCACACCAAAACGGTGCAATACCGTACGAGTACATCCATACGGTACCAAACCACACCAAAACGGTACAATACCTTACGAGTCCTTCGTTACGGTACCAAACCACACCAAAACGGTGCAATACCGTACAAGTGCATCCATACGGTACCAAACCACACCAAAACGGTACAATACCTTACGAGTCCTTCGTTACGGTACCAAACCACACCAAAACAGTGCAATACCGTACGAGTACATCCATACGGTACCAAACCACACCAAAACGGTGCAATACCGTACGAGTACATCCATACGGTACCAAACCACACCAAAACGGTACAATACCTTACGAGTCCTTCCTTACGGTACCAAACCACACCAAAACGGTGCAATACCGTACGAGTACATCCATACGGTACCAAACCACACCAAAACGGTACAATACCTTACGAGTCCTTCGTTACGGTACCAAACCACACCAAAACGGTGCAATACCGTACGAGTACATCCATACGGTACCAAACCACACCAAAACGGTACAATACCTTGCGAGTCCTTCGTTACGGTACCAAACCACACCAAAACGGTGCAATACCGTATGAGTACATCCATACGGTACCAAACCACACCAAAACGGTACAATACCTTACGAGTCCTTCGTTACGGTACCAAACCACACCAAAACGGTGCAATACCGTACGAGTACATCCATACGGTACCAAACCACACCAAAACGGTACAATACCTTACGAGTCCTTCGTTACGGTTCCAAACCACACCAAAACGGTGCAATACCGTACCAGTACATCCATACGGTACCAAACCACACCAAAATGGTGCAATACCGTACGAGTACATCCATACGGTACCAAACACAACCAAAACGGGACAATACCTTACGAGTCCTTCGTTACGGAACCAAACCACACCAAAACGGTGCAATACCGTACGAGTACATCCATACGGTACCAAACCACACCAAAACGGTACAATACCTTACGAGTCCTTCGTTACGGTACCAAACCACACCAAAACGGTGCAATACCGTACGAGTACATCCATACGGTACCAAACCACACCAAAACGGTACAATACCTTACGAGTCCTTCGTTACGGTACCAAACCACACCAAAACGGTGCAATACCGTACGAGTACATCCATACGGTACCAAACCACACCAAAACGGTACAATACCTTACGAGTCCTTCGTTACGGTACCAAACCACACCAAAACGGTGGAATACCGTACGAGTACATCCATACGGTATCAAACCACACCAAAACGGTACAATACCTTACGAGTCCTTCGTTACGGTACCAAACCACACCAAAACGGTGCAATACCGTACGAGTACATCCATACGGTACCAAACCACACCAAAACGGTGCAATACCGTACGAGTACATCCATACGGTACCAAACCACACAAAAACGGTACAATACCTTACGAGTCCTTCGTTACGGTACCAAACCACACCAAAACGGTGCAATACCGTACGAGTACATCCATACGGTACCAAACCACACCAAAACGGTACAATACCTTTCGAGTCCTTCGTTACGGTACCAAACCACACCAAAACGGTGCAATACCGTACGAGTACATCCATATGGTACCAAACCACACCAAAACGGTACAATACCTTACGAGTCCTTCGTTACGGTACCAAACCACACCAAAACAGTGCAATACCGTACGAGTACATCCATACGGTACCAAACCACACCAAAACGGTACAATACCTTACGAGTCCTTCGTTACGGTACCAAACCACACCAAAACAGTGCAATACCGTACGAGTACGTCCATACGGTACCAAATCACACCAAAACGGTGCAATACCGTACGAGTACATCCATACGGTACCAAACCACACCGAAACGGTACAATACCTTACGAGTCCTTCGTTACGGTACCAAACCACACCAAAACGGTGCAATACCGTACGAGTACATCCATACGGTACCAAACCACACCAAAACCGTACGAGTACATCCATACGGTACCAAACCACACCAAAACGGTACAATACCTTACGAGTCCTTCGTTACGGTACCAAACCACACCAAAACGGTGCAATACCGTACGAGTACATCCATACGGTACCAAACCACACCAAAACGGTACAATACCTTACGAGTCCTTCGTTACGGTTCCAAACCACACCAAAATGGTGCAATACCGTACCAGTACATCCATACGGTACCAAACCACACCAAAATGGTGCAATACCGTACGAGTACATCCATACGGTACCAAACCACACCAAAACGGTACAATATCTTAGGAGTCCTTCGTTACGGTACCAAACCACACCAAAACGGTGCAATACCGTACGAGTACGTCCATACGGTACCAAACCACACCAAAACGGTACAATACCTTACGAGCCCTTCGTTACGGTACCAAACCACACCAAAACGGTGCAATACCGTACGAGTACATCCATACGGTACCAAACCACACCAAAACGGTACAATACCTTACGAGTCCTTCGTTACGGTTCCAAACCACACCAAAACGGTGCAATACCGTACCAGTACATCCATACGGTACCAAACCACACCAAAATGGTGCAATACCGTACGAGTACATCCATACGGTACCAAACACAACCAAAACGGGACAATACCTTACGAGTCCTTCGTTACGGAACCAAACCACACCAAAACGGTGCAATACCGTACGAGTACATCCATACGGTACCAAACCACACCAAAACGGTACAATACCTTACGAGTCCTTCGTTACGGTACCAAACCACACCAAAACGGTGCAATACCGTACGAGTACATCCATACGGTACCAAACCACACCAAAACGGTACAATACCTTACGAGTCCTTCGTTACGGTACCAAACCACACCAAAACGGTGCAATACCGTACGAGTACATCCATACGGTACCAAACCACACCAAAACGGTACAATACCTTACGAGTCCTTCGTTACGGTACCAAACCACACCAAAACGGTGGAATACCGTACGAGTACATCCATACGGTATCAAACCACACCAAAACGGTACAATACCTTACGAGTCCTTCGTTACGGTACCAAACCACACCAAAACGGTGCAATACCGTACGAGTACATCCATACGGTACCAAACCACACCAAAACGGTGCAATACCGTACGAGTACATCCATACGGTACCAAACCACACAAAAACGGTACAATACCTTACGAGTCCTTCGTTACGGTACCAAACCACACCAAAACGGTGCAATACCGTACGAGTACATCCATACGGTACCAAACCACACCAAAACGGTACAATACCTTTCGAGTCCTTCGTTACGGTACCAAACCACACCAAAACGGTGCAATACCGTACGAGTACATCCATATGGTACCAAACCACACCAAAACGGTACAATACCTTACGAGTCCTTCGTTACGGTACCAAACCACACCAAAACAGTGCAATACCGTACGAGTACATCCATACGGTACCAAACCACACCAAAACGGTACAATACCTTACGAGTCCTTCGTTACGGTACCAAACCACACCAAAACAGTGCAATACCGTACGAGTACGTCCATACGGTACCAAATCACACCAAAACGGTGCAATACCGTACGAGTACATCCATACGGTACCAAACCACACCGAAACGGTACAATACCTTACGAGTCCTTCGTTACGGTACCAAACCACACCAAAACGGTGCAATACCGTACGAGTACATCCATACGGTACCAAACCACACCAAAACCGTACGAGTACATCCATACGGTACCAAACCACACCAAAACGGTACAATACCTTACGAGTCCTTCGTTACGGTACCAAACCACACCAAAACGGTGCAATACCGTACGAGTACATCCATACGGTACCAAACCACACCAAAACGGTACAATACCTTACGAGTCCTTCGTTACGGTTCCAAACCACACCAAAATGGTGCAATACCGTACCAGTACATCCATACGGTACCAAACCACACCAAAATGGTGCAATACCGTACGAGTACATCCATACGGTACCAAACCACACCAAAACGGTACAATATCTTAGGAGTCCTTCGTTACGGTACCAAACCACACCAAAACGGTGCAATACCGTACGAGTACGTCCATACGGTACCAAACCACACCAAAACGGTACAATACCTTACGAGCCCTTCGTTACGGTACCAAACCACACCAAAACGGTGCAATACCGTACGAGTGCATCCATACGGTACCAAACCACACCAAAACGGTACAATACCTTACGAGTCCTTCGTTACGGTACCAAACCACACCAAAACAGTGCAATACCGTACGAGTACATCCATACGGTACCAAACCACACCAAAACGGTGCAATACCGTACGAGTACATCCATACGGTACCAAACCACACCAAAACGGTGCAATACCGTACGAGTACATCCATACGGTACCAAACCACACCAAAACGGTGCAATACCGTACGAGTACATCCATACGGTACCAAACCACACAAAAACGGTACAATACCTTACGAGTCCTTCGTTACGGTACCAAACCACACCAAAACGGTGCAATACCGTACAAGTACATCCATACGGTACCAAACCACACCAAAACGGTACAATACCTTGCGAGTCCTTCGTTACGGTACCAAACCACACCAAAACGGTGCAATACCGTACGAGTACATCCATATGGTACCAAACCACACCAAAACGGTACAATACCTTACGAGTCCTTCGTTACGGTACCAAACCACACCAAAACCGTGCAATACCGTACGAGTACATCCATACGGTACCAAACCACACCAAAACGGTACAATACCTTACGAGTCCTTCGTTACGGTACCAAACCACACCAAAACAGTGCAATACCGTACGAGTACGTCCATACGGTACCAAATCACACCAAAACGGTGCAATACCGTACGAGTACATCCATACGGTACCAAACCACACCGAAACGGTACAATACCTTACGAGTCCTTCGTTACGGTACCAAACCACACCAAAACGGTGCAATACCGTACGAGTACATCCATACGGTACCAAACCACACCAAAACCGTACGAGTACATCCATACGGTACCAAACCACACCAAAACGGTACAATACCTTACGAGTCCTTCGTTACGGTACCAAACCACACCAAAACGGTGCAATACCGTACGAGTACATCCATACGGTACCAAACCACACCAAAACGGTACAATACCTTACGAGTCCTTCGTTACGGTTCCAAACCACACCAAAACGGTGCAATACCGTACCAGTACATCCATACGGTACCAAACCACACCAAAATGGTGCAATACCGTACGAGTACATCCATACGGTACCAAACCACACCAAAACGGTACAATATCTTAGGAGTCCTTCGTTACGGTACCAAACCACACCAAAACGGTGCAATACCGTACGAGTACGTCCATACGGTACCAAACCACACCAAAACGGTACAATACCTTACGAGCCCTTCGTTACGGTACCAAACCGCACCAAAACGGTGCAATACCGTACGAGTACATCCATACGGTACCAAACCACACCAAAACGGTGCAATACCGTACGAGTACATCCATACGGTACCAAACCACACCAAAACGGTACAATACCTTACGAGTCCTTCGTTACGGTACCACACCACACCAAAACGGTGCAATACCGTACGAGTACATCCATACGGTACCAAACCACACCAAAACGGTGCAATACCGTACGAGTACATCCATACGGTACCAAACCACACCAAAACGGTACAATACCTTACGAGTCCTTCGTTACGGTACCAAACCACACCAAAACGGTGCAATACCGTACGAGTGCATCCATACGGTACCAAACCACACCAAAACGGTACAATACCTTACGAGTCCTTCGTTACGGTACCAAACCACACCAAAACAGTGCAATACCGTACGAGTACATCCATACGGTACCAAACCACACCAAAACGGGACAATACCTTACGAGTCTTTCGTTACGGTACCAAACCACACCAAAACGGTGCAATACCGTACGAGTACATCCATACGGTACCAAACCACACCTAAACGGTGCAATACCGTACGAGTACATCCATACGGTACCAAACCACACCAAAACGGTACAATACCTTACGAGTCCTTCGTTACGGTACCACACCACACCAAAACGGTGCAATACCGTACGAGTACATCCATACGGTACCAAACCACACCAAAACGGTGCAATACCGTACGAGTACATCCATACGGTACCAAACCACACCAAAACGGTACAATACCTTACGAGTCCTTCGTTACGGTACCAAACCACACCAAAACGGTGCAATACCGTACGAGTGCATCCATACGGTACCAAACCACACCAAAACGGTACAATACCTTACGAGTCCTTCGTTACGGTACCAAACCACACCAAAACAGTGCAATACCGTACGAGTACATCCATACGGTACCAAACCACACCAAAACGGTACAATACCTTACGAGTCCTTCGTTACGGTACCAAACCACACCAAAACAGTGCAATACCGTACGAGTACGTCCATACGGTACCAAATCACACCAAAACGGTGCAATACCGTACGAGTACATCCATACGGTACAAAACCACACCAAAACGGTACAATACCTTACGAGTCCTTCGTTACGGTACCAAACCACACCAAAACGGTGCAATACCGTACGAGTACATCCATACGGTACCAAACCACACCAAAACAGTGCAATACCGTACGAGTACATCCATACGGTACCAAACCACACCAAAACGGTACAATACCTTACGAGTCCTTCGTTACGGTACCAAACCACACCAAAACGGTGCAATACCGTACGAGTACATCCATACGGTACCAAACCACACCAAAACGGTACAATACCTTACGAGTCCTTCGTTACGGTTCCAAACCACACCAAAACGGTGCAATACCGTACCAGTACATCCATACGGTACCAAACCACACCAAAATGGTGCAATACCGTACGAGTACATCCATACGGTACCAAACCACACCAAAACGGTACAATATCTTAGGAGTCCTTCGTTACGGTACCAAACCACACCAAAACGGTGCAATACCGTACGAGTACGTCCATACGGTACCAAACCACACCAAAACGGTACAATACCTTACGAGCCCTTCGTTACGGTACCAAACCGCACCAAAACGGTGCAATACCGTACGAGTACATCCATACGGTACCAAACCACACCAAAACGGTGCAATACCGTACGAGTACATCCATACGGTACCAAACCACACCAAAACGGTACAATACCTTACGAGTCCTTCGTTACGGTACCACACCACACCAAAACGGTGCAATACCGTACGAGTACATCCATACGGTACCAAACCACACCAAAACGGTGCAATACCGTACGAGTACATCCATACGGTACCAAACCACACCAAAACGGTACAATACCTTACGAGTCCTTCGTTACGGTACCAAACCACACCAAAACGGTGCAATACCGTACGAGTGCATCCATACGGTACCAAACCACACCAAAACGGTACAATACCTTACGAGTCCTTCGTTACGGTACCAAACCACACCAAAACAGTGCAATACCGTACGAGTACATCCATACGGTACCAAACCACACCAAAACGGGACAATACCTTACGAGTCTTTCGTTACGGTACCAAACCACACCAAAACGGTGCAATACCGTACGAGTACATCCATACGGTACCAAACCACACCTAAACGGTGCAATACCGTACGAGTACATCCATACGGTACCAAACCACACCAAAACGGTACAATACCTTACGAGTCCTTCGTTACGGTACCACACCACACCAAAACGGTGCAATACCGTACGAGTACATCCATACGGTACCAAACCACACCAAAACGGTGCAATACCGTACGAGTACATCCATACGGTACCAAACCACACCAAAACGGTACAATACCTTACGAGTCCTTCGTTACGGTACCAAACCACACCAAAACGGTGCAATACCGTACGAGTGCATCCATACGGTACCAAACCACACCAAAACGGTACAATACCTTACGAGTCCTTCGTTACGGTACCAAACCACACCAAAACAGTGCAATACCGTACGAGTACATCCATACGGTACCAAACCACACCAAAACGGTACAATACCTTACGAGTCCTTCGTTACGGTACCAAACCACACCAAAACAGTGCAATACCGTACGAGTACGTCCATACGGTACCAAATCACACCAAAACGGTGCAATACCGTACGAGTACATCCATACGGTACAAAACCACACCAAAACGGTACAATACCTTACGAGTCCTTCGTTACGGTACCAAACCACACCAAAACGGTGCAATACCGTACGAGTACATCCATACGGTACCAAACCACACCAAAACAGTGCAATACCGTACGAGTACATCCATACGGTACCAAACCACACCAAAATGGTACAATACCTTACGAGTCCTTCGTTACGGTACCAAACCACACCAAAACGGTGCAATACCGTACGAGTACATCCATACGGTACCAAACCACACCAAAACGGTACAATACCTTACGAGTCCTTCGTTACGGTTCCAAACCACACCAAAACGGTGCAATACCGTACCAGTACATCCATACGGTACCAAACCACACCAAAATGGTGCAATACCGTACGAGTACATCCATACGGTACCAAACCACACCAAAACGGTACAATATCTTAGGAGTCCTTCGTTACGGTACCAAACCACACCAAAACGGTGCAATACCGTACGAGTACGTCCATACGGTACCAAACCACACCAAAACGGTACAATACCTTACGAGCCCTTCGTTACGGTACCAAACCACACCAAAACGGTGCAATACCGTACGAGTACATCCATACGGTACCAAACCACACCAAAACGGTGCAATACCGTACGAGTACATCCATACGGTACCAAACCACACCAAAACGGTACAATACCTTACGAGTCCTTCGTTACGGTACCACACCACACCAAAACGGTGCAATACCGTACGAGTACATCCATACGGTACCAAACCACACCAAAACGGTGCAATACCGTACGAGTACATCCATACGGTACCAAACCACACCAAAACGGTACAATACCTTACGAGTCCTTCGTTACGGTACCAAACCACACCAAAACGGTGCAATACCGTACGAGTGCATCCATACGGTACCAAACCACACCAAAACGGTACAATACCTTACGAGTCCTTCGTTACGGTACCAAACCACACCAAAACAGTGCAATACCGTACGAGTACATCCATACGGTACCAAACCACACCAAAACGGGACAATACCTTACGAGTCCTTCGTTACGGTACGAAACCACACCAAAACGGTGCAATACCGTACGAGTACATCCATACGGTACCAAACCACACCAAAACGGTACAATACCTTACGAGTCCTTCGTTACGGTACCAAACCACACCAAAACGGTGCAATACCGTACGAGTACATCCATACGGTACCAAACCACACCAAAACGGTACAATACCTTACGAGTCCTTCGTTACGGTACCAAACCACACCAAAACGGTGCAATACCGTACGAGTACATCCATACGGTACCAAACGACACCAAAACGGTGCAATACCGTACGAGTACATCCATACGGTACCAAACCACACCAAAACGGTACAATACCTTACGAGTCCTTCGTTACGGTACCAAACCACACCAAAACGGTGCAATACCGTACGAGTACATCCATACGGTACCAAACCACACCAAAACGGTACAATACCTTACGAGTCCTTCGTTACGGTACCAAACCACACCAAAACGGTGCAATACCGTACGAGTACATCCATACGGTACCAAACCACACCAAAACGGTACAATACCTTGCGAGTCCTTCGTTACGGTACCAAACCACACCAAAACGGTGCAATACCGTATGAGTACATCCATACGGTACCAAACCACACCAAAACGGTACAATACCTTACGAGTCCTTCGTTACGGTACCAAACCACACCAAAACGGTGCAATACCGTACGAGTACATCCATACGGTACCAAACCACACCAAAACGGTACAATACCTTACGAGTCCTTCGTTACGGTTCCAAACCACACCAAAACGGTGCAATACCGTACCAGTACATCCATACGGTACCAAACCACACCAAAATGGTGCAATACCGTACGAGTACATCCATACGGTACCAAACCACACCAAAACGGTACAATATCTTAGGAGTCCTTCGTTACGGTACCAAACCACACCAAAACGGTGCAATACCGTACGAGTACGTCCATACGGTACCAAACCACACCAAAACGGTACAATACCTTACGAGCCCTTCGTTACGGTACCAAACCACACCAAAACGGTGCAATACCGTACGAGTACATCCATACGGTACCAAACCACACCAAAACGGTGCAATACCGTACGAGTACATCCATACGGTACCAAACCACACCAAAACGGTACAATACCTTACGAGTCCTTCGTTACGGTACCAAACCACACCAAAACGGTGCAATACCGTACGAGTACATCCATACGGTACCAAACCACACCAAAACGGTGCAATACCGTACGAGTACATCCATACGGTACCAAACCACACCAAAACGGTACAATACCTTACGAGTCCTTCGTTACGGTACCAAACCACACCAAAACGGTGCAATACCGTACGAGTACATCCATACGGTACCAAACCTCACCAAAACGGTACAATACCTTACGAGTCCTTCGTTACGGTACCAAACCACACCAAAACAGTGCAATACCGTACGAGTACATCCATACGGTACCAAACCACACCAAAACGGGACAATACCTTACGAGTCCTTCGTTACGGTACCAAACCACACCAAAACGGTGCAATACCGTACGAGTACATCCATACGGTACCAAACCACACCAAAACGGTACAATACCTTACGAGTCCTTCGTTACGGTACCAAACCACACCAAAACGGTGCAATACCGTACGAGTACATCCATACGGTACCAAACCACACCAAAACGGTACAATACCTTACGAGTCCTTCGTTACGGTACAAAACCACACCAAAACGTTGCAATACCGTACGAGTACATCCATACGGTACCAAACCACACCAAAACGGTGCAATACCGTACGAGTACATCCATACGGTACCAAACCACACCGAAACGGTACAATACCTTACGAGTCCTTCGTTACGGTACCAAACCACACCAAAACGGTGCAATACCGTACGAGTACATCCATACGGTACCAAACCACACCAAAACGGTACAATACCTTACGAGTCCTTCGTTACGGTACCAAACCACACCAAAACGGTGCAATACCGTACGAGTACATCCATACGGTACCAAACCACACCAAAACGGTACAATACCTTGCGAGTCCTTCGTTACGGTACCAAACCACACCAAAACGGTGCAATACCGTACGAGTACATCCATACGGTACCAAACCACACCAAAACGGTACAATACCTTACGAGTCCTTCGTTACGGTACCAAACCACACCAAAACGGTGCAATACCGTACGAGTACATCCATACGGTACGAAACCACACCAAAACGGTGCAATACCGTACGAGTACATCCATACGGTACCAAACCACACCAAAACGGTAAATTACCTTACGAGTCCTTCGTTACGGTACCAAACCACACCAAAACGGTGCAATACCGTACGAGTACATCCATACGGTACCAAACCACACCAAAACGGTACAATACCTTACGAGTCCTTCGTTACGGTACCAAACCACACCAAAACGGTGCAATACCGTACGAGTACATCCATACGGTACCAAACCACACCAAAACGGTACAATACCTTGCGAGTCCTTCGTTACGGTACCAAACCACACCAAAACGGTGCAATACCGTATGAGTACATCCATACGGTACCAAACCACACCAAAACGGAACAATACCTTACGAGTCCTTCGTTACGGTACCAAACCACACCAAAACGGTGCATTACCGTACGAGTACATCCATTCGGTACCAAACCACACCAAAACGGTACAATACCTTACGAGTCCTTCGTTACGGTTCCAAACCACACCAAAACGGTGCAATACCGTACCAGTACATCCATACGGTACCAAACCACACCAAAATGGTGCAATACCGTACGAGTACATCCATACGGTACCAAACCACACCAAAACGGTACAATATCTTAGGAGTCCTTCGTTACGGTACCAAACCACACCAAAACGGTGCAATACCGTACGAGTACGTCCATACGGTACCAAACCACACCAAAACGGTACAATACCTTACGAGCCCTTCGTTACGGTACCAAACCACACCAAAACGGTGCAATACCGTACGAGTACATCCATACGGTACCAAACCACACCAAAACGGTGCAATACCGTACGAGTACATCCATACGGTACCAAACCACACCAAAACGGTACAATACCTTACGAGTCCTTCGTTACGGTACCAAACCACACCAAAACGGTGCAATACCGTACGAGTACATCCATACGGTACCAAACCACACCAAAACGGTGCAATACCGTACGAGTACATCCATACGGTACCAAACCACACCAAAACGGTACAATACCTTACGAGTCCTTCGTTACGGTACCAAACCACACCAAAACGGTGCAATACCGTACGAGTACATCCATACGGTACCAAACCACACCAAAACGGTACAATACCTTACGAGTCCTTCGTTACGGTACCAAACCACACCAAAACAGTGCAATACCGTACGAGTACATCCATACGGTACCAAACCACACCAAAACGGGACAATACCTTACGAGTCCTTCGTTACGGTACCAAACCACACCAAAACGGTGCAATACCGTACAAGTACATCCATACGGTACCAAACCACACCAAAACGGTACAATACCTTACGAGTCCTTCGTTACGGTACCAAACCACACCAAAACGGTGCAATACCGTACGAGTACATCCATACGGTACCAAACCACACCAAAACGGTACAATACCTTACGAGTCCTTCGTTACGGTACCAAACCACACCAAAACGGTGCAATACCGTACGAGTACATCCATACGGTACCAAACCACACCAAAACGGTGCAATACCGTACGAGTACATCCATACGGTACCAAACCACACCGAAACGGTACAATACCTTACGAGTCCTTCGTTACGGTACCAAACCACACCAAAACGGTGCAATACCGTGCGAGTACATCCATACGGTACCAAACCACACCAAAACGGTACAATACCTTACGAGTCCTTCGTTATGGTACCAAACCACACAAAAACGGTGCAATACCGTACGAGTACATCCATACGGTACCAAACCACACCAAAACGGTACAATACCTTACGAGTCCTTCGTTACGGTACCAAACCACACCAAAACGGTGCAATACCGTACGAGTACATCCATACGGTACCAAACCAAACCAAAACGGTACAATACCTTACGAGTCCTTCGTTACGGTACCAAACCACACCAAAACGGTGCAATACCGTACGAGTACATCCATACGGTACCAAACCACACCAAAACGGTACAATACCTTGCGAGTCCTTCGTTACGGTACCAAACCACAGCAAAACGGTGCAATACCGTACGAGTACATCCATACGGTACCAAACCACACCAAAACGGTACAATACCTTACGAGTCCTTCGTTACGGTACCAAACCACACCAAAACGGTGCAATACCGTACGAGTACATCCATACGGTACCAAACCACACCAAAACGGTACAATACCTTACGAGTCCTTCGTTACGGTACCAAACCACACCAAAACGGTGCAATACCGTACGAGTACATCCATACGGTACCAAACCACCCCAAAACGGTGCAATACCGTACGAGTACATCCATACGGTACCAAACCACACCAAAACGGTACAATACCTTACGAGTCCTTCGTTACGGTACCAAACCACACCAAAACGGTGCAATACCGTACGAGTACATCCATACGGTACCAAACCACACCAAAACGGTACAATACCTTACGAGTCCTTCGTTACGGTACCAAACCACACCAAAACGGTGCAATACCGTACGAGTACATCCATACGGTACCAAACCACACCAAAACGGTACAATACCTTGCGAGTCCTTCGTTACGGTACCAAACCACACCAAAACGGTGCAATACCGTACGAGTACATCCATACGGTACCAAACCACACCAAAACGGTACAATACCTTACGAGTCCTTCGTTACGGTACCAAACCACACCAAAACCGTGCAATACCGTACGAGTACATCCATACGGTACCAAACCACACCAAAACGGTACAATACCTTACGAGTCCTTCGTTACGGTACCAAACCACACCAAAACAGTGCAATACCGTACGAGTACGTCCATACGGTACCAAATCACACCAAAACGGTGCAATACCGTACGAGTACATCCATACGGTACCAAACCACACCAAAACGGTACAATACCTTACGAGTCCTTCGTTACGGTACCAAGCCACACCAAAACGGTGCAATACCGTACGAGTACATCCATACGGTACCAAACCACACCAAAACAGTGCAATACCGTACGAGTACATCCATACGGTACCAAACCACACCAAAACGGTACAATACCTTACGAGTCCTTCGTTACGGTACCAAACCACACCAAAACGGTGCAATACCGTACGAGTACATCCATACGGTACCAAACCACACCAAAACGGTACAATACCTTACGAGTCCTTCGTTACGGTTCCAAACCACACCAAAACGGTGCAATACCGTACCAGTACATCCATACGGTACCAAACCACACCAAAATGGTGCAATACCGTACGAGTACATCCATACGGTACCAAACCACACCAAAACGGTACAATATCGTAGGAGTCCTTCGTTACGGTACCAAACCACACCAAAACGGTGCAATACCGTACGAGTACGTCCATACGGTACCAAACCACACCAAAACGGTACAATACCTTACGAGTCCTTCGTTACGGTACCAAACCACACCAAAACGGTGCAATACCGTACGAGTACATCCATACGGTACCAAACCACATCAAAACGGTACAATACCTTGCGAGTCCTTCGTTACGGTACCAAACCACACCAAAACGGTGCAATACCGTACGAGTACATCCATACGGTACCAAACCACACCAAAACGGTGCAATACCGTACGAGTACATCCATACGGTACCAAACCACACCAAAACGGTAAATTACCTTACGAGTCCTTCGTTACGGTACCAAACCACACCAAAACGGTGCAATACCGTACGAGTACATCCATACGGTACCAAACCACACCAAAACGGTACAATACCTTACGAGTCCTTCGTTACGGTACCAAACCACACCAAAACGGTGCAATACCGTACGAGTACATCCATACGGTACCAAACCACACCAAAACAGTACAATACCTTGCGAGTCCTTCGTTACGGTACCAAACCACACCAAAACGGTGCAATACCGTATGAGTACATCCATACGGTACCAAACCACACCAAAACGGAACAATACCTTACGAGTCCTTCGTTACGGTACCAAACCACACCAAAACGGTGCAATACCGTACGAGTACATCCATTCGGTACCAAACCACACCAAAACGGTACAATACCTTACGAGTCCTTCGTTACGGTTCCAAACCACACCAAAACGGTGCAATACCGTACCAGTACATCCATACGGTACCAAACCACACCAAAATGGTGCAATACCGTACGAGTACATCCATACGGTACCAAACCACACCAAAACGGTACAATATCTTAGGAGTCCTTCGTTACGGTACCAAACCACACCAAAACGGTGCAATACCGTACGAGTACGTCCATACGGTACCAAACCACACCAAAACGGTACAATACCTTACGAGCCCTTCGTTACGGTACCAAACCACACCAAAACGGTGCAATACCGTACGAGTACATCCATACGGTACCAAACCACACCAAAACGGTGCAATACCGTACGAGTACATCCATACGGTACCAAACCACACCAAAACGGTACAATACCTTACGAGTCCTTCGTTACGGTACCAAACCACACCAAAACGGTGCAATACCGTACGAGTACATCCATACGGTACCAAACCACACCAAAACGGTGCAATACCGTACGAGTACATCCATACGGTACCAAACCACACCAAAACGGTACAATACCTTACGAGTCCTTCGTTACGGTACCAAACCACACCAAAACGGTGCAATACCGTACGAGTACATCCATACGGTACCAAACCACACCAAAACGGTACAATACCTTACGAGTCCTTCGTTACGGTACCAAACCACACCAAAACAGTGCAATACCGTACGAGTACATCCATACGGTACCAAACCACACCAAAACGGGACAATACCTTACGAGTCCTTCGTTACGGTACCAAACCACACCAAAACGGTGCAATACCGTACAAGTACATCCATACGGTACCAAACCACACCAAAACGGTACAATACCTTACGAGTCCTTCGTTACGGTACCAAACCACACCAAAACGGTGCAATACCGTACGAGTACATCCATACGGTACCAAACCACACCAAAACGGTACAATACCTTACGAGTCCTTCGTTACGGTACCAAACCACACCAAAACGGTGCAATACCGTACGAGTACATCCATACGGTACCAAACCACACCAAAACGGTGCAATACCGTACGAGTACATCCATACGGTACCAAACCACACCGAAACGGTACAATACCTTACGAGTCCTTCGTTACGGTACCAAACCACACCAAAACGGTGCAATACCGTGCGAGTACATCCATACGGTACCAAACCACACCAAAACGGTACAATACCTTACGAGTCCTTCGTTATGGTACCAAACCACACCAAAACGGTGCAATACCGTACGAGTACATCCATACGGTACCAAACCACACCAAAACGGTACAATACCTTACGAGTCCTTCGTTACGGTACCAAACCACACCAAAACGGTGCAATACCGTACGAGTACATCCATACGGTACCAAACCACACCAAAACGGTACAATACCTTACGAGTCCTTCGTTACGGTACCAAACCACACCAAAACGGTGCAATACCGTATGAGTACATCCATACGGTACCAAACCACACCAAAACGGTACAATACCTTGCGAGTCCTTCGTTACGGTACCAAACCACACCAAAACGGTGCAATACCGTACGAGTACATCCATACGGTACCAAACCACACCAAAACGGTACAATACCTTACGAGTCCTTCGTTACGGTACCAAACCACACCAAAACGGTGCAATACCGTACGAGTACATCCATACGGTACCAAACCACACCAAAACGGTACAATACCTTACGAGTCCTTCGTTACGGTACCAAACCACACCAAAACGGTGCAATACCGTACGAGTACATCCATACGGTACCAAACCACCCCAAAACGGTGCAATACCGTACGAGTACATCCATACGGTACCAAACCACACCAAAACGGTACAATACCTTACGAGTCCTTCGTTACGGTACCAAACCACACCAAAACGGTGCAATACCGTACGAGTACATCCATACGGTACCAAACCACACCAAAACGGTACAATACCTTACGAGTCCTTCGTTACGGTACCAAACCACACCAAAACGGTGCAATACCGTACGAGTACATCCATACGGTACCAAACCACACCAAAACGGTACAATACCTTGCGAGTCCTTCGTTACGGTACCAAACCACACCAAAACGGTGCAATACCGTACGAGTACATCCATACGGTACCAAACCACACCAAAACGGTACAATACCTTACGAGTCCTTCGTTACGGTACCAAACCACACCAAAACCGTGCAATACCGTACGAGTACATCCATACGGTACCAAACCACACCAAAACGGTACAATACCTTACGAGTCCTTCGTTACGGTACCAAACCACACCAAAACAGTGCAATACCGTACGAGTACGTCCATACGGTACCAAATCACACCAAAACGGTGCAATACCGTACGAGTACATCCATACGGTACCAAACCACACCAAAACGGTACAATACCTTACGAGTCCTTCGTTACGGTACCAAGCCACACCAAAACGGTGCAATACCGTACGAGTACATCCATACGGTACCAAACCACACCAAAACAGTGCAATACCGTACGAGTACATCCATACGGTACCAAACCACACCAAAACGGTACAATACCTTACGAGTCCTTCGTTACGGTACCAAACCACACCAAGACGGTGCAATACCGTACGAGTACATCCATACGGTACCAAACCACACCAAAACGGTACAATACCTTACGAGTCCTTCGTTACGGTTCCAAACCACACCAAAACGGTGCAATACCGTACCAGTACATCCATACGGTACCAAACCACACCAAAATGGTGCAATACCGTACGAGTACATCCATACGGTACCAAACCACACCAAAACGGTACAATATCTTAGGAGTCCTTCGTTACGGTACCAAACTACACCAAAACGGTGCAATACCGTACGAGTACGTCCATACGGTACCAAACCACACCAAAACGGTACAATACCTTACGAGCCCTTCGTTACGGTACCAAACCACACCAAAACGGTGCAATACCGTACGAGTACATCCATACGGTACCAAACCACACCAAAACGGTACAATACCTTACGAGTCCTTCGTTACGGTACCAAACCACACCAAAACCGTGCAATACCGTACGAGTACATCCATACGGTACCAAACCACACCAAAACGGTACAATACCTTACGAGTCCTTCGTTACGGTACCAAACCACACCAAAACAGTGCAATACCGTACGAGTACGTCCATACGGTACCAAATCACACCAAAACGGTGCAATACCGTACGAGTACATCCATACGGTACCAAACCACACCAAAACGGTACAATACCTTACGAGTCCTTCGTTACGGTACCAAGCCACACCAAAACGGTGCAATACCGTACGAGTACATCCATACGGTACCAAACCACACCAAAACAGTGCAATACCGTACGAGTACATCCATACGGTACCAAACCACACCAAAACGGTACAATACCTTACGAGTCCTTCGTTACGGTACCAAACCACACCAAAACGGTGCAATACCGTACGAGTACATCCATACGGTACCAAACCACACCAAAACGGTACAATACCTTACGAGTCCTTCGTTACGGTTCCAAACCACACCAAAACGGTGCAATACCGTACCAGTACATCCATACGGTACCAAACCACACCAAAATGGTGCAATACCGTACGAGTACATCCATACGGTACCAAACCACACCAAAACGGTACAATATCTTAGGAGTCCTTCGTTACGGTACCAAACCACACCAAAACGGTGCAATACCGTACGAGTACGTCCATACGGTACCAAACCACACCAAAACGGTACAATACCTTACGAGCCCTTCGTTACGGTACCAAACCACACCAAAACGGTGCAATACCGTACGAGTACATCCATACGGTACCAAACCACACCAAAACGGTGCAATACCGTACGAGTACATCCATACGGTACCAAACCACACCAAAACGGTACAATACCTTACGAGTCCTTCGTTACGGTACCAAACCACACCAAAACGGTGCAATACCGTACGAGTACATCCATACGGTACCAAACCACACCAAAACGGTGCAATACCGTACGAGTACATCCATACGGTACCAAACCACACCAAAACGGTACAATACCTTACGAGTCCTTCGTTACGGTACCAAACCACACCAAAACGGTGCAATACCGTACGAGTACATCCATACGGTACCAAACCACACCAAAACGGTACAATACCTTACGAGTCCTTCGTTACGGTACCAAACCACACCAAAACAGTGCAATACCGTACGAGTACATCCATACGGTACCAAACCACACCAAAACGGGACAATACCTTACGAGTCCTTCGTTACGGTACCAAACCACACCAAAACGGTGCAATACCGTACGAGTACATCCATACGGTACCAAACCACACCAAAACGGTACAATACCTTACGAGTCCTTCGTTACGGTACCAAACCACACCAAAACGGTGCAATACCGTACGAGTACATCCATACGGTACCAAACCACACCGAAACGGTACAATACCTTACGAGTCCTTCGTTACGGTACCAAACCACACCAAAACGGTGCAATACCGTACGAGTACATCCATACGGTACCAAACCACACCAAAACGGTGCAATACCGTACGAGTACATCCATACGGTACCAAACCACACCGAAACGGTACAATACCTTACGAGTCCTTCGTTACGGTACCAAACCACACCAAAACGGTGCAATACCGTACGAGTACATCCATACGGTACCAAACCACACCAAAACGGTACAATACCTTGCGAGCCCTTCGTTACGGTACCAAACCACACCAAAACGGTGCAATACCGTACGAGTACATCCATACGGTACCAAACCACACCAAAACGGTACAATACCTTACGAGTCCTTCGTTACGGTACCAAACCACACCAAAACAGTGCAATACCGTACGAGTACATCCATACGGTACCAAACCACACCAAAACGGTACAATACCTTACGAGTCCTTCGTTACGGTACCAAACCACACCAAAACAGTGCAATACCGTACGAGTACGTCCATACGGTACCAAATCACACCAAAACGGTGCAATACCGTACGAGTACATCCATACGGTACCAAACCACACCAAAACGGTACAATACCTTACGAGTCCTTCGTTACGGTACCAAACCACACCAAAACGGTGCAATACCGTACGAGTACATCCATACGGTACCAAACCACACCAAAACAGTGCAATACCGTACGAGTACATCCATACGGTACCAAACCACACCAAAACGGTACAATACCTTACGAGTCCTTCGTTACGGTACCAAACCACACCAAAACGGTGCAATACCGTACGAGTACATCCATTCGGTACCAAACCACACCAAAACGGTACAATACCTTACGAGTCCTTCGTTACGGTTCCAAACCACACCAAAACGGTGCAATACCGTACCAGTACATCCATACGGTACCAAACAACACCAAAATGGTGCAATACCGTACGAGTACATCCATACGGTACCAAACCACACCAAAACGGTACAATATCTTAGGAGTCCTTCGTTACGGTACCAAACCACACCAAAACGGTGCAATACCGTACGAGTACGTCCATACGGTACCAAACCACACCAAAACGGTACAATACCTTACGAGCCCTTCGTTACGGTACCAAACCACACCAAAACGGTGCAATACCGTACGAGTACATCCATACGGTACCAAACCACACCAAAACGGTGCAATACCGTACGAGTACATCCATACGGTACCAAACCACACCAAAACGGTACAATACCTTACGAGTCCTTCGTTACGGTACCAAACCACACCAAAACGGTGCAATACCGTACGAGTACATCCATACGGTACCAAACCACACCAAAACGGTGCAATACCGTACGATTACATCCATACGGTACCAAACCACACCAAAACGGTACAATACCTTACGAGTCCTTCGTTACGGTACCAAACCACACCAAAACGGTGCAATACCGTACGAGTACATCCATACGGTACCAAACCACACCAAAACGGTACAATACCTTACGAGTCCTTCGTTACGGTACCAAACCACACCAAAACGGTGCAATACCGTACGAGTACATCCATACGGTACCAAACCACACCAAAACGGTACAATACCTTACGAGTCCTTCGTTACGGTACCAAACCACACCAAAACGGTGCAATACCGTACGAGTACATCCATACGGTACCAAACCACACCCAAACGGTACAATACCTTACGAGTCCTTCGTTACGGTACCAAACCACACCAAAACGGTGCAATACCGTACGAGTACATCCATACGGTACCAAACCACACCAAAACGGTGCAATACCGTACGAGTACATCCATACGGTACCAAACCACACCAAAACGGTACAATACCTTACGAGTCCTTCGTTACGGTACCAAACCACACCAAAACGGTGCAATACCGTAAGAGTACATCCATACGGTACCAAACCACCCCAAAACGGTGCAATACCGTACGAGTACATCCATACGGTACCAAACCACACCAAAACGGTACAATACCTTACGAGTCCTTCGTTACGGTACCAAACCACACCAAAACGGTGCAATACCGTACGAGTACATCCATACGGTACCAAACCACACCAAAACGGTGCAATACCGTACGAGTACATCCATACGGTACCAAACCACACCAAAACGGTACAATACCTTACGAGTCCTTCGTTACGGTACCAAACCACACCAAAACGGTGCAATACCGTACGAGTACATCCATACGGTACCAAACCACACCAAAACGGTGCAATACCGTACGAGTACATCCATACGGTACCAAACCACACCAAAACGGTACAATACCTTACGAGTCCTTCGTTACGGTACCAAACCACACCAAAACGGTGCAATACCGTACGAGTACATCCATACGGTACCAAACCACACCAAAACGGTACAATACCTTACGAGTCCTTCGTTACGGTACCAAACCACACCAAAACAGTGCAATACCGTACGAGTACATCCATACGGTACCAAACCACACCAAAACGGGACAATACCTTACGAGTCCTTCGTTACGGTACCAAACCACACCAAAACGGTGCAATACCGTACGAGTACATCCATACGGTACCAAACCACACCAAAACGGTACAATACCTTACGAGTCCTTCGTTACGGTACCAAACCACACCAAAACGGTGCAATACCGTACGAGTACATCCATACGGTACCAAACCACACCAAAACGGTACAATACCTTACGAGTCCTTCGTTACGGTACCAAACCACACCAAAACGGTGCAATACCGTACGAGTACATCCATACGGTACCAAACCACACCAAAACGGTGCAATACCGTACGAGTACATCCATACGGTACCAAACCACACCGAAACGGTACAATACCTTACGAGTCCTTCGTTACGGTACCAAACCACACCAAAACGGTGCAATACCGTACGAGTACATCCATACGGTACCAAACCACACCAAAACGGTACAATACCTTGCGAGCCCTTCGTTACGGTACCAAACCACACCAAAACGGTGCAATACCGTACGAGTACATCCATACGGTACCAAACCACACCAAAACGGTACAATACCTTACGAGTCCTTCGTTACGGTACCAAACCACACCAAAACAGTGCAATACCGTACGAGTACATCCATACGGTACCAAACCACACCAAAACGGTACAATACCTTACGAGTCCTTCGTTACGGTACCAAACCACACCAAAACAGTGCAATACCGTACGAGTACGTCCATACGGTACCAAATCACACCAAAACGGTGCAATACCGTACGAGTACATCCATACGGTACCAAACCACACCAAAACGGTACAATACCTTACGAGTCCTTCGTTACGGTACCAAACCACACCAAAACGGTGCAATACCGTACGAGTACATCCATACGGTACCAAACCACACCAAAACAGTGCAATACCGTACGAGTACATCCATACGGTACCAAACCACACCAAAACGGTACAATACCTTACGAGTCCTTCGTTACGGTACCAAACCACACCAAAACGGTGCAATACCGTACGAGTACATCCATTCGGTACCAAACCACACCAAAACGGTACAATACCTTACGAGTCCTTCGTTACGGTTCCAAACCACACCAAAACGGTGCAATACCGTACCAGTACATCCATACGGTACCAAACAACACCAAAATGGTGCAATACCGTACGAGTACATCCATACGGTACCAAACCACACCAAAACGGTACAATATCTTAGGAGTCCTTCGTTACGGTACCAAACCACACCAAAACGGTGCAATACCGTACGAGTACGTCCATACGGTACCAAACCACACCAAAACGGTACAATACCTTACGAGCCCTTCGTTACGGTACCAAACCACACCAAAACGGTGCAATACCGTACGAGTACATCCATACGGTACCAAACCACCCCAAAACGGTGCAATACCGTACGAGTACATCCATACGGTACCAAACCACACCAAAACGGTACAATACCTTACGAGTCCTTCGTTACGGTACCAAACCACACCAAAACGGTGCAATACCGTACGAGTACATCCATACGGTACCAAACCACACCAAAACGGTGCAATACCGTACGATTACATCCATACGGTACCAAACCACACCAAAACGGTACAATACCTTACGAGTCCTTCGTTACGGTACCAAACCACACCAAAACGGTGCAATACCGTACGAGTACATCCATACGGTACCAAACCACACCAAAACGGTACAATACCTTACGAGTCCTTCGTTACGGTACCAAACCACACCAAAACGGTGCAATACCGTACGAGTACATCCATACGGTACCAAACCACACCAAAACGGTACAATACCTTACGAGTCCTTCGTTACGGTACCAAAACACACCAAAACGGTGCAATACCGTACGAGTACATCCATACGGTACCAAACCACACCCAAACGGTACAATACCTTACGAGTCCTTCGTTACGGTACCAAACCACACCAAAACGGTGCAATACCGTACGAGTACATCCATACGGTACCAAACCACACCAAAACGGTGCAATACCGTACGAGTACATCCATACGGTACCAAACCACACCAAAACGGTACAATACCTTACGAGTCCTTCGTTACGGTACCAAACCACACCAAAACGGTGCAATACCGTATGAGTACATCCATACGGTACCAAACCACACCAAAACGGTACAATACCTTTCGAGTCCTTCGTTACGGTACCAAACCACACCAAAACGGTGCAATACCGTACGAGTACATCCATACGGTACCAAACCACACCAAAACGGTACAATACCTTACGAGTCCTTCGTTACGGTACCAAACCACACCAAAACGGTGCAATACCGTACGAGTACATCCATACGGTACAAAACCACACCAAAACGGTGCAATACCGTACGAGTACATCCATACGGTACCAAACCACACCAAAACGGTACAATACCTTACGAGTCCTTCGTTACGGTACCAAACCACACCAAAACAGTGCAATACCGTACGAGTACATCCATACGGTACCAAACCACACCAAAACGGTACAATACCTTACGAGTCCTTCGTTACGGTACCAAATCACACCAAAACGGTGCAATACCGTACGAGTACATCCATATGGTACCAAACCACACCAAAACGGTACAATACCTTACGAGTCCTTCGTTACGGTACCAAACCACACCAAAACGGTGCAATACCGTACGAGTACGTCCATACGGTACCAAACCTCACCAAAACGGTGCAATACCGTACGAGTACATCCATACGGTACCAAACCACACCAAAACGGTACAATACCTTACGAGTCCTTCGTTACGGTACCAAACCACACCAAAACGGTGCAATACCGTACGAGTACATCCATACGGTACCAAACCACACCAAAACGGTACAATACCTTACGAGTCCTTCGTTACGGTACCAAACCACACCAAAACGGTGCAATACCGTACGAGAACATCCATACGGTACCAAGCCACACCAAAACGGTACAATACCTTACGAGTCCTTCGTTACGGTACCAAACCACACCAAAACGGTGCAATACCGTACGAGTAGATCCATACGGTACCAAACCACACCAAAACGGTGCAATACCGTACGAGTACATCCATACGGTACCAAACCACACCAAAACGGTACAATATCTTAGGCGTCCTTCGTTACGGTACCAAACCACACCAAAACGGTGCAATACCGTACGAGTACGTCCATACGGTACCAAACCACACCAAAACGGTACAATACCTTACGAGCCCTTCGTTACGGTACCAAACCACACCAAAACGGTGCAATACCGTACGAGTACATCCATACGGTACCAAACCACACCAAAACGGTGCAATACCGTACGAGTACATCCATACGGTACCAAACCACACCAAAACGGTACAATACCTTACGAGTCCTTCGTTACGGTACCAAACCACACCAAAACGGTGCAATACCGTACGAGTACATCCATACGGTACCAAACCACACCAAAACGGTGCAATACCGTACGAGTACATCCATACGGTACTAAACCACACCAAAACGGTACAATACCTTACGAGTCCTTCGTTACGGTACCAAACCACACCAAAACGGTGCAATACCGTACGAGTACATCCATACGGTACCAAACCACACCAAAACGGTGCAATACCGTACGAGTACATCCATACGGTACCAAACCACACCAAAACGGTTCAATACCTTACGAGTCCTTCGTTACGGTACCAAACCACACCAAAACGGTGCAATACCGTACGAGTACATCCATACGGTACCAAACCACACCAAAATGGTACAATACCTTACGAGTCCTTCGTTACGGTACCAAACCACACCAAAACAGTGCAATACCGTACGAGTACATCCATACGGTACCAAACCACACCAAAACGGGACAATACCTTACGAGTCCTTCGTTACGGTACCAAACCACACCAAAACGGTGCAATACCGTACGAGTACATCCATACGGTACCAAACCACACCAAAACGGTACAATACCTTACGAGTCCTTCGTTACGGTACCAAACCACACCAAAACGGTGCAATACCGTACGAGTACATCCATACGGTACCAAACCACACCAAAACGGTACAATACCTTACGAGTCCTTCGTTACGGTACCAAACCACACCAAAACGGTGCAATACCGTACGAGTACATCCATACGGTACCAAACCACACCAAAACGGTGCAATACCGTACGAGTACATCCATACGGTACCAAACCACACCAAAACGGTACAATACCTTACGAGTCCTTCGTTACGGTACCAAACCACACCAAAACGGTGCAATACCGTATGAGTACATCCATACGGTACCAAACCACACCAAAACGGTACAATACCTTACGAGTCCTTCGTTACGGTACCAAACCACACCAAAACGGTGCAATACCATACGAGTACTTCCATACGGTACCAAACCACACCAAAACGGTACAATACCTTACGAGTCCTTCGTTACGGTACCAAACCACACCAAAACGGTGCAATACCGTACGAGTACATCCATACGGTACCAAACCACACCAAAACGGTGCAATACCGTACGAGTACATCCATACGGTACCAAACCACACCAAAACGGTACAATACCTTACGAGTCCTTCGTTACGGTACCAAACCACACCAAAACAGTGAAATACCGTACGAGTACATACATACGGTACCAAACCACACGAAAACGGTACAATACCTTACGAGTCCTTCGTTACGGTACCAAACCACACCAAAACGGTGCAATACCGTACGAGTACATCCATACGGTACCAAACCACACCAAAACGGTACAATACCTTACGAGTCCTTCGTTACGGTACCAAACCACACCAAAACGGTGCAATACCGTACGAGTACATCCATACGGTACCAAACCACACCAAAACGGTTCAATACCTTACGAGTCCTTCGTTACGGTACCAAACCACACCAAAACGGTGCAATACCGTACGAGTACATCGATACGGTACCAAACCACACCAAAATGGTACAATACCTTACGAGTCCTTCGTTACGGTACCAAACCACACCAAAATGGTGCAATACCGTACGAGTACATCCATACGGTACCAAACCACACCAAAATGGTGCAATACCGTAGGAGTACATCGATACGGTACCAAACCACACCAAAACGGTACAATACCTTACGAGTCCTTCGTTACGGTTCCAAAGCACACCAAAACGGTACAATACCGTACGAGTACATCCATACGGTACCAAACCACACAAAAACGGTGCAATACCGTACGAGTACATCGATACGGTACCAAACCACACCAAAACGGTACAATACCTTACGAGTCCTTCGTTATGGTACCAAACCACACCAAAACGGTGCAATATCGTTCGAGTACATCCATACGGTACCAAACCACACCAAAACGGTACAATACCTTACGAGTCCTTCGTTACGGTACCAAATCACACCAAAACGGTGCAATACCGTACGAGTACATCCATACGGAACCAAACCACAACAAAACGTTGCAATACCGTACGAGTACATCCATACGGTACCAAACCACACCAAAACGGTACAATACCTTACGAGTCCTTCGTTACGGTACCAAACCACACCAAAACGGTGCAATACCGTACGAGTACATCCATACGGTACCAAACCACAACAAAACGTTGCAATACCGTACGAGTACATCCATACGGTACCAAACCACACCAAAACGGTACAATACCTTACGAGTCCTTCGTTACGGTCCCAAACCAAACCAAAACGGTGCAATACCGTACGAGTACATCCATACGGTACCAAACCACACGAAAATGGTACAATACCTTACGAGTCCTTCGTTACGGTACCAAACCACACCAAAACGGTGCAATACCCTACGAGTACATCCATACGGTACCAAACCACACCAAAACGGTACAATACTTTACGAGTCCTTCGTTACGGTACCAAACCACACCAAAACGGTGCAATACCGTACGAGTACATCCATACGGTACCAAACCACACCAAAACGGTTCAATACCTTACGAGTCCTTCGTTACGGTACCAAACCACACCAAAACGGTGCAATACCGTACGAGTACATCGATACGGTACCAAACCACACCAAAATGGTACAATACCTTACGAGTCCTTCGTTACGGTACAAAACCACACCAAAATGGTGCAATACCGTACGAGTACATCCATACGGTACCAAACCACACCAAAATGGTGCAATACCGTACGAGTACATCGATACGGTACCAAACCACACCAAAACGGTACAATACCTTACGAGTCCTTCGTTACGGTACGAAACCACACCAAAACGGTACAATACCGTACGGTACCAAACCACACCAAAACGGTACAATACCGTACGAGTACATCCATACGGTACCAAACCACACAAAAACGGTGCAATACCGTACGAGTACATCGATACGGTACCAAACCACACCAAAACGGTACAATACCTTACGAGTCCTTCGTTATGGTACCAAACCACACCAAAACGGTGCAATATCGTTCGAGTACATCCATACGGTACCAAACCACAACAAAACGTTGCAATACCGTACGAGTACATCCATACGGTACCAAACCACACCAAAACGGTACAATACCTTACGAGTCCTTCGTTACGGTACCAAATCACACCAAAACGGTGCAATACCGTACGAGTACATCGATACGGTACCAAACCACACCAAAACGGTACAATACCTTACGAGTCCTTCGTTATGGTACCAAACCACACCAAAACGGTGCAATATCGTTCGAGTACATCCATACGGTACCAAACCACAACAAAACGTTGCAATACCGTACGAGTACATCCATACGGTACCAAACCACACCAAAACGGTACAATACCTTACGAGTCCTTCGTTACGGTACCAAATCACACCAAAACGGTGCAATACCGTACGAGTACATCCATACGGTACCAAACCACACCAAAACGGTACCATACCTTACGAGTCCTTCGTTACGGTACAAAACCACACCAAAACGGTGCAATACCGTACGAGTACATCCATACGGTACCAAACCACACCAAAACGGTGCAATACCGTACGAGTACATCCATACGGAACCAAACCACACCAAAACGGTACAATACCTTATGAGTCCTTCGTTACGGTACCAAACCATACCAAAACGGTGCAATACCGTACGAGTACATCGATACGGTACCAAACCACACCAAAACGGTACAATACCTAATGAGTCCTTCGTTACGGTACCAAACCACACCAAAACGGTGCAATACCGTACGAGTACATCCATACGGTACCAAACCACACCAAAACGGTGCAATACCGTACGAGTACATCGATACGGTACCAAACCACACCAAAACGGTATAATACCTTACGAGTCCTTCGTTACGGTACCAAACCACACCAAAACGGTGCAATACCGTACGAGTACATTCATACGGTACCAAACCACAACAAAAGGGTGCAATACCGTACGAGTACATCCATACGGTACCAAACCACACCATAACGGTACAATACCTTACGAGTCCTTCGTTACGGTACCAAACCACAACAAAACGGTGCAATACCGTACGTGTACATCCATACGGTACCAAACCACACCAAAACGGTACAATACCTTACGAGTCCTTTGTTACGGTACCAAATCACACCAAAACGGTGCAATACCGTACGAGTACATCGATACGGTACCAAACCACACCAAAACGGTACAATACCTTACGAGTCCTTCGTTATGGTACCAAACCACACCAAAACGGTGCAATATCGTTCGAGTACATCCATACGGTACCAACCCACACCAAAACGGTACAATACCTTACGAGTCCTTCGTTACGGTACCAAACCACACCAAAACGGTGCAATACCGTACGAGTACATCCATACGGTACCAAACCACAACAAAACGTTGCAATACCGTACGAGTACATCCATATGGTACCAAACCACACCAAAACGGTACAATACCTTACGAGTCCTTCGTTACGGTCCCAAACCAAACCAAAACGGTGCAATACCGTACGAGTACATCCATACGGTACCAAACCACACGAAAATGGTACAATACCTTACGAGTCCTTCGTTACGGTACCAAAACACACCAAAACGGTGGAATACCCTACGAGAACATCCATACGGTACCAACCCACACCAAAACGGTACAATACCTTACGAGTCCTTCGTTACGGTACCAAACCACACCAAAACGGTGCAATACCGTACGAGTACATCCATACGGTACCAAACCACACCAAAACGGTTCAATACCTTACGAGTCCTTCGTTACGGTACCAAACCACACCAAAACGGTGCAATACCGTACGAGTACATCGATACGGTACCAAACCACACCAAAATGGTACAATACCTTACGAGTCCTTCGTTACGGTACCAAACCACACCAAAATGGTGCAATACCGTACGAGTACATCCATACGGTACCAAACCACACCAAAATGGTGCAATACCGTACGAGTACATCGATACGGTACCAAACCACACCAAAACGGTACAATACCTTACGAGTCCTTCGTTACGGTACCAAAGCACACCAAAACGGTACAATACCGTACGAGTACATCCATACGGTACCAAACCACACAAAAACGGTGCAATACCGTACGAGTACATCGATACGGTACCAAACCACACCAAAACGGTACAATACCTTACGAGTCCTTCGTTATGGTACCAAACCACACCAAAACAGTGCAATATCGTTCGAGTACATCCATACGGTACCAAACCACACCAAAACGGTACAATACCTTACGAGTCCTTCGTTACGGTACCAAATCACACCAAAACGGTGCAATACCGTACGAGTACATCCATACGGTACCAAACCACAACAAAACGTTGCAATACCGTACGAGTACATCCATACGGTACCAAACCACACCAAAACGGTACAATACCTTACGAGTCCTTCGTTACGGTACCAAACCACACCAAAACGGTGCAATACCGTACGAGTACATCCATACGGTACCAAACCACAACAAAACGTTGCAATACCGTACGAGTACATCCATACGGTACCAAACCACACCAAAACGGTACAATACCTTACGAGTCCTTCGTTACGGTCCCAAACCAAACCAAAACGGTGCAATACCGTACGAGTACATCCATACGGTACCAAACCACACGAAAATGGTACAATACCTTACGAGTCCTTCGTTACGGTACCAAACCACACCAAAACGGTGCAATACCCTACGAGTACATCCATACGGTACCAAACCACACCAAAACGGTACAATACCTTACGAGTCCTTCGTTACGGTACCAAACCACACCAAAACGGTGCAATACCGTACGAGTACATCCATACGGTACCAAACCACACCAAAACGGTTCAATACCTTACGAGTCCTTCGTCACGGTACCAAACCACACCAAAACGGTGCAATACCGTACGAGTACATCGATACGGTACAAAACCACACCAAAATGGTACAATACCTTACGAGTCCTTCGTTACGGTACCAAACCACACCAAAATGGTGCAATACCGTACGAGTACATCCATACGGTACCAAACCACACCAAAATGGTGCAATACCGTACGAGTACATCGATACGGTACCAAACCACACCAAAACGGTACAATACCTTACGAGTCCTTCGTTACGGTACCAAACCACACCAAAACGGTACAATACCGTACGGTACCAAACCACACCAAAACGGTACAATACCGTACGAGTACATCCATACGGTACCAAACCACACAAAAACGGTGCAATACCGTACGAGTACATCGATACGGTACCAAACCACACCAAAACGGTACAATACCTTACGAGTCCTTCGTTATGGTACCAAACCACACCAAAACGGTGCAATATCGTTTGAGTACATCCATACGGTACCAAACCACAACAAAACGTTGCAATACCGTACGAGTACATCCATACGGTACCAAACCACACCAAAACGGTACAATACCTTACGAGTCCTTCGTTACGGTACCAAATCACACCAAAACGGTGCAATACCGTACGAGTACATCGATACGGTACCAAACCACACCAAAACGGTACAATACCTTACGAGTCCTTCGTTATGGTACCAAACCACACCAAAACGGTGCAATATCGTTCGAGTACATCCATACGGTACCAAACCACAACAAAACGTTGCAATACCGTACGAGTACATCCATACGGTACCAAACCACACCAAAACGGTACAATACCTTACGAGTCCTTCGTTACGGTACCAAATCACACCAAAACGGTGCAATACCGTACGAGTACATCCATACGGTACCAAACCACACCAAAACGGTACCATACCTTACGAGTCCTTCGTTACGGTACAAAACCACACCAAAACGGTGCAATACCGTACGAGTACATCCATACGGTACCAAACCACACCAAAACGGTGCAATACCGTACGAGTACATCCATACGGAACCAAACCACACCAAAACGGTACAATACCTTATGAGTCCTTCGTTACGGTACCAAACCATACCAAAACGGTGCAATACCGTACGAGTACATCGATACGGTACCAAACCACACCAAAACGGTACAATACCTAACGAGTCCTTCGTTACGGTACCAAACCACACCAAAACGGTGCAATACCGTACGAGTACATCCATACGGTACCAAACCACACCAAAACGGTGCAATACCGTACGAGTACATCGATACGGTACCAAACCACACCAAAACGGTATAATACCTTACGAGTCCTTCGTTACGGTACCAAACCACACCAAAACGGTGCAATACCGTACGAGTACATTCATACGGTACCAAACCAAAACAAAAGGGTGCAATACCGTACGAGTACATCCATACGGTACCAAACCACACCATAACGGTACAATACCTTACGAGTCCTTCGTTACGGTACCAAACCACAACAAAACGGTGCAATACCGTACGTGTACATCCATACGGTACCAAACCACACCAAAACGGTACAATACCTTACGAGTCCTTCGTTACGGTACCAAACCACACCAAAATGGTGCAAAACCGTACGAGTACATCCATACGGTACCAAACCACACCAAAACGGTACAATACCTTACGAGTCCTTCGTTACGGTACCAAACCACACCAAAACGGTGCAATACCGTACGTGTACATCCATACGGTACCAAACCACACCAAAACGGTACAATACCTTACGAGTCCTTCGTTACGGTACCAAATCACACCAAAATGGTGCAATACCGTACGAGTACATCCATACGGTACCAAACCACACCAAAACGGTACAATACCTTACGAGTCCTTCGTTACGGTACCAAACCACACCAAAACGGTGCAATACCGTACGACTACATCTATACGGTACCAAACCACACCAAAACGGAACAATACCTTACGAGTCCTTCGTTACGGTACCAAACCACACCAAAACGGTGCAATACCGTACGAGTACATCCATACGGTACCAAACCACAACAAAACGTTGCAATACCGTACGAGTACATCCATATGATACCAAACCACACCAAAACGGTACAATACCTTACGAGTCCTTCGTTACGGTCCCAAACCAAACCAAAACGGTGCAATACCGTACGAGTACATCCATACGGTACCACACCACACGAAAATGGTACAATACCTTACGAGTCCTTCGTTACGGTACCAAACCACACCAAAACGGTGCAATACCCTACGAGTACATCCATACGGTACCAAACCACACCAAAACGGTACAATACCTTACGAGTCCTTCGTTACGGTACCAAACCACACCAAAACGGTGCAATACCGTACGAGTACATCGATACGGTACCAAACCACACCAAAATGGTACAATACCTTACGAGTCCTTCGTTACGGTACCAAACCACACCAAAACGGTGCAATACCGTACGAGTACATCCATACGGTACCAAACCACAACAAAACGTTGCAATACCGTACGAGTACATCCATACGGTACCGAACCACACCAAAACGGTACAATACCTTACGAGTCCTTCGTTACGGTACCAAACCACAACAAAACGGTGCAATACCGTACGTGTACATCAATACGGTACCAAACCACACCAAAACGGTACAATACCTTACGAGTCCTTCGTTACGGTACCAAACCACACCAAAATGGTGCAATACCGTACGAGTACATCCATACGGTACCAAACCACACCAAAACGGTACAATACCTTACGAGTCCTTCGTTACGGTACCAAACCACACCAAAACGGTGCAATACCGTACGACTACATCTATACGGTACCAAACCACACCGAAACGGAACAATACCTTACGAGTCCTTCGTTACGGTACCAAACCACACCAAAACGGTGCAATACCGTACGAGTACATCCATACGGTACCAAACCACAACAAAACGTTGCAATACCGTACGAGTACATCCATATGATACCAAACCACACCAAAACGGTACAATACCTTACGAGTCCTTCGTTACGGTCCCAAACCAAACCAAACCGGTGCAATACCGTACGAGTACATCCATACGGTACCACACCACACGAAAATGGTACAATACCTTACGAGTCCTTCGTTACGGTACCAAACCACACCAAAACGGTGCAATACCCTACGAGTACATCCATACGGTACCAAACCACACCAAAACGGTACAATACCTTACGAGTCCTTCGTTACGGTACCAAACCACACCAAAACGGTGCAATACCGTACGAGTACATCCATACGGTACCAAACCACACCAAAACGGTTCAATACCTTACGAGTCCTTCGTTACGGTACCAAACCACACCAAAACGGTGCAATACCGTACGAGTACATCGATACGGTACCAAACCACACCAAAATGGTACAATACCTTACGAGTCCTTCGTTACGGTACCAAACCACACCAAAACGGTGCAATACCGTACGAGTACATCCATACGGTACCAAACCACAACAAAACGTTGCAATACCGTACGAGTACATCCATACGGTACCGAACCACACCAAAACGGTACAATACCTTACGAGTCCTTCGTTACGGTCCCAAACCAAACCAAAACGGTGCAATACCGTACGAGTACATCCATACGGTACCAAACCACACGAAAATGGTACAATACCTTACGAGTCCTTCGTTACGGTACCAAACCACACCAAAACGGTGCAATACCCTACGAGTACATCCATACGGTACCAAACCACACCAAAACGGTACAATACCTTAAGAGTCCTTCATTACGGTACCAAACCACACCAAAACGGTGCAATACCGTACGAGTACATCCATACGGTACCAAACCACACCAAAACGGTTCAATACCTTACGAGTCCTTCGTTACGGTACCAAACCACACCAAAACGGTGCAATACCGTACGAGGACATCGATACGGTACCAAACCACACCAAAATGGTACAATACCTTACGAGTCCTTCGTTACGGTACCAAACCACACCAAAACGGTGCAATACCGTACGAGCACATCCATACGGTATCAAACCACAACAAAACGTTGCAATTCCGTACGAGTACATCCATACGGTACCAAACCACACCGAAACGGTACAATACCTTACGAGTCCTTCGTTACGGTACCAAACCACACCAAAACGGTGCAATACCGTACGAGTACATCCATACGGTACCAAACCACAACAAAACGTTGCAATACCGTACGAGTACATCCATACGGTACCAAACCACACCAAAACAGTACAATACCTTACGAGTCCTTCGTTATGGTCCCAAACCAAACCAAAACGGTGCAATACCGTACGAGTACATCCATACGGTACCAAACCACACAAAAATGGTACAATACCTTACGAGTCCTTCGTTACGGTACCAAACCACACCAAAACGGTGCAATACCCTACGAGTACATCCATACGGTACCAAACCACACCAAAACGGTACAATACCTTACGAGTCCTTCGTTACGGTACCAAACCACACCAAAACGGTGCAATACCGTACGAGTACATCCATACGGTACCAAACCACACAAAAACGGTTCAATACCTTACGAGTATATCCATACGGTACCAAACCACACCAAAACGGTTCAATACCGTACGAGCACATCGATACGGTACCAAACCACACCAAAATGGTACAAAAGCTTACGAGTCATTCGTTACGGTACCATACCACACCAAAACGGTACAATACCGTACGAGTACATCCATACGGTACCAAACCACACAAAAACGGTGCAATACCGTACGAGTACATCGATACTGTACCAAACCACACCAAAACGGTACAATACCTTACGAGTCCTTCGTTATGGTACCAAACCACACCAAAACGGTGCAATATCGTTCGAGTACATCCATACGGTACCAAACCACAACAAAACGTTGCAATACCGTACGTGTACATCCATACGGTACCAAACCGCACCAAAACGGTACAATACCTTACGTCTCCTTCGTAACGGAACCAAACCACAACAAAACGGTGCAATACCGTACGAGTACATCCATACGGTACTAAACCACAACAAAACGGTACAATACGTTACGAGTCCTTCATTACGGTACCAAACGACACCAAACCGGTGAAATATACCGTACGAGTACATCCGTACGGTACCAAACCACACCAAAACGGTACAAAACCATACGAGTCCTTCGTTACGGTACCAAACCACAACAAAACAGTGCAATACCGTACGTGTACATCCATCCGGTACCAAACCACACCAAAACGGTGCAATACCGTACGAGTACATCCATACGGTTCCAAACCACTCCAAAACGGTACAATACGTTACGAGTCCTTCGTTACGGTACCAAACCACAACAAAACGGTGCAATACCGTACGAGTACATCCATACGGTACCAAACCACACCAAAACGGTACCATACCATACGAGTCCTTCGTTACGGTACCAAACCACACCAAAACGGTGCAATACCGTACCAGTACATCGATACGGTACCAAACCACACCAAAACGGTGCAATATTGTACGAGTACATCCATACGGTACCAAGCCACACCAAAATGGTACAATACCTTACGAGTCCTTCGTTACGGTACCAAACCACACCAAAACGGTGCAATACCGTACGAGTACATCCATACGGTACCAAACCACAAAAAAACGGTGCAATACCGTACGAGTACATCCATACGGTACCAAACCACACCAAAACGGTACAATACCTTACGAGTCCTTCGTTACGGTACCAAACCACAACAAAACGGTGCAATACCGTACGTGTACATCCATACGGTACCAAACCACACCGAAACGGTACAATACCTTACGAGTCCTTCGTTACGGTACCAAACCACACCAAAACGGTGCAATACCGTACGAGTACATCCATACGGTACCAAACCACACCAAAACGGTGCGATACCATCCGAGTACATCCATACGGTACCAAACCACACCAAAACGGTACAATACCTTACGAGTCCTTCATTACGGTACCAAACCACAACAAAACGGTGCAATACCGTACGTGTACATCCATACGGTACCAAACCACACCAAAACAGTACAATACCTTACGAGTCCTTCGTTACGGTACAAAACCACACCGAAACGGTGCAACACCGTACGAGTACATCCATACGGTACAAAACCACACCAAAACGGTGCAATACTGTACGAGTACATCCATACGGAACCAAGCCACACCAAAATGGTACAATACCTTACGAGTCCTTCGTTACGGTACCAAACCACACCAAAACGGTGCAATACCGTACGAGTACATCCATACGGTACCAAACCACAAAAAAACGGTGCAATACCGTACGAGTACATCCATACAGTACCAAACCACACCAAAACGGTACAATACCTTACGAGTCCTTCGTTACGGTACCAAACCACAACAAAACGGTGCAATACCGTACGTGTACATCCATACGGTACCAAACCACACCAAAACGGTACAATACCTTACGAGTCCTTCGTTACGGTACCAAACCACACCAAAACGGTGCAATACCGTACGAGTACATCCATACGGTACCAAACCACACCAAAACGGTGCAATACCATCCGAGTACATCCATACGGTACCAAACCACACCAAAACGGTACAATACCTTACGAGTCCTTCATTACGGTACCAAACCACAACAAAACGGTGCAATACCGTACGTGTACATCCATACGGTACCAAACCACACCAAAATGGTACAATACCTTACGAGTCCTTCGTTACGGTACCAAACCACACCAAAACGGTGCAATACCGTACGAGTACATCCATACGGTACCAAACCACACCAAAACGGTACAATACCTTACGAGTCCTTCGTTACGGTACCAAACCACACCAAAACGGTGCAATACCTTACGACTACATCGATACGGTACCAAACCACACCAAAACGGTACAATACCTTACGAGTCCTTCGTTACGGTACCAAACCACACCAAAACGGTGCAATACCGTACGAGTACATCCATACGGTACCAAACCACAACAAAACGTTGCAATACCGTACGACTACATCCATACGGTACCAAACCACACCAAAACGGTGCAATACCGTACGAGTACATCCATACGTTACCAAACCACACCAAAACGGTACAATACCTTACGAGTCCTTCGTTACGGTACCAAACCACACCAAAACGGTGCAATACCGTACGAGTACATCCATACGGTACCAAACCACACCAAAACGGTGCAATACCATCCGAGTACATCCATACGGTACCAAACCACACCAAAACGGTACAATACCTTACGAGTCCTTCATTACGGTACCAAACCACAACAAAACGGTGCAATACCGTACGTGTACATCCATACGGTACCAAACCACACCAAAATGGTACAATACCTTACGAGTCCTTCGTTACGGTACCAAACCACACCAAAACGGTGCAATACCGTACGAGTACATCCATACGGTACAAAACCACACCAAAACGGTGCAATACTGTACGAGTACATCCATACGGTACCAAGCCACACCAAAATGGTACAATACCTTACGAGTCCTTCGTTACGGTACCAAACCACACCAAAACGGTGCAATACCGTACGAGTACATCCATACGGTACCAAACCACAAAAAAACGGTGCAATACCGTACGAGTACATCCATACGGTACCAAACCACACCAAAACGGTACAATACCTTACGAGTCCTTCGTTACGGTACCAAACCACACCAAAACGGTGCAATACCGTACGAGTATATCCATACGGTACCAAACCACACCAAAACGGTGCAATACCATCCGAGTACATCCATACGGTACCAAACCACACCAAAACGGTACAATACCTTACGAGTCCTTCGTTACGGTACCAAACCACACCAAAACGGTGCAATACCGTACGAGTACATCCATACGGTACCAAACCACACCAAAACGGTACAATACCTTACGAGTCCTTCGTTACGGTACCGAACCACACAAAAACGGTGCAATACCGTACGAGTACATCGATACGGTACCAAACCACACCAAAACGGTACAATACCTTACGAGTCCTTCGTTACGGTACCAAACCACACCAAAACGGTGCAATACCGTACGAGTACATCCATACGGTACCAAACCACAACAAAACGTTGCAATACCGTACGACTACATCCATACGGTACCAAACCACACCAAAACGGTGCAATACCGTACGAGTACATCCATTCGTTACCAAACCACACCAAAACGGTACAATACCTTACGAGTCCTTCGTTACGGTACTAAACCACACCAAAACGGTGCAATACCGTACGAGTACATCCATACGGTACCAAACCACACCAAAACGGTGCAATACCATCCGAGTACATCCATACGGTACCAAACCACACCAAAACGGTACAATACCTTACGAGTCCTTCATTACGGTACCAAACCACAACAAAACGGTGCAATACCGTACGTGTACATCCATACGGTTCCAAACCACACCAAAACGGTACAATACCTTACGAGTCCTTCGTTACGGTACCAAACCACACCAAAACGGTGCAATACCGTACGAGTACATCCATACGGTACAAAACCACACCAAAACGGTGCAATACTGTACGAGTACATCCATACGGTACCAAGCCACACCAAAATGGTACAATACCTTACGAGTCCTTCGTTACGGTACCAAACCACACCAAAACGGTGCAATACCGTACGAGTACATCCATACGGTACCAAACCACAAAAAAATGGTGCAATACCGTACGAGTACATCCATACGGTACCAAACCACACCAAAACGGTACAATACCTTACGAGTCCTTCGTTATGGTACCAAACCACACCAAAACGGTGCAATACCGTACGAGTACATCCATACGGTACCAAACCACACCAAAACGGTGCAATACCATCCGAGTACATCCATACGGTACCAAACCACACCAAAACGGTACAATACCTTACGAGTCCTTCATTACGGTACCAAACCACAACAAAACGGTGCAATACCGTACGTGTACATCCATACGGTACCAAACCACACCAAAACGTTGCAATACCGTACGACTACATCCATACGGTACCAAACCACACCAAAACGGTGCAATACCGTACGAGTACATCCATTCGTTACCAAACCACACCAAAACGGTACAATACCTTACGAGTCCTTCGTTACGGTACCAAACCACACCAAAACGGTGCAATACCGTACGAGTACATCCATACGGTACCAAACCACACCAAAACGGTGCAATACCATCCGAGTACATCCATACGGTACCAAACCACACCAAAACGGTACAATACCTTACGAGTCCTTCATTACGGTACCAAACCACAACAAAACGGTGCAATACTGTACGTGTACATCCATACGGTTCCAAACCACACCAAAACGGTACAATACCTTACGAGTCCTTCGTTACGGTACCAAACCACACCAAAACGGTGCAATACCGTACGAGTACATCCATACGGTACAAAACCACACTAAAACGGTGCAATACTGTACGAGTACATCCATACGGTACCAAGCCACACCAAAATGGTACAATACCTTACGAGTCCTTCGTTACGGTACCAAACCACACCAAAACGGTGCAATACCGTACGAGTACATCCATACGGTACCAAACCACAAAAAAACGGTGCAATACCGTACGAGTACATCCATACGGTACCAAACCACACCAAAACGGTACAATACCTTACGAGTCCTTCGTTATGGTACCAAACCACACCAAAACGGTGCAATACCGTACGAGTACATCCATACGGTACCAAACCACACCAAAACGGTGCAATACCATCCGAGTACATCCATACGGTACCAAACCACACCAAAACGGTACAATACCTTACGAGTCCTTCATTACGGTACCAAACCACAACAAAACGGTGCAATACCGTACGTGTACATCCATACGGTACAAAACCACACCAAAACGGTACAATACCTTACGAGTCCTTCGTTACGGTACCAAACCACACCAAAACGGTGCAATACCGTACGAGTACATCCATACGGTACCAAACCACACCAAAACGGTACAATACCTTACGAGTCCTTCGTTACGGTACCAAACCACACCAAAACGGTGCAATACCGGACGAGTACATCCATACGGTACCAAACCACAACAAAACGTTGCAATACCGTACGACTACATCCATACGGTACCAAACCACACCAAAACGGTGCAATACCGTACGAGTACATCCATTCGTTACCAAACCACACCAAAACGGTACAATACCTTACGAGTCTTTCGTTACGGTACCAAACCACACCAAAACGGTGCAATACCGTACGAGTACATCCATACGGTACCAAACCACACCAAAACGGTGCAATACCGTCCGAGTACATCCATACGGTACCAAACCACACCAAAACGGTACAATACCTTACGAGTCCTTCATTACGGTACCAAACCACAACAAAACGGTGCAATACCGTACGTGTACATCCATACGGTACCAAACCACACCAAAACGGTACAATACCTTACGAGTCCTTCGTTACGGTACCAAACCACACCAAAACGGTGCAATACCGTATGAGTACATCCATACGGTACCAAACCACACCAAAACGGTACAATACCTTACGAGTCCTTCGTTACGGTACCAAACCACACCAAAACGGTGCAATACCGTACGACTACATCGATACGGTACCAAACCACACCAAAACGGTACAATACCTTACGAGTCCTTCGTTACGGTACGAAACCACACCAAAACGGTGCAATACCGTACGAGTACATCGATACGGTACCAAACCACACCAAAATGGTACAATACCTTACGAGTCCTTCATTACGGTACCAAACCACACCAAAACGGTGCAATACCGTACGAGAACATCCATACGTTACCAAACCACACCAAAACGGTGCAATACCGTACGAGTACATCGATACGGTACCAAACCACACCAAAATGGTACAATACCTTACGAGTCCTTCGTTACGGTACCAAACCACACCAAAATGGTGCAATACCGTACGAGTACATCCATACGGTACCAAACCACTCCAAAATGGTGCAATACCGTACGAGTACATCGATACGGTACCAAACCACACCAAAATGGTACCATACCATACGAATCCTTCGTTACGGTACCAAACCACACCAAAACGGTGCAATACCGTACGAGTACATCCATACGGTACCAAACCACACCAAATTGGTACAATACCTTATGAGTCCTTCGTTACGGCACCAAACCACACAAAAAAGGTGCAATACCGTACCAGTACATCCATACGGTACCAAACCACACCAAAACGGTGCAATACCGTACGAGTACATCCATACGGAACCAAACCACACCAAAACGGTACAATACCTTATGAGTCCTTCGTTACGGTACCAAACCACACCAAAACGGTGCAATACCGTACGAGTACATCGATACGGGACCAAACCACACCAAAACAGTGCAATACCGGACGAGTACATCCATACGGTACCAAACCACAACAAAACGTTGCAATACCGTACGACTACATCCATACGGTACCAAACCACACCAAAACGGTGCAATACCGTACGAGTACATCCATTCGTTACCAAACCACACCAAAACGGTACAATACCTTACGAGTCCTTCGTTACGGTACCAAACCACACCAAAACGGTGCAATACCGTACGAGTACATCCATACGGTACCAAACCACACCAAAACGGTGCAATACCGTCCGAGTACATCCATACGGTACCAAACCGCACCAAAACGGTACAATACCTTACGAGTCCTTCATTACGGTACCAAACCACAACAAAACGGTGCAATACCGTACGTGTACATCCATACGGTACCAAACCACACCAAAACGGTACAATACCTTACGAGTCCTTCGTTACGGTACCAAACCACACCAAAACGGTGCAATACCGTATGAGTACATCCATACGGTACCAAACCACACCAAAACGGTACAATACCTTACGAGTCCTTCGTTACGGTACCAAACCACACCAAAACGGTGCAATACCGTATGAGTACATCCATACGGTACCAAACCACACCAAAACGGTACAATACCTTACGAGTCCTTCGTTACGGTACCAAACCACACCAAAACGGTGCAATACCGTACGACTACATCGATACGGTACCAAACCACACCAAAATGGTACAATACCTTACGAGTCCTTCGTTACGGTACGAAACCACACCAAAACGGTGCAATACCGTACGAGTACATCGATACGGTACCAAACCACACCAAAATGGTACAATACCTTACGAGTCCTTCGTTACGGTACCAAACCACACCAAAACGGTGCAATACCGTACGAGAACATCCATACGTTACCAAACCACACCAAAACGGTGCAATACCGTACGAGTACATCGATACGGTACCAAACCACACAAAAATGGTACAATACCTTACGAGTCCTTCGTTACGGTACCAAACCACACCAAAATGGTGCAATACCGTACGAGTACATCCATACGGTACCAAACCACTCCAAAATGGTGCAATACCGTACGAGTACATCGATACGGTACCAAACCACACCAAAATGGTACCATACCATACGAATCCTTCGTTACGGTACCAAACCACACCAAAACGGTGCAATACCGTACGAGTACATCCATACGGTACCAAACCACACCAAAACGGTGCAATACCGTCCGAGTACATCCATACGGTACCAAACCACACCAAAACGGTACAATACCTTACGAGTCCTTCATTACGGTACCAAACCACAACAAAACGGTGCAATACCGTACGAGTACATCCATACGGTACCAAACCACACCAAAATAGTACAATGCCTTACGAGTCCTTCGTTACGGTACCAAACCACACCAAAACGGTGCAATACCGTACGAGTACATCCATACGGTACCAAACCACACCAAAACGGTACAATACCTTACGAGTCCTTCGTTACGGTACCAAACAACACCAAAACGGAGCAGTCCCGTACGAGTACATCCATACGGTACCAAACCACAACAGAACGGTGCAATACCGTACGAGTACATCCATACGGAACCAAACCACACCAAAACGGTACAATACCTTATGAGTCCTTCGTTACGGTACCAAACCACACCAAAACGGTGCAATACCGTACGAGTACATCGATACGGGACCAAACCACACCAAAACGGTGCAATACCGGACGAGTACATCCATACGGTACCAAACCACAACAAAACGTTTCAATACCGTACGACTACATCCATACGGTACCAAACCACACCAAAACGGTGCAATACCGTACGAGTACATCCATTCGTTACCAAACCACACCAAAACGGTACAATACCTTACGAGTCCTTCGTTACGGTACCAAACCACACCAAAACGGTGCAATACCGTACGAGTACATCCATACGGTACCAAACCACACCAAAACGGTGCAATACCGTCCGAGTACATCCATACGGTACCAAACCGCACCAAAACGGTACAATACCTTACGAGTCCTTCATTACGGTACCAAACCACAACAAAACGGTGCAATACCGTACGTGTACATCCATACGGTACCAAACCACACCAAAACGGTACAATACCTTACGAGTCCTTCGTTACGGTACCAAACCACACCAAAACGGTGCAATACCGTACGAGTACATCCATACGGTACCAAACCACACCAAAACGGTGCAATACCATCCGAGTACATCCATACGGTACCAAACCACACCAAAACGGTACAATACCTTACGAGTCCTTCATTACGGTACCAAACCACAACAAAACGGTGCAATACTGTACGTGTACATCCATACGGTTCCAAACCACACCAAAACGGTACAATACCTTACGAGTCCTTCGTTACGGTACCAAACCACACCAAAACGGTGCAATACCGTACGAGTACATCCATACGGTACAAAACCACACTAAAACGGTGCAATACTGTACGAGTACATCCATACGGTACCAAGCCACACCAAAATGGTACAATACCTTACGAGTCCTTCGTTACGGTACCAAACCACACCAAAACGGTGCAATACCGTACGAGTACATCCATACGGTACCAAACCACAAAAAAACGGTGCAATACCGTACGAGTACATCCATACGGTACCAAACCACACCAAAACGGTACAATACCTTACGAGTCCTTCGTTATGGTACCAAACCACACCAAAACGGTGCAATACCGTACGAGTACATCCATACGGTACCAAACCACACCAAAACGGTGCAATACCATCCGAGTACATCCATACGGTACCAAACCACACCAAAACGGTACAATACCTTACGAGTCCTTCATTACGGTACCAAACCACAACAAAACGGTGCAATACCGTACGTGTACATCCATACGGTACAAAACCACACCAAAACGGTACAATACCTTACGAGTCCTTCGTTACGGTACCAAACCACACCAAAACGGTGCAATACCGTACGAGTACATCCATACGGTACCAAACCACACCAAAACGGTACAATACCTTACGAGTCCTTCGTTACGGTACCAAACCACACCAAAACGGTGCAATACCGGACGAGTACATCCATACGGTACCAAACCACAACAAAACGTTGCAATACCGTACGACTACATCCATACGGTACCAAACCACACCAAAACGGTGCAATACCGTACGAGTACATCCATTCGTTACCAAACCACACCAAAACGGTACAATACCTTACGAGTCTTTCGTTACGGTACCAAACCACACCAAAACGGTGCAATACCGTACGAGTACATCCATACGGTACCAAACCACACCAAAACGGTGCAATACCGTCCGAGTACATCCATACGGTACCAAACCACACCAAAACGGTACAATACCTTACGAGTCCTTCATTACGGTACCAAACCACAACAAAACGGTGCAATACCGTACGTGTACATCCATACGGTACCAAACCACACCAAAACGGTACAATACCTTACGAGTCCTTCGTTACGGTACCAAACCACACCAAAACGGTGCAATACCGTATGAGTACATCCATACGGTACCAAACCACACCAAAACGGTACAATACCTTACGAGTCCTTCGTTACGGTACCAAACCACACCAAAACGGTGCAATACCGTATGAGTACATCCATACGGTACCAAACCACACCAAAACGGTACAATACCTTACGAGTCCTTCGTTACGGTACCAAACCACACCAAAACGGTGCAATACCGTACGACTACATCGATACGGTACCAAACCACACCAAAACGGTACAATACCTTACGAGTCCTTCGTTACGGTACGAAACCACACCAAAACGGTGCAATACCGTACGAGTACATCGATACGGTACCAAACCACACCAAAATGGTACAATACCTTACGAGTCCTTCATTACGGTACCAAACCACACCAAAACGGTGCAATACCGTACGAGAACATCCATACGTTACCAAACCACACCAAAACGGTGCAATACCGTACGAGTACATCGATACGGTACCAAACCACACCAAAATGGTACAATACCTTACGAGTCCTTCGTTACGGTACCAAACCACACCAAAATGGTGCAATACCGTACGAGTACATCCATACGGTACCAAACCACTCCAAAATGGTGCAATACCGTACGAGTACATCGATACGGTACCAAACCACACCAAAATGGTACCATACCATACGAATCCTTCGTTACGGTACCAAACCACACCAAAACGGTGCAATACCGTACGAGTACATCCATACGGTACCAAACCACACCAAATTGGTACAATACCTTATGAGTCCTTCGTTACGGCACCAAACCACACAAAAAAGGTGCAATACCGTACCAGTACATCCATACGGTACCAAACCACACCAAAACGGTGCAATACCGTACGAGTACATCCATACGGAACCAAACCACACCAAAACGGTACAATACCTTATGAGTCCTTCGTTACGGTACCAAACCACACCAAAACGGTGCAATACCGTACGAGTACATCGATACGGGACCAAACCACACCAAAACAGTGCAATACCGGACGAGTACATCCATACGGTACCAAACCACAACAAAACGTTGCAATACCGTACGACTACATCCATACGGTACCAAACCACACCAAAACGGTGCAATACCGTACGAGTACATCCATTCGTTACCAAACCACACCAAAACGGTACAATACCTTACGAGTCCTTCGTTACGGTACCAAACCACACCAAAACGGTGCAATACCGTACGAGTACATCCATACGGTACCAAACCACACCAAAACGGTGCAATACCGTCCGAGTACATCCATACGGTACCAAACCGCACCAAAACGGTACAATACCTTACGAGTCCTTCATTACGGTACCAAACCACAACAAAACGGTGCAATACCGTACGTGTACATCCATACGGTACCAAACCACACCAAAACGGTACAATACCTTACGAGTCCTTCGTTACGGTACCAAACCACACCAAAACGGTGCAATACCGTATGAGTACATCCATACGGTACCAAACCACACCAAAACGGTACAATACCTTACGAGTCCTTCGTTACGGTACCAAACCACACCAAAACGGTGCAATACCGTATGAGTACATCCATACGGTACCAAACCACACCAAAACGGTACAATACCTTACGAGTCCTTCGTTACGGTACCAAACCACACCAAAACGGTGCAATACCGTACGACTACATCGATACGGTACCAAACCACACCAAAATGGTACAATACCTTACGAGTCCTTCGTTACGGTACGAAACCACACCAAAACGGTGCAATACCGTACGAGTACATCGATACGGTACCAAACCACACCAAAATGGTACAATACCTTACGAGTCCTTCGTTACGGTACCAAACCACACCAAAACGGTGCAATACCGTACGAGAACATCCATACGTTACCAAACCACACCAAAACGGTGCAATACCGTACGAGTACATCGATACGGTACCAAACCACACAAAAATGGTACAATACCTTACGAGTCCTTCGTTACGGTACCAAACCACACCAAAATGGTGCAATACCGTACGAGTACATCCATACGGTACCAAACCACTCCAAAATTGTGCAATACCGTACGAGTACATCGATACGGTACCAAACCACACCAAAATGGTACCATACCATACGAATCCTTCGTTACGGTACCAAACCACACCAAAACGGTGCAATACCGTACGAGTACATCCATACGGTACCAAACCACACCAAAACGGTGCAATACCGTCCGAGTACATCCATACGGTACCAAACCACACCAAAACGGTACAATACCTTACGAGTCCTTCATTACGGTACCAAACCACAACAAAACGGTGCAATACCGTACGAGTACATCCATACGGTACCAAACCACACCAAAATAGTACAATGCCTTACGAGTCCTTCGTTACGGTACCAAACCACACCAAAACGGTGCAATACCGTACGAGTACATCCATACGGTACCAAACCACACCAAAACGGTACAATACCTTACGAGTCCTTCGTTACGGTACCAAACCACACCAAAACGGAGCAGTCCCGTACGAGTACATCCATACGGTACCAAACCACAACAGAACGGTGCAATACCGTACGAGTACATCCATACGGAACCAAACCACACCAAAACGGTACAATACCTTATGAGTCCTTCGTTACGGTACCAAACCACACCAAAACGGTGCAATACCGTACGAGTACATCGATACGGGACCAAACCACACCAAAACGGTGCAATACCGGACGAGTACATCCATACGGTACCAAACCACAACAAAACGTTTCAATACCGTACGACTACATCCATACGGTACCAAACCACACCAAAACGGTGCAATACCGTACGAGTACATCCATTCGTTACCAAACCACACCAAAACGGTACAATACCTTACGAGTCCTTCGTTACGGTACCAAACCACACCAAAACGGTGCAATACCGTACGAGTACATCCATACGGTACCAAACCACACCAAAACGGTGCAATACCGTCCGAGTACATCCATACGGTACCAAACCGCACCAAAACGGTACAATACCTTACGAGTCCTTCATTACGGTACCAAACCACAACAAAACGGTGCAATACCGTACGTGTACATCCATACGGTACCAAACCACACCAAAACGGTACAATACCTTACGAGTCCTTCGTTACGGTACCAAACCACACCAAAACGGTGCAATACCGTATGAGTACATCCATACGGTACCAAACCACACCAAAACGGTACAATACCTTACGAGTCCTTCGTTACGGTACCAAACCACACCAAAACGGTGCAATACCGTATGAGTACATCCATACGGTACCAAACCACACCAAAACGGTACAATACCTTACGAGTCCTTCGTTACGGTACCAAACCACACCAAAACGGTGCAATACCGTACGACTACATCGATACGGTACCAAACCACACCAAAATGGTACAATACCTTACGAGTCCTTCGTTACGGTACGAAACCACACCAAAACGGTGCAATACCGTACGAGTACATCGATACGGTACCAAACCACACCAAAATGGTACAATACCTTACGAGTCCTTCGTTACGGTACCAAACCACACCAAAACGGTGCAATACCGTACGAGAACATCCATACGTTACCAAACCACACCAAAACGGTGCAATACCGTACGAGTACATCGATACGGTACCAAACCACACCAAAATGGTACAATACCTTACGAGTCCTTCGTTACGGTACCAAACCACACCAAAATGGTGTAATACCGTACGAGTACATCCATACGGTACCAAACCACTCCAAAATTGTGCAATACCGTACGAGTACATCGATACGGTACCAAACCACACCAAAATGGTACCATACCATACGAATCCTTCGTTACGGTACCAAACCACACCAAAACGGTGCAATACCGTACGAGTACATCCATACGGTACCAAACCACACCAAATTGGTACAATACCTTATGAGTCCTTCGTTACGGCACCAAACCACACAAAAAAGGTGCAATACCGTACCAGTACATCCATACGGTACCAAACCACACCAAAACGGTGCAATACCGTACGAGTACATCCATACGGAACCAAACCACACCAAAACGGTACAATACCTTATGAGTCCTTCGTTACGGTACCAAACCACACCAAAACGGTGCAATACCGTACGAGTACATCGATACGGTACCAAACCACACCAAAACGGTACAATACCTAACGAGTCCTTCGTTACGGTACCAAACCACACCAAAACGGTGCAATACCGTACGAGTACAAACATACGGTACCAAACCACAACAAAACGTTGCAGTACCGTACGACTACATCCATACGGTACCAAACCACACCAAAACGGTGCAATACCGTACGAGTACATCAATACGTTACCAAACCACACCAAAACGGTACAATACCTTACGAGTCCTTCGTTACGGTACCAAATCACACCAAAACGGTGCAATACCGTACGAGTAAATCCATACGGTACCAAACCACAACAAAACGTTGCAATACCGTACGAGTACATCCATACGGTACCAAACCACACCAAAACGGTGCAATACCGTACGAGTACATCCATACGGTACAACACCATACCAAAACGGTAGAATACCTTACGAGTCCTTCGTTACGGTATCAAACCACACCAAAACGGTGCAATACCGTACGAGTACATCCATACGGTACCAAACCACAACAAAACGGTACAATACCTTACGAGTCCTTCGTTATGGTACCAAACCACACCAAAACGGTGCAATATCGTTCGAGTACATCCATACGGTACCAAACCACAACAAAACGTTGCAATACCGTACGAGTACATCCATACGGTACCAAACCACACCAAAACGATACAATACCTTACGAGTCCTTCGTTACGGTACCAAACCACACCAAAACGGTGCAGTACCGTACGAGTACATCGATACGGTACCAAACCACACCAAAACGGTACAATACCTTACGAGTCCTTCGTTATGGTACCAAACCACACCAAAACGGTGCAATACCGTACAAGTACATCCATACGGTACCAAACCACACCAAAATGGTTCAATACCTTACGAGTCCTTCGTTACGGTACCAAACCACACCAAAACGGTGGAATAACGTACGAGTACATCGATATGGTACCAAACCACACCAAAACGGTACAATACCTCACGAGTCCTTCGTTACGGTACCAAACCACACCAAAACGGTGCAATACCGTACGACTACATCGATACGGTACCAAACCACACCAAAACGGTACAATACCTTACGAGTCCTTCGTTACGGTACCGAACCACACCAAAATGGTGCAATACCGTACGAGTACATCGATACGGGACCAAACCACACCAAAACGGTACAATACCTTACGAGTCCTTCGTTATGGTACCAAACCACACCAAAACGGTGCAATACCGTACGAGTACATCCATACGGTACAAAACCACACCAAAACGGTGCAATACCGTACGAGTACATCCATACGGTACAAAACCACAACAAAACGTTGCAATACCGTACGACTACATCCATACGGTACCAAACCACAGCAAAACGGTGCAATACTGTATGAGTACATCCATACGTTACCAAACCACACCAAAACGGTACAATACCTTACGAGTCCTTCGTTACGGTACCAAATCACACCAAAATGGTGCAATACCGTACGACTACATCCATACGGTACCAAACCACAACAAAACGTTGCAATACCGTACGAGTACATCCATACGGTACCAAACCACACCAAAACGGTGCAATACCGTACAAGTACATCCATACGGTACCAAACCATACCAAAACGGTAGAATGCCTTACGAGTCCTTCGTTACGGTACCAAACCACACCAAAACGGTGCAATACCGTACGAGTACATCCATATGGTACCAAACCACAACAAAACGGTACATTACCTTACGAGTCCTTCGTTATGGTACCAAACCACACCAAAACGGTGCAATATCGTTCGAGTACATCCATACGGTACCAAACCACAACAAAACGTTGCAATACCGTACGAGTACATCCATACGGTACCAAACCACACCAAAACGGTACAATACCTTACGAGTCCTTCGTTACGGTACCAAACCACACCAAAACGGTGCAATACCGTACGAGTACATCCATACGGTACCAAACCACACCAAAACGGTACAATACCTTACGAGTCCTTCGTTACGGTAGCAAACAACAACAAAATAGTGCAATACCGTACGTGTACATCCATACGGTACCAGACCACACCAAAACGGTGCAATACCGTACGAGGACATCCATACGGTACCAAACCACAACAAAACGGTGCAATACCGTACGTGTACATCCATACGGTACCAAATCACACAAAAACGGTACAATACCTTACGAGTCCTTCGTTACGGTACCAAACCACAAGAAAATGGTGCAATACCGTACGTGTACATCCATACGATACCAAACCACACGAAAACGGTACAATACCTTACGAGTCCTTCGTTACGGTACCAAACCACACCAAAACGGTGCAATACCGTACGAATACATCCATACGGTACCAAACCACACCAAAATAGTACAATGCCTTACGAGTCCTTCGTTACGGTACCAAACCACACCAAAACGGTGCAATACCGTACGAGTACATCCATACGGTACCAAACCACACCAAAACGGTACAATACCTTACGAGTCCTTCGTTACGGTACCAAACCACACCAAAACGGAGCAGTACCGTACGAGTACATCCATACGGTACCAAACCACAACAGAACGGTGCAATACCGTACGAGTACATCCATACGGTACAAAACAACACCAAAACGGTACACTACCCTACGAGTCCTTCGTTGCGGTACCAAACCACAACAAAACGGTGCAATACCGTACGTGTACATCCATACGGTACCAAACCACACCAAAACGGTACAATACCTTACGAGTCCTTCGTTACGGTACCAAACCACACCAAAACGGTGCAATACCGTATGAGTACATCCATACGGTACCAAACCACACCAAAACGGTACAATACCTTACGAGTCCTTCGTTACGGTACCAAACCACACCAAAACGGTGCAATACCGTACGACTACATCGATACGGTACCAAACCACACCAAAATGGTACAATTCCTTACGAGTCCTTCGTTACGGTACGAAACCACACCAAAACGGTGCAATACCGTACGAGTACATCGATACGGTACCAAACCACACAAAAATGGTACAATACCTTACGAGTCCTTCGTTACGGTACCAAACCACACCAAAACGGTGCAATACCGTACGAGAACATCCATACGTTACCAAACCACACCAAAACGGTGCAATACCGTACGAGTACATCGATACGGTACCAAACCACACCAAAATGGTACAATACCTTACGAGTCCTTCGTTACGGTACCAAACCACACCAAAATGGTGCAATACCGTACGAGTACATCCATACGGTTCCAAACCACTCCAAAATGGTGCAATACCGTACGAGTACATCGATACGGTACCAAACCACACCAAAATGGTACCATACCATACGAATCCTTCGTTACGGTACCAAACCACACCAAAACGGTGCAATACCGTACGAGTACATCCATACGGTACCAAACCACACAAAATTGGTACAATACCTTATGAGTCCTTCGTTACGGCTCCAAACCACACAAAAAAGGTGCAATACCGTACCAGTACATCCATACGGTACCAAACCACACCAAAACGGTGCAATACCGTACGAGTACATCCATACGGAACCAAACCACACCAAAACGGTACAATACCTTATGAGTCCTTCGTTACGGTACCAAACCACACCAAAACGGTGCAATACCGTACGAGTACATCGATACGGTACCAAACCACACCAAAACGGTACAATACCTAACGAGTCCTTCGTTACGGTACCAAACCACACCAAAACGGTGCAATACCGTACGAGTACAAACATACGGTACCAAACCACAACAAAACGTTGCAGTACCGTACGACTACATCCATACGGTACCAAACCACACCAAAACGGTGCAATACCGTACGAGTACACCAATACGTTACCAAACCACACCAAAACGGTACAATACCTTACGAGTCCTTCGTTACGGTACCAAATCACACCAAAACGGTGCAATACCGTACGAGTACATCCATACGGTACCAAACCACAACAAAACGTTGCAATACCGTACGAGTACATCCATACGGTACCAAACCACACCAAAACGGTGCAATACCGTACGAGTACATCCATACGGTACCACACCATACCAAAACGGTAGAATACCTTATGAGTCCTTCGTTACGGTACCAAACCACACCAAAACGGTGCAATACCGTACGAGTACATCGATACGGTACCAAACCACACCAAAACGGTACAATACCTAACGAGTCCTTCGTTACGGTACCAAACCACACCAAAACGGTGCAATACCGTACGAGTACAAACATACGGTACCAAACCACAACAAAACGTTGCAGTACCGTACGACTACATCCATACGGTACCAAACCACACCAAAACGGTGCAATACCGTACGAGTACATCAATACGTTACCAAACCACACCAAAACGGTACAATACCTTACGAGTCCTTCGTTACGGTACCAAATCACACCAAAACGGTGCAATACCGTACGAGTACATCCATACGGTACCAAACCACAACAAAACGTTGCAATACCGTACGAGTACATCCATACGGTACCAAACCACACCAAAACGGTGCAATACCGTACGAGTACATCCATACGGTACCACACCATACCAAAACGGTAGAATACCTTACGAGTCCTTCGTTACGGTATCAAACCACACCAAAACGGTGCAATACCGTACGAGTACATCCATACGGTACCAAACCACAACAAAACGGTACAATACCTTACGAGTCCTTCGTTATGGTACCAAACCACACCAAAACGGTGCAATATCGTTCGAGTACATCCATACGGTACCAAACCACAACAAAACGTTGCAATACCGTACGAGTACATCCATACGGTACCAAACCACACCAAAACGGTACAATACCTTACGAGTCCTTCGTTACGGTACCAAACCACACCAAAACGGTGCAGTACCGTACGAGTACATCGATACGGTACCAAACCACACCAAAACGGTACAATACCTTACGAGTCCTTCGTCATGGTACCAAACCACACCAAAACGGTGCAATACCGTACGAGTACATCCATACGGTACCAAACCACACCAAAATGGTTCAATACCTTACGAGTCCTTCGTTACGGTACCAAACCACACCAAAACGGTGGAATACCGTACGAGTACATCGATATGGTACCAAACCACACCAAAACGGTACAATACCTCACGAGTCCTTCGTTACGGTACCAAACCACACCAAAACGGTGCAATACCGTACGACTACATCGATACGGTACCAAACCACACCAAAACGGTACAATACCTTACGAGTCCTTCGTTATGGTACCGAACCACACCAAAATGGTGCAATACCATACGAGTACATCGATACGGGACCAAACCACACCAAAACGGTACAATACCTTACGAGTCCTTCGTTATGGTACCAAACCACACCAAAACGGTGCAATACCGTACGAGTACATCCATACGGTACCAAACCACACAAAAACGGTGCAATACCGTACGAGTACATCCATACGTTACCAAACCACACCAAAACGGTACAATACCTTACGAGTCCTTCGTTACGGTACAAAATCACACCAAAATGGTGCAATACCGTACGACTACATCCATACGGTACCAAACCACAACAAAACGTTGCAATACCGTACGAGTACATCCATACGGTACCAAACCACACCAAAACGGTGCAATACCGTACGAGTACATCCATACGGTACCAAACCATACCAAAACGGTAGAATGCCTTACGAGTCCTTCGTTACGGTACCAAACCACACCAAAACGGTGCAATACCGTACGAGTACATCCATATGGTACCAAACCACAACAAAACGGTACAATACCTTACGGGTCCTTCGTTATGGTACCAAACCACACCAAAACGGTGCAATATCGTTCGAGTACATCCATACGGTACCAAACCACAACAAAACGTTGCAATACCGTACGAGTACATCCATACGGTACCAAACCACACCAAAACGGTACAATACCTTACGAGTCCTTCGTTACGGTACCAAACCACACCAAAACGGTGCAATACCGTACGAGTACATCCATTCGGTACCAAACCACACCAAAACGGTACAATACCTTACGAGTCCTTCGTTACGGTAGCAAACAACAACAAAATAGTGCAATACCGTACGTGTACATCCATACGGTACCAGACCACACCAAAACGGTGCAATACCGTACGAGGACATCCATACGGTACCAAACCACAACAAAACGGTGCAATACCGTACGTGTACATCCATACGGTACCAAATCACACAAAAACGGTACAATACCTTACGAGTCCTTTGTTACGGTACCAAACCACAAGAAAATGGTGCAATACCGTACGTGTACATCCATACGATACCAAACCACACGAAAACGGTACAATACCTTACGAGTCCTTCGTTACGGTACCAAACCACACCAAAACGGTGCAATACCGTACGAGTACATCCATACGGTACAAAACCACACCAAAATAGTACAATGCCTTACGAGTCCTTCGTTACGGTACCAAACCACACCAAAACGGTGCAATACCGTACGAGTACATCCATACGGTACCAAACCACACCAAAACGGTACAATACCTTACGAGTCCTTCGTTACGGTACCAAACCACACCAAAACGGAGCAGTACCGTACGAGTACATCCATACGGTACCAAACCACAACAGAACGGTGCAATACCGTACGAGTACATCCATACGGTACCAAACCACACCAAAACGGTACACTACCCTACGAGTCCTTCGTTGCGGTACCAAACCACAACAAAACGGTGCAATACCGTACGTGTACATCCATACGGTACCAAACCACACCAAAACGGTACAATACCTTACGAGTCCTTCGTTACGGTACCAAACCACACCAAAACGGTGCAATACCGTACGAGTACATCCATACGGTACCAAACCACACCAAATTGGTACAATACCTTATGAGTCCTTCGTTACGGCACCAAACCACACAAAAAAGGTGCAATACCGTACCAGTACATCCATACGGTACCAAACCACACCAAAACGGTGCAATACCGTACGAATACATCCATACGGTACCAAACCACACCAAATTGGTACAATACCTTATGAGTCCTTCGTTACGGCACCAAACCACACAAAAAAGGTGCAATACCGTACCAGTACATCCATACGGTACCAAACCACACCAAAACGGTGCAATACCGTACGAGTACATCCGTACGGAACCAAACCACACCAAAACGGTACAATACCTTATGAGTCCTTCGTTACGGTACCAAACCACACCAAAACGGTGCAATACCGTACGAGTACATCGATACGGTACCAAACCACACCAAAACGGTACAATACCTAACGAGTCCTTCGTTACGGTACCAAACCACACCAAAACGGTGCAATACCGTACGAGTACAAACATACGGTACCAAACCACAACAAAACGTTGTAGTACCGTACGACTACATCCATACGGTACCAAACCACACCAAAACGGTGCAATACCGTACGAGTACATCAATACGTTACCAAACCACACCAAAACGGTACAATACCTTACGAGTCCTTCGTTACGGTACCAAATCACACCAAAACGGTGCAATACCGTACGAGTACATCCATACGGTTCCAAACCACAACAAAACGTTGCAATACCGTACGAATACATCCATACGGTACCAAACCACACCAAAACGGTGCAATACCGTACGAGTACATCCATACGGTACCACACCATACCAAAACGGTAGAATACCTTACGAGTCCTTCGTTACGGTATCAAACCACACCAAAACGGTGCAATACCGTACGAGTACATCCATACGGTACCAAACCACAACAAAACGGTCCAATACCTTACGAGTCCTTCGTTATGGTACCAAACCACACCAAAACGGTGCAATATCGTTCGAGTACATCCATACGGTACCAAACCACAACAAAACGTTGCAATACCGTACGAGTACATCCATACGGTACCAAACCACACCAAAACGGTACAATACCTTACGAGTCCTACGTTACGGTACCAAACCACACCAAAACGGTGCAGTACCGTACGAGTACATCGATACGGTACCAAACCACACCAAAACGGTACAATACCTTACGAGTCCTTCGTTATGGTACCAAACCACACCAAAACGGTGCAATACCGTACGAGTACATCCATACGGTACCAAACCACACCAAAATGGTTCAATACCTTACGAGTCCTTTGTTACGGTACCAAACCACACCAAAACGGTGGAATACCGTACGAGTACATCGATATGGTACCAAACCACACCAAAACGGTACAATACCTCACGAGTCCTTCGTTACGGTACCAAACCACACCAAAACGGTGCAATACCGTACGAGTACATCCATACGGTACAAAACCACACCAAAATAGTACAATGCCTTACGAGTCCTTCGTTACGGTACCAAACCACACCAAAACGGTGCAATACCGTACGAGTACATCCATACGGTACCAAACCACACCAAAACGGTACAATACCTTACGAGTCCTTCGTTACGGTACCAAACCACACCAAAACGGAGCAGTACCGTACGAGTACATCCATACGGTACCAAACCACAACAGAACGGTGCAATACCGTACGAGTACATCCATACGGTACCAAACCACACCAAAACGGTACACTACCCTACGAGTCCTTCGTTGCGGTACCAAACCACAACAAAACGGTGCAATACCGTACGTGTACATCCATACGGTACCAAACCACACCAAAACGGTACAATACCTTACGAGTCCTTCGTTACGGTACCAAACCACACCAAAACGGTGCAATACCGTACGAGTACATCCATACGGTACCAAACCACACCAAATTGGTACAATACCTTATGAGTCCTTCGTTACGGCACCAAACCACACAAAAAAGGTGCAATACCGTACCAGTACATCCATACGGTACCAAACCACACCAAAACGGTGCAATACCGTACGAATACATCCATACGGTACCAAACCACACCAAATTGGTACAATACCTTATGAGTCCTTCGTTACGGCACCAAACCACACAAAAAAGGTGCAATACCGTACCAGTACATCCATACGGTACCAAACCACACCAAAACGGTGCAATACCGTACGAGTACATCCGTACGGAACCAAACCACACCAAAACGGTACAATACCTTATGAGTCCTTCGTTACGGTACCAAACCACACCAAAACGGTGCAATACCGTACGAGTACATCGATACGGTACCAAACCACACCAAAACGGTACAATACCTAACGAGTCCTTCGTTACGGTACCAAACCACACCAAAACGGTGCAATACCGTACGAGTACAAACATACGGTACCAAACCACAACAAAACGTTGTAGTACCGTACGACTACATCCATACGGTACCAAACCACACCAAAACGGTGCAATACCGTACGAGTACATCAATACGTTACCAAACCACACCAAAACGGTACAATACCTTACGAGTCCTTCGTTACGGTACCAAATCACACCAAAACGGTGCAATACCGTACGAGTACATCCATACGGTTCCAAACCACAACAAAACGTTGCAATACCGTACGAATACATCCATACGGTACCAAACCACACCAAAACGGTGCAATACCGTACGAGTACATCCATACGGTACCACACCATACCAAAACGGTAGAATACCTTACGAGTCCTTCGTTACGGTATCAAACCACACCAAAACGGTGCAATACCGTACGAGTACATCCATACGGTACCAAACCACAACAAAACGGTCCAATACCTTACGAGTCCTTCGTTATGGTACCAAACCACACCAAAACGGTGCAATATCGTTCGAGTACATCCATACGGTACCAAACCACAACAAAACGTTGCAATACCGTACGAGTACATCCATACGGTACCAAACCACACCAAAACGGTACAATACCTTACGAGTCCTACGTTACGGTACCAAACCACACCAAAACGGTGCAGTACCGTACGAGTACATCGATACGGTACCAAACCACACCAAAACGGTACAATACCTTACGAGTCCTTCGTTATGGTACCAAACCACACCAAAACGGTGCAATACCGTACGAGTACATCCATACGGTACCAAACCACACCAAAATGGTTCAATACCTTACGAGTCCTTTGTTACGGTACCAAACCACACCAAAACGGTGGAATACCGTACGAGTACATCGATATGGTACCAAACCACACCAAAACGGTACAATACCTCACGAGTCCTTCGTTACGGTACCAAACCACACCAAAACGGTGCAATACCGTACGACTACATCGATACGGTACCAAACCACACCAAAACGGTACAATACCTTACGAGTCCTTCGTTACGGTACCGAACCACACCAAAATGGTGCAATACCGTACGAGTACATCGATACGGGACCAAACCACACCAAAACGGTACAATACCTTACGAGTCCTTCGTTATGGTACCAAACCACACCAAAACGGTGCAATACCGTACGAGTACATCCATACGGTTCCAAACCACACCAAAACGGTGCAATACCGTACGAGTACATCCATACGGTACCAAACCACAACAAAACGTTGCAATACCGTACGACTACATCCATACGGTACCAAACCACAGCAAAACGGTGCAATACCGTACGAGTACATCCATACGTTACCAAACCACACCAAAACGGTACAATACCTTACGAGTCCTTCGTTACGGTACCAAATCACACCAAAATGGTGCAATACCGTACGAGTACATCCATACGGTACCAAACCACACCAAAACGGTACAATACCTTACGAGTCCTTCGTTACGGTACCAAACCACACCAAAACGGTGCAGTACCGTACGAGTACATCGATACGGTACCAAACCACACCAAAACGGTACAATACCTTACGAGTCCTTCGTTATGGTACCAAACCACACCAAAACGGTGCAATACCGTACGAGTACATCCATACGGTACCAAACCACACCAAAATGGTTCAATACCTTACGAGTCCTTCGTTACGGTACCAAACCACACCAAAACGGTGGAATACCGTACGAGTACATCGATATGGTACCAAACCACACCAAAACGGTACAATACCTCACGAGTCCTTCGTTACGGTACCAAACCACACCAAAACGGTGCAATACCGTACGACTACATCGATACGGTACCAAACCACACCAAAACGGTACAATACCTTACGAGTCCTTCGTTACGGTACCGAACCACACCAAAAAGGTGCAATACCGTACGAGTACATCGATACGGGACCAAACCACACCAAAACGGTACAATACCTTACGAGTCCTTCGTTATGGTACCAAACCACACCAAAACGGTGCAATACCGTACGAGTACATCCATACGGTACCAAACCACACCAAAACGGTGCAATACCGTACGAGTACATCCATACGGTACCAAACCACAACAAAACGTTGCAATACCGTACGACTACATCCATACGGTACCAAACCACAGCAAAACGGTGCAATACCGTACGAGTACATCCATACGTTACCAAACCACACCAAAACGGTACAATACCTTACGAGTCCTTCGTTACGGTACCAAATCACACCAAAATGGTGCAATACCGTACGACTACATCCATACGGTACCAAACCACAACAAAACGTTGCAATACCGTACGAGTACATCCATACGGTACCAAACCACACCAAAACGGTGCAATACCGTACGAGTACATCCATACGGTACCAAACCATACCAAAACGGTAGAATGCCTTACGAGTCCTTCGTTACGGTACCAAACCACACCAAAACGGTGCAATACCGTACGAGTACATCCATATGGTACCAAACCACAACAAAACGGTACAATACCTTACGAGTCCTTCGTTATGGTACCAAACCACACCAAAACGGTGCAATATCGTTCGAGTACATCCATACGGTACCAAACCACAACAAAACGTTGCAATACCGTACGAGTACATCCATACGGTACCAAACCACACCAAAACGGTACAATACCTTACGAGTCCTTCGTTACGGTACCAAACCACACCAAAACGGTGCAATACCGTACGAGTACATCCATACGGTACCAAACCACACCAAAACGGTACAATACCTTACGAGTCCTTTGTTACGGTAGCAAACAACAACAAAATAGTGCAATACCGTACGTGTACATCCATACGGTACCAGACCACACCAAAACGGTGCAATACCGTACGAGGACATCCATACGGTACCAAACCACAACAAAACGGTGCAATACCGTACGTGTACATCCATACGGTACCAAATCACACAAAAACGGTACAATACCTTACGAGTCCTTCGTTACGGTACCAAACCACAAGAAAATGGTGCAATACCGTACGTGTACATCCATACGATACCAAACCACACGAAAACGGTACAATACCTTACGAGTCCTTCGTTACGGTACCAAACCACACCAAAACGTTGCAATACCGTACGAGTACATCCATACGGTACCAAACCACACCAAAATAGTACAATGCCTTACGAGTCCTTCGTTACGGTACCAAACCACACCAAAACGGTGCAATACCGTACGAGTACATCCATACGGTACCAAACCACACCAAAACGGTACAATACCTTACGAGTCCTTCGTTACGGTACCAAACCACACCAAAACGAAGCAGTACCGTACGAGTACATCCATACGGTACCAAACCACAACAGAACGGTGCAATACCGTACGAGTACATCCATACGGTACCAAACCACACCAAAACGGTACACTACCCTACGAGTCCTTCGTTGCGGTACCAAACCACAACAAAACGGTGCAATACCGTACGTGTACATCCATACGGTACCAAACCACACCAAAACGGTACAATACCTTACGTCTACTTCGTTACGGAACCAAACCACAACAAAATGGTGCAATACCGTACGAGTACATCCATACGGTACTAAACCACAACAAAACGGTACAATACCTTACGAGTCCTTCATTACGGTACCAAACGACACCAAAACGGTGCAATATACCGTACGAGTACATCCGTACGGTACCATACCACACCAAACCGCTACATTACCTTACGAGTCCTTCGTTACGGTACCAAACCACACCAAAACGGTGCAATACCGTACGAGTACATCCATACGGTACCAAACCACACCAAAACGGTACAATACCTTACGAGTCCTTCGTTACGGTACCAAACCACACCAAAACGGTGCAATACCGTACGAGTACGTCCATACGGTACCAAACCACAACAAAACGGTGCAATACCGTACGAGTACATCCATACGGTAGCAAACCACAACAAAACGGTGCAATACCGTACGTGTACATCCATACGGTACCAAATCACACAAAAACGGTACAATACCTTACGAGTCCTTCGTTACGGTACCAAACCACAAGAAAATGGTGCAATACCGTACGTGTACATCCATACGATACCAAACCACACGAAAATGGTACAATACCTTAGGAGTCCTTCGTTACGGTACCAAACCACAACAAAACGGTGCAATACCGTACGTGTACATCCATACGGTACCAAACCACACCAAAACGGTACAATACCTTACGAGTCCTTCGTTACGGTACCAAAGCGCACCAAAACGGTGCAATACCGTACGAGTACATCCATACGGTACCAAACCACACCAAAACGGTACGATACCTTACGAGTCCTTCGTTACGGTACCAAACTACAACAAAATAGTGCAATACCGTACGTGTACATCCATACGGTACCCAACCACAACAAAACGGTGCAATACCGTACGAGTACATCCATACGGTACTAAACCACAACAAAACGGTACAATACCTTACGAGTCCTTCATTACGGTACCAAACGACAGCAAAACGGTGCAATATACCGAACGAGTACATCCGTACGGTACCAAACCACACCAAAACGGTACAATACCTTACGAGTCCTTCGTTACGGTACCAAACCACAACAAAACAGTGCAATACCGTACGTGTACATCCATACGGTACCAAACCACACCAAAATGGTACAATACCTTACGAGTACTTCGTTACGGTACCAAACCACACCAAAACGGGGCAATACCGTACGAGTACATCCATACGGTACCAAACCACGCCAAAACGGTATAATACCTTACGAGTCCTTCGTTATGGTACCAAACCACACCAAAACGGTGCAATACCGTACGAGTACATCCATACGGTACAAAACCACACCAAAACGGAGCAATACTGTACGAGTACATCCATACGGTACCAAACCACACCAAAACTGTGCAATACCGTACGAGTACATCCATACGGTTCCAAAGCACACCAAAACGGTACAATACCTTCCGAGTCCTTCGTTATGGTCCCAAACCACACCAAAATGGTGCAATACCGTACGAGTACATCCATACGGTACCAAACAACACAAAAATGGTACAATACCTTAGGAGTCCTTCGTTACGGTACCAAACTACACCAAAACGGTGCAATACCGTACGAGTACATCCATACGGTACCAAACCACACCAAAACGGTGCAATACCGTACGAGTACATCCATACGGTTCCAAACCACTCCAAAACGGTACAATACGTTACGAGTCCTTCGTTACAGTACCAAACCACAACAAAACGGTCCAATACCGTACGAGTACATCCATACGGTACTACACCACAACAAAACGGTACAATACCTTACGAGTCCTTCATTACGGTACCAAACGACACCAAAACAGTGCAATATACCGTACGAGTACATCCGTACGGTACCAAACCACACCAAAATGGTACAATACCTTACGAGTCCTTCGTTACGGTACCAAACCACAACAAAATAGTGCAATACCATACGTGTACATCCATACGGTACCAAACTACACCAAAATGGTACAATACCTTACGAGTCCTTCGTTACGGTACCAAACCACAACAAAATGGTGCAATACCGTACGTGTACTTCCATACGGTACCAAACCACACCAAAATGGCACAATACCTTACGAGTCCTTCGTTGCGGTACCAAACCACAACAAAACGGTGCAATACCTTACGCGTACAACCATACGGTACCAAACCACACCAAAACGGTACAATACCTTACGTCTCCTTCGTTACGGAACCAAAACACAACAAAACAGTGAAATACCGTACGAGTACATCCATACGGTACTAAACCACAACAAAACGGTACAATTCCTTACGAGTCCTTCATTACGGTACCAAACGACACCAAAACGGTGCAATATACCGTACGAGTACATCCGTACGGTACCAAACCACACCAAAATGGTACAATACCTTACGAGTCCTTCGTTACGGTACCAAACAACAACAAAACAGTGCAATACCGTACGTGTACATCCATACGGTACCAAACCACACCAAAACGGTGCAATACCGTACGAGTACATACATACGGTACCAAACCACAACAAAACGGTGCAATACCATACGTGTACATCCATACGGTACCAAATCACACAAAAATGGTACAATACCTTACGAGTCCTTCGTTAAGGTACCAAACCACAAGAAAATGGTGCAATACCGTACGTGTACATCCATACGATACCAAACCACACGAAAACGGTACAATACCTTGCGAGTCCTTCGTTACGGTACCAAACCACACCAAAACGGTGCAATACCGTACGAGTACATCCATACGGTACCAAACCACACCAAAATAGTACAATGCCTTACGAGTCCTTCGTTACGGTACCAAACCACACCAAAACGGTGCAATACCGTACGAGTACATCCATACGGTACCAAACCACACCAAAACGGTACAATACCTTACGAGTCCTTCGTTACGGTACCAATCCACACCAAAACGGAGCAGTACCGTACGAGTACATCCATACGGTACCAAACCACAACAGAACGGTGCAATACCGTACGAGTACATCCATACGGTACCAAACCACACCAAAACGGTACACTACCCTACGAGTCCTTCGTTGCGGTACCAAACCACAACAAAACGGTGCAATACCGTACGTGTACATCAATACGGTACCAAAGCACACCAAAACGGTACAATACCTTACGAGTCCTTCGTTACGATACCAAACCGCACCAAAACGGTGCAATACCGTACGAGTACTTCCATACGGTACCAAACCACACCAAAACGGTACGATACCTTACGAGTCCTTCGTTACGGTACCAAACCACAACAAAACAGTGCAATACCGTACGTGTACATCCTTACGGTACCAAACCACAACAAAACGGTGCAATACCGTACGAGTACATCCATACGGTACTAAACTACAACAAAACGGTACAATACCTTACGAGTCCTTCATTACGGTACCAAACAACACCAAAACGGTGCAATATACCGAACGAGTACATCCGTACGGTACCAAACCACACCAAAAGGGTACAATACGTTACGAGTCCTTCGTTACGGTACCAAACCTCAACAAAACAGTGCAATACCGTACGTGTACATCCATACGGTACCAAACCACCCCAAAATGGTACAATACCTTACGAGTACTTCGTGACGGTACCAAACCACACCAAAACGGGGCAATACCGTACGAGTACTTCCATACGGTACCAAACCACACCAAAATGGTACAATACCTTACGAGTCCTCCGTTATGGTACCAACCCACACCAAAACGGTGCAATACCGTACGAGTACATCCATACGATACCAAAGCACACAAAAATGGTACAATACCTTAAGAGTCCTTCGTTACCGTACCAAACTACACCAAAACGGTGCAATACCGTACTAGTACATCCATACGGTACCAAACCACACCAAAACGGTGCAATACCGTACGAGTACATCCATTCGGTACCAAACCACAACAAAACGGTGCAATAGCGTACGTGTACATCCATACGGTACCAAATCACACAAAAACGGTACAATACCTTACGAGTCCTTCGTTACGGTACGAAACCACAAGAAAATGGTGCAATACCGTACGTGTACATCCATACGGTACGTAAACACACCAAAACGGCACAATACCTTACGAGTCATTCGTTACGGTACCAATCCACAACAAAACGGTGCAATACCGTACGTGTACATCCATACGGTACCAAACCACACCAAAATGGTACAATACCTTACGAGTCCTTCGTTACGGTACCAAACCGCACCAAAACCGTACAATACCTTACGAGTCCTTCGTTACGGTGCCAAACCACACCAAAACGGTGCAATACCGTACGAGTACATCCATACGGTTCCAAACCACTCCAAAATGGTACAATACGTTACGAGTCCTTCGTTACGGTACCAAACCACAACAAAATGGTGCAATACCGTACGAGTACATCCATACGGTACCAAACCACACCAAAACGGTACAATACCTTACGAGTCCTTTGTACGGTACCAAACCACACCAAAACAGTGCAATACCGTACGAGTACATCCATACAGTTCCAAACCACCCCAAAACAGTACAATACGTTACGAGTCCTTCATTATGGTACAAAACCGCACCAAAACGGTTCAATACCGTACGAGTACATCCATACGGTACCAAACCACACCAAAATAGTACAATGCCTTACGAGTCCTTCGTTACGGTACCAAACCACACCAAAACGGTGCAATACCGTATGAGTACATCCGTACGGTACCAAACCACACCAAAACGGAACATTACCTTACGAGTCCTTCGTTACGGTACCAAACCACACCAAAACGGTGCAATACCGTACGAGTACATCCCTACGGTACCAAACCACACCAAAACGGTACAATACCCTTACGAGTCCTTCGTTACGGTACCAAACCACACCAAAACGGTACAATACCTTACGAGTCCTTCGTTACGGTACCAAACCACACCAAAACAGTGCAATACCGTACGAGTACATCCATATGGTACCAAACCACACCAAAATAGTACAATGCCTTACGAGTCATTCGTTACGGTACCAAACCACACCAAAACGGTGCAATACCGTACGAGTACATCCATACGGTACCAAACCACACCAAAACGGTACAATACCTTACGAGTCCTTCATTATGGTACCAAACCACACCAAAACGGTGCAATACCGTACGAGTACATCCATATGGTACCAAACCACACCAAAACGGAACAATACCGTACGAGTACATCCATACGGTAGCAAACCACCCCAAAACTGTGCAATACCATACGAGTATATCCATACAGTTCCAAACCACTCCAAAACGGTACAATACGTTACGTGTAACGACCCGGATTTTTGGTAAATAAAAATTTCGTTAAATATTTAAATTTTATTTTAACTACTTGGATTTGCTACTAAAAATTTCTTTTTAATTTTAATAATCCGTCATAATTAGATTTGAGACTTATAAAATTATATCTTTCACGCCGAGCAATCTAGTCATTTTTTAAAAACAAGTATACTTATAAAAGCACTTGTATATTTTCCTAACGAGTTAGATAAAATCTTTAAATTATATTTCTTGGCTAGAAATCCTACTTGGCAAGTAGAATTAGCATTCAACCGATTAGTTAGTGGAACTGGACCACCGATTCACCTAGTTACATTACCCTAACCCTAATTAGACCTTTTTGACCGTCTTTGAGCCTTTTGAACCCCCGAACCCTAATTGAACCATTAGACTATAGGAGTAATCATTTTATTCCTATGTTTAGTCATTTCACTTTACCTAGCATCATTACTTACCCTACCTATTGGATAATAAAGGCAAGGGAAAACTTTAACCTTTGGTCCATAAATGTTAGGTAAAATATTATCCCTTGGACAATAGATTTCCATGACTAGTCATATCAAATTATTACCAATATCCCTTTACCCCTTGGTCCATAATTGTTAGGGGAATTTTTGTCCCTTGGTTATTAGACCTTTGACTTGCCTAAATGCATGACAAGACAAGTCATACAAGAATCCCATCATTTTGCTTCCAAAAGAAGCAACCTTAGACTTGCCATAATGAGAACCTAGATTTGACTAGTCATTCAAGCCCATACTTACCTTCTTTAACCAATGGTTAATAAATGCTAGGAGAATTTTTGACCATTGGTTAATAGCAATTAAGTTGCCAATGAGGCTTTGATTTGACCATACAAAATCATGGGCCAAGAATATCATCATTTTACTTCCAAGACTAGTTAACCTAACCATGCATGCATGCAACCCTAAGATTTTAGCCTTAAACCTAATAATCCTAGACTTACTTTCCTAGACACTCATATATATACTTGTACACATATATATATAGACCAAGAGAGAGAGGGAGAGAACCGTGAGAGAGAGGGAGAGAGAGGCCGAAAGTGAGAGAGTGAGATGGAGTGTGTGCATGAGTTTTGATTACTTACACAAGCAACCTTTATAGCCTTAAGCCTATTTTTTGACTACATGCCAACCCATTCTAGTCTTCCAAAGTATAAAGCTAGGCCATGATTATATTCCTTCTTGCAAGCAACCTCCCCATAGACTTGACAAGTCCAAAACCCTTCATAATGACCTAAAGATTTGGCCAACAAATGGAAGTGACAACTCATGGAAGACTTGGCATGCTTTCAAGCTTGATTGGACATGACAATGGAGCAAATCCATGGGAGAAAGGAGAGAAGGGGGGGGGGGGGCCGGCCATAGAGGAGGAAGGAGAAGCTCAAGTGTTGGCTATAAATAGCACCCCATGCCTTCCATTCAACTCACACCTTCACTTCTTGCTCTCACTTCTCTCTAGAAACCATTTCTGTTTTTCCAGGCAGCCTACTGCCCTTCGTAAATCCTCAATTTTCTCCTGCTTAGGCTAGTTTTTAGAACCAACTCCCTTCGAGAAAGTTGTAGAGCACTTCGAAACCTTCAAGTTAGACCCAAGAACCATCCAAATCGGTGAAGAAATGCCAAAGATATTGGCATCCGAAGTTCAGTAAAAATCTCGGATTTCCATTTCCTGACAGCATACTGTCTCTGCCTTTATCACCATTTTTCTCCTGCCTAAAGTAGTTTCTAGGATCAACTTCCTTCACGAAAGTCGTAGAGCACTTCGAGAGCTTCAACTTCGACCCAAGAACGATCGTATTCGGCCAAATATTGACCAAGTTACTGCCATCCAAAGTTCGGTCCAGATTTGCAAGTTCACCGCCCGTAGAAAATCTTTCAACTAGCTTATTCGGCCCCGACTAGTTTCGGATCAAGGTAGATAAATCTCTACTCATTTTTCCTAGTATAACTTTAGTTATTTTGCTTATGATAAGGCAAGTTAAAGTATTAGGAATAAATAGCAAGCTCGTTTTACAAAATCTTGAAATGACATTACGATCATGTAGATTTTCTCTACTCACTTCCCTAAGTATACGTAGAACCCTAATCCAATAACTCTACGTATAGTATAAAATCTACGTTAGAGAGTAGCATGTTCTTGATTCAAAGTATCAATATCGTAGATAAGATTATCTATTGTTTGGTTTCAAGTAAATAAGCTTATCGTTTAAAATGCATGATTGTCAATAAGTTTATCTCACTAATGGAGGTATGAACATGTTGGATAAATGACTTTGTCTTAAATAAACATATGTTGTATTGAATTTCTCAAAAAGTAAGATATAACGATTTTCGAAAGATAAGATTTTAACGCTTGATTTGAAGTATTCATATTTTGATCTTTTCGAGCATGCTTAGCAATATAGAATTGGATGATCTTGTTAGATTACAATGAATGATTTATGGTTGCGTATGTGAAAAGTCCTACCGCGGAGTCTATGCATGAGAACGAGACACGGAAATCGAGAAAATAGAAACATGACACCTAGGGTGTGGTTAACAAGAAAAATGTGTTTCGAAGGAGGAAATATTTTTGAAACTACATAATGACCGATTTTGATGGCATTATGTGAGATGTGTGTGTGAATGTGTGCCAATGGGAACCCGGGACGGCGGAACCATTGTGAGGATACTCGGGAACCCGGAACGGCGGAACCGAGGTTGGGTGTGTGGCTTGGTTATCCGCGGAGAGGAGCCAATGCAAATGTGTGCCAATGGGAACCCGGTGCGGCGGAACCATTGTGAGGATACTCGGGAACCCGGAACGGCGGAACCGAGGTTGGGTGTGTTAAAAACGGATTTTGAAAATGTTGATTTGGTGATGAAAAGTGAAAATGGAGACACGGTCTACGATGAGTTGCGTAGGAGAAACACAGAAAAAACATGGACACCAACGATACTTGAATAGTGAATGTGGATGTGTGATTGTTACTATTCGTCGTATATGATTTACTGTTTGTAAGTTATGAGTTAGTGGGTAGGGTTTACTCTATTGAGCGTTGTAGCTCACGGTGTTGCCTTTTTGGTGACCCTGACATATTATATGGGTGGCGACGCCGGTATAATGTGTCAGATTTCTTAGATGAACAGGATAAGATGTACACCGTGGAAGCTTTTGGAGCAGAGGAGCTTGCTAGGATGGAAGAGCAAGCAGAGTAGTATTAGGAACCCTAGTTTCCTTCCTTGTTGAATAAATGTACCTTTTCCTTATGATGTATTTATGATGTAATAATGAGCCAAACTCTCTTTATTATATAATAAATGCCTCATTTAACGTACCCAAAAATTGGGGGCGTTACATTACGAGTCCTTCGTTACGGTACAAAACCACCCCAAAACGGTGCAATACCGTACGAGTACATCCATACGGTACCAAACCACACGAAAGTAGTACAATGCCTTACGAGTCCTTCGTTACGGTACCAAACCACACCAAAACGGTGCAATACCGTACGAGTACATCCGTACGGTACCAAACCACACCAAAACGGAACATTACCTTACGAGTCCTTCGTTACGGTACCAAACCACACCAAAACGGTGCAATACCTTACGAGTCCTTCGTTATGGTACCAAACCACACCAAAACGGTGCAATAGCGTACGAGTACATCCATACGGTACCAACCACAACAAAACGGTGCAATACCGTACGAGTACATCCATACGGTTCCAAACCACACCAAAACGGTGCAATACTGTACGAGTACATCCATACGGTACCAAACCACACCAAAACGGTACAATACCTTACGAGTCCTTCGTTACGGTATCAAACGACACCAAAACGGTGCAATATACCGTACGAGTACATCCGTACGGTACCAAACCACACCAAAATGGTACAATACCTTACGAGTCCTTCGTTACGGTACCAAACCACAACAAACTAGTGCAATACCATACGTGTACATCCATACGGTACCAACCCACACCAAAATGGTACAATACCTTACGAGTCCTTCGTTACGGTACCAAACCACAAGAAAATGGTGCAATACCGTACGTGTACATCCATACGGTACCAAACCACACCAAAACGGTACCATACCTTACGAGTCCTTCGTTGCGGTACAAAACCACAACAAAACGGTGCAATACCGTACGTGTACATCCATACGGTACCAAACGACACCAAAACGGTACAATACCTTACGAGTCCTTCGTTACGGTACCAAACCACAACAAAACGGTGGAATACCATACGTGTACATCCATACAGTACCAAACCACACCAAAAGGGTACAAAATACCTTACGAGTCCTTCGTTACGGTACCAAACCACACCAAAACAGTGCAATACCGTACGAGTACATCCATACAGTTCCAAACCACTCCAAAACAGTACAATACGTTACGAGTCCTTCGTTATGGTACAAAACCGCACCAAAACGGTGCAATACCGTACGAGTACATCCATACGGTACCAAACCACACCAAAATAGTCCAATGCCTTACGAGTCCTTCGTTACGGTACCAAACCACACCAAAACGGTGCAATACCGTATGAGTACATCCGTACGGTACCAAACCACACCAAAACGGAACATTACCTTACGAGTCCTTCGTTACGGTACCAAACCACACCAAAACGGTGCAATACCGTACGAGTACATCCCTACGGTACCAAACCACACCATAACGGTACAATACCCTTACGAGTCCTTCGTTACGGTACCAAACCACACCAAAACGGTACAATACCTTACGAGTCCTTCGTTACGGTACCAAACCACACCAAAACAGTGCAATACCGTACGAGTACATCCATATGGTACCAAACCACACCAAAATAGTACAATGCCTTACGAGTCCTTCGTTACGGTACCAAACCACACCAAAACGGTGCAATACCGTACGAGTACATCCATACGGTACCAAACCACACCAAAACGGTACAATACCTTACGAGTCCTTCATTATGGTACCAAACCACACCAAAACGGTGCAATACCGTACGAGTACATCCATATGGTACCAAACCACACCAAAACGGAACAATACCGTACGAGTACATCCATACGGTAGCAAACCACCCCAAAACTGTGCAATACCATACGAGTATATCCATACAGTTCCAAACCACTCCAAAACGGTACAATACGTTACGAGTCCTTCGTTACGGTACAAAACCACCCCAAAACGGTGCAATACCGTACGAGTACATCCATACGGTACCAAACCACACGAAAGTAGTACAATGCCTTACGAGTCCTTCGTTACGGTACCAAACCACACCAAAACGGTGCAATACCGTACGAGTACATCCGTACGGTACCAAACCACACCAAAACGGAACATTACCTTACGAGTCCTTCGTTACGGTACCAAACCACACCAAAACGGTGCAATACCTTACGAGTCCTTCGTTATGGTACCAAACCACACCAAAATGGTGCAATAGCGTACGAGTACATCCATACGGTACCAACCACAACAAAACGGTGCAATACCGTACGAGTACATCCATACGGTTCCAAACCACACCAAAACGGTGCAATACTGTACGAGTACATCCATACGGTACCAAACCACACCAAAACGGTACAATACCTTACGAGTCCTTCGTTACGGTATCAAACGACACCAAAACGGTGCAATATACCGTACGAGTACATCCGTACGGTACCAAACCACACCAAAATGGTACAATACCTTACGAGTCCTTCGTTACGGTACCAAACCACAACAAAATAGGGCAATACCATACGTGTACATCCATACGGTACCAACCCACACCAAAATGGTACAATACCTTACGAGTCCTTCGTTACGGTACCAAACCACAAAAAAATGGTGCAATACCGTACGTGTATATCCATACGGTACCAAACCACACCAAAACGGTACAATACCTTACGAGTCCTTCATTGCAGTACAAAACGACAACAAAACGGTGCAATACCGTACGTGTACATCCATACGGTACCAAACGACACCAAAACGGTACAATACCTTACGAGTCCTTCGTTACGGTACCAAACCACAACAAAACGGTGGAATACCGTACGTGTACATCCATACAGTACCAAACCACACCAAAAGGGTACAAAATACCTTACGAGTCCTTCGTTACGGTACCAAACCACACCAAAACAGTGCAATACCGTACGAGTACATCCATACAGTTCCAAACCACTCCAAAACAGTACAATACGTTACGAGTCCTTCGTTATGGTACAAAACCGCACCAAAACGGTGCAATACCGTACGAGTACATCCATACGGTACCAAACCACACCAAAATAGTACAATGCCTTACGAGTCCTTCGTTACGGTACCAAACCACACCAAAACGGTGCAATACCGTATGAGTACATCCGTACGGTACCAAACCACACCAAAACGGAACATTACCTTACGAGTCCTTCGTTACGGTACCAAACAACACCAAAACGGTGCAATACCGTACGAGTACATCCCTACGGTACCAAACCACACCAAAATAGTACAATGCCTTACGAGTCCTTCGTTACGGTACCAAACCACACCAAAACGGTGCAATACCGTACGAGTACATCCATACGGTACCAAACCACACCAAAACAGTACAATACCTTATGAGTCCTTCGTTATGGTACCAAACCACACCAAAACGGTGCAATACCGTACGAGTACATCCATATGGTACCAAACCACACCAAAACGGAACAATACCGTACGAGTACATCCATACGGTAGCAAACCACCCCAAAACTGTGCAATACCATACGAGTATATCCATACAGTTCCAAACCACTCCAAAACGGTACAATACGTTACGAGTCCTTCGTTACGGTACAAAACCACCCCAAAACGGTGCAATACCGTACGAGTACATCCATACGGTACCAAACCACACGAAAGTAGTACAATGCCTTACGAGTCCTTCGTTACGGTACCAAACCACACCAAAACGGTGCAATACCGTACGAGTACATCCGTACGGTACCAAACCACACCAAAACGGAACATTACCTTACGAGTCCTTCGTTACGGTACCAAACCACACCAAAACGGTGCAATACCTTACGAGTCCTTCGTTATGGTACCAAACCACACCAAAACGGTGCAATAGCGTACGAGTACATCCATACGGTACCAACCACAACAAAACGGTGCAATACCATACGAGTACATCCATACGTTACCAAACCACACCAAAACGGTCCAATACTGTACGAGTACATCCATACGGTACCAAACCACACCAAAACGGTACAATACCTTACGAGTCCTTCGTTACGGTACCAAACGACACCAAAACGGTGCAATATACCGTACGAGTACATCCGTACGGTACCAAACCACACCAAAACGGAACATTACCTTACGAGTCCTTCGTTACGGTACCAAACCACACCAAAATGGTGCAATACCGTACGAGTACATCCCTACGGTACCAAACCACACCAAAACGGTACAATACCCTTACAAGTCCTTCGTTACGGTACCAAACCACACCAAAACGGTACAATACCTTACGAGTCCTTCGTTACGGTACCAAACCACACCAAAACAGTGCAATACCGTACGAGTACATCCATATGGTACCAAACCACACCAAAATAGTACAATGCCTTACGAGTCCTTCGTTACGGTACCAAACCACACCAAAACTGTGCAATACCGTACGAGTACATCCATACGGTACCAAACCACACCAAAACAGTACAATACCTTACGAGTCCTTCGTTATGGTACCAAACCACACCAAAACGGTGCAATACCGTACGAGTACATCCATATGGTACCAAACCACACCAAAACGGAACAATACCGTACGAGTACATCCATACGGTAGCAAACCACCCAAAAACTGTGCAATACCATACGAGTATATCCGTACAGTTCCAAACCACTCCAAAACGGTACAATACGTTACGAGTCCTTCGTTACGGTACAAAACCACCCCAAAACGGTGCAATACCGTACGAGTACATCCATACGGTACCAAACCACACGAAAGTAGTACAATGCCTTACGAGTCCTTCGTTACGGTACCAAACCACACCAAAACGGTGCAATACCGTACGAGTACATCCGTACGGTACCAAACCACACCAAAACGGAACATTACCTTACGAGTCCTTCGTTACGGTACCAAACCACACCAAAACGGTGCAATACCTTACGAGTCCTTCGTTATGGTACCAAACCACACCAAAACGGTGCAATAGCGTACGAGTACATCCATACGGTACCAACCACAACAAAACGGTGCAATACCATACGAGTACATCCATACGTTACCAAACCACACCAAAACGGTCCAATACTGTACGAGTACATCCATACGGTACCAAACCACACCAAAACGGTACAATAACTTACGAGTCCTTCGTTACGGTACCAAACGACACCAAAACGGTGCAATATACCGTACGAGTACATCCGTACGGTACCAAACCACACCAAAATGGTACAATACCTTACGAGTCCTTCGTTACAGTACCAAACCACAACAAAATAGTGCAATACCATACGTGTACATCCATACGGTACCAACCCACACCAAAATGGTACAATACCTTACGAGTCCTTCGTTACGGTACCAAACCACAAGAAAATGGTGCAATACCGTACGTGTACATCCATACGGTACCAAACCACACCAAAACGGTACAATACCTTACGAGTCCTTCATTGCGGTACAAAACCACAACAAAACGGTGCAATACCGTACGTGTACATCCATACGGTACCAAACCACACCAAAACGGTACAATACCTTACGAGTCCTTCGTTACGGTACCAAACCACAACAAAACGGTGGAATACCGTACGTGTACATCCATACAGTACCAAACCACACCAAAATGGTACAATACCTTACGAGTCCTTCGTTACGGTACCAAACCACACCAAAACGGTGCAATACCGTACGAGTACATCCATACGGTACCAAACCACACCAAAACGGTACAATACCTTAGGAGTCCTTCGTTACGGCACCAAACCACAACAAAACGGTGCAATACCGTACGTGTACAGCCATACGGTACCAAACCACAACAAAACGGTACAATACCTTACGTCTCCTTCGTTACGGTACCAAACCACAACAAAACGGTGCAATACCATACGTGTACATCCATACGGTACCAAACCACACCAAAACGGTACAATTCCTTACAAGTCCTTCGTTACGGTACCACACCACACCAAAACGGTGCAATACCGTACGAGTACATCCATATGGTACCAAACCACATGAAAACGGTGCAATACCGTACGAGCACATCCATACGGTACCAAACCACACCAAAACGGTACAATACCTTACGAGTCGTTCGTTACGGAACCAAACCACACCAAAACGGAGCAATACCGTACGAGTACATCCATACGGTACCAAACCACACCAAAACGGTGCAATACTGTACGAGTACATCCATACGGTACCAAACCACACCAAAACGGTACAATACCTTACGAGTCCTTCGTTACGGTACCAAACCACACAAAAACGGTACAATACCGTACGAGTACATCCATACGGTACCAAACCACACCAAAACGGTGCAATACTGTACGAGTACATCCATACGGTACCAGACCACACCAAAACGGTACAATACCTTACGAGTCCTTCGTTACGGTACCAAACCACACCAAAACGGTGCAATACAGTACGAGTACATCCATACGGTTCCAAACCACACCAAAACGGTACAATACCTTACGAGTCCTATGTTACGGTACCAAACGACACCAAAACGGTGCAATACCGTACGAGTACATCCATACGGTTCCAAACCACACCAAAACGGTACAATACCTTATGAGCCCTTGGTTACGGTACCAAACGATACCAAAACGGTGCAATACCGTACGAGTACATCCATACGGTACCAAACCACACCAAAATGGTACAATACCTTACGAGTCCTTCGTTATGGTACAAAACCACACCAAAACGGTGCAATACCGGACGAGTACATCCATACGGTTCCTAACCACACCAAAATAGTACAATACCTTACGAGTCCTTTGTTACGGTACCAAACAACACCAAAACGGTGCAATACCGTACGTGTACATCCATACGGTACCAGCCACAACAAAACGGTGCAATACCGTACGAGTACATCCATACGGTACCAAACCACACCAAAACGGTATAATACCTTACGAGTCCTTCGTTGCGGTACCAAACCACAACAAAACGGTGCAATACCGTACGTGTACATCCATACGGTACCAAACCACACCAAAACGGTACAATACCTTACGAGTTCTTCGTTACGGTACCAAACCCACACCAAAACGGTGCAATACCGTACGAGTACATTCATACGGTACCAAACCACACCAACTTGGTGCAATACCGTACGAGTACATCCATACGGTCCCCAACTACACCAAAATAGTGCAATACCGTACGAGTACATCCATACGGTACAAAACCACCACAAAATGGTGCAATACCGTACGAGTACATCCATACGGTACCAAACCACACCAAAACGGTGCAATATTGTACGAGTACATCCATACGGTACCAAACCAGACCAAAACGGTACAATACCTTACGAGTCCTTCGTTACGGTACCAAACCACACCAAAACGGTGCAATACCGTACGTGTACGTCCATACGGTGCCAAACCACAACAAAACGGTGCAATACCATACGAGTACATCCATACGATACCAAACCACACCAAAACGGTATAATACCTTACGAGTCCTTCGTTGCGGTACCAAACCACAACAAAACGGTGCAATTCCGTACGTGTACATCCATACGGTACCAAACCACACCAAAACGGTACAATACCTTACGTCTCCTTCGTTACGGTACCATTCCAGAACAAAACGGTGCAATACCGTACGTGTACATCCATACGGTACCAAACCACACCAAAACTATGCAATACCTTACGAGTACATCGATACGGTACAAAAGCACACCAAAACGGTACAATACCTTACGAGTTCTTCGTTACGGTACCAAACCCACACCAAAACGGTACAATACCGTACGAGTACATTCATACGGTACCAAACCACACCAACTTGGTGCAATACCGTACGAGTACATCCATACGGTCCCCAACTACACCAAAACAGTGCAATACCGTACGAGTACATCCATACGGTACAAAACCACCACAAAATGGTGCAATACCGTACGAGTACATCCATACGGTACCAAACCACACCAAAACGGTGAAATACTATACGAGTACATCCATACGGTACCAAACCAGACCAAAACGGTACAATACCTTACGAGTCCTTCGTTACGGTACCAAACCACACCAAAACGGTGCAATACCGTACGTGTACGTCCATACGGTGCCAAACCACAATAAAACGGTGCAATACCGTACGAGTACATCCATACGGTACCAAACCACACCAAAACGGTATAATACCTTACGAGTCCTTCGTTGCGGAACCAAACCACAACAAAACGGTGCAATTCCGTACGTGTACATCCGTACGGTACCAAACCACACCAAAACAGTACAATACCTTACGTCTCTTTCGTTACGGTACCATTCCAGAACAAAACGGTGCAATACCGTACGTGTACATCCATACGGTACCAAACCACACCAAAACGGTGCAATACCTTACGAGTACATCGATACGGTACAAAAGCACACCAAAACGGTACAATACCTTACGAGTTCTTCGTTACGGTACCAAACCCACACCAAAACGGTGCAATACCGTACGAGTACATTCATACGGTACCAAACCACACCAACTTGGTGCAATACCGTACGAGTACATCCATACGGTCCCCAACTACACCAAAACAGTGCAATACCGTACGAGTACATCCATACGGTACAAAACCACCACAAAATGGTGCAATACCGTACGAGTACATCCATACGGTACCAAACCACACCAAAACGGTGCAATACTGTACGAGTACATCCATACGGTACCAAACCAGACCAAAACGGTACAATACCTTACGAGTCCTCCGTTACGGTACCAAACCACACCAAAACGGTGCAATACCGTACGTGTACGTCCATACGGTGCCAAACCACAACAAAACGGTGCAATACCGTACGAGTACATCCATACGGTACCAAACCACACCAAAACGGTATAATACCTTACGAGTCCTTCGTTGCGGTACCAAACCACAACAAAACGGTGCAATTTCGTACGTGTACATCCGTACGGTACCAAACCACACCAAAACGGTACAATACCTTACGTCTCCTTCGTTACGGTACCATTCCAGAACAAAACGGTGCAATACCGTACGTGTACATCCATACGGTACCAAACAACACCAAAACGGTGCAATACCTTACGAGTACATCGATACGGTACAAAAGCACACCAAAACGGTAGAATACCTTACGAGTTCTTCGTTACGGTACCAAACCCACACCAAAACGGTGCAATACCGTACGAGTACATTCATACGGTACCAAACCACACCAACTTGGTGCAATACCGTACGAGTACATCCATACGGTCCCCAACTACACCAAAACAGTGCAATACCGTACGAGTACATCCATACGGTACAAAACCACCACAAAATGGTGCAATACCGTACGAGTACATCCATACGGTACCAAACCACACCAAAACGGTGCAATACTGTACGAGTACATCCATACGGTACCAAACCAGACCAAAACGGTACAATACCTTACGAGTCCTTCGTTACGGTACCAAACCACACCAAAACGGTGCAATACCGTACGTGTACGTCCATACGGTACCAAACCACAACAAAACGGTGCAATACCGTACGAGTACATCCATACGGTACCAAACCACACCAAAACGGTATAATACCTTACGAGTCCTTCGTTGCGGAACCAAACCACAACAAAACGGTGCAATTCCGTACGTGTACATCCGTACGGTACCAAACCACACCAAAACGGTACAATACCTTACGTCTCCTTCGTTACGGTACCATTCCAGAACAAAACGGTGCAATACCGTACGTGTACATCCATACGGTACCAAACCACACCAAAACGGTGCAATACCTTACGAGTACATCGATACGGTACAAAAGCACACCAAAACGGTAGAATACCTTACGAGTTCTTCGTTACGGTACCAAACCCACACCAAAACGGTGCAATACCGTACGAGTACATTCATACGGTACCAAACCACACCAACTTGGTGCAATACCGTACGAGTACATCCATACGGTCCCCAACTACACCAAAACAGTGCAATACCGTACGAGTACATCCATACGGTACAAAACCACCACAAAATGGTGCAATACCGTACGAGTACATCCATACGGTACCAAACCACACCAAAACGGTGCAATACTGTACGAGTACATCCATACGGTACCAAACCAGACCAAAACGGTACAATACCTTACGAGTCCTTCGTTACGGTACCAAACCACACCAAAACGGTGCAATACCGTACGTGTACGTCCATACGGTACCAAACCACAACAAAACGGTGCAATACCGTACGAGTACATCCATACGGTACCAAACCACACCAAAACGGTATAATACCTTACGAGTCCTTCGTTGCGGAACCAAACCACAACAAAACGGTGCAATTCCGTACGTGTACATCCGTACGGTACCAAACCACACCAAAACGGTACAATACCTTACGTCTCCTTCGTTACGGTACCATTCCAGAACAAAACGGTGCAATACCGTACGTGTACATCCATACGGTACCAAACCACACCAAAACGGTGCAATACCTTACGAGTACATCGATACGGTACAAAAGCACACCAAAACGGTAGAATACCTTACGAGTTCTTCGTTATGGTACCAAACCCACACCAAAACGGTGCAATACCGTACGAGTACATTCATACGGTACCAAACCAGACCAAAACGGTACAATACCTTACGAGTCCTCCGTTACGGTACCAAACCACACCAAAACGGTGCAATACCGTACGTGTACGTCCATACGGTGCCAAACCACAACAAAACGGTGCAATACCGTACGAGTACATCCATACGGTACCAAACCACACCAAAACGGTATAATACCTTACGAGTCCTTCGTTGCGGTACCAAACCATAACAAAACGGTGCAATTCCGTACGTGTACATCCGTACGGTACCAAACCACACCAAAACGGTACAATACCTTACGTCTCCTTCGTTACGGTACCATTCCAGAACAAAACGGTGCAATACCGTACGTGTACATCCATACGGTACCAAACCACACCAAAACGGTGCAATACCTTACGAGTACATCGATACGGTACAAAAGCACACCAAAACGGTACAATACCTTACGAGTTCTTCGTTACGGTACCAAACCCACACCAAAACGGTGCAATACCGTACGAGTACATTCATACGGTACCAAACCACACCAACTTGGTGCAATACCGTACGAGTACATCCATACGGTCCCCAACTACACCAAAACAGTGCAATACCGTACGAGTACATCCATACGGTACAAAACCACCACAAAATGGTGCAATACCGTACGAGTACATCCATACGGTACCAAACCACACCAAAACGGTGCAATACTGTACGAGTACATCCATACGGTACCAAACCAGACCAAAACGGTACAATACCTTACGAGTCCTCCGTTACGGTACCAAACCACACCAAAACGGTGCAATACCGTACGTGTACGTCCATACGGTGCCAAACCACAACAAAACGGTGCAATACCGTACGAGTACATCCATACGGTACCAAACCACACCAAAACGGTATAATACCTTACGAGTCCTTCGTTGCGGTACCAAACCACAACAAAACGGTGCAATTTCGTACGTGTACATCCGTACGGTACCAAACCACACCAAAACGGTACAATACCTTACGTCTCCTTCGTTACGGTACCATTCCAGAACAAAACGGTGCAATACCGTACGTGTACATCCATACGGTACCAAACAACACCAAAACGGTGCAATACCTTACGAGTACATCGATACGGTACAAAAGCACACCAAAACGGTAGAATACCTTACGAGTTCTTCGTTACGGTACCAAACCCACACCAAAACGGTGCAATACCGTACGAGTACATTCATACGGTACCAAACCACACCAACTTGGTGCAATACCGTACGAGTACATCCATACGGTCCCCAACTACACCAAAACAGTGCAATACCGTACGAGTACATCCATACGGTACAAAACCACCACAAAATGGTGCAATACCGTACGAGTACATCCATACGGTACCAAACCACACCAAAACGGTGCAATACTGTACGAGTACATCCATACGGTACCAAACCAGACCAAAACGGTACAATACCTTACGAGTCCTTCGTTACGGTACCAAACCACACCAAAACGGTGCAATACCGTACGTGTACGTCCATACGGTACCAAACCACAACAAAACGGTGCAATACCGTACGAGTACATCCATACGGTACCAAACCACACCAAAACGGTATAATACCTTACGAGTCCTTCGTTGCGGAACCAAACCACAACAAAACGGTGCAATTCCGGACGTGTACATCCGTACGGTACCAAACCACACCAAAACGGTACAATACCTTACGTCTCCTTCGTTACGGTACCATTCAAGAACAAAACGGTGCAATACCGTACGTGTACATCCATACGGTACCAAACCACACCAAAACGGTGCAATACCTTACGAGTACATCGATACGGTACAAAAGCACACCAAAACGGTAGAATACCTTACGAGTTCTTCGTTATGGTACCAAACCCACACCAAAACGGTGCAATACCGTACGAGTACATTCATACGGTACCAAACCAGACCAAAACGGTACAATACCTTACGAGTCCTCCGTTACGGTACCAAACCACACCAAAACGGTGCAATACCGTACGTGTACGTCCATACGGTGCCAAACCACAACAAAACGGTGCAATACCGTACGAGTACATCCATACGGTACCAAACCACACCAAAACGGTATAATACCTTACGAGTCCTTCGTTGCGGTACCAAACCACAACAAAACGGTGCAATTCCGTACGTGTACATCCGTACGGTACCAAACCACACCAAAACGGTACAATACCTTACGTCTCCTTCGTTACGGTACCATTCCAGAACAAAACGGTGCAATACCGTACGTGTACATCCATACGGTACCAAACCACACCAAAACGGTGCAATACCTTACGAGTACATCGATACGGTACAAAAGCACACCAAAACGGTACAATACCTTACGAGTTCTTCGTTACGGTACCAAACCCACACCAAAACGGTGCAATACCGTACGAGTACATTCATACGGTACCAAACCACACCAACTTGGTGCAATACCGTACGAGTACATCCATACGGTCCCCAACTACACCAAAACAGTGCAATACCGTACGAGTACATCCATACGGTACAAAACCACCACAAAATGGTGCAATACCGTACGAGTACATCCATACGGTACCAAACCACACCAAAACGGTGCAATACTGTACGAGTACATCCATACGGTACCAAACCAGACCAAAACGGTACAATACCTTACGAGTCCTCCGTTACGGTACCAAACCACACCAAAACGGTGCAATACCGTACGTGTACGTCCATACGGTGCCAAACCACAACAAAACGGTGCAATACCGTACGAGTACATCCATACGGTACCAAACCACACCAAAACGGTATAATACCTTACGAGTCCTTCGTTGCGGTACCAAACCACAACAAAACGGTGCAATTCCGTACGTGTACATCCGTACGGTACCAAACCACACCAAAACGGTACAATACCTTACGTCTCCTTCGTTACGGTACCATTCCAGAACAAAACGGTGCAATACCGTACGTGTACATCCATACGGTACCAAACCACACCAAAACGGTGCAATACCTTACGAGTACATCGATACGGTACAAAAGCACACCAAAACGGTAGAATACCTTACGAGTTCTTCGTTACGGTACCAAACCCACACCAAAACGGTGCAATACCGTACGAGTACATTCATACGGTACCAAACCACACCAACTTGGTGCAATACCGTACGAGTACATCCATACGGTCCCCAACTACACCAAAACAGTGCAATACCGTACGAGTACATCCATACGGTACAAAACCACCACAAAATGGTGCAATACTGTACGAGTACATCCATACGGTACCAAACCACACCAAAACGGTGCAATACTGTACGAGTACATCCATACGGTACCAAACCAGACCAAAACGGTACAATACCTTACGAGTCCTTCGTTACGGTACCAAACCACACCAAAACGGTGCAATACCGTACGTGTACGTCCATACGGTGCCAAACCACAACAAAACGGTGCAATACCGTACGAGTACATCCATACGGTACCAAACCACACCAAAACGGTATAATACCTTACGAGTCCTTCGTTGCGGAACCAAACCACAACAAAACGGTGCAATTCCGTACGTGTACATCCGTACGGTACCAAACCACACCAAAACGGTACAATACCTTACGTCTCCTTCGTTACGGTACCATTCCAGAACAAAACGGTGCAATACCGTACGTGTACATCCATACGGTACCAAACCACACCAAAACGGTTCAATACCTTACGAGTACATCGATACGGTACAAAAGCACACCAAAACGGTAGAATACCTTACGAGTTCTTCGTTACGGTACCAAACCCGCACCAAAACGGTGCAATACCGTACGAGTACATTCATACGGTACCAAACCAGACCAAAACGGTACAATACCTTACGAGTCCTCCGTTACGGTACCAAACCACACCAAAACGGTGCAATACCGTACGTGTACGTCCATACGGTGCCAAACCACAACAAAACGGTGCAATACCGTACGAGTACATCCATACGGTACCAAACCACACCAAAACGGTATAATACCTTACGAGTCCTTCGTTGCGGTACCAAACCACAACAAAACGGTGCAATTCCGTACGTGTACATCCGTACGGTACCAAACCACACCAAAACGGTACAATACCTTACGTCTCCTTCGTTACGGTACCATTCCAGAACAAAACGGTGCAATACCGTACGTGTACATCCATACGGTACCAAACCACACCAAAACGGTGCAATACCTTACGAGTACATCGATACGGTACAAAAGCACACCAAAACGGTACAATACCTTACGAGTTCTTCGTTACGGTACCAAACCCACACCAAAACGGTGCAATACCGTACGAGTACATTCATACGGTACCAAACCAGACCAAAACGGTACAATACCTTACGAGTCCTCCGTTACGGTACCAAACCACACCAAAACGGTGCAATACCGTACGTGTACGTCCATACGGTGCCAAACCACAACAAAACGGTGCAATACCGTACGAGTACAACCATACGGTACCAAACCACACCAAAACGGTATAATACCTTACGAGTCCTTCGTTGCGGTACCAAACCACAACAAAACGGTGCAATTCCGTACGTGTACATCCGTACGGTACCAAACCACACCAAAACGGTACAATACCTTACGTCTCCTTCGTTACGGTACCATTCCAGAACAAAACGGTGCAATACCGTACGTGTACATCCATACGGTACCAAACCACACCAAAACGGTGCAATACCTTACGAGTACATCGATACGGTACAAAAGCACACCAAAACGGTAGAATACCTTACGAGTTCTTCGTTACGGTACCAAACCCACACCAAAACGGTGCAATACCGTACGAGTACATTCATACGGTACCAAACCACACCAACTTGGTGCAATACCGTACGAGTACATCCATACGGTCCCCAACTACACCAAAACAGTGCAATACCGTACGAGTACATCCATACGGTACAAAACCACCACAAAATGGTGCAATACTGTACGAGTACATCCATACGGTACCAAACCACACCAAAACGGTGCAATACTGTACGAGTACATCCATACGGTACCAAACCAGACCAAAACGGTACAATACCTTACGAGTCCTTCGTTACGGTACCAAACCACACCAAAACGGTGCAATACCGTACGTGTACGTCCATACGGTGCCAAACCAAAACAAAACGGTGCAATACCGTACGAGTACATCCATACGGTACCAAACCACACCAAAACGGTATAATACCTTACGAGTCCTTCGTTGCGGAACCAAACCACAACAAAACGGTGCAATTCCGTACGTGTACATCCGTACGGTACCAAACCACACCAAAACGGTACAATACCTTACGTCTCCTTCGTTACGGTACCATTCCAGAACAAAACGGTGCAATACCGTACGTGTACATCCATACGGTACCAAACCACACCAAAACGGTTCAATACCTTACGAGTACATCGATACGGTACAAAAGCACACCAAAACGGTAGAATACCTTACGAGTTCTTCGTTACGGTACCAAACCCGCACCAAAACGGTGCAATACCGTACGAGTACATTCATACGGTACCAAACCAGACCAAAACGGTACAATACCTTACGAGTCCTCCGTTACGGTACCAAACCACACCAAAACGGTGCAATACCGTACGTGTACGTCCATACGGTGCCAAACCACAACAAAACGGTGCAATACCGTACGAGTACATCCATACGGTACCAAACCACACCAAAACGGTATAATACCTTACGAGTCCTTCGTTGCGGTACCAAACCACAACAAAACGGTGCAATTCCGTACGTGTACATCCGTACGGTACCAAACCACACCAAAACGGTACAATACCTTACGTCTCCTTCGTTACGGTACCATTCCAGAACAAAACGGTGCAATACCGTACGTGTACATCCATACGGTACCAAACCACACCAAAACGGTGCAATACCTTACGAGTACATCGATACGGTACAAAAGCACACCAAAACGGTACAATACCTTACGAGTTCTTCGTTACGGTACCAAACCCACACCAAAACGGTGCAATACCGTACGAGTACATTCATACGGTACCAAACCAGACCAAAACGGTACAATACCTTACGAGTCCTCCGTTACGGTACCAAACCACACCAAAACGGTGCAATACCGTACGTGTACGTCCATACGGTGCCAAACCACAACAAAACGGTGCAATACCGTACGAGTACAACCATACGGTACCAAACAACACCAAAACGGTATAATACCTTACGAGTCCTTCGTTGCGGTACCAAACCACAACAAAACGGTGCAATTCCGTACGTGTACATCCGTACGGTACCAAACCACACCAAAACGGTACAATACCTTACGTCTCCTTCGTTACGGTACCATTCCAGAACAAAACGGTGCAATACCGTACGTGTACATCCATACGGTACCAAACCACACCAAAACGGTGCAATACCTTACGAGTACATCGATACGGTACAAAAGCACACCAAAACGGTAGAATACCTTACGAGTTCTTCGTTACGGTACCAAACCCACACCAAAACGGTGCAATACCGTACGAGTACATTCATACGGTACCAAACCACACCAACTTGGTGCAATACCGTACGAGTACATCCATACGGTCCCCAACTACACCAAAACAGTGCAATACCGTACGAGTACATCCATACGGTACAAAACCACCACAAAATGGTGCAATACTGTACGAGTACATCCATACGGTACCAAACCACACCAAAACGGTGCAATACTGTACGAGTACATCCATACGGTACCAAACCAGACCAAAACGGTACAATACCTTACGAGTCCTTCGTTACGGTACCAAACCACACCAAAACGGTGCAATACCGTACGTGTACGTCCATACGGTGCCAAACCAAAACAAAACGGTGCAATACCGTACGAGTACATCCATACGGTACCAAACCACACCAAAACGGTATAATACCTTACGAGTCCTTCGTTGCGGAACCAAACCACAACAAAACGGTGCAATTCCGTACGTGTACATCCGTACGGTACCAAACCACACCAAAACGGTACAATACCTTACGTCTCCTTCGTTACGGTACCATTCCAGAACAAAACGGTGCAATACCGTACGTGTACATCCATACGGTACCAAACCACACCAAAACGGTGCAATACCTTACGAGTACATCGATACGGTACAAAAGCACACCAAAACGGTAGAATACCTTACGAGTTCTTCGTTACGGTACCAAACCCACACCAAAACGGTGCAATACCGTACGAGTACATTCATACGGTACCAAACCACACCAACTTGGTGTAATACCGTACGAGTACATCCATACGGTCCCCAACTACACCAAAACAGTGCAATACCGTACGAGTACATCCATACGGTAAAAAACCACCACAAAATGGTGCAATACCGTACGAGTACATCCATACGGTACCAAACCACACCAAAACGGTGCAATACTGTACGAGTACATCCATACGGTACCAAACCAGACCAAAACGGTACAATACCTTACGAGTCCTTCGTTACGGTACCAAACCACACCAAAACGGTGCAATACCGTACGTGTACGTCCATACGGTGCCAAACCACAACAAAACGGTGCAATACCGTACGAGTACATCCATACGGTACCAAACCACACCAAAACGGTATAATACCTTACGAGTCCTTCGTTGCGGTACCAAACCACAACAAAACGGTGCAATTCCGTACGTGTACATCCGTACCGTACCAAACCACACCAAAACGGTACAATACCTTACGTCTCCTTCGTTACGGTACCATTCCAGAACAAAACGGTGCAATACCGTACGTGTACATCCATACGGTACCAAACCACACCAAAACGGTGCAATACCTTACGAGTACATCGATACGGTACAAAAGCACACCAAAACGGTACAATACCTTACGAGTTCTTCGTTACGGTACCAAACCCACACCAAAACGGTGCAATACCGTACGAGTACATTCATACGGTACCAAACCACACCAACTTGGTGCAATACCGTACGAGTACATCCATACGGTCCCCAACTACACCAAAACAGTGCAATACCGTACGAGTACATCCATACGGTACAAAACCACCACAAAATGGTGCAATACCGTACGAGTACATCCATACGGTACCAAACCACACCAAAACGGTGCAATACTGTACGAGTACATCCATACGGTACCAAACCAGACCAAAACGGTACAATACCTTACGAGTCCTTCGTTACGGTACCAAACCACACCAAAACGGTGCAATACCGTACGTGTACGTCCATACGGTGCCAAACCACAACAAAACGGTGCAATACCGTACGAGTACATCCATACGGTACCAAACCACACCAAAACGGTATAATACCTTACGAGTCCTTCGTTGCGGAACCAAACCACAACAAAACGGTGCAATTCCGTACGTGTACATCCGTACGGTACCAAACCACACCAAAACGGTACAATACCTTACGTCTCCTTCGTTACGGTACCATTCCAGAACAAAACGGTGCAATACCGTACGTGTACATCCATACGGTACCAAACCACACCAAAACGGTGCAATACCTTACGAGTACATCGATACGGTACAAAAGCACACCAAAACGGTAGAATACCTTACGAGTTCTTCGTTACGGTACCAAACCCACACCAAAACGGTGCAATACCGTACGAGTACATTCATACGGTACCAAACCACACCAACTTGGTGTAATACCGTACGAGTACATCCATACGGTCCCCAACTACACCAAAACAGTGCAATACCGTACGAGTACATCCATACGGTACAAAACCACAGCAAAATGGTGCAATACCGTACGAGTACATCCATACGGTACCAAACCACACCAAAACGGTGCAATACTGTACGAGTACATCCATACGGTACCAAACCAGACCAAAACGGTACAATACCTTACGAGTCCTTCGTTACGGTACCAAACCACACCAAAACGGTGCAATACCGTACGTGTACGTCCATACGGTGCCAAACCACAACAAAACGGTGCAATACCGTACGAGTACATCCATACGGTACCAAACCACACCAAAACGGTATAATACCTTACGAGTCCTTCGTTGCGGTACCAAACCACAACAAAACGGTGCAATTCCGTACGTGTACATCCGTACGGTACCAAACCACACCAAAACGGTACAATACCTTACGTCTCCTTCGTTACGGTACCATTCCAGAACAAAACGGTGCAATACCGTACGTGTACATCCATACGGTACCAAACCACACCAAAACGGTGCAATACCTTACGAGTACATCGATACGGTACAAAAGCACACCAAAACGGTACAATACCTTACGAGTTCTTCGTTACGGTACCAAACCCACACCAAAATGGTGCAATACCGTACGAGTACATTCATACGGTACCAAACCACACCAACTTGGTGCAATATCGTACGAGTACATCCATACGGTCCCCAACTACACCAAAACAGTGCAATACCGTACGAGTACATCCATACGGTACAAAACCACCACAAAATGGTGCAATACCGTACGAGTACATCCATACGGTACCAAACCACACCAAAACGGTGCAATACTGTACGAGTACATCCATACGGTACCAAACCAGACCAAAACGGTACAATACCTTACGAGTCCTTCGTTACGGTACCAAACCACACCAAAACGGTGCAATACCGTACGTGTACGTCCATACGGTGCCAAACCACAACAAAACGGTGCAATACCGTACGAGTACATCCATACGGTACCAAACCACACCAAAACGGTATAATACCTTACGAGTCCTTCGTTGCGGAACCAAACCACAACAAAACGGTGCAATTCCGTACGTGTACATCCGTACGGTACCAAACCACACCAAAACGGTACAATACCTTACGTCTCCTTCGTTACGGTACCATTCCAGAACAAAACGGTGCAATACCGTACGTGTACATCCTTACGGTACCAAACCACACCAAAACGGTGCAATACCTTACGAGTACATCGATACGGTACAAAAGCACACCAAAACGGTACAATACCTTACGAGTTCTTCGTTACGGTACCAAACCCACACCAAAACGGTGCAATACCGTACGAGTACATTCATACGGTACCAAACCACACCAACTTGGTGCAATACCGTACGAGTACATCCATACGGTCCCCAACTACACCAAAAGAGTGCAATACCGTACGAGTACATCCATACGGTACAAAACCACCACAAAATGGTGCAATACCGTACGAGTACATCCATACGGTACCAAACCACACCAAAACGGTGCAATACTGTACGAGTACATCCATACGGTACCAAACCAGACCAAAACGGTACAATACCTTACGAGTCCTTCGTTACGGTACCAAACCACACCAAAACGGTGCAATACCGTACGTGTACGTCCATAAGGTGCCAAACCACAACAAAACGGTGCAGTACCGTACGAGTACATCCATACGGTACCAAACCACACCAAAACGGTATAATACCTTACGAGTCCTTCGTTGCGGTACCAAACCACAACAAAACGGTGCAATTCCGTACGTGTACATCCGTACGGTACCAAACCACACCAAAACGGTACAATACCTTACGAGTCCTTCGTTACGGTACCAAACCACACCAAAACGGTGCAATACCTTACGAGTACATCGATACGGTACCAAACCACACCAAAACGGTACAATACCTTAAGAGTACTTCGTTACGGTACCAAACCGCACCAAAACAGTGCAATACCGTACGAGTACATCCATACGGTACAAAACCACACCAAAACGGTGCAATACTGTACGAGTACATCCATATGGTACAAAACCACACCAAAACGGTACAATACCTTACGAGTCCTTCGTTACGGTACCAAACCACACCAAAACGGTGCAATACCTTACGAGTACATCGATACGGTACCAAACCACACCAAAACGGTACAATACCTTAAGAGTTCTTCGTTACGGTACCAAACCATACCAAAACGGTGCAATACCGTACGAGTACATTCATACGGTACCAAACCACACCAAAACGGAGCAATACCGTACGAGTACATCCATACGGTCTCCAAATTTTCACCAAAACGGTGCAATACCGTACGAGTACATCCATACGGTACAAAACCATAACAAAACGGTGCAATACCGTACGAGTACATCCATACGGTACCAAACCACACCAAAACGGTACAATACCTTATGAGTCCTTCGTTACGGTACCAAACCACAACAAAACGGTGCAATACCATACGTGTACATACATACAGTACCAAACCACACCAAAGTTGTACAATACCTTACGAGTCCTTTGTTACGGTACCAAACCACACCTAAACAGTGCAATACCGTCCGAGTACGTCCATACGGTACTAAACCACAACAAAACGGTGCAATACCGTACGAGTACATCCATACGGTACCAAACAACACCAAAACGGTACAATACCTTATGAGTCCTTCGTTACGGTACCAAACCACAACAAAACGGAGCAATACCGTACGTGTACATCCATACAGTACCAAACCACACCAAAATGGTACAATACCATACGAGTCCTTTGTTACGGTACCAAACCCCACCAAAACGGTGCTATACCGTACGAGTACATCCATTCGGTACGAAACCACACCAAAACGGTACAATACCTTACGAGTCCTTCGTTACGGTACCAAACCACACCAAAACGGTGCAATACCGTACGAGTACGTCCATACGGTACCAAACCACAACAAAACGGTGCAATACCGTACGAGTACATCCATACGGTACCAAACCACACCAAAACGGTACAATACCTTATGAGTCCTTCGTTACGGTACCAAACCACAACAAAACGGTGCAATACCGTACGTGTACATCCATACAGTACCAAACCACACCAAAATGGTACAATCCCATACGAGTCCTTTGTTACGGTACCAAACCACACCAAAACGGTGCAATACCGTACGAGTACATCCATTCGCTACGAAACCACACGAAAACAGTACAATACCTTACGAGTCCTTCGTTACGGTACCAAACCTCACCAAAACGGTGCAATACCTTACGAGTACATCCATACGGTACCAAACCACACCAAAACGGTACAATACCTTACGAGTTCTTCGTTACGGTACCAAACCACACCAAAACGGTGCAATACCGTACAAGTACATACATACGGTACAAAACCACAACAAAACGGTGCAATACCGTACGAGTACATCCATACGGTACCCAACTACACCAAAACGGTGCAATACCGCACGAGTACATCCATTCGGTACCAAACCACACCAAAACGGTGCAATACTGTACGAGTACATCCATACGGTACCAAACCACACCAAAACGGTACAATACCTTATGAGTCCTTCGTTACGGTACTAAACCACAACAAAACGGTTCAATACCGTACGTGTACATCCATACAGTACCAAACCACATCAAAGTGGTACAATACCTTTCGAGTCTTTTGTTACGGTACCAAACCACACCTAAACGGTGCAATACCGTACGAGTACGTCCATACGGTACCAAACCACAACAAAACGGTGCAATACCGTACGTGTACATCCATACAGTACCAAACCACACCAAAATGGTACAATACCATACGAGTCCTTTGTTACGGTACCAAACCACACCAAAACGGTGCAATACCGTACGAGTACATCCATACGGTACAAAACCACACCAAAACGGTGCAATACCGTACGAGTACATCCATACGGTACAAAACCACACCAAAACGGTACAATACCTTACGAGTCCTTCGTTACGGTACCAAACCACACCAAAACGGTGCAATACCTTACGAGTAAATCGATACGGTACCAAACCACACCAAAACGGTACAATACCTTAAGAGTTCTTCGTTATGGTACCAAACCATACCAAAACGGTGCAATACCGTACGAGTACATTCATACGGTACCAAACCACACCAAAACGGAGCAATACCGTACGAGTACATCCATACGGTCTCCAAATTTTCACCAAAACGGTTCAATACCGTACGAGTACATCCATACAGTACCAAACCACACCAAAACGGTACAATACCTTATGAGTCCTTCGTTACGGTACCAAACCACAACAAAACGGTGCAATACCGTACGTGTACATCCATACAGTACCAAACCACACCAAAGTGGTACAATACCTTACGAGTCCTTTGTTACGGTACGAAACCACACATAAACGGTGCAATACCGTACGAGTACGTCCATACGGTACGAAACCGCAACAAAACGGTGCAATACCGTACGAGTACATCCATACGGTACCAAACAACACCAAAACGGTACAATACCTTATGAGTCCTTCGTTACGGTACCAAACCATAACAAAACGGTGCAATACCGTACGTGTACATCGATACAGTACCAAACCACACCAAAATGGTACAATACCATACGAGTCCTTTGTTACGGTACCAAACCCCACCAAAACGGTGCTATACCGTACGAGTACATCCATTCGGTACGAAACCACACCAAAACGGTACAATACCTTACGAGTCCTTCGTTACGGGACCAAACCACACCAAAACGGTGCAATACCGTACGAGTACGTCCATACGGTACCAAACCACAACAAAACGGTGCAATACCGTACGAGTACATCCATACGGTACCAAACCACACCAAAATGGTACAATACCTTATGAGTCCTTCGTTACGGTACCAAACCACAACAAAACGGTGCAATACCGTACGGGTACATCCATACAGTACCAAACCACACCAAAATGGTACAATACCATACGAGTCCTTTGTTACCGTACCAAACCACACGAAAACGGTGCAATACCGTACGAGTACATCCATTCGCTACGAAACCACACGAAAACGGTACAATACCTTACGAGTCCTTCGTTACGGTACCAAACCTCACCAAAACGGTGCAATACCTTACGAGTACATCCATACGGTACCAAACCACACCAAAACGGTACAATACCTTACGAGTTCTTCGTTACGGTACCAAACCACACCAAAACGGTGCAATACCGTACGAGTACATCCATACGGTACAAAACCACACCAAAACGGTGCAATACCGTACGAGTACATCCATACGGTACAAAACCACACCAAAACGGTACAATACCATACGAGTCCTTTGTTACGGTACCAAACCACACCAAAACGGTGCAATACCGGACGAGTACATCCATACGGTACAAAACCACACCAAAACGGTGCAATACCGTACGAGTACATCCATACGGTACAAAACCACACCAAAACGGTACAATACCTTACGAGTCCTTCGTTACGGTACCAAACCACACCAAAACGGTGCAATACCTTACGAGTACATCGATACGGTACCAAACCACACCAAAATGGTACAATACCTTACGAGTTCTTCGTTACGGTACCAAACCATACCAAAACGGTGCAATACCGTATGAGTACATTCATACGGTACCAAACCACACCAAAATTGAGCAATACCGTACGAGTACATCCATACGGTCCCCAACTACACCAAAACGGTGCAATACCGTACGAGTACATCCATACGGTACAAAACGACAACAAAACGGTGCAATACCGTACGAGTACATCCATACGGTACCAAACCACACCAAAACGGTGCAATACTGTACGAGTACATCCATACGGTACCAAACCACACCAAAACGGTACAATACCTTATGAGTCCTTCGTTACGGTACCAAACCACAACAAAACGGTGCAATACCGTACGTGTACATCCATACAGTACCAAACCACACCAAAGTGGTACAATACCTTACGAGTCCTTTGTTACGGTACCAAACCACACCTAAACGGTGCAATACCGTACGAGTACGTCCATACGGTACCAAACCACAACAAAACGGTGCAATACCGAACGAGTACATCCATGCGGTACCAAACCACACCAAAACGGTACAATACCTTAAGAGTCCTTCGTTACGGTACCAAACCACAACAAAACGGGGCAATACCGTACGTGTACATCCATACAGTACCAAACCACACCAAAATGGTACAATACCATGCGAGTCCTTTGTTACGGTACCAAACCACACCAAAACGGTGCAATACCGTACGAGTACATCCATTCGGTACGAAACCACACCAAAACGGTACAATACCTTACAAGTCCTTCGTTACGGTACCAAACCACACCAAAACGGTGCAATACCGTACGAGTACGTCCATACGGTACCAAACCACAACAAAACGGTGCAATACCGTACGAGTATATCCATACGGTACCAAACCACACCAAAACGGTACAATACCTTATGAGTCCTTCGTTACGGTACCAAACCACAACAAAACGGTGCAATACCGTACGTGTACATCCATACAGTACCAAACCACACCAAAATGGTAGAATACCATACGAGTCCTTTGTTACGGTACCAAACCACACCAAAACGGTGCAATACCGTACGAGTACATCCATTCGGTACGAAACCACACCAAAACGGTACAATACCTTACGAGCCCTTCGTTAGGTACAAAACCACACCAAAACGGTGCAATACCTTACGAGTACATCCATACGGTACCAAACCACACCAAAACGGTACAATACCTTACGAGTTCTTCGTTACGGTACCAAACCACACCAAAACGGTGCAATACCGTACGAGTACATTCATACGGTACCAAACCACACCAAAACGGTGCAATACTGTACCAGTACATCCATACGGTCCCCAACTACACCAAAACGGTGCAATACCGTACGAGTACATCCATACGGTACAAAACCACAACAAAACGGTGCAATACTGTACGGGTACATCCATACGGTACCTAACCACACAAAAATGGTGCAATACTGTATGAGTACATCCATACGGTACCAAACCAGATCAAAACGGTACAATACCATACAAGTCCTTCGTTACGGTACCAAAGCACACCCAAACGGTGCAATACCGTACGAGTACGTCCATACGGTACCAAACCACAACAAAACGGTGCAATACCGTACGAGTACATCCATACGGAACCAAACCACAACAAAACGGTGCAATACCGTACGTGTACATCCATACAGGACCAAACCACACCAAAATGGTTCAATACCTTACGAGTCGTTTGTTACGGTACCGAACCACACCAAAACGGTGCAATACCGTACGAGTACATCCATATGGTACCAAACCACACCAAAACGGTACAATACCTTACGAGTCCTTCGTTACGGTACCAAACCACACCAAAACGGTGCAATACCTTACGAGTACATCAATACGGTACCAAACCACACCAAAAAGGTGCAATACCTTACGAGTACATCGATACGGTACCAAACCACACCAAAACGGTACAATACCTTACGAGTTCTTCGTTACGGTACCAAACCACACCAAAACGGTGCAATACGATACGAGTACATCCATACGGTACCAAACCACACCAAAGTGGTACAATACCTTACGAGTCCTTTGTTACGGTACCAAACCACACCTAAACGGTGCAATACCGTACGTGTACATCCATTCGGTACGAAACCACACCAAAACGGTGCAATACTGTACGAGTACATCCATACGGTACCAAACCAGAACAAAACGGTACAATACCTTACGAGTCCTTCGTCACGGTACCAAACCACACCAAAACGGTGCAATACCTTACGAGTTCTTCGTTACGGTACCAAACCACACCAAAACGGTACAATACCTTAAGAGTTCTTCGTTATGGTACCAAACCATACCAAAACGGTGCAATACCGTACGAGTACATTCATACGGTACCAAACCACACCAAAACGGAGCAATACCGTACGAGTACATCCATACGGTCTCCAAATTTTCACCAAAACGGTTCAATACCGTACGAGTACATCCATACAGTACCAAACCACACCAAAACGGTACAATACCTTATGAGTCCTTCGTTACGGTACCAAACCACAACAAAACGGTGCAATACCGTACGTGTACATCCATACAGTACCAAACCACACCAAAGTGGTACAATACCTTACGAGTCCTTTGTTACGGTACGAAACCACACATAAACGGTGCAATACCGTACGAGTACGTCCATACGGTACGAAACCGCAACAAAACGGTGCAATACCGTACGAGTACATCCATACGGTACCAAACAACACCAAAACGGTACAATACCTTATGAGTCCTTCGTTACGGTACCAAACCATAACAAAACGGTGCAATACCGTACGTGTACATCGATACAGTACCAAACCACACCAAAATGGTACAATACCATACGAGTCCTTTGTTACGGTACCAAACCCCACCAAAACGGTGCTATACCGTACGAGTACATCCATTCGGTACGAAACCACACCAAAACGGTACAATACCTTACGAGTCCTTCGTTACGGGACCAAACCACACCAAAACGGTGCAATACCGTACGAGTACGTCCATACGGTACCAAACCACAACAAAACGGTGCAATACCGTACGAGTACATCCATACGGTACCAAACCACACCAAAATGGTACAATACCTTATGAGTCCTTCGTTACGGTACCAAACCACAACAAAACGGTGCAATACCGTACGGGTACATCCATACAGTACCAAACCACACCAAAATGGTACAATACCATACGAGTCCTTTGTTACCGTACCAAACCACACGAAAACGGTGCAATACCGTACGAGTACATCCATTCGCTACGAAACCACACGAAAACGGTACAATACCTTACGAGTCCTTCGTTACGGTACCAAACCTCACCAAAACGGTGCAATACCTTACGAGTACATCCATACGGTACCAAACCACACCAAAACGGTACAATACCTTACGAGTTCTTCGTTACGGTACCAAACCACACCAAAACGGTGCAATACCGTACGAGTACATCCATACGGTACAAAACCACACCAAAACGGTGCAATACCGTACGAGTACATCCATACGGTACGAAACCACACCAAAACGGTACAATACCATACGAGTCCTTTGTTACGGTACCAAACCACACCAAAACGGTGCAATACCGGACGAGTACATCCATACGGTACAAAACCACACCAAAACGGTGCAATACCGTACGAGTACATCCATACGGTACAAAACCACACCAAAACGGTACAATACCTTACGAGTCCTTCGTTACGGTACCAAACCACACCAAAACGGTGCAATACCTTACGAGTACATCGATACGGTACCAAACCACACCAAAACGGTACAATACCTTACGAGTTCTTCGTTACGGTACCAAACCATACCAAAACGGTGCAATACCGTATGAGTACATTCATACGGTACCAAACCACACCAAAATGGAGCAATACCGTACGAGTACATCCATACGGTCCCCAACTACACCAAAACGGTGCAATACCGTACGAGTACATCCATACGGTACAAAACGACAACAAAACGGTGCAATACCGTACGAGTACATCCATACGGTACCAAACCACACCAAAACGGTGCAATACTGTACGAGTACATCCATACGGTACCAAACCACACCAAAACGGTACAATACCTTATGAGTCCTTCGTTACGGTACCAAACCACAACAAAACGGTGCAATACCGTACGTGTACATCCATACAGTACCAAACCACACCAAAGTGGTACAATACCTTACGAGTCCTTTGTTACGGTACCAAACCACACCTAAACGGTGCAATACCGTACGAGTACGTCCATACGGTACCAAACCACAACAAAACGGTGCAATACCGTACGAGTACATCCATGCGGTACCAAACCACACCAAAACGGTACAATACCTTAAGAGTCCTTCGTTACGGTACCAAACCACAACAAAACGGTGCAATACCGTACGTGTACATCCATACAGTACCAAACCACACCAAAATGGTACAATACCATGCGAGTCCTTTGTTACGGTACCAAACCACACCAAAACGGTGCAATACCGTACGAGTACATCCATTCGGTACGAAACCACACCAAAACGGTACAATACCTTACAAGTCCTTCGTTACGGTACCAAACCACACCAAAACGGTGCAATACCGTACGAGTACGTCCATACGGTACCAAACCACAACAAAACGGTGCAATACCGTACGAGTATATCCATACGGTACCAAACCACACCAAAACGGTACAATACCTTATGAGTCCTTCGTTACGGTACCAAACCACAACAAAACGGTGCAATACCGTACGTGTACATCCATACAGTACCAAACCACACCAAAATGGTAGAATACCATACGAGTCCTTTGTTACGGTACCAAACCACACCAAAACGGTGCAATACCGTACGAGTACATCCATTCGGTACGAAACCACACCAAAACGGTACAATACCTTACGAGCCCTTCGTTAGGTACCAAACCACACCAAAACGGTGCAATACCTTACGAGTACATCCATACGGTACCAAACCACACCAAAACGGTACAATACCTTACGAGTTCTTCGTTACGGTACCAAACCACACCAAAACGGTGCAATACCGTACGAGTACATTCATACGGTACCAAACCACACCAAAACGGTGCAATACTGTACCAGTACATCCATACGGTCCCCAACTACACCAAAACGGTGCAATACCGTACGAGTACATCCATACGGTACAAAACCACAACAAAACGGTGCAATACTGTACGGGTACATCCATACGGTACCTAACCACACCAAAATGGTGCAATACTGTATGAGTACATCCATACGGTACCAAACCAGATCAAAACGGTACAATACCATACAAGTCCTTCGTTACGGTACCAAAGCACACCCAAACGGTGCAATACCGTACGAGTACGTCCATACGGTACCAAACCACAACAAAACGGTGCAATACCGTACGAGTACATCCATACGGAACCAAACCACAACAAAACGGTGCAATACCGTACGTGTACATCCATACAGGACCAAACCACACCAAAATGGTTCAATACCTTACGAGTCGTTTGTTACGGTACCGAACCACACCAAAACGGTGCAATACCGTACGAGTACATCCATATGGTACCAAACCACACCAAAACGGTACAATACCTTACGAGTCCTTCGTTACGGTACCAAACCACACCAAAACGGTGCAATACCTTACGAGTACATCAATACGGTACCAAACCACACCAAAAAGGTGCAATACCTTACGAGTACATCGATACGGTACCAAACCACACCAAAACGGTACAATACCTTACGAGTTCTTCGTTACGGTACCAAACCACACCAAAACGGTGCAATACGATACGAGTACATCCATACGGTACCAAACCACACCAAAGTGGTACAATACCTTACGAGTCCTTTGTTACGGTACCAAACCACACCTAAACGGTGCAATACCGTACGTGTACATCCATTCGGTACGAAACCACACCAAAACGGTGCAATACTGTACGAGTACATCCATACGGTACCAAACCAGAACAAAACGGTACAATACCTTACGAGTCCTTCGTCACGGTACCAAACCACACCAAAACGGTGCAATACCTTACGAGTTCTTCGTTACGGTACCAAACCACACCAAAACGGTACAATACCTTACGAGTTCTTCGTTACGGTACCAAACCACACCAAAATTGTGCAATACCGTACGAGTACGTTCATACGGTACCAAACCACACCAAAACGGTGCAATACCGTACGAGCACATCCATACGGTCCCCAACTACACCAAAACGGTGCAATACCGTACGAGTACATCCATACGGTACAAAACCACAACAAAACGGTGCAATACCGTACGAGTACATCCATACGGTACCAAACCACACCAAAACAGTGCAATACTGTGCGAGTACATCCATACGGTACCAAACCAGACCAAAACGGTACAATACCTTACGAGTCCTTCGTTACGGTACCAAACCACACCAAAACGGTGCAATACCGTACGAGTACATCCATACAGTACCAAACCACACGAAAACGGTACAATACCTTACGAGTCATTCGTTACGGTACCAAACCACACCAAAACGGTGCAATACCGTACGAGTAAATCCATACGGTCCCAACCTGCACCAAAACGGTGCAATACCGTATGAGTACATCCATGCGGTACAAAACCAGAACAAAACGGTGCAATATTATACGAGTACAACCATACGGTACCAAACCACACGAAAACGGTACGATACCTTACGAGTCCTTCGTTGCGGTACCAAAACACAACAAAACGGTGCAATACCGTAAGTGTACATCCATACGGTACCAAACCACACCAAAACGGTACAATACCTTACGTCTCCTTCGTTACGGAACCAAACCACAACAAAACGGTGCAATACCGTACGTGTACATCCATACGGTACCAAACCACACCAAAACAGTACAATTCCTTATGAGTCCTTCGTTACGGTACCAAACCACTCCAAAACGGTGCAATACCGTACGAGTACATCCATACGGTACAAAACCACACCAAAACGGTGCAATACCATACGAGTACATCCATACGGTGCCAAACCACCCCAAAATGGTACAATATCTTACGAGTCCTTCGTTACGGTACCAAACCACACCAAAACGATGCAATACCTTACGAGTACATCAATACGGTACCAAACCACACAAAAACGGTACAATACCTTACGAGTGCTTCGTTACGGTACCAAACCACACCCAAACGGTGCAATACCGTACGAGTACATCCATACGGTACCAAACCACACCAAAACAGTACAACACCTTACGAATCCTTCGTTACGGTACCAAACCACACCAAAACGGTGCAATACCGTACGAGTACATCCATACGGTACCAAACCACAATAAAACGGTGCAATACCGTACGAGTACATCCATACGGTTCCAAACCACACCAAAACGGTACAATACCTTACGAGTCCTTCGTTACGGTACCAAACAACACAAAAATGGTGCAATACCGTACGAGTACATCCATACAGTACCAAACCACACGAAAACGGTACAATACCTTACGAGTCCTTCGTTACGGTACCAAACCACACCAAAACGGTGCAATACCGTACGAGTACATCCATACGGTCCCCAACTACACCAAAACGGTGCAATACCGTACAAGTACATCCATACGGTACAAAACCACAACAAAAAGTGCAATACCGTACGAGTACATCCATACGGTACCAAACCACACCAAAACGGTGCAATACTGTACGAGTACATCCATACGGTACCAAACCACACCAAAACGGTACAATACCTTACGAGTCCTTCGTCACGGTACCAAACCACACCAAAACGGTGCAATACCGTACGAGTATATCCATACGGTACCAAACCACACCAAAACGGTACAATAACTTACGAGTCCTTCGTTACGGTACCAAACCACACCAAAACGGTGCAATACCGTACGAGTACATCCGTACGGTACCAAACAACAATGAAACGGTGCAATACCGTACGAGATCATCCATACGGTTCCAAACAACACCAAAACAGTACAATACCTTACGAGTCCTTCGTTACGGTACCAAACCACACCAAAACGGTGCAATACTGTACGAGTACATCCATACAGTACCAAGCCACACGAAAATGGTACAATACCTTTCGAGTCCTTCGTTACGGTACCAAACCACACCAAAACGGTGCAATACCGTACGAGTACATCCATACGGTCCCCAACTACACCAAAACGGTGCAATACCATACGAGTACATCCATACGGTACAAAACCACAACAAAACGGTGCAATACCGTACGAGTACATCCATACGGTACCAAACCACACCAAAACGGTGCAATACTGTACGAGTACATCCATACGGTACCAAACCACACCAAAACGGTACAATACCTTACGAGTCCTTCGTTACGGTACCAAACCACACCAAAACGGTACAATACCTTACGAGTCCTTCGTTGCGGTACCAAACCACAACAAAACGGTGCAATACCGTAAGTGGACATCCATACGGTACCAAACCACACCAAAACGGTACAATACCTTACGTCTCCTTCGTTGCGGTACCAAACCACAACAAAACGGCGCAATACCGTACGTGTACATCCATACGGTACGAAACCACACCAAACAGTACAATTCCTTACGAGTCCTTCGTTACGGTACGAAACCCCTCCAAAACGGTGCAATACCGTACGAGTACATCCATACGGTACAAAACCACACCAAAATGGTGCAATACCGTACGAGTACATCCATACGATACCAAGCAACACCAAAATGGTACAATATCTTACGAGTCCTTCGTTACGGTACCAAACCACACCAAAACGGTGCAATACCTTACGAGTACATCAATACGGTACCAAACCACACCAAAAAGGTACAATACCTTACGAGTCCTTCGTTACGGTACCAAACCACACCAAAACAGTGCAATACCGTACGAGTACATTCGTACGGTACCAAACCACACCAAAATGGTACAATACCTTACGAGTCCATCGTTACAGTACCAAACCACACCAAAACGGTGCAATACCGTACGAGTACATCCATACGGTACCAAACCACACCAAAACGGTACAATACCTTACGAGTCCTTTGTTACGGTACCAAACCACACCAAAACGGTGCAATACCGTACGAGTACATCCATACGGTACCAAACCACAATAAAACGGTGCAATACCGTACGAGTACATCCATACGGTTCCAAACCACACATAAACGGTACAATACCTTACGAGTCCTTCGTTACGGTACCAAACCACACCAAAACGGTGCAATACCGTACGAGTACATCCATACAGTACCAAACCACACGAAAACGGTACAATACCTTACGAGTCCTTCGTTACGGTACCAAACCACACCAAAACGGTGCAATACCGTTCGAGTACATCCATACGGTACCAAACCACAATAAAACGGTGCAATACCGTACGAGTACATCCATACGGTTCCAAACCACACCAAAACGGTACAATACCTTACGAGTCCTTCGTTACGGTACCAAACAACACAAAAATGGTGCAATACCGTACGAGTACATCCATACAGTACCAAACCACACGAAAACGGTACAATACCTTACGAGTCCTTCGTTACGGTACCAAACCACACCAAAACGGTGCAATACCGTACGAGTACATCCATACGGTCCCCAACTACACCAAAACGGTGCAATACCGTACAAGTACATCCATACGGTACAAAACCACAACAAAAAGTGCAATACCGTACGAGTACATCCATACGGTACCAAACCACACCAAAACGGTGCAATACTGTACGAGTACATCCATACGGTACCAAACCACACCAAAACGGTACAATACCTTACGAGTCCTTCGTCACGGTACCAAACCACACCAAAACGGTGCAATACCGTACGAGTATATCCATACGGTACCAAACCACACCAAAACGGTACAATAACTTACGAGTCCTTCGTTACGGTACCAAACCACACCAAAACGGTGCAATACCGTACGAGTACATCCGTACGGTACCAAACAACAATGAAACGGTGCAATACCGTACGAGATCATCCATACGGTTCCAAACAACACCAAAACAGTACAATACCTTACGAGTCCTTCGTTACGGTACCAAACCACACCAAAACGGTGCAATACTGTACGAGTACATCCATACAGTACCAAGCCACACGAAAATGGTACAATACCTTTCGAGTCCTTCGTTACGGTACCAAACCACACCAAAACGGTGCAATACCGTACGAGTACATCCATACGGTCCCCAACTACACCAAAACGGTGCAATACCATACGAGTACATCCATACGGTACAAAACCACAACAAAACGGTGCAATACCGTACGAGTACATCCATACGGTACCAAACCACACCAAAACGGTGCAATACTGTACGAGTACATCCATACGGTACCAAACCACACCAAAACGGTACAATACCTTACGAGTCCTTCGTTACGGTACCAAACCACACCAAAACGGTACAATACCTTACGAGTCCTTCGTTGCGGTACCAAACCACAACAAAACGGTGCAATACCGTAAGTGGACATCCATACGGTACCAAACCACACCAAAACGGTACAATACCTTACGTCTCCTTCGTTGCGGTACCAAACCACAACAAAACGGCGCAATACCGTACGTGTACATCCATACGGTACGAAACCACACCAAACAGTACAATTCCTTACGAGTCCTTCGTTACGGTACGAAACCCCTCCAAAACGGTGCAATACCGTACGAGTACATCCATACGGTACAAAACCACACCAAAATGGTGCAATACCGTACGAGTACATCCATACGATACCAAGCAACACCAAAATGGTACAATATCTTACGAGTCCTTCGTTACGGTACCAAACCACACCAAAACGGTGCAATACCTTACGAGTACATCAATACGGTACCAAACCACACCAAAAAGGTACAATACCTTACGAGTCCTTCGTTACGGTACCAAACCACACCAAAACAGTGCAATACCGTACGAGTACATTCGTACGGTACCAAACCACACCAAAATGGTACAATACCTTACGAGTCCATCGTTACAGTACCAAACCACACCAAAACGGTGCAATACCGTACGAGTACATCCATACGGTACCAAACCACACCAAAACGGTACAATACCTTACGAGTCCTTTGTTACGGTACCAAACCACACCAAAACGGTGCAATACCGTACGAGTACATCCATACGGTACCAAACCACAATAAAACGGTGCAATACCGTACGAGTACATCCATACGGTTCCAAACCACACATAAACGGTACAATACCTTACGAGTCCTTCGTTACGGTACCAAACCACACCAAAACGGTGCAATACCGTACGAGTACATCCATACAGTACCAAACCACACGAAAACGGTACAATACCTTACGAGTCCTTCGTTACGGTACCAAACCACACCAAAACGGTGCAATACCGTTCGAGTACATCCATACGGTCCCCAACTACACCAAAACGGTGCAATACCGTACGAGTACATCCATACAGTACCAAACACAACAAAAATGGTCCAATACCGTACGAGTACATCCATACGGTACCAAACCATTCCAAAACGGTGCAATACCGTACGAGTACATCCATACGGTACCAAACCACACCAAAACGGTACAATACCTTACGAGTCCTTCGTTACGGTACCAAACCACACCAAAACGGTGCAATACCTTACGAGTACATAGATACGGTACCAACCCACATAAAAACGGTACAATACCTTACGAGTTCTTCGTTACGGTGCCAAACCACACCAAAACGGTGCAATACCGTACGAGTACATCCATACGGTACAAAACCACACCAAAACGGTGCAATACCGTACGAGTACATCCATACGGCACCAAACCACACAAAAATGGTACAATACCTTACGAGTCCTTCGTTACGGTACCAAACCACACCAAAACGGTGCAATACCTTACGAGTACATAGATACGGTGCCAAACCACACCAAAACGGTACAATACCTTACGAGTCCTTCGTTACGGTACCAAACCACACCAAAACGGTGCAATACCGTACGAGTACATCCATACGGTACAAAACCACACCAAAACGGTGCAATACCGTACGAGTACATCCATACGGCACCAAACCACACCAAAACGGTACAATACCTTATGAGTCCTTCGTTACGGTACCAAACCACACCAAAACGGTGCAATACCTTACGAGTACATAGATACGGTACCAAACCACACCAAAACGGTACAATACCTTACGAGTTCTTCGTTACGGTACCAAACCACACCAAAACGGTGCAATATCGTACGAGTACATCCATACGGTACAAAACCACACCAAAACGGTGCAATACCGTACGAGTACATCCATACGGCACCAAACCACACCAAAACGGTACAATACCTTACGAGTTCTTCGTTACGGTACCAAACCACACCAAAACGGTGCAATATCGTACGAGTACATCCATACGGTACAAAACCACACCAAAACGGTGCAATACCGTACGAGTACATCCATACGGCACCAAACCACACCAAAACGGTACAATACCTTACAAGTTCTTCGTTACGGTACCAAACCACACCAAAACGGTGCAATATCGTACGAGTACTTCCATACGGTACAAAACCACACCAAAACGGTGCAATACCGTACGAGTACATCCATACGGCACCAAACCACACCAAAACGGTACAATACCTTACGAGTCCTTCGTTACGGTACCAAACCACACCAAAACGGTGCAATACCGTACGAGTACATCCATACGGTACAAAACCACACCAAAACGGTGCAATACCGTACGAGTACATCCATACGGCACCAAACCACACCAAAACGGTACAATACCTTATGAGTCCTTCGTTACGGTACCAAACCACACCAAAACGGTGCAATACCTTACGAGTACATAGATACGGTACCAAACCACACCAAAACGGTACAATACCTTACGAGTTCTTCGTTACGGTACCAAACCACACCAAAACGGTGCAATATCGTACGAGTACATCCATACGGTACAAAACCACACCAAAACGGTGCAATACCGTACGAGTACATCCATACGGCACCAAACCACACCAAAACGGTACAATACCTTACGAGTTCTTCGTTACGGTACCAAACCACACCAAAACGGTGCAATATCGTACGAGTACATCCATACGGTACAAAACCACACCAAAACGGTGCAATACCGTACGAGTACATCCATACGGCACCAAACCACACCAAAACGGTACAATACCTTACAAGTTCTTCGTTACGGTACCAAACCACACCAAAACGGTGCAATATCGTACGAGTACTTCCATACGGTACAAAACCACACCAAAACGGTGCAATACCGTACGAGTACATCCATACGGCACCAAACCACACCAAAACGGTACAATACCTTACGAGTTCTTCATTACGGTACCAAACCACACCAAAACGGTGCAATATCGTACGAGTACATCCATACGGTACAAAACCACACCAAAACGGTGCAATACTGTACGAGTACATCCATACGGCACCAAACCACACCAAAACGGTACAATACCTTACGAGTCCATCGTTACGGTACCAAACCACACCAAAACGGTGCAATACCGTACGAGTACATCCATACGGCACCAAACCACACCAAAATGGTACAATACCTTACGAGTCCTTCGTTACGGTACCAAACCACACCAAAACGGTGCAATACCGTACGAGTACATCCATACGGTACCCGGTACCACAATAAAACGGTGCAATACCGTACGAGTACATCCATACGGTACAAAACCACACCAAAACGGTGCAATACCGTACGAGTACATCCATACGGTACCAAACCACACCAAAACGGTACAATACCTTACGAGTCCTTCGTTACGGTACCAAACCACACCAAAACGGTGCAATTCCTTACGAGTTCATAAATACGGTACCAAACCACAACAAAACGGTACAATACCTTACGAGTCCTTCGTTGCGGTACCAAACCACAACAAAATGGTGCAATACCGTACGTGTACATCCATACGGTACAAAACCACACCAAAACGGTACAATACCTTATGAGTCCTTCGTTACGGTACCAAACCACACCAAAACGGTGCAATACCGTACGAGTACATCCATACGGTACAAAACCACACCAAAACGGTGCAATACCGTACGAGTACATCCATACGGCACAAAACCACACCAAAACGGTACAATACCTTATGAGTCCTTCGTTACGGTACCAAACCACACCAAAACGGTGCAATACCTTACGAGTACATAGATACGGTACCAAACCACACCAAAACGGTACAATACCTTACGAGTTCTTCGTTACGGTACCAAACCACACCAAAACGGGGCAATATCGTACGAGTACATCCATACGGTACAAAACCACACCAAAACGGTGCAATACCTTACGAGTACATCCATACGGCACCAAACCACACCAAAACGGTACAATACCTTACGAGTTCTTCGTTACGGTACCAAACCACACCAAAACGGTGCAATATCGTACGATTACATCCATACGGTACAAAACCACACCAAAACGGTGCAATACCGTACGAGTACATCCATACGGCACGAAACCACACCAAAACGGTACAATACCTTACGAGTCCTTCGTTACGGTACCAAACCACACCAAAACGGTGCAATACCTTACGAGGACATCAATACGGTACCAAACCACACGAAAATGGTACAATACAGTCCTTCGTTATGGTACCAAACCACACCAAAACGGTGCAATACCTTACGAGGACATCAATACGGTACCAAACCACACCAAAACGGTACAATACCTTACGAGTTCTTCGTTACGATACCAAACCACCCCAAAACGGTGCAATACCGTACGAGTACATCCATACGGTACAAAACCACACCAAAACGGTGCAATACCATACGAGTACATCCATACGGCACGAAACCACACCAAAACGGTACAATACATTACGAGTCCTTCGTTACGGTACCAAACCACACCAAAACGGTGCAATACCTGACGAGTACATCGATACGGTACCAAACCACACCAAAACAGTACAATACCTTACGAGTTCTTCGTTACGGTTCCAAACCACACCAAAACGGTGCAATACCGTACGAGTACATCCATACGGTACCAAACCACAATAAAACGGTGCAATACCGTACGAGTACACCCATACGATAGAAAACCACACCAAAACGGTGCAATACCGTACGAGTACATCCATACGGCACCAAACCACACCAAAACGGTACAGTACCTTACGAGTCCTTCGTTACGGTACCAAACAACACCAAAACGGTGCAGTACCTTACGAGTACATCAATACGGTACCAAACCACACCAAAATGGTACTATACCTGATGAGTTCTTCGTTACGGTACCAAACCACACCAAAACGGTGCAATATCGTACGAGTACATCCATACGGTACAAAACCACACCAAAACGGTGCAATACCGTACGAGTACATCCATACGGCACCAAACCACACCAAAACGGTACAATACCTTACGAGTTCTTCGTTACGGTACCAAACCACACCAAAACGGTGCAATATCGTATGAGTACATCCATACGGTACAAAACCACACCAAAACGGTGCAATACCGTACGAGTACATCCATACGGCACCAAACCACACCAAAACGGTACAATACCTTAGAAGTTCTTCGTTACGGTACCAAACCACACCAAAACGGTGCAATATCGTACGAGTACTTCCATACGGTACAAAACCACACCAAAACGGTGCAATACCGTACGAGTACATCCATACGGTACCAAACCACACCAAAACGGTACAATACCTTACGAGTCCTTCGTTACGGTACCAAACCACACCAAAACGGTGCAATACCGTACGAGTACATCCATACGGTACAAAACCACACCAAAACGGTGCAATACCGTACGAGTACATCCATACAGCACCAAACCACACCAAAATGGTACAATACCTTATGAGTCCTTCGTTACGGTACCAAACCACACCAAAACGGTGCAATACCTTACGAGTACATAGATACGGTACCAAACCACACCAAAACGGTACAATACCTTACGAGTTCTTCGTTACGGTACCAAACCACACCAAAACGGTGCAATATCGTACGAGTACATCCATACGGTACGAAACCACACCAAAACGGTGCAATACCTTACGAGTACATCCATACGGCACCAAACCACACCAAAACGGTACAATACCTTACGAGTTCTTCGTTACGGTACCAAACCACACCAAAACGGTGCAATATCGTACGATTACATCCATACCGTACAAAACCACACCAAAACGGTGCAATACCGTACGAGTACATCCATACGGCACCAAACCACACCAAAACGGTACAATACCTTACGAGTTCTTCATTACGGTACCAAACCACACCAAAACGGTGCAATATCGTACGAGTACATCCATACGGTACAAAACCACACCAAAACGGTGCAATACCGTACGAGTACATGCATACGGCACCAAACCTCACCAAAACGGTACAATACCTTACGAGTCCATCGTTACGGTACCAAACCACACCAAAACGGTGCAATACCGTACGAGTACATCCATACGGCACCAAACCACACCAAAATGGTACAATACCTTACGAGTCCTTCGTTACGGTACCAAACCACACCAAAACGGTGCAATACCGTACGAGTACATCCATACGGTACCAAACCACAATAAAACGGTGCAATACCGTACGAGTACATCCATACGGTACAAAACCACACCAAAACGGTGCAATACCGTACGAGTACATCCATACGGTACCAAACCACACCAAAACGGTACAATACCTTACGAGTCCTTCGTTACGGTACAAAACCACACCAAAACGGTGCAATACCGTACGAGTACATCCATACGGCACCAAACCACACCAAAACGGTACAATACCTTACGAGTTCTTCGTTACGATACCAAACCACCCCAAAACGGTGCAATACCGTACGAGTACATCCATACGGTACAAAACCACACCAAAACGGTGCAATACCGTACGAGTACATCCATACGGCACGAAACCACACCAAAACGGTACAATACGTTACGAGTCCTTCGTTACGGTACCAAACCACACCAAAACAGTGCAATACCGTTCGAGTACATCCATACGGTACCAAACCACACCAAAACGGTACAATACCTTACGAGTCCTTCGTTACGGCACCAAACCACACAAAAACGGTGCAATACCGTACGAGTACATCCATACAGTACCAAACCACACCAAAACGGTACAATACCTTACGAGTCCTTCGTTAAGGTACCAAACCACACCAAAACGGTGCAATGCCGTACGAGTACATCCATACGGTCTCCAACTACACCAAAACGGTGCAATACCGTACGAGTACATCCATACGGTACAAAAGCACAACAAAACGGTGCAATACCGTACGAATACATCCATACGGTACCAAACCACACCAAAACAGTGCAATACTGTACGAGTACATACATACGGTACCAAACCACACCAAAACGGTACAATACCTTACGAGTCTTTCGTTACGGTACCAAACCACACCAAAACGGTGCAATACTGTACGAGTACATCCATACGGTACCAAACCACACATAAACGGTACAATACCTTACGAGTCCTTCGTTACGGCACCGAACCACACAAAAACGGTGCAATACCGTACGAGTACATCCATACAGTACCAAACCACACCAAAAGGGTACAATACCTTACGAGTCCTTCGTTAAGGTATCAAACCACACCAAAACGGTGCAATACCGTACGAGTACATCCATACGGTCCCCAACTACACCAAAACGGTGCAATACCGTACGAGTACATCCATACGGTTCCAAACCACACCAAAACGGTACAATACCTTACGAGTCCTTCGTTAGGGCACCAACCACACAAAAACGGTGCAATACTATACGAGTACATCCATACGGCACCAAACCACACCAAAACGGTACAATACCTTACGAGTCTTTCGTTACGGTACCAAACCACACCAAAACGGTGCAATACTGTACAAGTACATCCATACGGAACCAAACCACACCAAAACGGTACAATACCTTACGAGTCCTTCGTTACGGTACCAAACCACACCAAAACGGTGCAATACTGTACGAGTACATCCATACGGTACCAAACCACACCAAAACGGTACAATACCTTGCGAGTCCTTCGTTACGGTACCAAACCACACCAAAACGGTGCAATACCGTACGAGTACATAGATACGGTACCAAACCACAACAAAACGGTGCAATACCGTACGAGTACATCCATACGGTACCAAACTACACCAAAAGGGTAGAATACCTTACTTCTCCTTCGTTACGGTACCAAACCACAACAAAACGGTGCAATACCATACGTGTACATCCATACGGTACCAAACCACACCAAAACGGTACAATTCCTTACAAGTCCTTCGTTACGGTACCAAACCACACCAAAACGGTACAATACCTTACGAGTCCATCGTTACGGTACCAAACCACACCAAAACGGTGCAATACCGTACGAGTACATCCATACGGTACTAAACCACACCAAAACGGTACAATACCTTACGAGTCCTTCGTTACGGTACCAAACCACACCAAAACGGTGCAATACCGTACGAGTACATCCATACGGTACCAAACCACACCAAAACGGTACAATACCTTACGAGTCCTTCGTTACGGTACCAAACGACACCAAAACGGTGCAATACCGTACGAGTACATCCATACGGTACCAAACCACACCAAAATTGTACAATACCTTATGAGTCCTTCGTTACGGTATCAAACCACACCAAAACGGTGCAATACCATACGAGTACATCCATACGGTACCAAACCAGAACAAAACGGTGCAATACCGTACGAGTACATCCATACGGTACCAAACCACACCAAAACGGTACAATACCTTACGAGTCCTTCGTTACGGTACCAAACCACACAAAAACGGTGCAATACCGTACGAGTACATCCATACAGTACCAAACCACCCCAAAACGGTACAATACCTTACGAGTCCTTCGTTAAGGTACCAAACCACACCAAAACGGTGCAATATCGTACGAGTACCTCCATACGAACCCCAACTACACCAAAACGGTTCAATACCGTACGAGTACATCCATACGGTACAAAAGCACAACAAAACGGTGCAGTACCGTACGAGTTCATCCATACGGTACCAAACCACACCAAAACGGTGCAATACATTACGAGTACATACATACGGTACCAAACCACACCAAAACGGTACAATACCTTACGAGTCCGTCGTTACGGTACCAAACCACTCCAAAACGGTGCAATACCGTATGAGTACGTCCATACGGTACCAAACCACAACAAAACGGTGCAATACCGTACGAGTACATCCATACGGTACCAAACCACACCAAAACGGTACAATACCTTACGAGTCCTTCGTTGCGGTACCAAACCACAACAAAACGGAGCAATACCGTACGTGTACATCCATACGGTACAAAAAAACACCAAAACGGTACAATACCTTACGTCTCCTTCGTTACGGAACCAAACCACAACAAAACGGTGCAATACCATACGTGTACATCCATACGGTACCAAACCACACCAAAACGGTACAATTCCTTACGAGTCCTTCGTTACGGTACCAAACCACACCAAAATGGTGCAATACTGTACGAGTACATCCATACGGTACTAAACCACACCAAAACGGAACAATACCTTACGAGTCCTTCGTTACGGTACCAAACCACACCAAAACGGTGCAATACCTTACAAGTACATCAATACGGTACCAAACCACACCAAAATGATACAATACCTTACGAGTTCTTCGTTACGGTACCAAACCACACCAAAACGGTGCAATACCGTACGAGTACATCCATACGGTACAAAACCACACCAAAACGGTGCAATACCGTACGAGTACATCCACACGGTACCAAACCACACCAAAACGGTACAATACCTTACGAGTCCTTCGTTACGGAACCAAACCACACCAAAACGGTGCAATACCGTACGAGTACATCCACACGGTACCAAACCACACCAAAACGGTACAATACCTTACGAGTCCTTCGTTACGGTACCAAACCACACCAAAACGGTGCAATACTGTACGAGTACATCCATACGGTACCAAACCACACCAAAACGGTACAATACCTTACGAGTCTTTCGTTACGGTACCAAACCACACCAAAACGGTGCAATACTGTACGAGTACATCCATACGGTACCAAACCACACCAAAACGGTACAATACCTTACGAGTCCTTCGTTACGGTACCAAACAACACCAAAACGGTGCAATACTGTACGAGTACATCCATACGGTACCAAACCACACCAAAATGGTACAATACCTTACGAGTCCTTCGTTACGGTACCAAACCACACCAAAACGGTGCAATACCGTACGAGTACGTCCATACGGTACCAAACCACAACAAAACGGTGCAATACCGTACGAGTACATCCATACGGTACAAAACCACACCAAAACGGTACAATACCTTACGTCTCCTTCGTTACGGTACCAAACCACAACAAAATGGTGCAATACCATACGTGTACATCCATACGGTACCAAACCACACCAAAACGGTACAATTCCTTACGAGTCCTTCGTTACGGTACCAAACCACACCAAAACGGTACAATACCTTACGAGTCCATCGTTACGGTACAACACCACACCAAAACGGTGCAATACCGTACGAGTACATCCATACGGTACTAAACCACACCAAAACGGTACAATACCATACGAGTCCTTCGTTAAGGTACCAAACCACACCAAAACGGTGCAATACCGTACGAGTACATCCATACGGTACCAAACCACACCAAAACGGTACAATACCTTACGAGTCCTTCGTTACGGTACCAAACGACACCAAAACGGTGCAATACCGTACGAGTACATCCATACGGTACCAAACCACACCAAAATTGTACAACACCTTATGAGTCCTTCGGTACGGTACCAAACCACACCAAAACGGTGCAATACCATACGAGTACATCCATACGGTACCAAACCACAACAAACTGGTGCAATACCGTACGAGTACATCCATACGGTACCAAACCACACCAAAACGGTACAATACCTTACGAGTCCTTCGTTACGGTACCAAACCACACAAAAACGGTGCAATACCGTACGAGTACATCCATACAGTACCAAACCACCCCAAAACGGTACAATACCTTACGAGTCCTTCGTTAAGGTACCAAACCACACCAAAACGGTGCAATATCGTACGAGTACCTCCATACGAACCCCAACTACACCAAAACGGTGCAATACCGTACGAGTACATCCATACGGTACAAAAGCACAACAAAACGGTGCAGTACCGTACGAGTACATCCATACGGTACCAAACCACACCAAAACGGAGCAATACATTACGAGTACATCCATACGGTACCAAACCACACCAAAACGGTACAATACCTTACGAGTCCTTCGTTACGGTACCAAACCACTCCAAAACGGTGCAATACCGTACGAGTACATCCATACGGTACCAAACCACACCAAAACGGTACAATACCTTACGAGTCCTTCGTTGCGGTACCAAACCACAACAAAACGGAGCAATACCGTACGTGTACATCCATACGGTACCAAACCACACCAAAACGGTACAATACCTTACGTCTCCTTCGTTACGGTACCAAACCACAACAAAACGGTGCAATACCATACGTGTACATCCATACGGTACCAAACCACACCAAAACGGTACAATTCCTTACGAGTCCTTCGTTACGGTACCAAACCACACCAAAACGGTGCAATACTGTACGAGTACATCCATACGGTACTAAACCACACCAAAATGGTACAATACCTTACGAGTCCTTCGTTACGGTACCAAACCACACCAAAACAGTGCAATACCGTACGAGTACGTCCATACGGTACCAAACCACAACAAAACGGTGCAATACCGTACGAGTACATCCATACGGTACCAAACCACACCAAAACGGTACAATACCTTACGTCTCCTTCGTTACGGTACCAAACCACAATAAAATGGTGCAATACCATACGTGTACATCCATACGGTACCAAACCACACCAAAACGGTACAATTCCTTACGAGTCCTTCGTTACGGTACCAAACCACACCAAAACGGTACAATACCTTACGAGTCCATCGTTACGGTACCAAACCACACCAAAACGGTGCAATACCGTACGAGTACATCCATACGGTACTAAACCACACCAAAACGGTACAATACCTTACGAGTCCTTCGTTAAGGTACCAAACCACACCAAAACGGTGCAATACCGTACGAGTACATCCATACGGTACCAAACCACACCAAAACGGTACAATACCTTACGAGTCCTTCGTTACGGTACCAAACGACACCAAAACGGTGCAATACCGTACGAGTACATCCATACGGTACCAAACCACACCAAAATTGTACAACACCTTATGAGTCCTTCGGTACGGTACCAAACCACACCAAAACGGTGCAATACCATACGAGTACATCCATATGGTACCAAACCACAACAAACTGGTGCAATACCGTACGAGTACATCCATACGGTACCAAACCACACCAAAACGGTACAATACCTTACGAGTCCTTCGTTACGGTACCAAACCACACAAAAACGGTGCAATACCGTACGAGTACATCCATACAGTAGCAAACCACCCCAAAACGGTACAATACCTTACGAGTCCTTCGTTAAGGTACCAAACCACACCAAAACGGTGCAATATCGTACGAGTACCTCCATACGAACCCCAACTACACCAAAACGGTGCAATACCGTACGAGTACATCCATACGGTACAAAAGCACAACAAAACGGTGCAGTACCGTACGAGTACATCCATACGGTACCAAACCACACCAAAACGGTGCAATACATTACGAGTACATCCATACGGTACCAAACCACACCAAAACGGTACATTACCTTACGAGTCCTTCGTTACGGTAACAAACCACTCCAAAACGGTGCAATACCGTACGAGTACGTCCATACGGTACCAAACCACAACAAAACGGTGCAATACCGTACGAGTACATCCATACGGTACCAAACCACACAAAAACGGTACAATACCTTACGAGTCCTTCGTTGCGGTACCAAACCACAACAAAACGGAGCAATACCGTACGTGTACATCCATACGGTACCAAACCACACCAAAACGGTACAATACCTTACGTCTCCTTCGTTACGGTACCAAACCACACCAAAACGGAACAATTCCTTACGAGTCCTTCGTTACGGTACCAAACCACACCAAAACGGTGCAATACCGTACGAGTACATCCATACGGTACAAAACCACTCCAAAACGGTGCGATACCGCACTAGTACAACCATACGGTACCAAACCACACCAAAACGGTACAATACCTTACGAGTCCTTCGTTACGGTACCAAACCACACCAAAACGGTGCAATACCTTACAAGTACATCAATACAGTACCAAACCACACCAAAATGGTACAATACCTTACGAGTTCTTCGTTACGGTACTAAACCACACCAAAACGGTGCAATACCGTACGAGTACATCCATACGGTACAAAACCACACCAAAACGGTGCAATACCGTACGAGTACATCCACACGGTACCAAACCACACCAAAATGGTACAATACCTTACGAGTCCTTCGTTACAGTACCAAACCACACCAAAACGGTGCAATACCGTACGAGTGCATCGATACGGTACCAAACCACACCAAAACGGTACAATACCTTACGAGTTCTTCGTTACGGTACCAAACCACACCAAAACGGTGCAATACCGTACGAGTACATTCATACGGTACCAAACCACACCAAAACGGTCCAATACCGTACGAGTACATCCATACAGTCCCCAACTACACCAAAACGGTGCAATACCGTACGAGTACGTCCATACGGTACCAAACCACAACAAAACGGTGCAATACCGTACGAGTACATCCATACGGTACCAAACCACACCAAAACGGAACAATACCTTACGAGTCCTTCGTTACGGTACCAAACCACACCAAAACGGTACAGTACCTTACGAGTACATCGTTACGGTACCAAACCACACAAAAACGGTGCAATACCGTACGAGTACATCCATACGGTACCAAACCACACCAAAACGGTACAATACCTTACGAGTCCTTCGTTACGGTACCAAACCAATCCAAAACGGTGCAATACCGTACGAGTACATCATTACGGTACCAAACCGCACCAAAACGGTACAATACCTTACGAGTCCTTCGTTACGGTACCAAACGACACCAAAACGGTGCAATACCGTGCGAGTACATCCATACGGTACCAAACCACACCAAAACGGTACAATACCTTATGAGTCCTTCGTTACGGTACCAAACCACACCAAAACGGTGCAAAACCATACGAGTACATCCATACGGTACCAAACCACAACAAAACGGTGCAATACCGTACGAGTACATTCATACGGTACCAAACCACACCAAAACGGTACAATACCTTACGAGTCCTTCGTTGCGGTACCAAACCACCACAAAACGGTGCAATACGCTTCGTGTACATCCATATGGTACCAAACCACGCCCAAACGGTACAAAACCTTACGTCTCCTTCGTTACGGTACCAAACCTCAACAAAACGGTGCAATACCGTACGTGTACATCCATACGGTACCAAACCACACCAAAACGGTACAATTCCTTACGAGTCCTTCGTTACGGTACCAAACCACACCAAAATGGAGCAATACCGTACGAGTACATCCATATGGTACAAAACAACACAAAAACGGTGCAATACCGTACGAGTACATCCATACGGTACCAAACCACACCAAAACGGTACAATACCTTACGAGTCCTTCGTTACGGTACCAAACCACACCAAAACGGTGCAATACCTTACGAGTACATCAATACGGTACCAAACCACAGCAAAACGGTACAATACCTTACGAGTCCTTCGTTACGGTACCGTACCACACCAAAACGGTGCAATACCGTACGAGTACATCCATACGGTACAAAACCACACCGAAACGGTGCAATACCGTACGAGTACATCCATACGGCACCAAACCACACCAAAACAGTACAATACCTTACGAGTCCTTCGTTACGGTACCAAACCACACCAAAACGGTGCAATACCGTACGAGTGCATCGATACGGTACCAAACAACACCAAAACGGTACAATACCTTACGAGTTCTTCGTTACGGTACCAAACCACACCAAAACGGTGCAATACCGTACGAGTACATTCATACGGTACCAAACCACACCAAAACGGTCCAATACCGTACGAGTACATCCATACAGTCCCCAACTACACCAAAACGGTGCAATACCGTACGAGTACGTCCATACGGTACCAAACCACAACAAAACGGTGCAATACCGTACGAGTACATCCATACGGTACCAAACCACACCAAAATGGTACAATACCTTACGAGTCCTTCGTTACGGTACCAAACCACACCAAAACGGTACAGTACCTTACGAGTCCATCGTTACGGTACCAAACCACACAAAAACGGTGCAATACCGTACGAGTACATCCATACGGTACCAAACCACACCAAAACGGTACAATACCTTACGAGTCCTTCGTTACGGTACCAAACCACACCAAAACGGTGCAATACCGTACGAGTACATCATTACGGTACCAAACCACACCAAAACGGTACAATACCTTACGAGTCCTTCGTTACGGTACCAAACGACACCAAAACGGTGCAATACCGTACGAGTACATCCATACGGTACCAAACCACACCAAAACGGTACAATACCTTATGAGTCCTTCGTTACGGTACCAAACCACACCAAAACGGTGCAAAACCATACGAGTACATCCATACGGTACCAAACCACAACAAAACGGTGCAATACCGTACGAGTACATTCATACGGTACCAAACCACACCAAAACGGTACAATACCTTACGAGTCCTTCGTTGCGGTACCAAACCATCACAAAACGGTGCAATACGCTTCGTGTACATCCATATGGTACCAAACCACGCCCAAACGGTACAAAACCTTACGTCTCCTTCGTTACGGTACCAAACCTCAACAAAACGGTGCAATACCGTACGTGTACATCCATACGGTACCAAACCACACCAAAACGGTACAATTCCTTACGAGTCCTTCGTTACGGTACCAAACCACACCAAAATGGTGCAATACCGTACGAGTACATCCATATGGTACAAAACCACACCAAAACGGTGCAATACCGTACGAGTACATCCATACGGTACCAAACCACACCAAAACGGTACAATACCTTACGAGTCCTTCGTTACGGTACCAAACCACACCAAAACGGTGCAATACCTTACGAGTACATCAATACGGTACCAAACCACAGCAAAACGGTACAATACCTTACGAGTCCTTCGTTACGGTACCGTACCACACCAAAACGGTGCAATACCGTACGAGTACATCCATACGGTACAAAACCACACCGAAACGGTGCAATACCGTACGAGTACATCCATACGGCACCAAACCACACAAAAACAGTACAATACCTTACGAGTCCTTCGTTACGGTACCAAACCACAACAAAACGGTGCAATACCTTACGAGTACATCGATACGGTACCAAACCACACCAAAACGGTACAATACCTTACGAGTTCTTCGTTACGGTACCAAACCACACCAAAACGGTGCAATACAGTACGAGTATATCCATACGGTACCAAACCACAATAAAACGGTGCAATACCGTACGAGTACATCCATACGGTACAAAACCACACCAAAACAGTGCAATACCGTACGAGTACGTCCATACGGCACCAAACCACCCCAAAACGGACAATACCTTACGAGTCCATCGTTACGGTACCAAACCTCACCAAAACGGTGCAATACCTTACGAGTACATCAATACAGTACCAAACCATACCAAAATGGTACAATACCTTACGAGTTCTTCGTTACGGTACCAAACCACACCAAAATGGTGCAATACCGTACGAGTACATCCATACGGTACAAAACCACACCAAAACGGTGCAATACCGTACGAGTACATCCATACGGCACCAAACCACACCAAAACGGTACAATACCTTACGACTCCTTCGTTACGGTACCAAACCACACCAAAACAGTACAATACCGTACGAGTACATCCATACGGTACCAAACCACAATAAAACGGTGCAATACCGTACGAGTATATCCATACGGTACAAAACAACACCAAAACGGTGCAATACAGTACGAGTACATCCATACGGTACCAAACCACACCAAAACGGTACAATACCTTACGAGTCCTCCGTTACGGTACCAAACCACACCAAAACGGTGCAATACCTTACGAGTACATCAATACGGTACCAAACCACACCAAAACGGTACAATACCTTACGAGTTATTCGTTACGGTACCAAAACCACACCAAAACGGTGCAATACCGTACGAGTACATCCATACGGTACAAAACCACACCAAAACGGTGCAATACCGTACGAGTACATCCATACGGCACCAAACCACACCAAAATGGTACAATACCTTACGAGTCCTTCGTTACGGTACCAAACCACACCAAAACGGTGCAATACCTTCCGAGTACATCGATACGGTACCAAACACCACCAAAACGGTACAATACCTTACGAGTTCTTCGTTACGGTACCAAACCACACCAAAACGGTGCAATACCGTACGAGTACATCCATACGGTACCAAACCACAATAAAACGGGGCAATACCGTACGAGTACATCCACACGGTTCCAAACCTCACCAAAACGGTACAATACCTTACGAGTCCTTCGTTACGGTACCAAACCACACAAAAACGGTGCAATACCGTACGAGTACATCCATACAGTGCCAAACCACACCAAAACGGTACAATACCTTACGAGTCCTTCGTTAAGGTACCAAACCACACCAAAACGGTGCAATACCGTACAAGTACATCCATACGGTCCCCAACTACACCAAAACGGTGCAATACCGTACGAGTACATCCATACGGTACAAAAGCACAACAAAACGGTGCAATACCGTACGAGTACATCCATACGGTACCAAACCACACCAAAATGGTGCAATACTGTACGAGTACATCCATACGGTACCAAACCACACCAAAACGGTACAATACCTTACGAGTCCTTCGTTACGGAACCAAACCACACCAAAACGGTGCAATACCGTACGAGTACATCCATACGGTACCAAACCACACCAAAACGGTGCAATACCTTACGAGTCCTTCATTGCGGTACCAAATTACAACAAAACGGTGCAATACCGTACGTGTACATCCATACGGTACCAAACCACACCAAAACGGTACAATACCTTACGTCTCCTTCGTTACGGTACCAAACCACAACAAAACGGTGCAATACCGCATGTGTACATCCATACGGTACCAAACCACACCAAAACGGTACAATTCCTTACGAGTCCTTCGTTACGGTACCAAACCACACCAAAACGGTGCAATACCGTACGAGTACATCCGTACGGTACAAAACCGCACCAAAACGGTGCAATACCGTACGAGTGCATCCATACGGTACCAAACCACACCAAAACGGTACAATACCTTACGAGTCCTTCGTTACGGTACCAAACCACACCAAAACGGTGCAATACCTTACAAGTACATCAATACGGTACCAACCCACACCAAAACGGTACAATACCTTACGAGTTCTTCGTTACGGTACCAAACCACACCAAAACGGTGCAATACCGTACGAGTACATCCATACGGTACAAAACCACACCAAAACGGTGCAATACCGTACGAGTACATCCATACGGTACCAAACCACACCAAAACGGTACAATACCATACGAGCCCTTCGTTACGGTACCAAACCACACCAAAACGGTGCAATACCTTACAAGTACATCAATACGGTACCAAACCACACCAAAACGGTACAATACCTTACGAGTTCTTCGTTACGGTACCAAACCACACCAAAACGGTGCAATACCGTACGAGTACATCCATGCGGTATACAACCACACCAAAACGGTGCAATACCGTACGAGTACATCCATACGGTACCAAACCACACCAAAACGGTACAATACCTTACGAGTCCTTCGTTACGGTACCAAACCACACCAAAACGGTGCAATACCGTACGAGTACATTGATACGGTACCAAACCACACCAAAACGGTACAATACCTTACGAGTTCTTCGTTACGGTACCAAACCACACCAAAACGGTGCAATACTGTACGAGTACTTTCATACGGTACCAAACCACAGCAAAACGGTGCAATACCGTACGACTACATCCATACAGTCCCCAACTACACCAAAACGGTGCAATACCGTACGAGTACATCCATACGGTACAAAACCACAACAAAACGGTGCAATACCGTACGAGTACATCCATACGGTACCAAACCACACCAAAACGGTGCAATACTGTACAAGTACATCCATACGGTACCAAACCACACCAAAACGGTACAATACCTTACGAGTCCTTCGTTACGGTACCAAACCACACCAAAACGGTGCAATACCGTACGAGTACGTCCATGCGGTACAAAACCACTCCAAAACGGTGCAATACCGTACGAGTACGTCCATACGGTACCAAACCACACCAAAACGGTGCAATACCTTACGAGTCCTTCGTTGCGGTACGAAATTACAACAAAACGGTGCAATACCGTACGTGTACATCCATACGGTACCAAACCACACCAAAACGGTACAATACCTTACGTCTCCTTCGTTACGGTACCAAACCACAACAAAACTGTGCAATACCGTATGTGTACATCCATACGGTACCAAACCACACCAAAACGGTACAATTCCTTACGAGTCCTTCGTTACGGTACCAAACCACACCAAAACGGTGCAATACCGTACGAGTACATCCGTACGGTACAAAACCGCACCAAAACGGTGCAATACCGTACGAGTGCATCCATACGGTACCAAACCACACCAAAACGGTACAATACCTTACGAGTCCTTCGTTACGGTACCAAACCACACCAAAACGGTGCAATACCGTACGAGTACATCCATACGGTACAAAACCACACCAAAACGGTGCAATACCGTACGAGTACATCCATACGGTACCAAACCACACCAAAACGGTACAATACCATACGAGCCCTTCGTTACGGTACCAAACATCACCAAAACGGTGCAATACCTTACAAGTACATCAATACGGTACCAAACCACACCAAAACGGTACAATACCTTACGAGTTCTTCGTTACGGTACCAAACCACACCAAAACGGTGCAATACCGTACGAGTACATCCATGCGGTATACAACCACACCAAAACGGTGCAATACCGTACGAGTACATCCATACGGTACCAAACCACACCAAAACGGTACAATACCTTACGAGTCCTTCGTTACGGTACCAAACCACACCAAAACGGTGCAATACCGTACGAGTACATTGATACGGTACCAAACCACACCAAAACGGTACAATACCTTACGAGTTCTTCGTTACGGTACAAAACCACACCAAAACGGTGCAATACTGTACGAGTACTTTCATACGGTACCAAACCACAGCAAAACGGTGCAATACCGTACGACTACATCCATACAGTCCCCAACTACACCAAAACGGTGCAATACCGTACGAGTACATCCATACGGTACAAAACCACAACAAAACGGTGCAATACCGTACGAGTACATCCATACGGTACCAAACCACACCAAAACGGTGCAATACTGCACAAGTACATCCATACGGTACCAAACCACACCAAAACGGTACAATACCTTACGAGTCCTTCGTTACGGTACCAAACCACACCAAAACGGTGCAATACCGTACGAGTACGTCCATGCGGTACAAAACCACTCCAAAACGGTGCAATACCGTACGAGTACGTCCATACGGTACCAAACCACACCAAAACGGTGCAATACCTTACGAGTCCTTCGTTGCGGTACGAAATTACAACAAAACGGTGCAATACCGTACGTGTACATCCATACGGTACCAAACCACACCAAAACGGTACAATACCTTACGTCTCCTTCGTTACGGTACCAAACCACAACAAAACTGTGCAATACCGTATGTGTACATCCATACGGTACCAAACCACACCAAAACGGTACAATTCCTTACGAGTCCTTCGTTACGGTACCAAACCACACCAAAACGGTGCAATACCGTACGAGTACATCTGTACGGTACAAAACCACACCAAAACGGTGCAATACCGTACGAGTGCGTCCATATGGTACCAAACCACACCAAAACGGTACAATACCTTACGAGTCCTTCGTTACGGTACCAAACCACACCAAAACGGTGCAATACCTTACAAGTACATCAATACAGTACCAAACCACACCAAAACGGTACAATACCTTACGAGTTCTTCGTTACGGTACCAAACCACACCAAAACGGTGCAATACCGTACGAGTACATCCATACGGTCCCCAACTACACCAAAACGGTGCAATACCGTACGAGTACATCCATACGGTACAAAAGTACAACAAAACGGTGCAATACCGTACCAGTACATCCATACGGTACCAAACCACACCAAAACGGTGCAATACTGTACGAGTACATCCATACGGTACCAAACCACACCAAAACGGTACAATACCTTATGAGTCCTTCGTTACGGTACAAAACCACACCAAAACGGTGCAATACCGTACGAGTACATCAATACGGTACCAAACCACACCAAAACGGTGCAATACCGTACGTGTACATCCATACGGTACCAAACCACAGCAAAACGGTACAATACCTTACGTCTCCTTCGTTACGGTACCAAACCACCACAAAACGGTGCAATACTGTACAATTAAAATCCATCCGGAACCAAACCACACCAAAACGGTACAATTCCTTACGAGTCCTTCGTTACGGTACCAAACCACACCAAAACGGTGCAATACCATACGAGTACATCCATACGGTACAAAACCACACCAAAACGGTGCAATACCGTACGAGTACATCCATACGGTACCAAACCACACCAAAACGGTACAATACCTTACGAGCCCTTCGTTACGGTACCAAACCACACCAAAACGGTGCAATACCTTACAAGTACATCAATACGGTACCAAACCACACCAAAACGGTACAATACCTTTCGAGTTCTTCGTTACGGTACCAAACCACACCAAAACGGTGCAATACCGTACGAGCACATCCATACGGTACAAAACCACACCAAAACAGTGCAATACCGTACGAGTACATCCATACGGTACCAAACCACACCAAAACGGTACAATACCTTACGAGTCCTTCGTTACGGTACCAAACCACACCAAAACGGTGCAATACCGTACGAGTACATCGATACGGTACCAAACCACACCAAAACGGTACAATACCTTACGAGTTCTTCGTTACGGTACCAAACCACACCAAAACGGTGCAATACCGTACGAGTACTTTCATACGGTACCAAACCACAGCAAAACGGTGCAATACCGTACGACTACATCCATACAGTCCCCAACTACACCAAAACGGTGCAATACCGTACGAGTACATCCATACGGTACAAAACCACAACAAAACGGTGCAATACCGTACGAGTACATCCATACGGTACCAAACCACACCAAAACGGTGCAATACTGTACAAGTACATCCATACGGTACCAAACCACACCAAAACGGTACAATACCTTACGAGTTCTTCGTTACGGTACCAAACCACACCAAAACGGTGCAATACCGTACGAGTACATCCATACGGTCCCCAACTACACCAAAACGGTGCAATACCGTACGAGTACATCCATACGGTACAAAAGTACAACAAAACGGTGCAATACCGTACGAGTACATCCATACGGTACAAAACCACACCAAAACGGTGCAATACTGTACGAGTACATCCATACGGTACCAAACCACACCAAAACGGTACAATACCTTATGAGTCCTTCGTTACGGTACCAAACCACACCAAAACGGTGCAATACCGTACGAGTACATCCATACGGTACCAAACCACACCAAAACGGTTCAATACCGTACGTGTACATCCATACGGTACCAAACCACAACAAAACGGTACAATACCTTACGAGTCCTTCGTTACGGTAGCAAACCACACCAAAACGGTGCAATACCGTACGAGTACATCAATACGGTACCAAACCACACCAAAACGGTACAATACCTTACGAGTTCTTCGTTACGGTACCAAACCACACCAAAACGGTGCAATACCGTACGAGTACATCCATACAGTACCAAACCACACCAAAACGGTGCAATACCGTACGTGTACATCCATACGGTACCAAACCACACCAAAACGGTACAATACCTTACGTCTCCTTCGTTACGGTACCAAACCACAACAAAACGGTGCAATACCGTACAATTAAAATCCATCCGGTACCAAACCACACCAAAACGGTACAATTCCTTACGAGTCCTTCGTTACGGTACCAAACCACACCAAAACGGTGCAATACCGTACGAGTACATCCATACGGTACAAAACCACACCAAAACGGTGCAATACCGTACGAGTACATCCATACGCTACCAAACCACACCAAAACGGTACAATACCTTACGAGCCCTTCGTTACGGTACCAAACCACACCAAAACGGTGCAATACCTTACAAGTACATCAATACGGTACCAAACCACACCAAAACGGTACAATACCTTACGAGTTCTTCGTTACGGTACCAAACCACACCAAAACAGTGCAATACCGTACGAGTACATCCATACGGTACAAAACCACACCAAAACGGTGCAATACCGTGCGAGTACATCCATACGGTACCAAACCACACCAAAACGGTACAATACCTTACGAGTCCTTCGTTACGGTACCAAACCACACCAAAACGGTGCAATACCGTCCGAGTACATCGATACGGTACCAAACCACACCAAAACGGTACAATACCTTACGAGTTCTTCGTTACGGTACCAAACCACACCAAAACGGTGCAATACCGTACGAGTACATCCATACAGTACCAAACCACACCAAAACGGTGCAATACCGTACGTGTACATCCATACGGTACCAAACCACACCAAAACGGTACAATACCTTACGTCTCCTTCGTTACGGTACCAAACCACAACAAAACGGTGCAATACCGTACAATTAAAATCCATCCGGTACCAAACCACACCAAAACGGTACAATTCCTTACGAGTCCTTCGTTACGGTACCAAACCACACCAAAACGGTGCAATACCGTACGAGTACATCCATACGGTACAAAACCACACCAAAACGGTGCAATACCGTACGAGTACATCCATACGCTACCAAACCACACCAAAACGGTACAATACCTTACGAGCCCTTCGTTACGGTACCAAACCACACCAAAACGGTGCAATACCTTACAAGTACATCAATACGGTACCAAACCACACCAAAACGGTACAATACCTTACGAGTTCTTCGTTACGGTACCAAACCACACCAAAACAGTGCAATACCGTACGAGTACATCCATACGGTACAAAACCACACCAAAACGGTGCAATACCGTGCGAGTACATCCATACGGTACCAAACCACACCAAAACGGTACAATACCTTACGAGTCCTTCGTTACGGTACCAAACCACACCAAAACGGTGCAATACCGTACGAGTACATCGATACGGTACCAAACCACACCAAAACGGTACAATACCTTACGAGTTCTTCATTACGGTACCAAACCACACCAAAACGGTGCAATACCGTACGAGTACTTTCATACGGTACCAAACCACAGCAAAACGGTGCAATACCGTACGACTACATCCATACAGTCCCCAACTACACCAAAACGGTTCAATACCGTACGAGTACATCCATACGGTACAAAACCACAACAAAACGGTGCAATACCGTACGAGTACATCCATACGGTACCAAACCACACCAAAACGGTGCAATACTGTACAAGTACATCCATACGGTACCAAACCACACCAAAACAGTACAATACCTTACGAGTCCTTTGTTACGGTACCAAACCACACCAAAACGGTGGAATACCGTACGAGTACGTCCATGCGGTACAAAACCACTCCAAAACGGTGCAATACCGTACGAGTACGTCCATACGGTACCAAACCACACCAAAACGGTACAATACCTTACGAGTCCTTTGTTACGGTACCAAACCAAACCAAAACGGTGCAATACCTTACGAGTACATCAATACGGTACCAAACCACACCAAAACGGTGCAATACCTTACGAGTCCTTCGTTACGGTACCAAACCTCAACAAAACGGTGCAATACCGTACGAGTACATCCATACGGTATAAAACCACACCAAAACGGTGCAATACCGTATGAGTACATCCATACGGTACCAAACCACACCAAAACGGTACAATACCTTACGAGTCCTTCGTCACGGTACCAAACCACACCAAAACGGTGCAATACCGTACGAGTACATCGACACGGTACCAAACCACACCAAAATGGTACAATACCTTACGAGTGCTTCGTTATGGAACCAAACCACACCAAAACGGTGCAATACCGTACGAGTACATCCATACGGTACCAAACCACACCAAAACGGTGCAATACCTTACGAGTCCTTCGTTGCGGTACCAAATTACAACAAAACGGTGCAATACCGTACGTGTGCATCCATACGGTACCAAACCACACCAAAACGGTACAATACTTTACGTCTTGTTCGTTACGGTACCAAACCACAACAAAACGGTGCAATACCGTACGTGTACATCCATACGGTACCAAACCTCACCAAAATGGTACAGTACCTTACGTCTCCTTCGTTACGGTACCACACCACAACAAAACGGCGCAATACCGTACGTGTATATCCATACGCTACCAAACCACACCAAAACGGTACAATACCTTACCTCTCCTTCGTTACGGTTTCACACCACAACAAAACGGTGCAATACCGTACGAGTACATCCATACGGTACCAAACCACACCAAAACGGTACAATACCTTACGAGTCCTTCGTTACGGTACCAAACTATACCAAAACGGTGCAATACCTAACGAGTACATCAATACGGTACCAAACCACACCAAAACGGTACAATACCTTACGAGTCCTTCGTTACGGTACCAAACCACACCAAAATGGTGCAATACCGTACGAGTACATTCATACGGTACCAAACCACACCAAAACGGTACAATACCTTACGAGTCCCTCGTTACGGTACCAAACCATACAAAAACGGTGCAATACCGTACGAGTACATCCATACGGTACAAAACCACACCAAAACGGTGCAATACCGTACGAATACATCCATACGGTACCAAACCACCCCAAAACGGTACAATACCTTACGAGTACTTCGTTACGGTACCAAACCACACCAAAACGGTGCAAGACCTTACGAGTACATCAATACGGTACCAAACCACACCAAAACGGTACAATACCTTACGAGTCCTTCGTTACGGTACCAAACCACACCAAAACGGTGCAATACCGTACGTGTACATCCATACGGTACCAAACCACACCAAAACGGTACAATACCTTACGAGTCCATCGTTACGGTACCAAACCTCACCAAAACGGTGCAATACAGTACGAGTACATCCATACGGTACAAAACCACACCAAAACGGTGCAATACCGTACGAGTACATCCATACGCTACCAAACCACACCAAAACGGTACAATACCTTACGAGCCCTTCGTTACGGTACCAAACCACACCAAAACGGTGCAATACCTTACAAGTACATCAATACGGTACCAAACCACACCAAAACGGTACAATACCTTACGAGTTCTTCGTTACGGTACCAAACCACACCAAAACAGTGCAATACCGTACGAGTACATCCATACGGTACAAAACCACACCAAAACGGTGCAATACCGTACGAGTACATCCATACGGTACCAAACCACACCAAAACGGTACAATACCTTACGAGTCCTTCGTTACGGTACCAAACCACACCAAAACGGTGCAATACCGTACGAGTACATCGATACGGTACCAAACCACACCAAAACGGTACAATACCTTACGAGTTCTTCATTACGGTACCAAACCACACCAAAACGGTGCAATACCGTACGAGTACTTTCATACGGCACCAAACCACAGCAAAACGGTGCAATACCGTACGACTACATCCATACAGTCCCCAACTACACCAAAACGGTGCAATACCGTACGAGTACATCCATACGGTACAAAACCACAACAAAACGGTGCAATACCGTACGAGTACATCCATACGGTACAAAACCACACCAAAACGGTGCAATACCGTACGAGTACATCCATACGGTACCAAACCACACCAAAACGGTACAATACCTTACGAGTCCTTCGTTACGGTACCAAACCACACCAAAACGGTGCAATACCTTACGAGTACATCGTTACGGTACCAAACCACACCAAAACGGTACAATACGTTACGAGTCCTTCGTTACGGTACCAAACCACACCAAAACGGTGCAATACCGTACGTGTACATCCATACGGTACCAAACCACACCAAAACGGTACAGTACCTTACGTCTCCTTCGTTACGGTACCACACCACAACAAAACGGCGCAATACCGTACGTGTATATCCATACGCTACCAAACCACCCCAAAACGGTACAATACCTTACCTCTCCTTCGTTACGGTTTCACACCACAACAAAACGGTGCAATACCGTACGAGTACATCCATACGGTACCAAACCACACCAAAACGGTACAATACCTTACGAGTCCTTCGTTACGGTACCAAACTATACCAAAACGGTGCAATACCTAACGAGTACATCAATACGGTACCAAACCACACCAAAACGGTACAATACCTTACGAGTCCTTCGTTACGGTACCAAACCACACCAAAATGGTGCAATACCGTACGAGTACATTCATACGGTACCAAACCACACCAAAACGGTACAATACCTTACGAGTCCCTCGTTACGGTACCAAACCACACCAAAACGGTGCAATACCGTACGAGTACATCCATACGGTACAAAACCACACCAAAACGGTGCAATACCGTACGAGTACATCCATACGGTACCAAACCACCCCAAAACGGTACAATACCTTACGAGTACTTCGTTACGGTACCAAACCACACCAAAACGGTGCAATACCTTACGAGTACATCAATACGGTACCAAACCACACCAAAACGGTACAATACCTTACGAGTCCTTCGTTACGGTACCAAACCACACCAAAACGGTGCAATACCGTACGTGTACATCCATACGGTACCAAACCACACCAAAACGGTACAATACCTTACGAGTCCATCGTTACGGTACCAAACCTCACCAAAACGGTGCAATACAGTACGAGTACATCCATACGGTACAAAACCACACCAAAACGGTGCAATACCGTACGAGTACATCCATACGCTACCAAACCACACCAAAACGGTACAATACCTTACGAGCCCTTCGTTACGGTACCAAACCACACCAAAACGGTGCAATACCTTACGAGTACATCAATACGGTACCAAACCACACCAAAACGGTACAATACCGTACGAGTACATCCATACGGTACCAAACCACACCAAAACGTTACAATACCTTACGAGTCCTTCGTTACGGTACCAAACCACACCAAAACAGTGCAATACCGTACGAGTACATCCATACGGTACAAAACCACACCAAAACGGTGCAATACCGTACGAGTACATCCATACGGTACCAAACCACACCAAAACGGTACAATACCTTACGAGTCCTTCGTTACGGTACCAAACCACACCAAAACGGTGCAATACCGTACGAGTACATCGATACGGTACCAAACCACACCAAATCGGTACAATACCTAACGAGTTCTTCATTACGGTACCAAACCACACCAAAACGGTGCAATACCGTACGAGTACTTTCATACGGTACCAAACCACAGCAAAACGGTGCAATACCGTACGACTACATCCATACAGTCCCCAACTACACCAAAACGGTGCAATACCGTACGAGTACATCCATACGGTACAAAACAACAACAAAACGGTGCAATACCGTACGAGTACATCCATACGGTACCAAACCACACCAAAACGGTGCAATACTGTACAAGTACATCCATACGGTACCAAACCACACCAAAACGGTACAATACCTTACGAGTCCTTCGTTACGGTACCAAACCACACCAAAACGGTGCAATATCGTACGAGTACCTCCATACGAACCCCAACTACACCAACACGGTGCAATACCGTACGAGTACATCCATACGGTACAAAAGCACAACAAAACGGTGCAGTACCGTACCAGTACATCCATACGGTACCAAACCACACCAAAACGGTGCAATACTGTACGAGTACATCCATACGGTACCAAACCACTCCAAAACGGTACAATACCTTACGAGTCCTTCGTTACGGTACCAAACCACACAAAAACGGTGCAATACCGTACGAGTACATCCATACAGTACCAAACCACCCCAAAACGGTACAATACCTTACGAGTCCTTCGTTAAGGTACCAAACCACACCAAAACGGTACAATACCTTACGTCTCCTTCGTTACGGTACCACACCACAACAAAACGGCGCAATACCGTACGTGTACATCCGTACGGTACCAAACCACACCAAAACGGTACAATACCTTACGTCTCAATCGTTACGGTACCACACCACAACAAAACGGTGCAATACCGTACGAGTACATCCATACGGTACCAAACCACACCAAAACGGTACAATACCTTACGAGTCCTTCGTTACGGTACCAAACTATACCAAAACGGTGCAATACCTAACGACTACATCAATACGGTACCAAACCACACCAAAACGGTACAATACCTTACGAGTCTTTCGTTACGGTACCAAACCACACCAAAATGGTGCAATACCGTACGAGTACATTCATACGGTACAAACCACACCAAAACGGTACAATACCTTACGAGTCCATCGTTACGGTACCAAACCACACAAAAACGGTGCAATACCGTACGAGTACATCCATTCGGTACAAAACCACACCAAAACGGTGCAATACCGTACGAGTACATCCATACGGTACCAAACCACACCAAAACGGTACAATACCTTACGAGTACTTCGTTACGGTACAAAACCACACCAAAACGGTGCAATACCTTACGAGTACATCAAAACGGTACCAAACCACACCAAAACGGTACAATACCTTACGTCTCCTTCGTTACGGTACCAAACCACACCAAAACGGTGCAATACAGTACGTGTACATCCATACGGTACCAAACCACACCAAAACGGTACAATACCTTGCGTCTCCTTCGTTACGGTACCACACCACAACAAAACGGTGCAATACCGTTCGTGTACATCCATACGGTACCAAACCACACCAAAACGGTACAATTCCTTACGAGTCCTTCGTTACGGTACCAAACCACACAAAAATGGCGCAATACCGTACGAGTACATCCATTCGGTACGAAACCACACCAAAACGGTACAATACCTTACGAGTCCTTCGTTACGGGACCAAACCACACCAAAATGGTGCAATACCGTACGAGTACATTCATACGGTACAAAACCACACCAAAACGGTACAATACCTTACGAGTCCATCGTTACGGTACCAAACCACACCAAAACGGTGCAATACCGTACGAGTACATCCATACGGTACAAAACCACACCAAAATGGTGCAATACCGTACGAGTACATCCATACGGTACCAAACCACACCAAAACGGTACAATACCTTACGAGTACTTCGTTACGGTACCAAACCACACCAAAACGGTGCAATACCTTACGAGTACATCAATACGGTACCAAACCACACCAAAACGGTACAATACCTTACGAGTCCTTCGTTACGGTACCAAACCACACCAAAACGGTGCAATACAGTACGTGAACATCCATACGGTACCAAACCACACCAAAACGGTACAATACCTTACGTCTCCTTCGTTACGGTACCACACCACAACAAAACGGTGCAATACCGTTCGTGTATATCCATACGGTACCAAACCACACCAAAACGGTACAATTCCTTACGACTCCTTCGTTACGGTACCAAACCACACAAAAATGGCGCAATACCGTACGAGTACATCCATTCGGTACGAAACCACACCAAAACGGTACAATACCTTACGAGTCCATCGTTACGGTACCAAACCACATCAAAACGGTGCAATACCGTACGAGTACATCCATACGGTACAAAACCACACCAAAACGGTACAATACCTTACGAGTCCATCGTTACGGTACCAAACCACACCAAAACAGTGCAATACCGTACGAGTACATCCATACGGTACAAAACCACACCAAAACGGTGCAATACCGTACGAGTACACCCATACGGTACCAAACCACACCAAAACGGTACAATACCTTACGAGTCCTTCGTTACGGTTCCAAACAACACCAAAACGGAGCAATACCTTACGGGTACATCAATACGGTACCAAACCACACCAAAACGGTGCAATACCGTACGTGTACATCCATACGGTACCAAACCACACCAAAACGGTACAATACCTTACGTCTCCTTCGTTACGGTGCCACACCACAACAAAACGGTGCAATACCGTTCGTGTATATCCATACGGTACCAAACCACACCAAAACGGTACAATTCCTTACGAGTCCTTCGTTACGGTACCAAACCACACAAAAATGGCGCAATACCGTACGAGTACATCCATTCGGTACGAAACCACACCAAAACGGTACAATACCTTACGAGTCCATCGTTACGGTACCAAACCACATCAAAACGGTGCAATACCGTACGAGTACATCCATACGGTACAAAACCACACCAAAACGGTACAATACCTTACGAGTCCATCGTTACGGTACCAAACCACACCAAAACAGTGCAATACCGTACGAGTACATCCATACGGTACAAAACCACACCAAAACGGTGCAATACCGTACGAGTACACCCATACGGTACCAAACCACACCAAAATGGTACAATACCTTACGAGTCCTTCGTTACGGTTCCAAACAACACCAAAACGGAGCAATACCTTACGAGTACATCAATACGGTACCAAACCACACCAAAACGGTGCAATACCGTACGTGTACATCCATACGGTACCAAACCACACCAAAACGGTACAATACCTTACGTCTCCTTCGTTACGGTACCACACCACAACAAAACGGTGCAATACCGTACGAGTACATCCATACGGTACAAACCACACCAAAACGGTGCAATACCGTACGAGTACATCCATACGGTACCAAACCACACCAAAACGGTACAATACCTAACGAGTCCTTCGTTACGGAACCAAACCACACCAAAACGGTGCAATACCTTACGAGTACATCAATACGGTACCAAACCACACCAAAACGGTACAATACCTTACGAGTTCTTCGTTACGGTACCAAACCACACCAAAATGGTGCAATACCATACGAGTACATTCATACGGTACCAAACCACACCAAAACGGTACAATACCTTACGAGTCCCTCGTTACGGTACCAAACCACACCAAAACGGTGCAATACCGTACGAGTACATCCATACGGTACAAAACCACACCAAAACGGTGCAATACCGTACGAGTACATCCATACGGTACCAAACCACACCAAAACGGTACAATACCTTACGAGTACTTCGTTACGGTACCAAACCACACCAAAACGGTGCAATACCTTACGAGTACATCAATACGGTACCAAACCACACCAAAACGGTACAATACCTTACGAGTCCTTCGTTACGGTACCAAACCACACCAAAACGGTGCAATACCGTACGTGTACATCCATACGGTACCAAACCACACCAAAACGGTACAATACCTTACGAGTCCATCGTTACGGTACCAAACCTAACCAAAACGGTGCAATACCGTACGAGTACATCCATACGGTACAAAACCACACCAAAACGGTGCAATACCGTACGAGTACATCCATACGGTACCAAACCACACCAATACGGTACAATACCTTACGAGTACTTCGTTACGGTACCAAAGCACACAAAAACGGTGCAATACCGTACGAGTACATCCATACAGTACCAAACCACCCCAAAACGGTACAATACCTTACGAGTCCTTCGTTAAGGTACCAAACCACACCAAAACGGTACAATACCTTACGTCTCCTTCGTTACGGTACCACACCACAGCAAAACGGCGCAATACCGTACGTGTACATCCGTACGGTACCAAACCACACCAAAACGGTACAATACCTTACGTCTCCTTCGTTACGGTACCACACCACAACAAAACGGTGCAATACCGTACGAGTACATCCATACGGTACCAAACCACACCAAAACGGTACAATACCTTACGAGTCCTTCGTTACGGTACCAAACTATACCAAAACGGTGCAATACCTAACGAGTACATCAATACGGTACCAAACCACACCAAAACGGTACAATACCTTACGAGTCCTTCGTTACGGGACCAAACCACACCAAAATGGTGCAATACCGTACGAGTACATTCATACGGTACCAAACCACACCAAAACGGTGCAATACCGTACGTGTACATCCATACGGTACCGAACCACACCAAAACGGTACAATACCTTACGTCTCCTTCGTTACGGTACCACACCACAACAAAACGGTGCAATACCGTACGAGTACATCCATACGGTACAAACCACACCAAAACGGTGCAATACCGTACGAGTACATCCATACGGTACCAAACCACACCAAAACGGTACAATACCTAACGAGTCCTTCGTTACGGAACCAAACCACACCAAGACGGTGCAATACCTTACGAGTACATCAATACGGTACCAAACCACACCAAAACGGTACAATACCTTACGAGTTCTTCGTTACGGTACCAAACCACACCAAAATGGTGCAATACCGTACGAGTACATCCATACGGTACAAAACCACACCAAAACGGTGCAATACCGTACGAGTACGTCCATACGGTACCAAACCACACCAAAACGGTGCAATACCGTACGAGTACATCCATACGGTACAAAACCACACCAAAACGGTGCAATACCGTACGAGTACATCCACACGGTACAAAACCACACCAAAATGGTACAATACCTTACGAGTCCTTCGTTACGGTACCAAACCACACCAAAACGGTGCAATACCTTACGAGTACATCGTCACGGTACCAAACCACACCAAAACGGTACAATACGTTACGAGTCCTTCGTTACGGTACCAAACCACACCAAAACGGTGCAATACCGTACGTGTACATCCATACGGTACAAAACCACACCAAAACGGTACAGTACCTTACGTCTCCTTCGTTACGGTACCACACCACAACAAAACGGCGCAATACCGTACGTGTATATCCATACGCTACCAAACCACACCAAAACGGTACAATACCTTACGTCTCCTTCGTTACGGTACCACACCACAACAAAACGGTGCAATACCGTACGAGTACACCCATACGGTACCAAACCACACCAAAATGGTACAATACCTTACGAGTCCTTCGTTACGGTTCCAAACAACACCAAAACGGAGCAATACCTTACGAGTACATCAATACGGTACCAAACCACACCAAAACGGTGCAATACCGTACGTGTACATCCATACGGTACCAAACCACACCAAAACGGTACAATACCTTACGTCTCCTTCGTTACGGTACCACACCACAACAAAACGGTGCAATACCGTACGAGTACATCCATACGGTACAAACCACACCAAAACGGTGCAATACCGTACGAGTACATCCATACGGTACCAAACCACACCAAAACGGTACAATACCTAACGAGTCCTTCGTTACGGAACCAAACCACACCAAAACGGTGCAATACCTTACGAGTACATCAATACGGTACCAAACCACACCAAAACGGTACAATACCTTACGAGTTCTTCGTTACGGTACCAAACCACACCAAAATGGTGCAATACCATACGAGTACATTCATACGGTACCAAACCACACCAAAACGGTACAATACCTTACGAGTCCCTCGTTACGGTACCAAACCACACCAAAACGGTGCAATACCGTACGAGTACATCCATACGGTACAAAACCACACCAAAACGGTGCAATACCGTACGAGTACATCCATACGGTACCAAACCACACCAAAACGGTACAATACCTTACGAGTACTTCGTTACGGTACCAAACCACACCAAAACGGTGCAATACCTTACGAGTACATCAATACGGTACCAAACCACACCAAAACGGTACAATACCTTACGAGTCCTTCGTTACGGTACCAAACCACACCAAAACGGTGCAATACCGTACGTGTACATCCATACGGTACCAAACCACACCAAAACGGTACAATACCTTACGAGTCCATCGTTACGGTACCAAACCTCACCAAAACGGTGCAATACCGTACGAGTACATCCATACGGTACAAAACCACACCAAAACGGTGCAATACCGTACGAGTACATCCATACGGTACCAAACCACACCAATACGGTACAATACCTTACGAGTACTTCGTTACGGTACCAAACCACACAAAAACGGTGCAATACCGTACGAGTACATCCATACAGTACCAAACCACCCCAAAACGGTACAATACCTTACGAGTCCTTCGTTAAGGTACCAAACCACACCAAAACGGTACAATACCTTACGTCTCCTTCGTTACGGTACCACACCACAGCAAAACGGCGCAATACCGTACGTGTACATCCGTACGGTACCAAACCACACCAAAACGGTACAATACCTTACGTCTCCTTCGTTACGGTACCACACCACAACAAAACGGTGCAATACCGTACGAGTACATCCATACGGTACCAAACCACACCAAAACGGTACAATACCTTACGAGTCCTTCGTTACGGTACCAAACTATACCAAAACGGTGCAATACCTAACGAGTACATCAATACGGTACCAAACCACACCAAAACGGTACAATACCTTACGAGTCCTTCGTTACGGGACCAAACCACACCAAAATGGTGCAATACCGTACGAGTACATTCATACGGTACCAAACCACACCAAAACGGTGCAATACCGTACGTGTACATCCATACGGTACCAAACCACACCAAAACGGTACAATACCTTACGTCTCCTTCGTTACGGTACCACACCACAACAAAACGGTGCAATACCGTACGAGTACATCCATACGGTACAAACCACACCAAAACGGTGCAATACCGTACGAGTACATCCATACGGTACCAAACCACACCAAAACGGTACAATACCTAACGAGTCCTTCGTTACGGAACCAAACCACACCAAGACGGTGCAATACCTTACGAGTACATCAATACGGTACCAAACCACACCAAAACGGTACAATACCTTACGAGTTCTTCGTTACGGTACCAAACCACACCAAAATGGTGCAATACCGTACGAGTACATCCATACGGTACAAAACCACACCAAAACGGTGCAATACCGTACGAGTACGTCCATACGGTACCAAACCACACCAAAACGGTGCAATACCGTACGAGTACATCCATACGGTACAAAACCACACCAAAACGGTGCAATACCGTACGAGTACATCCACACGGTACAAAACCACACCAAAATGGTACAATACCTTACGAGTCCTTCGTTACGGTACCAAACCACACCAAAACGGTGCAATACCTTACGAGTACATCGTCACGGTACCAAACCACACCAAAACGGTACAATACGTTACGAGTCCTTCGTTACGGTACCAAACCACACCAAAACGGTGCAATACCGTACGTGTACATCCATACGGTACAAAACCACACCAAAACGGTACAGTACCTTACGTCTCCTTCGTTACGGTACCACACCACAACAAAACGGCGCAATACCGTACGTGTATATCCATACGCTACCAAACCACACCAAAACGGTACAATACCTTACGTCTCCTTCGTTACGGTACCACACCACAACAAAACGGTGCAATACCGTACGAGTACATCCATACGGTACCAAACCACACCAAAACGGTACAATACCTTACGAGTCCTTCGTTACGGTACCAAACTATACCAAAACGGTGCAATACCTAACGAGTACATCAATACGGTACCAAACCACACCAAAACGGTACAATACCTTACGAGTCCTTCGTTACGGTACCAAACCACACCAAAATGGTGCAATACCATACGAGTACATTCATACGGTACCAAACCACACCAAAACGGTACAATACCTTACGAGTCCCTCGTTACGGTACCAAACCACACCAAAACGGTGCAATACCGTACGAGTACATCCATACGGTACAAAACCACACCAAAACGGTGCAATACCGTACGAGTACATCCATACGGTACCAAACCACACCAAAACGGTACAATACCTTACGAGTACTTCGTTACGGTACCAAACCACACCAAAACGGTGCAATACCTTACGAGTACATCAATACGGTACCAAACCACACCAAAACGGTACAATACCTTACGAGTCCTTCGTTACGGTACCAAACCACACAAAAACGGTGCAATACCGTACGTGTACATCCATACGGTACCAAACCACACCAAAACGGTAATATACCTTACGAGTCCAACGTTACGGTACCAAACCTCACCAAAACGGTGCAATACCGTACGAGTACATCCATACGGTACAAAACCACACCAAAACGGTGCAATACCGTACGAGTACATCCATACGGTACCAAACCACACCAATACGGTACAATACCTTACGAGTACTTCGTTACGGTACCAAACCACACAAAAACGGTGCAATACCGTACGAGTACATCCATACAGTACCAAACCACCCCAAAACGGTACAATACCTTACGAGTCCTTCGTTAAGGTACCAAACCACACCAAAACGGTACAATACCTTACGTCTCCTTCGTTACGGTACCACACCACAGCAAAACGGCGCAATACCGTACGTGTACATCCGTACGGTACCAAACCACACCAAAACGGTACAATACCTTACGTCTCCTTCGTTACGGTACCACACCACAACAAAACGGTGCAATACCGTACGAGTACATCCATACGGTACCAAACCACACCAAAACGGTACAATACCTTACGAGTCCTTCGTTACGGTACCAAACTATACCAAAACGGTGCAATACCTAACGAGTACATCAATACGGTACCAAACCACACCAAAACGGTACAATACCTTACGAGTCCTTCGTTACGGGACCAAACCACACCAAAATGGTGCAATACCGTACGAGTACATTCATACGGTACAAACCACACCAAAACGGTACAATACCTTACGAGTCCATCGTTACGGTACCAAACCACACCAAAACGGTGCAATACCGTACGAGTACATCCATACGGTACAAAACCACACCAAAACGGTGCAATACCGTACGAGTACATCCATACGGTACTAAACCACACAAAAACAGTACAATACCGTACGAGTACATCCATACGGTACCAAACCACACCAAAACGGTACAATACCTTACGAGTCCTTCGTTACGGTACCAAACCACACCAAAACGGTGCAATACCTTACGAGTACATCAATACGGTACCAAACCACACCAAAACGGTACAATACCTAACGAGTCCATCGTTACGGTACCGAACCACACCAAAACGGTACAATACCGTACGAGTACATCTATACGGTACAAAACCACACCAAAACGGTGCAATACCGTACGAGTACATCCATACGGTACAAAACCACACCAAAACGGTGCAATACCATACGAGTACAGCCATACGGTACCAAACCACACCAAAACGGTACAATACATTACGAGTCCATCGTTACGGTACCAAACCACACCAAAACGGTGCAATACCTTATGAGTACATCAATACGGTACCAAACCACACCAAAACGGTGCAATACCGTACGTGTACATCCATAAGGTACCAAACCACACCAAAACGGTACAATACCTTACGTCTCCTTCGTTACGGTACCACACCACAAACAAAACAGTGCAATACCGTACGAGTACATCCATACGGTACAAACCACACCAAAACGGTGCAATACCGTACGAGTACATCCATACGGTACCAAACCACTCCCAAACGGTACAATACCTTACGAGTCCTTCGTTACGGTACCAAACCACACCAAAACGGTGCAATACCTTACGAGTACATCAATACGGTACCAAACCACACCAAAATGGTACAATACCTTACGAGTTCTTCGTTACGGTACCAAACCACACCAAAACGGTGCAATACCGTACGAGTACATCCATACGGTACCAAACCACACCAAAACGGTGCAATACTTACGAGTACATCAATACGGTACCAAACCACACCAAAACGGTACAATACCTAACGAGTCCATCGTTACGGTACCGAACCACACCAAAACGGTACAATACCGTACGAGTACATCCATATGGTACAAAACCACACCAAAACGGTGCAATACCGTACGAGTAAATCCATACAGTACCAAACCACACCAAAACGGTACAATACCTAACGAGTCCATCGTTACGGTACCGAACCACACCAAAACGGTACAATACCGTACGAGTACATCCATACGGTACAAAACCACACCAAAACGGTGCAATACCGTACGAGTACATCCATACGGTACCAAACCACACCAAAACGGTACAATACCTTACGAGTCCTTCGTTACGGTACCAAACCACACCAAAACGGTGCAATACCTTACGAGTACATCAATACGGTACCAACCCACACCAAAACGGTACAATACCTTACGAGTCCTTCGTTACGGTACCAAACCACACCAAAACGGTGCAATACCGTACGTGTACATCCATACGGTAACAAACCACACCAAAACGGTACAATACCTTACGTCTCCTTCGTTACGGTGCCACACCACAACAAAACGGTGCAATACCGTACGTGTACATCCATACGGTACCAAACCACACCAAAACGGTACAATACCTTACGTCTCCTTCGTTACGGTACCACACCACAACAAAACGGTGCAATACCGTACGAGTACATCCATACGGTACCAAACCACACCAAAACGGTACAATACCTTACGAGTCCTTCGTTACGGTACCAAACTACACCAAAACGGTGCAATACCTAACGAGTACATCAATACGGTACCAAACCACACCAAAACGGTACAATACCTAACGAGTCCTTCGTTACGGTACCAAACCACACCAAAATGGTGCAATACCATACGAGTACATTCATACGGTACAAAACCACACAAAAACGGTACAATACCTTACGAGTCCATCGTTACGGTACCAAACCACACCAAAACGGTGCAATACCGTACGAGTACATCCATACGGTACAAACCACACCAAAACGGTGCAATACCGTACGAGTACATCCATACGGTACCAAACCACACCAAAACGGTACAATACCTTACGAGTCCTTCGTTACGGTACCAAACCACACCAAAACGGTGCAATACCTTACGAGTACATCAATACGGTACCAAACCACACCAAAACGGTACAATACCTAACGAGTCCATCGTTACGGTACCGAACCACACCAAAACGGTACAATACCGTACGAGTACATCTATACGGTACAAAACCACACCAAAACGGTGCAATACCGTACGAGTACATCCATACGGTACAAAACCACACCAAAACGGTGCAATACCATACGAGTACAGCCATACGGTACCAAACCACACCAAAACGGTACAATACATTACGAGTCCATCGTTACGGTACCAAACCACACAAGAACGGTGCAATACCTTATGAGTACATCAATACGGTACCAAACCACACCAAAATTGTACAATACCTTACGAGTCCTTCGTTACGGTACCAAACCACACTAAAACGGTGCAATACCGTACGTGTACATCCATACGGTAACAAACCACACCAAAACGGTACAATACCTTACGTCTCCTTCGTTACGGTACCACACCACAACAAAACAGTGCAATACCGTACGTGTACAACCATACGGTATCAAACCACTCCAAAACGGTACAATACCTTACGTCTCCTTCGTTACAGTACCACACCACAACAAAACGGTGCAATACCGTACGACTACATCCATACGGTACAAAACCACAACAAAACGGGGCAATACCGTACGAGTACATCCATACGGTACCAAACCACACCAAAACGGTACAATACCTTACGAGTCCTTCGTTACGGTACCAAACTACACCAAAACGGTGCAATACCTAACGAGTAGATCAATATGGTACCAAACCACACCAAAACGGTACAATACCTTATGAGTCCTTCGTTACGGTACCAAACCACACCAAAATGGTGCAATACCGTACGAGTACATTCATACGGTACCAAACCACACCAAAACGGTACAATACCTTACGAGTCCATCATTACGGTAGCAAACCACACCAAAACGGTGCAATACCGTACGAGTACATCCATACGGTACAAAACCACACCAAAACGGGGCAATACCGTACGAGTACATCCATACGGTACCAAACCACACCAAAACGGTACAATACCTTACGAGTACTTCGTTACGGTCCCAAACCACACCAAAACGGTGCAATACCTTACGAGTACATCAATACGGTACCAAACCACACCAAAACGGTACAATACCTTACGAGTCCTTCGTTATGTTACCAAACCACACCAAAACGGTGCAATACCGTACGAGTACATCCATACGGTACAAAACCACACCAAAACGGTGCAATACCGTACGAGTACATCCATACGGTACGAAACCACACCAAAACGGTACAATACCTTACGAGTCCTTCGTTACGGTACCAAACCACACCAAAACGGTGCAATACCTTACGAGTACATCAATACGGTACCAAACCACACCAAAACGGTGCAATACCGTACGTGTACATCCATACGATACCAAACCACACCAAAACGGTACAATACCTTACGTCTCCTTCGTTACGGTACCACACCACAACAAAACGGTGCAATACCGTACGAGTACATCCATATGGTACAAACCACACCAAAACGGTGCAATACCGTACGAGTACATCCATACGGTACCAAACCACACCAAAACGGTACAATACCTTACGAGTCCTTCGTTACGGTACCAAACCACACCAAAATGGTGCAATACCGTACGAGTACATTCATACGGTACCAAACCACACCAAAACGGTACAATACCTTACGAGTCCATCGTTACGGTACCAAACCACACCAAAACGGTGCAATACCGTACGAGTACATCCATACGGTACAAAACCATACCAAAACGGTGCAATACCGTACGAGTACACCCATACGGTAGCAAACCACACCAAAACGGTACAATACCTTACGAGTCCTTCGTTACGGTACCAAACCACACCAAAACGGTGCAATACCTTACGAGTACATCAATACGGTACCAAACCACCAAAACGGTGGAATACCGTACATGTACATCCATACGGTACCAAACCACACCAAAACGGTACAATACCTTACGTCTCCTTCGTTACGGTACCACACCACAACAAAACGGTGCAATACCGTACGAGTACATCCATACGGTACCAAACCACACCAAAACGGTACAATACCTTACGAGTCCTTCGTTACGGTACCAAACCACACCAAAACGGTGCAATACCTTACGAGTACGTCAATATGGTACCAAACCACACCTAAACGGTACAATACCTTACGAGTTCTTCGTTACGGTACCAAACCACACCAAAACGGTGCAATACCGTACGAGTACATCCATACGGTACAAAACCACACCAAAACGGTGCAATACCGTACGAGTACATCCATACGGTACCAAACAACACCAAAACGGTACAATACCTTACGAGTCCTTCGTTACGGTACCAAACCACACCAAAACAGTGCAATACCTTACGAGTACATCAATACGGTACCAAACCACACCAAAACGGTACAATACCTTACCAGTTCTTCGTTACGGTACCAAACCACACCAAAATGGTACAATACCGTACGAGTACATCCATACGGTACAAAACCACACCAAAACGGTGCAATACCGTACGAGTACATCCATACGGTACCAAACCACACCAAAACGGTACAATACCTTACGAGTCCATCGTTACGGTACCGAACCACACCAAAACGGTGCAATACCGTACGAGTACATCCATACGGTACAAAACCACACCAAAACGGTGCAATACCGTACGAGTACATCCATACGGTACCAAACCACACCAAAACGGTACAATACCTTACGAGTCCTTCGTTACGGTACCAAACCACACCAAAACGGTGCAATACCTTACGAGTACATCAATACGGTACCAAACCACACCAAAACGGTACAATACCTTACGAGTCCTTCGTTACGGTACCAAAGCACACCAAAACGGTGCAATACCGTACGTGCACATCCATACGGTAACAAACCACACCAAAACTGTACAATACCTTACGTCTCCTTCGTTACGGTCCCACACCACAACAAAACGGTGCAATACCGTACGTGTACATCCATACGGTACCAAACCACACCAAAACGGTACAATACCTTACGTCTCCTTCGTTACGGTACCACACCACAACAAAACGGTGCAATTCCGTACGAGTACATCCATACGGTACAAACCACACCAAAACGGTGCAATACCGTACGAGTACATCCATACGGTACCAAACCACACCAAAACGGTACAATACCTTACGAGTCCTTCGTTACGCTACCAAACTACACCAAAACGGTGCAATACCTGACGAGTACATCAATACGGTACCAAACCACACCAAAATGGTGCAATACCGTACGAGTACATTCATACGGTACCAAACCACACCAAAACGGTACAATACCTTACGAGTCCATCGTTACGGTACCAAACCACACCAAAACGGTGCAATACAGTACGAGTACATCCATACGGTACAAAACAACAACAAAACGGTGCAATACCGTACGAGTACATCCATATGGTACCAAACCACACCAAAACGGTGCAATACTATACGAGTACATCCAAACGGTACCAAACCACACCCAAACGGTACAATACCTTAAGAGTCATTCGTTACGGTACCAAACCACACCAAAACGGTGCAATACCGTACGAGTACGTCCATACGGTACCAAACCACAACAAAATGGTACAATATCGTACGAGTACATCCATACGGTACCAAACCACACAAAAACGGTACAGTACCTTACGAGTCCTTCGTTACGGTACCAAACGACACCAAAACGGTGCAATACGGTACGAGTACATCCATACGGTACCAAACCACACCAAAACGGTACAATACCTTACGAGTCCTTCGTTACGGTACTAAACCACACCAAAACGGTGCAATACCGTACGAGTACATCCATACGGTACAAAACCACACCAAAACGGTGCAATACCGTACGAGTGCATACATACGGTACCAAACCACACCAAAACGGTACAATACCTTATGAGTCCTTCGTTACGGTACCAAACCACACCAAAACGGTGCAATAACATACGAGTACATCCATACGGTACCAAACCACAACAAAACGGTACAATACCGTACGAGTACATCCATACGGTACCGAACCACACCAAAACGGTACAATACCTTACGAGTCTTTCGTTGCGGTACCAAACCACCACAAAATGGTGCAATACTGTACCTGTACATCCATACGGTACCAAACCACACCAAAACGGTATAATACCTTACGTCTCCTTCGTTACGGTACCAAACCACAACAAAACGGTGCAATACCGTACGAGTACATCCATACGGTACCAAACCACACCAAAACGGTGCAATACCGTACGAGTACATGCATACGGTACAAAACCACACCAAAACGGTGCAATACCGTACGAGTACATCCATACGGTACCAAACCACACCAAAACGGTACAATACCTTACGAGTCCTTCGTTACGGTACCAAACTACACCAAAACGGTGCAATACCTAACGAGTACATCAATACGGTACCAAACCACACCAAAATGGTACAATACCTTACGAGTTCTTCGTTACGGTACCAAACCACACCAAAATGGTGCAATACCGTAAGAGTAGATTCATACGGTACCAAACCACACCAAAACGGTACAATACCTTACGAGTCCATCGTTACGGTACCAAACCACACCAAAACGGTGCAATACCGTACGAGTACATCCATACGGTAAAAAACCACACCAAAACGCTGCAATACTGTACGAGTACATCCATACGGTACCAAACCACACCAAAACGGTACAATACCTTACGAGTCCTTCGTTACGGTACCAAACCAAACCAAAACGGTGCAATACCTTACGAGTACATCAATACGGTACCAAACCACACCAAAACGGTACAATACCTTATGCGTTCTTCGTTACGGTACCAAACCACACCAAAACGGTGCAATACCGTACGAGTACATCCATACGGTACAAAAGCAAACCAAAACGGTGCAATACCGTACGAGTACATCCATACGGTACCAAACCACACCGAAACGGTACAATACTTTACGAGTCCTTCGTTACGGTACCATACCACACCAAAACGGTGCAATACCGTACGAGTACATCGATACGGTACCAAACCACACCAAAACGGTACAATACCTTACGAGTTCTTCGTGACGGTACCAAACCACACCAAAACGGTGCAATACCGTACGAGTACATTCATACGATATCAAACCACAACAAAACGGTGCAATACCATAAGAGTACATCCATACGGTACCAAACCACACCAAAACGGTACAATACGTTACGAGTCCTTCGTTACAGTACCAAACCACACGAAAACGGTGCAATACCTTGCGAGTACATCAATACGGTACCAAAGCACACCAAAACGGTGCAATACCGTACGTGTACATCCATACGGTACCAAACCACACCAAAACGGTACAATACCTTACGTCTCCTTCGTTACGGTACCCCACCACAACAAAACGGTGCAATACCGTACGAGTACATCCATACGGTACCAAACCACACCAAAACGGTGCAATACCGTACGAGTACATCCATACGGTACCAAACCACACGAAAACGGTACAATACCTTACGAGTCCATCGTTACGGTACCGAACCACACCAAAAGGGTGCAATACCTAACGAGTACATCAATACGGTACCAAACCACACCAAAATGGTACAATACCTTACGAGTCCTTCGTTACGGTACCAAACCACACCAAAATGGTGCAATACCGTAAGAGTAGATTCATACGGTACCAAACCACACCAAAACGGTACAATACCTTACGAGTCCATCGTTACGGTACCAAACCACACCAAAACGGTGCGATACCGTACGAGTACATCCATACGGTACAAAAACACACCAAAACGGTGCAATACCGTACGAGTACATCCATACGGTACCAAACCACACCAAAGCGGTACAATACCTTACGAGTACTTCGTTACTGTACCAAACCACACCAAAACGGTGCAATACCTTACGAGTACATCAATACGGTACCAAACCACACCAAAATGGTACAATACCATACGAGTCCTTCGTTACGGTACCAAACCACACCAAAACGGTGCAATACCGTACGTGTACATCCATACGGTACCAAACCACCCCAAAACGGTACAATACCTTACGTCTCCTTCGTTATGGTACCACACCACAACAAAACGGTGCAATACCGTTCGTGTACATCCATACGGTACCAAACCACACCAAAACGGTACAATTCCTTACGAGTCCTTCGCTACGGTACCAAACCACACCAAAACGGTGCAATACCGTACGAGTACATCCATTCGGTACGAAACCACACCAAAATGGTACAATACCTTACGAGTCCATCGTTACGGTACCAAACCACACCAAAACGGTGCAATACCATACGAGTACATCCATACGGTACAAAACCACACCAAAACGGTACAATACCTTACGAGTCCATCGTTACGGTACCAAACCACACCAAAACGGTGCAATACCGTACGAGTACATCCATACGGTACAAAACCACACCAAAACGGTGCAATACCGTACGAGTACATCTATACGGTACCAAACCACACCAAAACGGTACAATACCTTACGAGTCCTTCGTTACGGTACCAAACCAAACCAAAACGGTGCAATACCTTACGAGTACATCAATACGGTACCAAACCACACCAAAACGGTACAATACCTTATGCGTTCTTCGTTACGGTACCAAACCACACCAAAACGGTGCAATACCGTACGAGTACATCCATACGGTACAAAAGCACACCAAAACGGTGCAATACCGTACGAGTACATCCATACGGTACCAAACCACACCGAAACGGTACAATACTTTACGAGTCCTTCGTTGCGGTACCATACCACACCAAAACGGTGCAATACCGTACGAGTACATCGATACGGTACCAAACCACACCAAAACGGTACAATACCTTACGAGTTCTACGTGACGGTACCAAACCACACCAAAACGGTGCAATACCGTACGAGTACATTCATACGATATCAAACCACAACAAAACGGTGCAATACCATAAGAGTACATCCATACGGTACCAAACCACACCAAAACGGTACAATACCTTACGAGTCCATCGTTACTGTAGGAAACCACACCAAAACGGTGCAATACCGTACGAGTACATCCATACGGTACCAAACCACACCAAAACGGTACAATACCTTACGAGTCCTTCGTTACGGTACCAAACCACACCAAAACGGTTCAATACCGTAGGAGTACATCCATACGGTACCAAACCACACCAAAACGGTACAATACCATACGAGTCCTTCGTTACGGTACCAAACGACACCAAAACGGTGCAATACCGTACTAGTACATCCATACGGTACCAAACCACACCAAAACGGTACAATACCTTATGAGTCCGTCGTTACGGTACAAAACCACACCAAAACGGTGCAATAACATACGAGTACATCCATACGGTACCAAACCACAACAAAACGGTGCAATACCGTACGTGTACATCCATACGGTACCAAACCACACCAAAACGGTACAATACCTTACGAGTCCTTCGTTGCAGTACCAAACCACCACAAAACGGTGCAATACCGTACGTGTACATCCATACGGTACCAAACCACACCAAAACTGTACAATACCTTACGTCTCCTTCGTTACGGTACCAAACCACAACAAAACGGTGCAATACCGTACGTGTACATCCATACGGTACAAAACCACACCAAAACGGTGCAATACCGTACGAGTACATCCATACGGTACAAAACAACACCAAAACGGTGCAATACCGTACGAGTACATCCATACTGTACCAAACCACACAACAACGGTACAATACCTTACGAGTCCTTCGTTACGGTACCAAACCACACCAAAACGGTGCAATACCGTACGAGTACATTAATACGGTACCAAACCACACCAAAACGGTTCAATACCTTACGAGTTCTTCGTTACGGTACCAAACCACACCAAAACGGTGCAATACCGTACGAGTACATCCATATGGTACCAAACCACACCAAAACGGTACAATACCTTACGAGTCCTTCGTTACGGTACCAAACCACACCAAAACGGTGCCATACCTTACGAGTACATCAATACGGTACCAAAGCACAGCAAAACGGTACAGTACCTTACGAGTCCTTCGTTACGGTACCAAACCACACCAAAACGGTGCAATACCGTACGAGTACATCCATACGGTACCAAACCACACGAAAACGGTACAATACCTTACAAGTCCTTCGTTGCGGTACCAAACCACAACAAAACGGTGAAATACCGTATGTGTACACCCATACGTTACCAAACCACACCAAAACGCTACTATACCTTACGTCTCCTTCGTTACGGCACCACACCACAACAAAACGGTGCAATACCGTACGTGTACATCCATACGGTACCAAATCACACCAAATCGGTACAATTCCTAACGAGTCCTTCGTTACGGTACCAAACCACACCAAAACGGTGCAATACCGTACGAGTACGTCCATACGGTTCAAAACCACTCCAAAATGGTATAATACCGTACGAGTACATCCATACGGTACCAAACCACACCAAAACGGTACAATACCTTACGAGTCCTTCGTTACGGTTCCAAACCAAACCAAAACGGTGCAATACCTTACGAGTACATCAATACGGTACCAAACCACACCAAAATGGTACAATACCTTACGAGTTCTTCGTTACGGTACCAAACCACACCAAAACGGTGCAATACCGTACGGGTACATCCATACGGTACAGAACCACGCCAAAACGGTGCAATACCGTACGAGTACATCCATACGGTACCAAACCACACCAAAACGGTACAATACCTTACGAGTCCTTCGTTACGGTACCAAACCACACCAAAACGGTGCAATACCTTACGAGTACATCGATACGGTACCAAACCACACCAAAACGGTACAATACCTTACGAGTTATTCGTTACGGTACCAAACCACACCAAAACGGTGCAATACCGTACGAGTACATTCATATGGTACTAAACCACACCAAAACGGTGCAATACTGTACGAGTACATCCATACGGTCCCCAACTACACCAAAACGGTGCAATACAGTACGAGTACATCCATACGGTAAAAAACAACAACAAAACGGTGCAATACCGTACGAGTACATCCATATGGTACCAAACCACACCAAAACGGTGCAATACTATACGAGTACATCCAAACGGTACCAAACCACACCCAAACGGTACAATACCTGAAGAGTCATTCGTTACGGTACCAAACCACACCAAAACGGTGCAATACCGTACGAGTACGTCCATACGGTACCAAACCACAACAAAACGGTACAATATCGTACGAGTACATCCATACGGTACCAAACCACACAAAAATGGTACAATACCTTACGAGTCCTTCGTTACGGTACCAAACGACACCAAAACGGTGCAATACGGTACGAGTACATCCATACGGTACCAAACCACACCAAAACGGTACAATACCTTACGAGTCCTTCGTTACGGTACTAAACAACACCAAAACGGTGCAATACCGTACGAGTACATCCATATGGTACCAAACCACACCAAAACGGTACAATACCATAAGAGTCCTTCGTTACGGTACCAAACGACACCAAAACGGTGCAATACCGTACGAGTGCATACATACGGTACCAAACCACACCAAAACGGTACAATACCTTATGAGTCCTTCGTTACGGTACCAAACCACACCAAAACGGTGCAATAACATACGAGTACATCCATACGGTACCAAACCACAACAAAACGGTACAATACCGTACGAGTACATCCATACGGTACCAAACCACACCAAAACGGTACAATACCTTACGAGTCTTTCGTTGCGGTACCAAACCACCACAAAACGGTGCAATACTGTACCTGTACATCCATACGGTACGAAACCACACCAAAACGGTATAATACCTTACGTCTCCTTCGTTACGGTACCAAACCACAACAAAATGGTGCAATACCGTACGAGTACATCCATACGGTACCAAACCACACCAAAACGGTACAATACCTTTTGAGTCCATCGTTACGGTATCAAACCACACCAAAACGGTGCAATACCGTACGAGTACATCCATACGGTACCAAACCACAACAAAACGGTGCAATACCGTACGAGTACATGCATACGGTACAAAACCACACGAAAACGGTGCAATACCGTACGAGTACATCCATACGGTACCAAACCACTCCAAAACGGTACAATACCTTACGAGTCCTTCGTTACGGTACCAAACTACACCAAAACGGTGCAATACCTAACGAGTACATCAATACGGTACCAAACCACACCAAAATGGTACAATACCTTACGAGTCCTTCGTTACGGTACCAAACCACACCAAAATGGTGCAATACCGTAAGAGTAGATTCATACGGTACCAAACCACACCAAAATGGTACAATACCTTACGAGTCCATCGTTACGGTACCAAACCACACCAAAACGGTGCAATACCGTACGAGTACGTCCATACGGTACAAAAACACACCAAAACGGTGCAATACCGTACGAGTACATCCATACGGTACCAAACCACACAAAAGCGGTACAATACCTTACGAGTACTTCGTTACGGTACCAAACCACAACAAAACGGTGCAATACCGTACGAGTA